>NW_024543207.1:21942500-22586675 GCF_018167655.1 Microtus oregoni | reverse complement strand
TCTTAGTGGCCCACGATACCTCAGCTTGGCCAAGTACAATATCCATGGCCTGACGACGTGGAACTTTTCATCCTCTGGAGATGAGCCTAGTCCTGAGGAGACCTTATGTAAGAGCACTGAGTCAGTCTCTCCTCCCTGAGATGACAACAGCCCCCAGGGAAGACTGAGGTCTGCTTGAACTATTTTATTTCCGAAAGTAGACTCTGCCAACTGTGACTCTGTTTACAGCATGGATATATTGTGCATTTGCCAGACTCTGTGACCCTCTGCTCTGTGTCGGGTCCTGGTGTCCTAACAGTGCAGGATTTGGGCATGGAGGCAGATAAGAACATGACATGGTGGCATGAGTCTTATATTAAAATAGTCCCCAATATAGTCTTTTCTGCTTGTGTGTGCATTCAAAGCTAGAAAGAGACACCTGCCACCTTCTACATGTTCAGAATTATTTTAATTTAATCCTTATCTGTGAATAGGCTCCTTAGTTACACCTAAACCACCTCCCTTTATCTCAAACTGATGGTCTGCTACAGAGTTGGGGGGGTTGAGGACAGAGGCACTGAAGTACGGAGTGGCTTATTTTCAAGGTTAGAATTTTCTTGCTGGAATTTTACTTATTAGAGGTCTGCTATTTCTCTTTGTCAGAAGTATAAATCAGTTTTTCCTTCATTATAGAAAATGTTTCCATTGTCTTTACTTTATTCAAAGTATTTCACAAGAATATTACAATAGCCTGTGCTCTCAGTAACATCTTGTATTGAATGCTTTACAAAAGTTAAGAGCCAATTCCTTCCTGGGGCTGCCTGAATATACCATCTAGCTTCTTCAGATCAGCACAGCTGTAAAATTAAGGCCTATGAAGCTTATTCATTCAGTTTCCTCACAGTAACCTGTGGCAGTTGTCACCAAGTGAACCAGAACATCAGAGCCCAATGGTCTATGCCCAGTTAGTAGATGCATACATCTTTGCCCAGTCAAGCAGCTTGTAAAAGATAGGCTCGCCTTTGTGTCCTACTGTATGAGTAGTAGCTTGACGCTGAAATAAAGACTTCTTCTCTTGGTGGCAGCAGAGTCTAGTTTTTGTGTCATCTTTACCCCTTCTTACATTTTCTCATTACTTCTCTTGGTTCTGCTCTAAAAACTTTGAAGGACAAGGGCCACCACAGCTGGGTATTAGTTATTAAAACAGGAATTTGTTTCTCTCTCTCTCTCTCTCTCTCTCCTCTCTTTGTTTTTTTCAAGACAAGGTTTCTCTGTGTAACAGCCCTAGCTGTCTTAGAACTCACTCTGTCGACCAGATTGGCCATGAACTCTGCCTCTCTAGTGTTGGGATTAAAGGCGAATACCACTACTGCCCGGCCAGAAATTTGTTTCTTAAATCTAAAAACATTTCATGCTTTCTTCTAATTGTCATGGAAATATATGGCTTTGCTTTGAACTCCCTTCTGGCTTTGCTGTCTCTTCCACTGTCTTGTCTGTCCTTTGTTTCAGTTAACTGCAGGCCCACAGCTCATGTTAACCTAGATATACCCATTCACGTAGAGATGATAGATAAGGGTCTTGGGAGGCCCGGGGACACTGGAAACCACACTCTCCAGTAGATCTACAAAGCTCAGGGTCATCCAAAAACTGGGTAAAAAGAATGTATGTGCTACAGCACCTGCTTGCACCCTCAGTCTGGGAATCACGGGAGCCCACTGTGCCCAGGTCAGTAGTTTCTCTAGTTAAAACCACATAGCGAAATAGAACTGCCTGAACATGGTAAAAACTGTTAAGTTTTAAATTCCTGGTTAATGGGAATCTGCCGGTGCTGATGCAATAAGCCAATCAAAATGAACTAATAAATCCAGGTTTATTCTGAGCAAAGCATTCCTGGGTGGCCCCAGGGGAAGTTGAGGAGACCACGAGGGGAATCCCACGAGGGACCTTAATGCTGATAGTGTCTTTCTCAGGAGCAGAGTATGTACTGAGGCAACTCCAGGGGAGGGAGCTTGGGGTGGAGCATCCACAACAGCAACAAAAACACCAAATACTCAGGATGAATGTGGTCAATGACTTAAAGAACACCCACATTTTATTTTTTAATTAAATTGACTGGTCTAAATACATGGTGAGATAAACCATACACAAAAGACTCATTACCATCATGAAGATGTCAGCCATCTCCACATCAAACTATACAATTAATGGGATTACAGTGGAAGTAAAGACATTTTGAGCAAACACTGGCTCTCTAATTCTAAACTCTTCATTGACAGGCATGTGCCATTATAATAGCATTTTTAGGAGAGGAGGGGGTTACCAGATGGGATAGTGCAAGTCAGGCAGACCCACAAGCAGCACTGCTCAGAGACAAGTGCCTTGGACCTATGAAAACAACCATTCCTGCAGTCATCCAAGTCAGAGAAAACCATTTTATCTCCTGATTTATACCAGGGGGAATGACAGACATTTCTAGAGATAGCAGGGCAAAGATAGGAGGAAAAAGTGGCTATGTTATAAAATGCCAACACATGAAGATGATGCTGCCACACAAAGACCAGTCTTACAGTTGTTATACTGGGTGAAAACATAGATCCCAAAGAATCCAGTATTCTTTTCTTATGGGATTCAACCTGTGTGCGTAGTATAAATCATAATTTAGGGGTGTCCCAAAAGGCTCCAACATCATGCTTCCTGAAATGGGGATTTTCTCTATTCAGGTCAAATTCTGCTATCCTTCAGTGTCAGTTCATTAGGGTGACTGAGATCGTGATGACCAAACCTGTAATTCTTGCCCTGTTGGGGCTGGAGGCAAGGTCATGAGTTAGAGGACAGCCTGGAATAACTAACCTGTTTTTGAGAGCCCCCCCCTCTCTTTTTAAAAAAAGGAAGCAAAAAAGCTAAAAGGAGATTGGTGTGTTCATTTCTGCCACAAAGAGATTTCTGTGCCTCAGCACCACAATTGCCTCCAGAGCCCTGACCCTAGACATCCCTAACCAGACAGAGGTTGTATCTGACGACTCTGCCTTCTCTCTGGGCTGTGTGCGAGCATTCCTTTGTAAAAATGTTCCCTCTAGATATGCCTGCCACTGAGCCCGTGCATGTTTATGACTACACACTTCTGTCACCTCCCAGAGGTATCTTATTTGTTATCTGGGGTACCACAGGGGTTATCCACAAAGTTACAGGCAATGATAAGGACGTGTGGAAAACGTGAAGGATTTCATGAACTCTAGGTGAGATTGCTAGTTACATTTTAAAAATGTAACAAGTTTCTAAGGTCTTGATTACTAGGGAACTTTTGCCCATCTGAAAAGAGTATTCTAGTTATCATAATCATTCATTTGGAAAGGATGAAACCTAGAAATAGATCTAATATGAGAATCCAGTCCTATAGAGATGCTATAGGACCTGGTGGCATTAGTAGGCTGGGTTCCCAATGGAAATAATAAGCCAGATTCTTCATTATGGGGATGGTAAGGGTCATAGGAGACCTCTCCAAGATCATGGGTTATCTGTACATGTCATAGTCAAAATGAGGCCAAAGTTTCTGCTCTGTCCACCAGACAGCTACCAGAGGACTCCAGTACCTGAAAAATTTGACTTTTTCTTTAAGGAGGTTAGAGGAAAGAGGACCAGAGAGAGAGCTAAGATCTGGTGGGTCCTAGGCACATCATGGACCTGAATAGGTTGAAGTAAATGACACAATTGGCATGAAGTACAAGAGTTGATTTAGGAAAGAGGACTACTCTGACTAAGTGCCTATGGCTTTGAGGGCATGATGATACCACCATGTAGGCCAGATCCTGGGGGCCACAGAGTGAAGATTCCCTGGAATTACATGATCATGGAGACATATCCTTCCAGGGAGGGCTGTTGGAACCTCAAAAAGGTCTGCCTTTTTCTCAAAGTTTTTTCTTTACATATGTGACTTGTCTTTGAATTATTGACGTGGGGATCATGTGAATCACTAGAACCTGTAAATTCAAGATGAGGCTAAAGCAACTGCTTCTGTATTTCAGACAGACGTGATGCACCAAAACATTTATGACTACATCCATGTGGATGACCGACAGGACTTCTGTAGACAGCTACATTGGGCCATGGACCCTCCACAGGTGATGTTTGGGCAGTCCCCACATCCCAACACAGGTAGGCCAATTTCAATGACATTTACGCTTTCCTCTGAATCTACATGGAATTTCTTCAGAATTCTTTCTCTTGAGCTTTCCTCTCCAGACTCCTTCAGCAAGAAGTTGGTCTATCCTAGGCTCTATGTGGCTACTGAGGGCCTTTGCATCATTGTGCCTGGTCCAGTCTCCTCTGCTCTTCACTATGGCAGACACTTGAGATACTCAGCTCATAGAGAGGAAAAGCTTATTCTGTTTCATAGTTTGGAAGGGTTCAGTTTATTAACTGTGGATCCTTTGCTTTTAGACATTTAGGAAGAGGCAGCACATTATACTAGGAGTGTCTGGCAAAATCCTTATCTGGCATCCAACTCAGAGAGGAAAAAAAGGAACTGGATCCGTATTAATTACTTTAGCTGTTGCTGCAACAAAATACTTTACAAAAGCAGCTTAAAGAAGGGTTTATTTGGGGCTGGAGAGATGGCTCAGTGGTTAAGAGCACTGTCTGCTCTTCCAGAGGTCCTGAGTTCAATTCCCAGCAACCACATGGTGGCTGCAAACCATCTGTAATGAGATCTGGCGACCTCCTCTGGCGTGTGGGTATACATGGAGGCAGAAAGTTGTATACATAATAAATAAATAAATCTAAAAAAAAGGAAGGGTTTATTTCTGTACAATGTTGGGAGATATAGCCCACCATAACAGAAAAGCCTTGGCAACAGGACCATGTGGCAGCTGGTCACACTGCACCCACGGTTAGGAAGCAGAGATGGATGCTAGTATTCCCCAGGTCATGGAGTGGTGTGACCACATTTCAGGTGGGTCTTATTTCCACAATTAATCCAATCTAGAAACTCCCAGAGGTTTGTTTCCTGAGTTGTTCTAGAGCCTATCAAGTTGGGAATTAAGATTAATAATCACAGCTCTATCCCTTGTTATGTTAACACCCAAACATATCACTTTAAATTGTAACAGGGTCCCATAATACCTCTCAAGGACATGCCTCTAAAGCTCTAACACCTCTTACTGACTCTTATAAGTTCCATCACCATAAGCTGGAGTCCATGGACCTTTGGAAAATATCCAAGATCCAAACTCCAAGGTCTACCATATTTGGTATTTCCAACACCCGCTAAGAGCCTAAGAACTTGTCACTTGTTTCACAAGCTCTCTCAAGCCCCTTATCTGCTTTGTACCTATTCACATTTAACTGAAAAACAAAATCTTCCACAGCAATAGTTATCTTTTGTGCACTAGAACCCTGTAAATCACTCCCCAACCAATCCATTGAACCCAATTGATAAATAAATATGAGCTGTAAATAGAGTATTTCCATAAGGAGGAGGTAACAGTGGATTTGGATGCATGTGGGTCCTGGGCTTCATCCAGGAGTTCATTCAGATGATGGTTTCCTACAGAAACTTTAAATAATTCAAAGAAAAATTTCCACCCAACCTCAACATCCAACAGAATAATTCACCTTAGACCTAAGGTGCCTTTGCTTCATACCATTTATACAACTCAAACAACACTAAGTGGCCGACCTTAGTCACACATGAATCAGTGCTAAAAACCAACACCATTAAGGGTAGGGCCAATGAAAGCAAAATCCATCCAAGCACTATCTCTTGGAGACGTGCGGGATGGCAAAGGCTTGAGAAACCATGGAGACATGTTTATTTTAAACAGAGTAGCATGTTTCTTACAAACTTCATCGTAGTCAGTTACATGTTCTTCCATGTGCTTACTCACTATCCTCAAATCTCTAGTCTGTTGTTTCCCATCCTAATCATCATATTTTATTTTGCATTATTTGAATTATCTTATCAGACGATACCATCCTTGGGAAGTTGCTCAGGGCCCAGGAACAGGGCAAGGGCTTGCCCTCAGAGTACGCAGCCTTCTTGACACGCTGCTTCATCTGCCGTGTTCGCTGTTTGCTGGACAGCACCTCTGGCTTTCTGGTGAGTGTGTGAATGCCTCAGACATGTGGGATATATTCTACTCTGGTGAAGAAAAGGTGGGGGACAGAGTGAGCACTATGTAGAGGCTTCAAGCAAGAAGCCAGCAGAGTTGGACCTTGACAGCCCACACTGATAGGTAGATGGGGAGGTAATAAGATAAGGCCCTAGAGGATTATAAGAAAAGCAGATGAAATATATAAAAATTGACAATTTTCAATTCAAGTTTAGGTGTACATTTATTTAAAGCTAATTTAAAAAGTCTTTTCTAGGGCTGGAGATACAGTAAATAAGTAGGGTACTTCTCGCGCATGCACAAAATCCTGGATTTGATTCCCAATACCACATAAACTCTATATGGTGGCTTACATTTAAAATTCCAGCAGTTGGGAGAGACCTCTGTGGGTCCAGGCGTGAGTATGGGACCTCCAGGGGTGTAGAACTGAGCCAGAGAACTCTGCTGGACCAGGCCCAAGCCAGGAACCTCCACAGGAGTGGGCCCAGGCCAGAAACATCTGCAGGAGTGAGCCCAAGCCAGGAACATCTATGAAAACAGGCCTGAACCAGCGACCTCCACCAAACAGGCCTGAGGGAGTGAACTCCACAGGACCAGGTACAAGGGAGCCACCGCTGACTGAGCAGGCCCAAACCAGAGAACTCTGCAGGACCGGGCATGAATCAGTGACCTCTGAGGTAGCAGGCCTGAGCCAGCAAACTTCACTGGAGCAGGCTCAAGGCAGGAATCACAGCAGAAACAGTCCCAAGCAAGCAACCTTTGTGGGAGCAGGCCCAAATGACCCCGGGTATTTCAGAGCTACCCATGGGAGCGATGAGTAACTTCCAGGAACACGGAGTGACCAACAGGGTGATTGGAACCATGGCACTGAGATTCCATCTTATACCTGTAAGAACAGCCAAGATTAAAAACACCGATGACAACTCATTCTGGAGAGGATGTGGGGTGAAGAGAACACTTCTGCATTGCCGGTGTGAGTACAAACTGGTACAGCCCTTTTGGATGTCAGTGTGGCAATTTATCAGAAAATTAGAAAACAACCTTCCTCAAGACCCAGCAATACCACTTTTGAGTATATATCCAAAGGATGCTCAGTCCACAAGGATGTGTGCTCAACTATGTTCATAGCAGCATTGTTTGTTGTAGGCAGAACCTGGAAACAACCTAAATGCCCCTTGACCAAAAAATGGATAAGGAAAATGTGATACATTTACACAATGGAGTACTACACAGCAGAAAAATATCACATCTTGAGATTTGCAGGCAAATGGATGGATCTAGAAAACATCATATTGAGTGAGGTAACTCAGACCCAGAAAGACATACATCATATGCATTCACTCATAAGTGGCTTTTAGACATAAAGGAAAGAAAACCAGCCTACAATTCACAATCCCAGAGAACCTAGACAACAACGAGGACCCAAAGAGAGACATACATGGATCTAATCTACATGGGAAGTAGAAAAAGACAAGATTTCTGAGTAAATTAGGAGCATGGGGACCATGGGAGAGGGTAGAAGCGGGGGAAGAGTAAGGTAAGGGAGCAGAGAAAAATGTATAGCCCAATAAAATCAATACAAAATATAAAATAAAAAAATCCAGCAGTAGGAAAGTGGGAGTAGGGGGATCAGAATTTCAATTATCCCCAGCTATATAGCAAGTACAAGGCCAGCCTGGGGCACATGAAACCCTGGAAAGAAAGAAAGAAAGAAAGAAAGAAAGAAAGAAAGAAAGATTGATTGATTAAAAGTAGGGTTGATAAGATTACTCAGTAGGTAAATGTGCTTGATTTACCTCACCACCTGAGTTTGATCTCTAGGACCCATACAGGAAGGGAGGAGCCAACTCTTGGAAATTGTCTTCTGACCTGCACATGTGCACCATGGCATAGCTGAGTCCACAGTTTTGGTTGCAGCTCTTTCCCCCGACACACACACATTTAGGCTTCCATCATTTTAAATGTAATATTTTTATTTTTATTAGTATATTTCTATATTTTATCATTTTACGTGAGAGTCTTTTGCCTGCATACATGTATATACCTTGTGCATGCTTCACGTCCATGAGAATCATAAGAGAGCACCAAATCCTTTGGAATTGCAGTTACAGATGGTTTTGAACCCATATCGGTGCTGGGAATTCAACCCAGGTCCTCTGCAAGAGCAATATGTGCTCTTAACACTGAGCCATCTTTCCAGCTCTGGGTTTCCACTTTTCACATTTGACCATTTCTTCTTCCACCTCCATATGAAAAGGAGATTATCCTCCTGGGACTTAGCAGAGCAAGGACTCTGGATCCTGCCTACCTTGCCAGGGCACACTGCATTTGCCCTTTCAGAACCTTGGCCCCTGGTTCCTGTACCCTCCCTTTCCAATGGGTCACAGCTGTCTGATAGCTCCTGGACACCCTACATTGTCTTGGCAAGTATTCAACTCTGAGTCCTTGGACTGACCTCAGCTCCCAGTGGTAAGATTCCTGGTGGGCTCAGCTTCCTAGATTGATTTGTGGATATGGGACCATAAGATCCAGTGATCACTGCATATTGTTCTTCTGGTCCCCCAAAACAAGCCAGGCATATATGCCCCATATATCTATCCTGGACAAACGTTCCTGAGAGATTCCTATCTACACAGCCTGGACTAATGGTCATGGGGAGGTCCCATCTTCTTCAACTGGACTGGGTTTCTGAGAGAAGGGGCTATCTCCCTCACCTGGACTATGGAACCCCAGAAGTCAGAAGTCAGTCCCTGGGGACTGCAGATAGACCACCCACTAAAGGATGGACTGATAATTCCTAACAGGCTTACTGCACACCTGGGAAAGAGCCCTGAGGAAATCTGTATGAGGTCTGCCTAGAGCCTCAGTATACCCTTTTGTTCTATCACAATCGGTGACCAGCTTCACCCAGCTCTGTATCCATGGCTCTGTGAGCTACCCCCATGTTACAAGAAACCACTTGTTCATCCCTGATGCCTGGCTAGGTTAGCCCTGAAATAACCACACAGGCCCTTTTCACTCCATCCCAAAGTCTAGGCAGGGGTGGGGAGAGTCTGCCCAAGATCAATTGTTAGAATATTGGCGTCTGATTGACCTTATGTAAATAATTCTAAATTAGCCATAGTGGGAATATTTATATCAAAGAAACTGACAAACAGTGCAAATCTAGAATTTTTTTCCTTAGAGCTGGGCATTGAATGTTTTCCAGTACACCACCACTGCCTAAAATTTCTTACACCATGTTTGTGATTGACACTAAGTGGATCCTTGCAATTATTTGTTCATTCCACAACCCATGGATGTATTTAGGCATGGATGAGTGGATAGGGCATGGGCACATACTGCTAGGTCATATGAAGGCAAGAGAATCCTGAAGGAACTTGGGAATTAATTCAGTGATATAGAAGTCTTCCCTATGTAAAAATGTAATAATAAGGGCGGCGGGGCTGCGTCCCCAGCACCCCGGCCACTTGCTCGGCTAGTTTATGCTCTGAAATAACAACACACAAACTGTTTTCATTTAAGCACTGCTTGGCCCATTCTCTTCTAGGCTCTTTCTCACATATTAATTTAGCCCATTTCTAATCATCTGTGTATGGCACCCCAAGGTGCGCTTACCAGGAAGATTCTAGCCTATGTCCATCCTGGGTCGGAGCTTCATCCCGGGAGCGGGGCATGGCGTCTCTCTCAGGCGTCTGCTCCCGAGAGGAGAGCTGTCGAGACTGAGCTCACTTCCTCTTCCTCCCAGCGTTCTGTTCTGTTTACTCCTCCCACCTATCCTCTAACCAATAAAATGGGCCAAGGCAGTTCCTTTATTAGCCAATGACCTTCCTCCATCATTTCCCCTTTTTCGGTTTAAACAAAAAAAAAGGCTTTAACTTTAACATAGCAAAATTACATATAACAAAACAGTTATCAAGTAAAAGTTACAATAATCTTTATCATAACTAAGGAAAACTATAACTATAACTAACTATTCTTAACTCCATCAAAGACTCCAGAAAGATATAATATTACCTAAGTAAACAAGAACTAAGAAACTTCAAACTCTAGAAATGACAAAGACATCTCACTGCCTGGATAGTCACCCAAAGTTCTTTTGTACCGTTGGGGCATCCATCTTCAGCCTTCAGGCTCATGGTATCCAGCAGACATTTCCATAAAGCAGGAAAATTCAAAGTCAGTTCAGTCACTATCTGTTGTGTTCTGCAGAATGTCTCGCAGACTCTTTCATGAATCAGGAACCCCGAAAGATCATCTCACCTTAGGCAAGTTCAGTAGTCCTCTCTCTGCGGGTTCTCTGTGTCCAGTTTATGCAGTAGTCCAGGCAAGAGCAGTTTCTTGCCCAAATGGCTATCAAACTCCATAAGGTGCCTCTTCGATGCCCATCTTCCTCTTGAAGTAGATTGGTGCTGCCAGGAGCAGAGTGTCTCATTGTCATGAAAAGTCCTCAGTTATTAAAACATTAAATGTCCTATTCTGTAATCTTTGAAAGACATGAAGAATGTCTATCTAAAATATATCTCTATATATCTAGAAAATCTAACTAATATGACTACAAGCTTTACTATTATCGATGATTATCCATCAACAACCTATACTTCTTAATTATACAGTACATATTTAAATGAACTACACTATCACAATACCTTAATCAAAATCAGAAACACTTATACATATAACAAAATTGACCTTAAATCTCTATCAATAAAGCAAAATCTATACTAATGTAAATTATTCATATCTATATCATATCCCCCCTTTAAATGTAAAAGGACGTTTATAAACCATATTTGAGAACATGGGCGCAGTTTTTTCTCTCCAAACTGCTTCCTGCTGAATGGGGGCATCGTTAATTAGGTATTTCATGGTATAACCTGTGTGCTAGTTTCATCTCAGTTGGCAGTTGAGCGAAGCAATTTTCTGAAGATGTTCACACCAACCCTTCAGGAGGGCATGGTCCATCATACCAAATCGGAATAGAAGAAATGAACAGCGTCTCATCCTCTGTGAAAACAAAATAAGAAACTCCTTTCCAAAGTATCATATCCTTAGATCCATATTCAAAATATCTATGTTGGATTAGTTCAGCAGCATTTATAAACAAATATCTTTTAGCAGCTGTTGCTCCTTCCTCAGCATTCAAACAATTCAAAGAGAGCATAATAGCATACAGTATCAAAATTCTCTGTGTATTTTCCATCTTTGTGCAGCTTTGTTTTAACCTCTATTTAGTTTATTTTTACTTTTAACTCTTTGCTTTTTGAGACAGGTTCTCTGTATCTTTGACCTGAAGTAACTCTGTAGACCAGGCTGTCTTTGAACTCTCAGAGATCCGCCTGTCTCTGCCTCCCAGGCATTGGGATTAAAGGTGTAAGCTACTACACCTTGAACTCACAGAGATCTGTTTGTCTCTGCCTTCTAGGCACTGGGATTAAAGGCGTGTGCTACCACACACAACAACTCTCTTCCTTTTTTTGTTTTTTACTTTAAGAACTTCAACTTTTAGTCTGCATATATTTTTAACACACTTTAAACCATTCAGAAATTTTCTCTGTCTTTGAGTCTCTCTTTACTGTATATCTCTCTTTTTCTGACCACATGAATCTTTAATTTACCAAGCAATCTCAGTAGGACTAAAGGCGTGGCTTTGCCAGCTAGATCCAGTCCATTCCTTAGCTTTCCAGCCTCATGGCTGAGGTACTGGCTGTAGCCAGCAAACGAGCTTCAGCAGCCTGTGCTTGCAAACCGCACAAACCGCCTGCATAAAAGAGTCAGAGTTTGCTGTGGCAGGACAGCCCAGAAAGCTGGCATTTTTAAACGGCGCAGCTTTTTTCCTGCTATGGCTGAAAACCGAAAAGCATGCGTTCAGCTTTTTGTCAACACCATTTAAGTGTTTCGTGGCAGGACCTCTTAATGAGCTGCAGGGTTTTGCAGCTAAAGCTGAGTCAGGAAGCCTCTCTCAGATGAGGCGCTTGCTTGCCTCTAGCAAGCAGAGTAGATCCGAGAAATTGTCACTATCAAGAAAACATGCTTTACTCTTTCCCAAGCTTTTTCAGGCTTTCTGTGGATTCAGTTGTCCACGTGGGCGCCATATGTAATAATAAGGGCGGCGGGGCTGCATCCCTAGCACCCCGGCCGCCTGCTCGGCTAGCTTATGCTCCGAAATAACAACACACAAACTGTTTTCATTTAAGCACTGCTTGGCCCATTCTCTTCTAGGCTCTTTCTCACATATTAATTTAGCCCATTTCTAATCATCTGTGTATGGCACCCCAAGGTGCACTTACCAGGAAGATTCTAGCCTATGTCCATCCTGGGTCGGAGCTTCATCCCGGGAGCGGGGCATGGCGTCTCTCTTAGGCGTCTGCTCCCGAGAGGAGAGCTGTCGAGACTGAGCTCACTTCCTCTTCCTCCCAGCGTTCTGTTCTGTTTACTCCTCCCACCTATCCTCTAACCAATAAAATGGGCCAAGGCAGTTCCTTTATTAGCCAATGACCTTCCTCCATCATAAAAATATTTTTCTCTTATCATAAATACCTAAGCTCTTTTCCGGAAATTAAACTCGTACCATATATTCTAGATTAATAAAAGCAAGGAATGCTAATTTGGATATGGAAAGTTAAAGCTGGGTCAGCTCTCAGGGAACTTTCCAGGGAGCCCCTGAAAGAGGTGGCTGATGGCTGGGGCAACTCAGGTCGATGTGTACTCATGTCTGCCTACATATACACACACCAGGGGTGTCAACATGTGTGTGGGCGAGTCTATGCTATCCATAAATGGTCTTGAGACTGCCAACCAAGGAACTACTTATAGCCCTTGGGCAGAGCTCATGCCCAGGAGGCTGAGCTCCACTAAGGTAGTGACCATCTTCGAACTCTGTGAACAGCTGTATTTGTCTTTAAAACACCAGACTATGCAGTTCCAAGGAAAGCTAAAATTCCTGTTTGGACAGAAGAAGAAGGCACCATCAGGAACAGCCCTGCCCCCGCGGCTCTCACTGTTTTGCATTGTGGTGCCAGTCCTGCCTTCAGTGACTGAGATGAAAATGAAAAGTGCCTTCTTGAGGGCGAAGCACAGAGCAGACTTTGTGGTTACAGTGGACTCCAGGTGAGCACGAATTGTCACACCATGACATTTAATTATGATAGCAAAATGTTGTTTGTTATTTCTATTTAATTTTCTGTAACAAGTAATAAATATGCAATCTGATATTTTAAAACCCATACACAATGTACCTGACAATTAGGGACAAGTATCTTTTCAAAATTGGTGCAAACTGTAGCACCACACATTTTCATTGCAACCATTCTAAATCTGCCCTTAATTTCTAGGCTCAGAGTAAGACCCCAGAGAAAGGTTGAAGTGGTCCTATCACCTCCTTGGGCCCTGCCTCCTCAGTTTGTTGGTGTTGGTCCATAACACAGACAGATATTTAGTGGGCTCATCTAAGATTAGTGTCAAAACTGTACCAGCTTCCTAGGCCCTCATCTGGATAGTCCTGTAGCATTTTCCCAAATTTCAAGAGTACAGAACACTCCTAGTTTCCTGGGTCATATCTATGGTTGATTCATGGATCCATTTCCAGGAGAGATTTAAAATGCAATGCATATAAAGCTATTTTCTACCTGGTATAGTGACATGGGAGCATGTGGTCAGCGGGAATTGACTGGGATGCCTCAGTTCTGAATCTGATTTCTGTTTTATGACGCTGTTCTTGGAGAAACATGAACAAATGTCTACTCACCTGAGATAGTGAGCTGAAGACAGACCAAAGTATGGACAGCACAAAGTCCAATTTGGTGAAGTAATGAGTTTTATTAGGGTTATGTACAGGAATGTGGGTGAGAGGTTACTTATAGGAGCAGAAACAACTCAAAGACAACTACATCACTAAAGTCCACCCCAGCATGAGTGACAGATCACAAAATCTGGAAATCTGGAGCATACTGTACAGCCTCCGAGCAGCTCAGTAGGTTGGAGAATGGTCTTTCCTGGGGACTCGATCTGAGCCTTTTCTAGGCAGCTCAGCTCCTTTGAGGATCTTCTACACAGTTTGGCTTGTGAGACTCCCAGGAGTTTCTGCTGCTTATACACTCCTGGGAGATGACTAGAGATTCTGCTCAGTTTCAGGGACTTCCTGAAGCTATTTTGGGTTATTTACTTCCTGTCTTAATGATCTTCCCTGCAGGATGGAGTGTTCTACTTTCCTTAGGACATCTTATTGTTTTGTTTCACTTCCCTGTAAACATTCTGACATTAAATATTTCTTTTACATCGTATGTCTTCAGGAGTTTCTCCCTGAGATGGAAGGTTTTAATCTAGGAGGGAGCTACTACACAACAATTTTTTCCATAGATTGTGAGCAACACTTTTTCCTGTTCCACTATAATAGCATAGTCAAAAGGCCCTAATTCCCAGGCAATTGTATGTCCTTTGGTGACTCAAACAGAACCAAGCTGCCCCCTCCCAACTCCAGGACATAGTAAGGTCCTGGACCATGGCCACATTAGTCAAGACAGCAGGCTTAGAATAAACAGTGAAAGTTGAGATGGGCTCTCCATCTATTTAAAATTGAACTAGGAGTTTCAGCTGTAATCCTGACCCTAATTCTAACATGAGCCATGGTGCTTTTTTCATAGAGGCAATTGTGAGCTCTTCTCTGGCCTTGGTTGCTGGAAGAGTGTTGGGAAGGGGCCCTCTAGGACCACTATTTTCTCATCAGTCTTGTCCCCTCTACAATATAGCCTCCATGAGGGCAGTTAAATGTTTTATCAGGCCATTTCAGGAGGCAGTGCCCCTTTTACTGGTCTCCCCATCCTGACCTGAGGATGTCATGCCCCAAGCATCCTAGAATAGTGCCACTAGTGAGCCCCTCCTAATCCATGGGTTACTCTGTGATCTCCCTTAGGTCACTGGCTGAAAAAGAAGGGATCCTGTTTGCTTTGCTGCACCAGACCCCTTCTTTTATCCTTTGGGGCCTCTCTGCAGCAGCTAAACTCTGTGGCTTAGTCCTAGCTCATGCATGGCCTTGGGCCCCTGTAATTGTTCCCTTGTTTGGCCTAAGTATCTGTTACATTCCCATTTTGAAGGGTGATAAGCACCAGGCATCACCTAATTCGTTACCTGAATGCTGGTCTGTTACCTGGCCCTCAAGAGTAATTTGCCAAGGCTGCACAAACCCACAGAGACACAGAGCTCACTACCACATACATTATGCACATTGAGAAAATGCAGTTAGCAAATGTTTTGGGCAATTGTGAAAATCTAGCTCCTGTTGTTTCTGCCTTTCTTCCTCAGCTGAGTGCCTTGGTATGTTCATCTTGCTCTTTGTCTTAGTTAGGTTTCTATTGCTATGAAGAGACACCATGACCATGGCAACTCTTATAAAGAAAACACTTAATTGGTGTGGTGTTTGCAGTTTCAGAGTTTCAGTCCCTTATCATCATGGCAGGGAGCATGGCAGTTTGCAGGCAGATGTGGTGCTGGAGCTGAGAGTCCTATGTCTTGCAGGAAATCAACTGACACACTGGGTGGTATCTTGAGCATAGGAAAACTGCAGTGACAGACTTCCTCCAATAAGACCATACCCACTTTAACAAAGTCACTTCTCCTAATGCTGCCCCCCACTGTAAGATTATGGGTGTCAATTACTCCAAACTACCACGCTCCTGGATCATGCTTTTTATGTTTTCCAACCAAGACAACTTTCCTATAGATATATACAGTGACAATAGACTTAGAAATACAGGTAGAATTCAGATAGTCATGTACTTTAGCTGGGCCATCTTCCTTTAGGAAGGCCAGCTCCTCCTGTTATGTTCAGTGGCAATCTCTGCTGCTTGCTCCATGCTGCACTCTGCTCCCTAGCTTGTCTTTGTTTCCTACCTGCATTTCTTCTTTCATCAGCATTAAATCTTGTTCTTGAGATTTGAACCTGGACTGCATCTGAGTTCCCAGCCACTCAAGGGCTCCACATTGCATACCGCCATTCAAACCTTCTCTGTCAGCTCGTTGGACCTATCATTGTACCTCATCATTGTGACAATTTCACAGTCACTAGGCTCTTGCAGCTCAGTCCCTAGTTATCTACCATATCTCAGATGGTGGGGAGGCTCTTGCCTAGACATCCCCTGATGTCCAGCTACCAAGTGACTATACTTTCGTAAGAGCCAGTGTGGAGATCCTGCCTTGTCTACCAGCCAATGCCAGCAACCACATAAGGTTGAGCCTGCCTCTCTCCTATTGGGTTTGATTTCACCCTGCCATAGCATCTGTGACTCACCTCCACCTTCTGTAAATTGTGTGTGCACAACAATGGTCACACAAAATTTTCCTTTCTTTGCTTTGATTGCCTAGATTTGTTGTTCTTACTTCTGTTCAGTGCTTACCTGGCAATAAAGCCAGAGTTGTTACCTTATGGTCTTCTGGGAGCAGGGCATATGGAATTAGCCTCCAGGGATGAAATTGGGACTGAAAATAGCCTAGGAAGTTCACAACATGGGGCAGCAAACCAAGAACAGTAGACTTCTAGAACATTCTAAAAATAAGTTTGTGTGCTTTCTCATTTTTTATTAAAGAAACAGCATATAAATATAAGGGAAAAAAGCAAGTCCATTGGGGAAAATACTTAAATTCCATGATCTATCCAGAGCCCAGTGGTCTTCAGAACCTTGTAGTTTGCAGGGGCAGACCCCACCTGTACAGGGGCAGAGGGAAAGGTCAGTGTATATCAACCTCAAGGAGTACTCTGCTTTTGTTCAGTGTCTGAGGTACCTGTTTTCAAAGAGTAATTTGGGTTGTTTTCATCAGAGATCCCCACAAATCTTCTCTTTTCTGAGTGTTTTTCTAGTCCCTAAACAAAGCTCTGGGAACACTAATACTGTGCTCAGAACTGGGCCTGGAGAGAGACCTGGAACCCAAGCAAGAAAGTGCAATTTCTGGTACCATTTCACTCTGTCTTCTGTTCGTGGTTGACACAAGAGTGGGGACAAGGCCACTCCCTCCAGAAGACACTTAGATGGAGTTGTAGGAATTCTGAACACAACATAAGTAGGTGCCATCCTATGCAAACGGTTAAGACTCTTATGGAGAACCTGGTGTTCATGCCTCTGCCCCCTGTGCTTTGACCTGAATTCAGCACTGTGTCAGCAAGCACACCACAATTCATTCTCTGCAGAGGCAGAGATGGTCGTGCCAGGCCCTGAGAGCTTGCTCTGGGAGCAGCTGTATGGCTATTGCAGGAGCAGCTGCCATCTCTCACAGCTTTCTTAACAAGTGTTTGTGTTGACCGTTCCTCTTTATTTCTTCAGCCTGCCGTGCTCTTTTACCTACCTGCTAAAATTTATTTCAGATCCCCAAATCAACCCTTGACACAGTTTTATCATTGTGTCCATGAATACAAAGTGGGGAAAAAAGATGATTCCTGGAGAGTACACATTCCCAGCAGTTCCCCAGTAGGTCACGCTTCCCTTTCTCTCTGTCTCAGCTCCTTACAGACCCCAGGTACAAAGAGCATAGAGCACTATAGAGTGAGTTCAGTAGACAGACTTTGAGATCCAGCATGGTACCCAGCAGAGGGGCATCACCAGAAAAAAAAAATGCCTACATTTCACCTTCAAAAAGCAAAATGGCTCTACCAGGACAACTCAAAATTATTCTAAATAGAATTTAAGGGCAAAATCCATGATTCCAGTAGTGGGCCAGACTTGGCCATTCATCCAGATCTGTCCATTCAATAGACCAGTAGTGATAAAAATAGAGAAGGGAGACATAGATTATAGTACTTTGGAGACAGGAACATATGAAGGCCCCCATCTTTGGCGCATTTACATAAGCTTGTGGCTAAAATAGAGGCATAACTGGGGTAAGGGTAAGAGATGTATGCTTAATTAAGAAGTTACAATCAAGGGATGGTAATCTGGTTAACCATTGTTTCAGTTCTGATTCTGCAAAGTGGTCCCAAGAAGTCTTTATTGCTTGAGGAGATAAACTGGGTCTCAGGAGATGGTTAGTATTTCTTCCAGTTGTTTGTCTTAAGAGACCCCCTGTAGCTGGAATCTAAGGTGTCTGTAGGTTTGGAGAAATGACTAAACACCTTTAGTCACCTAAATGTGAATATGAAACAGAATGCTGTAAAAAGCTGACAATACAATGCCTCTGTTATTCTTATTTTTGTGACTTAAGCCTTGAAGACAAATGAGTTAGTGAACTGACTAGTTTTATGTCAAGCACAAGCTAGAGTCGTCTGAAAAGGAGCAAACCTCAGCTGAGAAAATTCCTCCATGAGATCCAACTGTAGGGCCTTTACTTAACTTGTGATTGATGGAGGAGGGCCCAGCTCATTAGCCGTCCCTGGACTGGTGGTCGATCGTTGGGTTCTATAAGAAAACAAGGTGAGCAAGTCATATGAGCAAGCCAGTAAGCAGCACTCCTCCGTGGCCTCTGCATCAGCTTCTGCCTCCAGATTCCTGCCCTGTTTGAGTTCCTGCCCTCACTGCTTTCAAAGATGAACTGTTGTATGGAACTGTGAGTGAAATAAACCCTTTCCTCCCCAAGTAACCTTCAATCCTGACACTTCATCACAGCAATAATAACCAGAACTAATCATCCATGGACACCTATCTAGAAACTAGGGCTACCTATCCTAGCTGTCTTAGTTCTGGTTATCCTGCCTTTAGAACTCAAGTGAAGAGTTTGGTTTTTAATAAAAACAGCTTCCAAGTTCATGTTATAACTCTTACCCCAACCCCACACAAAGTAGTGGCTTTGTGATCACCAATTCATTGTTCTGATGGTTGTATAGAACACAACTTCATTGAGTCACAGGAATAAACTGTATTTTCATTCTGGCCTTCTGGAGGGGAGGAAGTTACAATCTCTAGAAGCCACCTATGTGCCATCTACCTCCTAAAGTAATTAATGTTTGTTATTTGTATTGGCCCCCAAATGCAACGTGCTTCAGAATCTTCAGGTAGCTGTAACCAAGAAAAAATCTCTGCAATATAAAGAATAAAAGGTGTATGTTATTTCTATCTTCTCTTGAGCAAGCAATAATACCTGTCTTGCTAATTTCTTTCATTGTCATATTGTTAATATGCATTAATGCTGTCATCTGATCTTTACAGGGCAAAAGCTGTTACAAGTCTGTGTGAATCAGAATCACATCCCAAACCCAATTACTTAGCAGGTACTTCTAAAACTTCATTTTCTTATCTTTTCTCTATGGCAAGATGTTTTTGTCCCTGAGAGAGTTCCCCATGCCTACAGAACTCTGTGTATTTCCTGGAGATGCCAGGGCTAGCGGGGAGTATCACAGAGATAATTGTCTGGGGCTGTCACTTTGGTCCTGAAAACTGTTGAGAAAAAACTGTCTCATTAGCCCTCATTGTGACATCTTTCCCTCTCTAAATTCTAACAGGAAGGAGCAATGGAGAAAATGGCATTTCACTGTTCAGGGGACAAACAGATAGGAGCCACTGGGCCCGGGCCCTAGCCAGGCCTTCATGTCTCTGCCTCAGGGGTGGTCCTGACCTCCTCCTCGACCCCAAGGGGGCTTCAGGGTAAGTGGTACCAGGATGCACAGTCCTAGCCCCTATTTAAGCCACCGTGGTTATCAGAGTGAAAGGGATGGAATAGGCATGGAGAAGAAATAATTGCTATAGCCCTGACACCTGTGTTTGTGGACATTCTCTCAGCCTGGGCAGCAAGCAATCAGGGAGGAGTATGCTGGGCTCAGAAGTCTTTCAGGTCACAGCCCTTCTCTCACCTGCCACATGCCCACACTCTCACCCAATCCTGACCAGGGATCTTTACCAAACTGTCTACTAGGTAGTACCTTCCTTATCTCTCATCACACAGGTGCTAGTCCTGAAGCCACAAAGTGTCCTGTGGTCAACCACAGGATTGTTCTTTCAATTTGATAGTCCCTATAGTGTTATATTAGTCATGATCATATGACTGATGGAGGATACTCACCCATGCCTAGTGATGCCTCCCTGGACTAAGGAGAGAAGCATGCTGCCTGGAACCTAGGGACCAAGGAAGGCAAGGTAAAGCAAGGAAGGGTCTTCACTGTTCCCTAGGATTGACAACAGATGGTTGAAAAGGCCAATGTGATCTTGGAAGACTTGAAGCTTCCCTTGGGAGTTAACTGGTATCGTACTAAGTTGTCACCCCTAAGGATGTAAGAGTATCACTTCTGTTGCTATGTTCAATGGTTATCTTTTCTCTGAAGGGACAGGGAAGAAGAGGACCAGAAATACATACTAAGGAGATCTACTGGTGCCCGGGGGCAGAGGGAGATGCACAAGTACAATTATGGCTTGGAAACACCAATACACTTGAGGCACCTGAACTGGAGCACAGAACAGAGAAGTCAGGAGGTCACTACCAAGCTGACACGGCAGCCCAGTAAGAATGAACCATCCACCTGTCCAATGACCCATGGTTCCTGTATGCCCTACCCTGGAAGCCAGGGCATGTTCAGTACTAGCAATATGGCTTCTTTCAAAGATTCACCAGACTATCACACTGGTGCCTACTGCAGTCAAATGAACAGACCCTTGCAAGATATCCATCAGGTACATCCCTCCACCTGTCATATCCCCCAGGGCAGCCTAGGATCCAGGATCCCTCTGCATGGAATACAGCGCTTCTCAGCCAGGGCTTTTTCTACAGAGGAAGCAAAATTGCACAGCCTGCCAGTCACCATGGACACCCCATGTAATCCAGTATTATCACTGGAAGTACCAATCAAGATGGAAAATGAATCTGGGACCCAGAACATAGTTGATGTCAGCACAACTAGTCGGGTATGGCTGGGAGCTAGCGACATGGCCAGGAGACATCTGGTCAGTTTCCCTGCCAGGATGCACCTGAAAACAGAGCCCGACTATAGGCAGCAGGTCTGTACCCCACACCTTGGACATGGTATGCTGGGAACGAATCCCCACAGCAGAGATACTGTGGGATCCTGCAGGGAGCCGGCTCCTCTCCATCCTGCACATTGCACCTGCCTGGATCCAGAGTCTCCTCACCACCTCTTCATGCAGGGTCACAATGAGAGCCAGCACCCCTCTTTGGGCCAAGACTGCAGAGCTCCTATTGTTAAGCGTGAGCCCCTGGACTCACCATCATGGGCTGGTCCTGGCCAAGTGACTGTGCCCAGGATGTTCACTAAGGATGCCTCTATAGCTGTGATACCACCCAAAGGTTCTGATTTTGGGATTTTCCTACCCTAGAGCTGCGGTTCTGCTGGAAATTTCAGTCCTTGGATGATGGGATGTGATCAGAGATTCTTCTAGTGACACTCTTTACAGAACTCCATGAGTGAGTCTGAGATTCCCTATGTGTAGCTGAGTGGTAGAGTATCCTGAATCATATAGAACATCAGAGGATTCTCATGAACAAACCTAAGTCTGTTCAAGTGGACAGTATTTCTCTTTGAAATTAATGTGCTTATGAAAGTAGCCAATAGTATTTTATGGTGGGCAACCCTCAACTGATGTGTCAAAATGATGTGTCCCTGGTACCCAGTCTTTCTACATCTCCTGCCTGTATTCAACAGAAGTTCTGAGGCTTCTAAGGAGATCTGAAGCCACACTTTGCATAGTGGTGGTCAGGGAAACATCCCATCCCATTTGGTATTTTCTGTGGATTTCTAAATATGATTTATGTACCTGTATCTCTGTACACATCACATGGTGGAGGTTATAGTGTCCAGGCCAGAAATCAGGGAAGCGTAACATACAAAAAAGGGTGAAGCCACACTGGTGAGGATGAATTGTCCCTGGCTATTGTCTGCAGAGCCTTCCGGTAAGGGCAACAGTTCCTAGACCAGAGAGACTTAGGGACAGGAAGGCAGCCAGTATTTGTTCTGAATTGCCAAGGCAATGTACTCTGATTGTAGGATATGTGGATATTAAATATGAAACAGAAAGAAAGGGTTACCCACGAATCATTGGCAAGATGACTTATGGCTGGTAGAGCAGTTGAGAGTGTTCCAGGGAAGGGCTCAGACCAAAAATCCTGCTCCATTAGCACAGGGGCCACTGAAAAGGAAAATGCCTGCTGTGTTCTGCCTACCTCTATGGTACAGAGAGTCTTCATTGGGGATGAGCATCCACCTCTGATGTCACTTCCCCTGAGGTCTTAGGAATGCCTGCTAAGGAGCTTGCTGGAGCTCATGGCTAATTCTACTAGGCAGTCTCTTCAATACAGACTTTCTTTTCTTATCTGTGGCCCCAGGAAATCATTGCTCAGCTACTGGCTTAGTGAAGAAGCTGTCTGGAAAATGCCTATCACCTTGTTAGAATCTGGTTGGGTGGGCAGAACCAGGTTCTCTGCTCAGCTTTTGAGATGTCTGGCTCTCAAGAGGACTCACTGTGGGACAGGGATTCACCTGAAGATCTAGAACTGAGAATACCCATGACGAAGGCCTGAGAACTTGTGTTCTCTCTGTCCCCCAGTCCACAGAGGCTTTTCAAATGGGAAAGGCAGGAGCTGTGCTGTCACAGATGTGAGGCTTGCTCATAACATCACAGCAGCTCCTCCATTACCTAAAGCCTGCACCTTGTGCCCAGCCACTGATCTCCCTCTTTCCCTCAAACTGTCTCAGTCCCACTTTGCACGTTTCTGACAAGCACAGCTTACACTGTGGGTCCTAATGAAAAACAACAGGTACGATTTGAGTCTTCCTCAACACTTCCTGTTCTAACCACATGCCCAACTCCCAAGGACAGAATATGCTCAAACCCCTCATGTGTCTGACATTCTAGCATTTCTCTCTGAAAGTGATTAGTTATGTTCCTTTCCTCAGCCAGACTCAGCATCCTATATGCTTATTACACAAGAAGCAGAGAACACAGTAAACTGTTATGTTCCAATGTATACAATGTTTCCCAGGTATACTGGAGCCAGTGGAAGAAACCTTGGAAAAGAGTCAAAAAGAGGGAATTCAGAGACATATTTAGGAATGGTGGTGTGTATTGCAGCACTAAAGAGATTGAAGCCTATATGAGACCCTTCTCAAAATAAAATAAAATATAAAATGCATTATTATATATTTATCAATCTTAGCTAGATCCCCATCCCCTAGCTATGTGACCAAAGAAGAGCCATGTCCCCCCAGAGCCTGTATGCCCTCTGTTCAGATACTCTGAACCTTTCCGATGAACCTCATCTGCACACTGCTGGGATGAGTTACCAAGTGTGAAGTGTAGGCAGCTCAACTGGGACCTGGGCTTTCCCTGCAGGTCAGGCTTTGTGTACACTGAGTTCTGCACTTGGATATCAGTTCTGCAGATTTTGTGTATGTGAGACACCACATCACATGGCAAGCTTGGATACCTGGTGCCAACACTGTCCAAGGAAGCTCAAAACTCCCAATCTGCACTTTTGTTGCACATTCATCACAAGTGTCCAGTCAATTTGTACAGGAGGTGCACAGAGGTTACTCCTGCTTTATGAGTTCACCATCTACACTAAGCACAGGCTCATACTTTTTGTGGTATCTAACTTTTGCCTATGTGGCTAAAATATCAAAACCAAATATAGTGAGAGATGGGTTAAGAAGTAATATAAATACGTATTTACACTTGCAGTTTCTACTAGAAAAAAAATCCTCAAGATCTAGACTGGCCCAACAAACTTTAAACAGATATACTACAATGCAGCTTTCTGTGCTGTTTTCTCAGTGCTCTGTTTTAACAGAGAATGCAAATGCATTTCTTATACTGTAGTCTGTACTAAATTTGCAAAACTTCTGCAAAATAAACCTCATGTTTCCATGTATTTAGTGTAAGATTGTGTGTCTTTTCCTTCAGAGAGTGTTTTGGATTTACATTCTGGGACAGCAGTAGAGAATAATAAATGTAAAAGTAGAAAGGCTGGAGATGAAAACTGGGTTTGGGCCCTCTCATTGAGGATTGGGACCTTCATGTGCTCTCAGGACGCCCCATCCTCACTGCCTGTGAAGAGTGAGGAAGGCATGACAGAGGCCTCTTGTCATCCAAGGATATTTTTATCCTGTGATAATTACCACATTTTAATCCTTTTTGTTTATATCTTATGCATTTTGTATCTTCACAACAGTCTCTGTCTGTGACTTTTGACAAAACTTAGACAATTTGATGCTCCTATCACCACACACAAATTTTCTCAGGATTAACTGGTCACTGTGAGAGAATTCCTCCACTACTAGCCCTTTTGTTTTCTTTTGTTTTAAATTTTCTCTGATAACAGTCTTGCCACATTTAATCCATTTACTTGTGCTCATTTGAGCACATTTCTATTTCCCGTTCTGTTTTCAATTATGGTTGATCAAGTCTTCCTTTTCCCACATTCTCTGCTTGCTGGCATACTGTTCTCCCCCTTCCTTCTCTCCTTTCTACTTGCTTGGATGCTACAATTCTATATAACCTTGATACATATTTGATAACATCTAATCTGTAGCTAAGCAAGAGCTCTGTCCTCTGAGAACAAGAAGAGATCTTGGGCAACATAATTTGTTTCTGTTGAGATTGAGGGGCCCAAAGAGTCTCTCTGGATTTTCTTTGCCAACAGCTGAGTCTCAGTACTACTCTTCAGGCTGATAAGAAGGTATTTGTCCCAAGTGAAGTGTCTTTCATAGCCTACCCTACTCTATGGCCCACCACAGCTATGCAACCTTCTAGCAATCCCTAGGATAGACAGTTTCTGGAAACATTCGTTCACCAAGGAAGCTCTGAGTTGATTATCTGGGTTTCCAGAAGGAATCTCCATCTGCTCTCCACCTACTTAGAACCTGTACCTCCTCCCTTGCTCTGGGCAAGTGTAAAGTGGGCTCTGGGATACTCATTTTCCTGCTTCAGGGTAGCATAACTTTCAGTCACTGCTTGTTTATTTCCCTAGTTTGGCCCTGGTTACTCCTATGCCTGCCTGGAAATCCACCTATACATTCAAAAGTATGCTTAGTATATTCATCCTGTGACCCCAAGAGCTTGTTGAGCTTTGTCACCATGTGGCTAGCCAAAAATAGAAATCAAGAAAGATTCTTAAATTTTGTTTTAGTTGTAAGAAAACAGAAGTTGAGTCCTTTACTGAAGCAGTTCTCTTCTAAGTAGGCTAGTTAACCGAATCTGTTAGGGAGCACCATGACTAAACTCTCCAACACATAGGCAGTAGTAGATTAGGCATTAGATATAAGTTAACCAAGAAAAACTGCAGCTTTGTCTTGGTATCTGTGCCTACTGACTTTGCAGTTAAACATTCAAGAAACTGAAGTTCTTCCTACTGTATCATAAACTAAGGGACCAGAGCACTTTCCCAATTGCAACTCATGCACTGAGGGTCTGCATCTTCAAAAACTGACTTCATTATATCATTTGTATTGTAGTTATAAAAGATTACCCACATTGTTCCTTCCTTTACTGAAGATCTGCCCTATCATGCTCTTGTTTGGGAGACCCAGACTTTGTAGTGATGTTATGGGTAGGTGTGCTACTCAACAAGTGTGTATAAAGAAAAGGTGAAAAACTAAGACCCCTTAGGGCAGAGTTGTCAAACCTGATGGATTAGTAGAAGAACTTAAACCTGCCAAAATTTACTAAAAGTTCACACCAGTGTGGAAAACTCTCTGTGTCTGTAGAGGTAGGGAAACTCGTAGAAACTTTCTGGCTGTTCCTAGTTGTCAAAGCAATTTGATGTTTCCTTGCTTCCTTCAGCTGAAGGAATTCCACCAGCTGTTTTTTTTTTTTTTTCTTTGTAGCTTCTATGAGCTATGTTAACAGCTATCAGCAGGACCCCACTCTCTGTTCCTCAATTTGAATCTACCAGCTGTCAGAAACCTCTGGGGGACGGGTGAGAACAAAGACAGCAAGAAAAAACAATTATACGAAGTACAAGTAATGCAACTTTGAACACACAACACAATAAAGAGAGAGGTGTGGAGAGACCGAAGTGGCTAAGGAGAGGAACTGAGCAAGACCTGAATGAATCCTGAGAAAATGCTGCATCAGAAGAGAGGGGCGGGGAAACGGCCAAACGCCAGAGGGCTGAGCCAGGCCAGGATCCGCAATCCCAGTTTAATTCTGAGTCTGTGTCACAAGGGGCAGGACACGCTGCCAAACAAGGAGACTACCGACGAATTACCCGCACAGCAGCAGCCTTCAGGACCAGGTTGCTCTACTCCCGTCCTTCCGCCCCAACGCAGGAAACGGAAGTGACCACGCCGCACACTTCCGGTCTAGCTCCTGGAAGTGGAAGCAACTTCGCGGACGGTGAGGATCCTCAGTTCTGCGACCGGGTCGTTGGGCTGTGGGCGGGGCGCTGCGACCTGGCACTGCGTGCCCCTTAGTGGGTTTGTACCTTGGCTAGGGACCACATTGGCCTTTGGTGCGGGCGCCTGGGCGGGTTGGGGTTTGTCCTTGACAAGCGTTCCCCCTTGGGCGGGGCTGTTTCCACGCTCAGAGTTAGTTCCCTTTTGCGCCTTTGGCCCGCAATCTGACAGTCCTCAGGCTGCCATTGGAACCAGGCTCGGTGGAGATCCCTGTCATTTCTTCCCTTCTGATTCTCTGTATTCAAGGATCTTTATCTTGCAAAGGTTTTTGCCAGCTTTCCTTTAGCATCTGCAACTGGGCTGCCTTCCACCTGTCAGCTGGAGTGGGTGATACTGTGCCAGTGGGAGTGGTTGGATGCTGAGTTTAATACCTAACCTTGTAAATAGAATTATGCCGGCTTTGATGTCGTTGGGAATCCTGGGGATAACATGTCAAACCAAAGCAAGAAAACAAAAACTTGCAATTGCAATTATGTGTGCAACGGAATCCCAACTTATAAAGAAATAGAGAAGAAAAAAGTAAAAACAGCGCTGTTAGAAGTGGTTGCCTCTAGAATCCTATTTCTGTTGTCTGATCAGATTTTTTGTTTGGACATATGTAGTTTTATAATCAGAAGGTGAAGATAGTATTTGCATTGTTGCTGTCCCACTTGAATGAGAGATGGCAAAGAAAGAGATACACAGTGAGAAGTTACATGACTGAAAATCTACAATGAATTTTGGTGGTTTTCTGAAGCTACATGGAATGAAAAGCTCTAGGAGGTGGTTTATTATTATTATTATTATTCTCATCATGTCTGTGAATGTTGAATAGCTGAAATCAAAGGGAAATGTTATTGATTTCCCTCATTTGCTAGTTACTCAGCAAATAGCCTGTGGTCCATGACTAGGATAGTGTTGTATCTCAGACTGAAGACTGACTAACCCAGTATCTGAATATCTGTGCTTAGGGGAACAAACTGCTTGAGAAAGAAGAATGTGTATCTTCATTCTGTCTTAGCTTTATTTTAAAGGTGTTAAATGTAAGAAATGGAATCTTGGGTACCCAGAGCAGTGCTAAGGGGGAGTCATTGTACTCATGTTTGCCCACTGGGCTGCTGAGATGTATGTAATAGTCATTGTCTCCCAGTGACTACCAGTGGGCCTGGCTAGCAATGAGGTGACAGCTCCAGAAATGAAAAGTTGAACTAATAATGGTGATAGAGATACTTTTGACATAGTAGTCTTCAGTGCCTGTATAAATATCCTTTGTGTGTGCCTCTCTTATGCCTCTGAGATATCCCTGCTTCTCTTTGTTAAGGTGAAACTTGAATTCCAAAGATTTGTGGTTTTGTTAAGGAGTTTATGACCCAAGTTTAGCTTTTTTTTTTTTGGTGTACTGATTTAAATATTATAAAAGCTTTCCTTTAGTTGCACTGTGATCACATGAGCTTTGCATATTAAGTTTGGTGCCATCACTTCATCCTTTTTAACATACCCTCTCCTTTGTGTACATAGTGTACCTGTGGTATGATATGTGCAAAGATTCTACCTGCTTTTTGACCATGAAGGAGACAGACCTGGAGGCTGTTGCAACAGCAGTCCAAAGGGTTGCTGGGATGCTTCAGCGCCCAGACCAGCTGGACAAAGTGGAGCAGTATCGCAGAAGGGAGGCTCGGAAGAAGGCTTCTGTGGAGGCCAGGCTAAAGGTAGGGGACCATAGGAATCATGGGACAGAGATATTTCTCTTGAGAGTTTCTCCTCTGCCCTACCCTGCTTGCCTCCAGCACTATTTTATGGAGACATTTTTCTCAATTGTGATTCCATCCTCTCAAATGACTCTAGTTTTTGACAAAGGAATCAAAATCATAACTGGAAAAGATAGTCTCTTTACAAACAGTATTGGGGAAATGCAGTATTCACATATAGAAGAATAAAACTAGATCCCTATTTCTCACCTTGCACAAAAATCAATTCAAAATGGATCAAAGACCTTAACAGAAGACCTAAAACTTTGAAAATGCTAAAGGGAAATAGAGAACACTGCAAGCTATAACCATAGGCAAACATACCTTGAAAAGAACTCATAATAGGCTCCAGAAATAGTCATTAAAAATTGACTGGGCCTAGAGAAATGGCTCTGTAGGTAAGAGCACTGGCTACTCTTCCAGAGAACCTGGGATCAATTCCTGCACCAACATGGCAGCTCACAACTGTCTGTAACTCCAGGATCCGACATCCTCACACAGACATACATACATACAGGTAAAATACCAATAGAGCAATTAAAAAAAAGAATTGACAACTGAGTGGTGGTGGCGCATTGCCTTTAATCCCAGCACTGTATAGCTACTGAAATTAGTATGGAGGTGTATTATCAAAACATAAATCTACCATACAATCCAGCTATATTACTCCCAGATATATATCCAAAAGAGTCTAAGTCACATACCAGAGATACTATGAGCACATCAGTGTTTATTGCTGTACTATTCACAAGAGCCAAGACATGGAACTGGCTTAGATTTACTCAACTGCAAAGAAGGATGAAAAACTACATCTCCTGCAGGGAAATAAATGATAGAAGCTAGAGATCATTTTACATTAAATAACTCAGACTCAGAAAGACAAATATTGTGTGTTTTCTTTCAGAAATGAGAAACTAGATTTAAGTACACACACAAAGACAAACACACCATGAAATTTTTTTTATTATTTATTTTTTTATATTACTTAATTAAAAATTTCCACCTCCTCCCATTTCCCTCCCACTCCCCTTATCCCCCTTCCCCTCCCTCTCCAGTCCAAAGAGCAGTCAGGATTTCCTGCCCTGTGGGAAGTCCAAGGTCCTCCCCCCTCCATCCAGGACTAGGAAGGTGAGCATCCAAACAGACTAGGGTCCCACAAAGCAAAGACAGACACTACCTCAGAGTAAAGGGATGGGAAAAGGTTTTCCAATCAAATGGACCAAAGAAACAAGCGGGTGTGGCTATACTAATATCTAACAAGATTGATTTCAAACTAAAATCAATCAGAAGAGATGGAGATGGACACTTTATACTCATAACAGGAACAATTCATCAGGAGGAAGTCTCTATCCTGAATATCTATGCCCCTAATATAAAAGCACCCACATATGTAAAAGAAACATTACTAGAACTCAAAGCATACATCAAAACTACACCATGAAATTTAAAGGGGTTTATGAGGTGTGAAGAAAGAGTCTAAAGCAGTGGTTTTCAACCTTCCTAATGCTTCAACCCTTTAATACAGTTCCTCAGTTGTCGTGACTCCCAACCATAAAATTATTTTTGTTTCTACTTCATATCTGTAATGTTGCTACTGTTATGAATCATAATGTAAATATCTGTGTTTTCTACTGGTCTTAGATGACCCCTGTAAAAAGATCATTCAACCCCCAAAGGGGTTGTGACCCCCAGGTTGAAAACTGTTGGTCTAAATGAAAGGAACTAGAGAAAAGAGTAAGAGAGAAGAGAGACAAAATACCATGTTTTCTTTCACATACACAATATAGATTTAAATACCTATAAACATAATATATATTGTGTTGAATCATCATGTTGATCATCATGATGGATGATCTTTTTGATGTGTTCTTAGATTTATTTTTGACACCAATGTTCATGAGGGATTTCTTTAAGGGGTTTATTTATTTCCTCTTTGTTGTTGTTGTTGTTTTGTCTTGTTTGTTTTTTATATTTTTGAGACAGGGATTCTCTGTGTAACAGCCCTGGGTATCCAGGAACTCGCTTTGTAAACCAGACTGACTTTGAACTCACACATATCCTCCTGCTTCTGCCTCTGGAGTGGTGGGATTAAAGATATCCAGTTCCTCTGTCATCTGCATAAAGTTGATTTTAAGGTCACTTCAACTGTGTTAGAATATTCCACCACTGCTGTAGTAGGATAACTGGGCTCTGGTGGTGGATGTTGCCCGGCTTATAGTGTTCTTATATTGCTGTCTAGGCGTCTGGATTTGGGAGGATTGTAGATCTAGGTGCCAATTTCTGAGTTTGTCTTTGTTGGATAGGTGTTTTGTTCCTTGTGCCTTTCTAGTCTTTGTTGACTGGATTTCCAGCAGCTGGCATGACATCTACTCCATTAGACACTCTCCCTGTTGGGACTGGAATTCTGGAGGCTAGCTTGGTCTTTGGTCCAGCAGGAAGTCTCTTCCTGAGTTGGGGGTAGGACATGGTAATGAGGAGGAGAATGGGGATTGGGGGTAGTGCATGCGGGGGCACTGAGAGAGTGGAGGAGGTCTGCAGGTGGGCCACCTATCTGGGGTTCTGGCAGCCCGTGTGATCTCTGGCCCAGTAGTGAATCTCTGTCTGAATCAGCCTATCTGTTCTTCTGACTGGCATAGTATGGAGCCGTTCTTCTGAGTGGTGTGTCCAGCATTGCACCTGAGCAGCTAATATCTGTCTGTGTGGGGTGGTGGAGTGGGAAGAGGTGTCAGTGGGGTTGGACTTTGGGATCTGGAACCAAGGGTGTGGAAGGGTTCCTGAGGGCAAGTGGGCTTCTTCTCTCTTCTCTGACTGGCTTGTTATATCTTCTTGATGCATTGTTCCCTTTGTTAATATACATCAGTCATTATATCTTCTGACTAATTTTGCTTCTAAGACTACTTTATCAGATCTCAGAATAGTGGTCTAATTTTTGTTTGAAGTCTATTTTATCCTATTTCAGAAAAACTAGGGCACCTACCTTTCAGCTTTCATTTGTTTAATGTGAGTGTCCTTACAGGTAAGTGTGATTCCTGTAGATAATAGACACTTGAATCCTATTTGGACTTTATTTTGTTGTTATTGTTGTTGTTTTCCAATGCAGTCAACTAGTTTATATCTTTTAATTAGAGGATCAAGGCCATTTTATATTTAGTTATTGAGAGCAGTTTGCTGGCTACTGTAATTTTGTTGGTTATTTTTTTAGTCAGTCGGACTAATGTTTGGTCTTTGCTTTTTCCCTATCCAGATAGGGTTTTACTAAGTTGGATATGATAGAATCTTTGTTCTCTTTTGTTAATCTATTCCTTTTTAAGGTGATTCTTTCCTGAATTCTCTTAAATGAAGCTTCTCCCTGCTTATGATTATTTTAAATATCATTGATGCTTTAAAATATAACATTGTTCTGTTCCAAGGCAGTATTAAAAGAAACAAAAAGTTACTGTGTAAGTCCATCAAATTGTTTTTGTTTTTTTTTTTTTTTCTGAAATTGAGTGATTTTTGTTCCCTTAAATGATTCTTTCTGGACTTGATTCTCTCTGGAAAGTTTTATTCCTTAGGAAATCATATATGGCTGTCATTAGCTCTTCTTACCTGCATGGTGTCTCCTTTAGGCGGCAATCCAGTCACAGCTAGATGGGGTACGCACAGGCCTAAGCCAGCTTCACAATGCACTGAATGATGTCAAGGATATCCAGCAGTCTCTGGCTGACGTCAGCAAGGACTGGAGACAGAGCATCAACACCATTGAGAGTCTCAAGGACGTAAAAGATGCAGTGGTACAGCACAGCCAGTTGGCCGCAGCTGTGGAAAACCTCAAGAATATATTCTCCGGTGAGTGGGGCGAGGACTTGGGTGGCTGCTAGAACACTCATGATGGTTTCCTTCCCACACACACACCTGCTTTTCCTTCCCACACACATACCTGCTTTTCCTTCACACACTGGGAGCCCTGTGAAACATGGCCAGCATTTCTTTGCAATATGCTTTTTAGGCCTATCCTCAAGTGTGCAGTACCTTCTCTGAACATGAGTGGAAAGGGTCAGTTGCGCAAATGTAAATAAAGACTAGCAGAGAGGGTGCTATTCTGTGTCAGGGTAATGCGCAGACATACACTGCAGAGCCGGTGCTTGACTAGGAGTCCACTATAAAAGGACAGAGGTAGCAGTGTATGTTTATAGGGTAACTGACTGGTGGGATGAGAGGCAGGCCCTGAGAGAGAGGATCTCTGAGAACAACAGTTCTTAAGGTAGGGCAAGTAAGTGCACAGGCCAGGGAGCAGGTGGGATGTGAGCAGGTGGGATGGGAGAGAGCAGGGAGGAGTCTCAGTGTGACAGCTACAACTGGGGGACTCCTGGAAAAGAGGCAGAGGACTGCCTGGCTGACTGGCCTGAGTTATTCCTTTGCTATCTGTGTTAGGGAATGCAGAATGCTCCACCACTCATCCACATGTATGTCTCTAGTCATGAACTCTTTTCAGTGTCCAGAAAATCTCAAGAAACACTGACCAATTCACTAGTGATATGACTAGGTTAGGGCTTTTCTTTGTAGAGAGATCTGTTTAGATTTTCTACTGTTCTGCTTCTCAGTCTGGTAGGTTTTTATATCCAGGAATTTGTTTGATCTGGATTATCCCGGTTTTTGGTACGTACTCAGTTTTTGATTGTTATCTTACAGTCATTTTTATAAATTTCTGAAAAATTAGTAAAATATTTCTACTTTCTTACCTTAATTAGAATCTTTTTTCTTAGACCATTTGAGCTAAGGTTTTGCCAGTTTTCTTAATCTTTTCAAAGGATCAAGTTATCGCTATTGATTTTTATTTTCTGTTTTTGTATTCTCTGTTTTGTTTATATGTTTTGATCTCTATTATTTCCTTCCTTTTAGCTTTGGGTTTAGTTACCCTTTTTTAAGGTTTATTTTTTTATGTATGTGAGTGTTTACCTGCATATATATTTGTGTACCACATGCATGTGTAGGGCCTATAGAAATCAGAAAAGGACATTAGATTCCCTATAGCTGGAGCTGTGGGTGGTTGTGAGCATCTGTTTAGGTTTTGGGAGCTGAACCATCTCTCTAACCCATTTTCTTTCCTTAAGTTGTAAAGTTAGGTTGTTGGTTTGAGATCTTTCTTCTCAATGGAAGCTGCTCTAGAAAGTGTTTTCCAGTTATTCCTCCTGTACTGCATCCTCCAAATTTTGTTATACTGTATTTTCATTTTCATTCTTTTCTACATATCTTTCACTTTCCCTTGGGGTTTCTTCTTTACTGGGTTGATTAATAACATTGTTTAATTCGACAAAATTTGTTGATCTGTAAGTTTTCCTTCTGTCACTGATTTCTAGATTTTTCTGTTTTATTTGAAGAATAAAATATCTTGGAACAGCTCTATTTTTAAAAATCTATTGAGACTCAATTTGTTACCTCAGTGCAATCTATCTGGAGGCTGTCCCTGTGCAGTTAAGAAGAATATGCATACTCTTCCATCCTCAGATCTTAAATTCACTAACGTGTAAAACCTGTATTTCTCTATAACTTTATCCCACCCCTCTTCAGTTTCTTCTTTATCCTTTGTGTATGTCCCAAGACAACCTGGTACTGTATTCATTTTTCAGAACATATAGAGAACAAAAAATTGTGTTAAACACTTGCTCTTGTTTTTACTTTTGTTGAGATTTTCCCTACTTTGTGTTTTGTTTTTTGGGGGGAGGGCTATTTTACTTAAATTATTTATTTGTTCTGAGAATTTTAGATTGTCTCATGTAACTCAGGATGGTCTTGAACTTGCTATATAGCTAAACATGACTTGAATTCTTGATTCTCCTGCCTCTACCACCAAGTACTAAAGTTACAGGTGTGTGTCACCAATACTAGCTGAGATCTCTTCATGACTCCCAGTTACTGTCTTCTTACAAGGTGCCGTCTACTGCCTTTTCATTTCCCCCATATGATTCCTGCTAGCAGACTGCAGACATGTCTAATTGTAAAGATTTTTAACTTTTTCTTCTTTGGGAATCCTAATTTCTCTCTCACTTTTAAATAATAGTTTTTTCTCTAAAAGATAAAAGATTCTTGGTAAAAGCTGGGCTTGGTGGCTCACCGCTGTACTCCTAGCACTTGAAGGCTGAGGCAGGAATATTGTTGAAAGTTTGAGGTCAGTGTGGACTATAGATTGAGACACTCTCAAAAAAGAAAGAAGGGAGGAAAGAAAGGGAGTGAGGGAGGGAGGAAGGAAGGAAAGAGGAAAGAAAAGAAAGAGGAAAAGGAAAAACAATTGCTAGTATTTTTTTTAGTGCTTTCAGTATATAATCCCCAAATACATCTGGTGTCTAAAATTTCTGATGAGAAATCTGCTAGTGATATATTTTAGGAGTCCTTTTATGTGATGTTTCTTCTCTTGGGTTCTTTCATTGTTTGGTTAATTGGTTTGCCTTTCTTACAGGTCATTGAGCTTCTAAAATTTTACATTAGTGTCTTCTATCAAGCTTTGGAAGTGTCTAGCCATTATTTCTCTAAAGGGTCTCTCCCTTCTTCTTTTGAGGTTATGACAGTATATATATGATGGTCTGCCTTAAGGGTCTATGAATTCATCTGGGCTCTGTCTACTTTCTTTAAGCCTTTTTCTTTCTGTTCCTGATAATTACCATTATTCTCTCCTAACATTTTTTTGGTTCCATCTCCTACCTGCTCAAATGGCCTTGCGCCCACTTTAGTTAAACAGTTTTAATCTTTATGTCAGTAGACCTGCCATCAGGTCCTTCCTGAAGCATTATGTATTGAATTGGCTTTTAGTTGCTGTTGTTTGTTTTTTGTTTTACTTTGTTTTTTTTAACTTTTTAATGAAGCATGCTGGTAGCATGCTTTGTGTTCTGTTTTGGCACTTGATTCTTAACATAAATGTTGGGATCTGCCAGAATTCTGGTTTTAGATTGTTTTATATAGGATCCTTTCATGTTTTATGAGCTTTTTCCTCTGCCTGAGCATCCATAGTGATTTTTCTGACATGTCCTATATGTTTATGCAAGTACACACATGAGCACGCACACACATGCTTTTGAATGCCCTTCTGTTAGACTTCAAAGGGATAGAAAGAAAATTGGAGAAAGGAAGGTAGTCATCCTCTTTATTTCTTGGAATTCACATCAATAATAGTAGCTATAAAATAGTTAGAAGCAACCATCAATAATCATAACATGGATCACCATACTTGAAGCATGGGATTTTTTCTGAAACCCACCTTAGCTCACGAAAGATGACATTCACTGGCTTAGAAGAAGCACATGTAGCTGAAGTTGACTGTAATTACTTTCTTTCCATCTAGGCCTTCTGGGAGTTGCTAGTCTTTTATAGACCATTAGGGTCTCTCAGGGCAGCTGTCCAATAGAGAGACTGATGCCAGGTGCCCCGTTCTTTACCTGCTGTCATCTCTTTGTGTACACACAGCCTTCATGTGTTTTTACTGAGTCAACTTCTACCTTTCTCTAGTGCCTGAGATTGTGAGGGAGACCCAAGATCTCATCGAACAAGGGGCTCTCCTGCAGGCTCACCGGAAGCTAATGGACTTGGAGTGCTCTCGGGACGGGCTAATGTGTGAGCAGTACCGCATGGACAGTGGGAATAAACGGGACATGACCCTCATTCAAGGCTACTTTGGTAACACACAGGGGCTCTCTGATGAGCTGGCTAAGCAGCTGTGGATGGTGCTGCAAAGATCACTGGTCACTGTCCGCCGCGATCCCACCTTGCTGGTCTCCGTGGTCAGGATCATTGAAAGGGAAGAAAAAATTGACAGGCGGATACTTGATCGAAAAAAACAAACTGGGTTTGTTCCTCCTGGGAGGCCCAAAAACTGGAAGGAAAAAATGTTTGCCATCTTGGACAGAACTGTGACAACTAGAATTGAAGGCACACAGGCAGACACCAGAGAGTCTGACAAGATGTGGCTTGTGCGCCACCTGGAGATCATCAGGAAGTATGTCCTGGATGATCTCATCATTGCCAAGAACCTGATGGTCCAGTGCTTCCCTCCCCACTATGAGATTTTTAAGAACCTCCTGAGCATGTACCACCAGGCCTTGAGCACTCGAATGCAGGACCTGGCGTCAGAGGACCTTGAGGCCAATGAGATTGTGAGCCTCTTGACATGGGTCCTAAATACCTATACCAGGTAGAGCTGATTTCATGCCTTATGTCTTCTTTACTTAGAAACTTGTAAAAGCACACTGACCAACAGTTTACAGTCTCGTGCATTTTGAACCCATGCCTTTTTCTGGTTTATGAAAGTCTTTCTGTTCTGCCTGTTGGAGACTTACCCTTGAGGATGAACCACGTCTCATGTGGGTACAATTGTTTCTACATGGTCGCTGCTGTCTGCCATGGTATTGTTTTCTATGCTAACTATGTGCGTTCTTGCTTCTTCACAGTGATTTCCTGAGACAGGTATAGTATTGGAACCTTTTATAGGTTGGGATCCTGTGGCTGTAAGAAATTCAGTGACTGTTCAGGGTCACCAGGCTGGTGAAGAGATTACCAGGTTTTATTTTCCTTATCGGTACACTGCAACAGTTAATCATCCAAATATAAACAGTTGTATACTAACTTAGTAGTCCATACCTGCAGTTTCTGAACTCAAAAGAGTTTAGTGGAAAGATGGTTTGAGCATAGCCTGGACAGAATAGCAAGACCTATCTCAAAAATAAAGAAATAGCAACAAGAATATATAGAAAAAATATGTAGACTATATAGAAAAATCAGTTATTCCTTTTACATTATAGCTTGATACTATTACTTTATGTGAAGGAACATGAGCCACTTTATGCATGAAGTAGGTGAAGGGGGACTTTGAAAAAAATGTCACTGGGAAGCTATCATGATTACTTTAAGATCAGGTAATTAATGGACTTATGGGTAGAAAACGATATTAAGTAGTATACTAAAATTTCTTTGGTTTTGCCCACCTTATTGTGAAGAAAGAAACCATGCTTTTAACAGTGAGGTTTATTTTGTGTGTGGCTTTAACTATTTATATAGAAAGATATGAACAGAATGAATTTGTCAGGCATCATTTGATACCTTTTTAAAAAGATTTATTTTTATTTCTTTTAATTATATGGAGTTATATATGTGTATGCATATAGTTACATACATGTTAGTGCAGGTGCCTTCAGATGCCGGAGGTGTTGGATTCACTGGAACTGCATTTAAAGATGACTGAGCTGCCTGACAGGGGCACTGAGAAGTGAACTCAGGTCCTCTGGAAGAACAGCAGGTGCTCTTAACCACTGAGACATTGCTCTGGCCCCATTGTTTTATAACTTTTACATGTACGGGCCTGAACCTTAGTTTTTAACCACTGTTGGGAGATCCAAATAGTCTCCACTATTCCATTCCATAGTCTTTCACCAAGCTTAGAGCATAGTGTTTTGTGTGTTCTAGACTTTTTGAACCTAGTTGCATGAACAAACACATTTTCTCTGAAACTTAGCATTTGTTCTCCTGCCTTCTGCACAGTAAAATGAATGTTGTCTTTCTTTCTTTGCAGACATGTTTCCTTCACTAACATTTACTCCTTGCCTTAGTCTCACCCCCTGTAGGCATTAGTGAGACTTGACTCACGGCAGTGCTTAGTGTTCCAAATAACAGTACTTGTCCATTATCTTCTTATTGAGTGTGCCAGTTCGGCAGTTCCTGTTTGCCTGGTCGTGTCTCAGTTCTAGAGACACAGTGAGTTAAAACAGACAAACCTTTGTGGGCTCCCTCTGCCTCGTCAGGCCATATTGAGGTTACGTAAGTGGCTGTATAGCCTGCATGGTAACATCATGGAGGGGCCTCCAAATCGTTGGCCTTTCACTCTGTGCTGTCCACGAGACCTCTGTTCTTCCTGATTTGTGGAGATCTCTAGAATAGTGCCTTTACATGTCAAGTCAAACACGCAGACTTACTTGAGAGTGTTCTGTTGTGGTTTGTCATTTACACCTGGTTTTCACTGCAGTACAGAGATGATGGGGAATGTGGAGCTGGCCCCAGAAGTGGAAGTTAATGCCCTGGAGCCTCTACTCTCTTCAAGTGTGGTCTCTGAGTTGCTTGACACATACATGTCAACACTCACGGTGAGTAGAACTGGCTTGCAGTTCCAGAAAGTAGTTAGTGGTTGTCTGTCTGGAATGTGGTGAGACATCTGAACTAACCCTCCCTCAACAGACTAGCTGTTTCTCTGCATCTTGTCATGCCCATTTTCTCAAAGAAGGGTTACCTGACTCTGGTTCTGGAGCTCATTTGAATATGTTTCACAGATATGTGAGGCTCTTCTGCTGGAGGAGCCACCCTGTGCCACCCATTTGGCTGGCAAGACCTTGTATCTAAGGTAGCATAAGCCACCTTAGCACTGTGTTCCAATTTGGGGACCCAAGGGCCATTCTGACATCGGTTTCACAATGAATGAACAGTCTCAGTAAGATGGAACGTGCAACAAGATGGCATCTAAGCCACTACTAGGTGTCCCTGGGGTCTGGAGACCTGTGTTTTGCTGTGACCTGAGGTAACTAGGCTGCTAAGTTTGTTCTCTAATGGACTGGGCCTAACCATCAGATGCTGGACATCTGATTTTACCTCCAGCATCGTGTTCATCCATAGCCTTCTTGATGCTTTCCCCTCTTAATCTACAGTTAGGGTTTTGGTGGTCCACATATGCAGAGACCAGTATGAGCACTGCACACAGTGTGAATATGTGAGTTGCATGTGAGATGCCTGCTCTAGAAGGTTCTATGCTTAGGAGCACGGATTGCTGTGAAAAGCTGCACCTGGTCTTCACAGCTAAAAGTGCTGTGGGGAAAATATAACTTAGAGCCTGTTCTTTCCTTTTCTATAATACCGAATTCCTAGTCCAACATCATTGCCTGGCTTCGAAAGGCACTGGAAACAGACAAGAAAGACTGGAGCAAAGAGACAGAGCCAGAAGCAGACCAGGATGGCTACTATCAGACTACACTTCCTGCCATTGTGTTCCAGGTAAAAGCTCTGGATTCACAGGTTCCATTTCCCATGTGGGTAATAGGGTCTGTTGGTTTTTTAGACAGAATACCTCAGTCCTCACAATTTAGTAAAGTTGTCAAGAACACCCTTTCTCTGATGTCTCCTGTCTCTGCTTTCTTTTTTTTTTAAATTTATTTCTTTATTAAAAATTTCCACCTCCTCCCCTCTTTCTGGAGCTAAAAAAAAAAAAAGTGGAGTCTGAAGATTATTCTCACCAAGTAGTATTTATCACCCAATGCTGTGGTTTCATCGCTTGTGCTCAGTTATTTCACCCAGGATCACTTGAGATTTTCCAGATCTTTTTGGGTCTGAACTGGAAGCTAATTATATGTTGGTTGTGCATGGTGCTCCCATTCTGTGCTTATTTACACTCTGTGTTGGTAAATTGTCAAGATTTATCTTAAAAATGCCACAATTGAGTTTAGTCTGGTGAAATCCAGGGAAGTTGTATAGCATTTTAAAGATACTTTCTTATCACTGGACAGTATTGGATATTAGGCCCATGTACACATTGAGGACCTGTATTGGGCCAAGACACCCTAAGACCAAGTCATTGGCCCAAAAAGATGTATTTGCCCCAGAGAGGCAAAGGGCAGGAATAAGACACAAAGGCAGGAGATAACCGAGAAGGGAAAGGGGACGGAAACAAGGGAGGGAGAGGAGGGTGTTTGTCCCAGAGGGACAAAGGACTGCCTCTGCATAGAGAGGAGACAGACATGGCCCGTTTATAAAGTAAAGGGGGGAAGCTCCTGTATTGGGATAAGGTGTTTAATTTTGATTAGACAGGTTAATTTGGGCAGACACTACTGGGCTTTTGATTGTTGGATTTCAATACTTGGAGAGCTGGACCTCAACAGGAAGAAATGGCCATATAAGGGAATAGAACTTGGTAGCTAGCTTTAGGAATATAATCCAACAGTTTTCAGCAAGGCAGAGGGAATGGGGTAGAGGGGCCAGGCCTGCTAGAGGCCCCCCCCCTCCCCCGAACCATTTAAGGATGATTGGCTGTAGAGCTTCATTGAAAGTCTGGTATAATTCTTCTGTGACTCCATCTGGTTCTGCCACTCCCCCCCCCCCCTTAAGCTAGAAGACCTTTTATTATTATTCCAATATCCTTACTTGTTATGAGTCTGTTTGGGTTGTTGAATTCTTCTTGGTTTAATTTTGGTGGTTTCCTAAATCTAGAAATTCATCCATTTCTTTTAGGTATTCCAACTTAATGGAGTATAGATTTTTAAATTATTTCCTTACAATATTCTGAATTTCTTTGGCATCTGTTATAATGTTTCCCTGTTCATTTCTGATTCTGTTCATTTGGATCTTCTCTTTCTTTCTTTTGTTTTTTTATTTTTGTTGAAATCTGTTTTTTAAGTCCTGGGTTGTCTTTAGTATTTCTATCAGCCTTATATTTGTTTTTTCCCAGGCATTATTCAGTTGTAAATTCTTTTTCCTTAATTTTACTCAGATGCTTCTTTGTGTCTTCTTTAAATTCCTTGAATTCTTTGATGAATTTAACTGTTCTTTTGAATTCTTTTTCTTGAGATTCATCTAGGTAATTCTCATTGGCAGACATTTTTATAAGGTTTAGTACATTTTGGAGGAGAGATAAAGGCTTGATCATTCATATTGTTTGTATTTTTGTGAGGTATTTTGGGCATATGGACTTCTTTGTTACTTCTGTGTCTGACGTGACAGAGCAGGTTGGGAGGGATAGAAGGGGTTGGACCTAGAGATTGGAAATTGCTTGGGAAGAATGAAAGCAGGTGGACTGGTGTGCAGGATGTGTGTCTTGTTCCAAGCCTGGAGTGTGCAAGTAGATCTGACCCGATGGAGAGGTTGGATATGGTACAGTAGGGGCCTATGGTCAGGAACAGGCAGGGTGGGCCATGGGAGGAGCCAGAGGTTGGTTGAGGTGAGGTAGGGGTGGCTGGACTAGGCCAGGGCACTAGATGAGGGATCCAGGCTAGATCTAGCAGGTTGGGAGGGTGTGTTGAGCAGGAAGAGTCAAGCAGATTAACCAGGGTAGACCTTGGAGAAGGATATCCCAGGTAGAATTTTTATTAATGGTTGGAATATTTTTCTATACTCTTGCAAGACTATTTCAGATTCTTAAGTTTTTCAATTTTTAGATGTTTGAACAGAATCTCCAAGTTGCTGCTCAAATAAGTGAAGATTTGAAAACAAAGGTGCTGGTTTTGTGTCTTCAGCAAATGAATTCTTTCCTAAGCAGGTATGTATTTTTGCCATTGATCTAACTTACAAATTGTGTGTTTTAAGGGCAATTGTTGATTCTAGTATGCTGTTATTAAAAGATTAGCCTCCTTTTGTTGTTCAGAAATGCAAAAATATTATAAAGAAGTAAAAGAATGCGACGATGAAGACATCCTAACCGATGAGACATGTGATACAGTGTGTCCCAGTGGGCCTTTCCCTGTGAGTTGTCCACTTGAGGTGGATAGGCTTTTGAGACAAGTACCTTTACCTATGGAGTCATCCTCTAGTCCTGTTATGTAAATTGTGGAGTGAATTGTTCATGAGATAAAGTGATACTTTCCTGGTTACAGTTACATGTTTCAGAGTATCTTCATGTCAGAATATCAAACTATATTTCAAAGCCTGCTACAAAATTTTTTTAAAAATTAATTTAACATGATTGACTCTCTGTCAATCTAAAAGTATGTTGTTGGTGTTTAAAGACTCCTCTGGTCCAAAACTGGTGTCCCTGGAGGCAGCTTGAGTCCCCTGTTGTGATTTCAGATACAAAGATGAAGCCCAGCTTTACAAAGAAGAGCACCTGAGGAACCGGCAGCACCCACACTGTTACGTGCAGTACATGATTGCCATCATCAACAACTGCCAGACCTTCAAGTGAGCGGTGATGGGACAGGGTGAGGAAGACAGCATGCAAGCATGCAGCTCATCCCTGAGCCCTTGATGTTTCCTTGCAGAGAATCCATCGTCAGTCTGAAAAGGAAGTACCTGAAAACTGAAGCAGAGGAGGGCCCGTGTCTGAGTCAGCCAAGCATGGATGGGATTCTAGATGCCATTGCTAAGGAAGGCTGCAGTAGTCTGCTAGAGGAAGTCTTCCTGGATCTAGAGGTATGCTTGGCTCCTCCATCCCTGGGGCTAGAGCATGGAGTGGTCTCATGCTCTTCGGGCTACACTGTCACCTGCCTCATGTAGAAGCTGCACTTGAGCTGAGACGTTCCCTTGCGTCTGTGCTAAGCTATAGCCAGAGGGCCACTGGCTGCCTTGTATGATGTAGGACCCTTCATAGGCAAATTTGGATAAAGACTCTCAGGATATTTTAGGCATCAAACTGATAGCAAATTACCTGATAAGTATGTGGAAACCTATCACAAAACCCAGCTGAGAGTGCATAGGTCACATAAATCAGCTTCAGTTTGGAATGAAATTTGAACATTCAACACACCCAGAAATCATCAGCAAAACAATTTTTATTTATATCAAAAGCATAATGCACCATAAATAGGGCCACTTTGGAACACAGATAGCAGCATATTTAAATGCCTTAGCAGGAATCAGCATATATTAAAACATAAAACAATGGCCATTTGTGGGTCTTGCTGCAAAGGAATTTTTTAATCATGCCTCATTGAATTCAGATCCCCAGTACTAATGAGTATGACTATGAATGCCTTTAACCATAAAGCTATGAGGAGCAGAGAAAGGAGGACAACTGGGACTTTCTGGCCAGTCAGTGTAGCCAAAATGGTGAGCTCTAGGTTCAGTGAGACACCATGTCTCAGAGTGATAGGACAGGACAGCCAATGTTCTCCTCTGACCTCTTTGTAGGGCACGCATACACCAGTTGAGAAAAGAAGAGATGTTTGTCTTTAGGATTATTTTTTTTTAAAAAAAAAGTCATAATACAAAAATAGACAAAGGGTACAATGACCTCTGCACAGAAAAAGAATTACCAGCATCTAAACATGAGCCAGACATCTATCTGCTGTTACCAAAGAAACACAGATTGAGACTTAGTGTGAGCTGTTGCTTACCTTGGAGCTGGGGATTGAAACACACACTACTCAGTAGAGCTGACTCTGCAGTTTTCAAAGGGCAGTTTGGACACACTTATAATATATACTTATATTGAGTTTTAATTTGCATACTTTTTGACTCAGAATTCTACCTAAGGGAATTTTACCTGCAAAATACAAATTCACTACAACATTATTTGCAATCACAAAGTGTGAAAAATATATAAATGTATATCAGAGACTTTGGGTAAATTATGACATATCCATATAATATATTGCTATTAAAAGTAAAAACCAGTATTTACATATCTAACCTGTTGTTTGTGATGCTTTTTACAAAGCTTGTATCTAAATACAAATCTCATAAATTTAAAGTAGAAAATTGCAGATTATGTAAAAGTAGGTTTTTTTTTAACCTGAGTATATCACTGCCACTTCAGAAAATCTCTGTGACACCAGGGAGTGTGCACTCTCAGGTTGGGGTGATCCTGGGCATTGTGCCAGATGAAGATTTACATGATCACTTTGTGCCTTTCAGCAACATCTGAATGAACTGATGACAAAGAAGTGGCTGTTAGGGTCGAACGCTGTGGACATCATCTGTGTCACTGTAGAAGACTATTTCAATGACTTTGCCAAAATTAAAAAGCCATATAAAAAGGTAAACAAATGGGTTGTGGTACACTGGAGCCTACCTCCCGTCTGATTTATAATTAAGTGTCAAAATAGCTGTCTGCTTATAACAATATGCCAATGTTTATGTGATCTAAAGAAGGTGAGGTTTGGGTGAAGACTGGAATTTTTTTTTTTTTTTTGAGGAACATAGGAGTGTCTGACAGTGGTCCGAAGTCTTTGGGTATTGCAGGGAGTGGCCCACTTGTTTGTCCCAGCTGCCCAGCTAGCTTAGCCCCGAAATAACCACACAGAAATTGTATTAATTAAAACACTGCTTGGCCCATCTGCTCTAGCCTCTTATTGGCTAACACTCACATCTTGGTTTAACCCATTTCTATTAATCTATATATGGCCACGTGGCAGTGGCTTACTGGGAGAGATTCTAACCAGCATCCGTCTCAGGCAGAGGATCGTGGTGTCTCTCTGTGACTCTGCTTTCTTTCTTCCTCCCAGCATTCAGTTCTGTTTTCCTCAACTACCTAAGTTCTGCCCTATAAAAAGGCCAAGGCAGTTTCTGTATTCATTAACCAATGAAAGCAACACACAAACAGAAGGACCTCCTACACCATTTGGGTCTTAAGGATGGAGGCTATTATCTGGGGAAATTATATGCACTTCACAGGCATTTCTTAACTCCAGTCTCAGCCTCCTTGCAGCTTGATTTAGTTAATGATATATGTTCCTTTATCTTCTTGGAGACTTGTGGGGCTCTTCCCCAATGTGACAGCACGCCTGTGGGCCTAATGGTTGTGTGTGGCTCTCCATTTTGGATAAGGGACAATAGCCCACCCCACTCACAGGGAGCAGACTCCAGGGCAGAAACTACAGCTATCAACCATGATATCCGTGCTTGTACAATTAAGGAAGCTGACTGACTTAAGTATCTCCTTCAGGAAGGCTCCATTACTTCCATGTAGGGAGTCTGAGCTCTTCAACAAGCCTCTTCCCTATACTTCTACCCATGTTGGTTCTAGACTTTTCCTTTGCTTTGTAGTACTCCAGACAGAAGTTTCTTTTCTCATTGAGTCTTTCCTGAAGATTCATAGATATTTGGCCTATAGTTGTTTTGTTTTAGCAGAGAGTACAGGTCGTTGTTTTGCTTTTCCACTAATCTTAGGCTGCCTGTGGATGAGGTACTACTGTTTGGGCTCCATCTGAGCTAAACTCCTCCTGCTAAGCCAGGCTGTCAGTCCATGAGGCCAAAGTTTGTTTGACTCAGGCAATTAGTTCCTCAGTTCCATTGTGTTGAGTTGAGAGCTTCAGGGACAGGCAGAGTTAGAGCATCTAAAGGAGTTAACCCTGAGGCTAGGGCACACATCAGGTAAGTGCTGGCCTGGTGTCTGTTAATGAGGGTCACTGCAGCCCATTTGTACATGAAATGGTGCCCCTAGAATAATGATGCTGGAAACAAGTTCTCCCAAGGACTTAAATCTGTTTGATTTTTAGATGGAAAGTAAACATCAAGATTGCACAGGCCATGTATGAGTCCTTTCTTGTTCCTGTGTATCTGTCTCTGTCCCATCAGCCAGCTCCCAAATAATAGCATGGAAACTTCTTTTTTTTTTTTTTAACACAGTGGATCATTTATTTTGGAAAAGCCTATTAAATGTTACAAAAAGGCTTAGATACAAATGCTGGTATGATGAGAGACAGAATATTAAGGAATGAAGGCCTTAATACAGAGGAGTTAAAGGTGCAAAGAGATTTCACAGCTGCTCCTTATAAACAGAATAATAAGAATTAGCCAAGCCGGGCGGTGGTGGCGCACGGCTTTAATCCCAGCACTCGGGAGACAGAGACAGGCGAATCTCTCGAAGTTCGAGGCCAGCCTGGTCTACAAGAGCTAGTTCCAGGACTGGCACCAAAGCTACAGAGAAACCCTGTCTCGAAAAACCAAAACAAAAACAAAAAACAAAAAAACAAAACAAAACAAAAAAACAAAAAAAAAAAAGAATTAGCCAAACACCAACAAACAATTGTCCCTTTGAAGGCAGGCTTCCTGTCTGATTTGATGAGGCATAACTCTACAATATGGTAGACACACAGTAGCTTTTCACTATTCAAATAAGAACAAACAAATAAATAACAGGAGTAAATTACACGTTAGGAGGGAGTAGCTTGACTTCTCCCCCTCCTTTGCAATCCCCATCAGGGTCCCATCAAAATTCTTCACAGATCTTGAGAGGACAATAATCAACTTTATATGGAAAAACAAAAAACCCAGGATAGCCAAAACAATCCTATACAATAAAGGATTGTCTGGAGGCATTACCATCCCTGACTTCAAACTCTATTACAGAGCTACAGTGATGAAATCAGTGTGGTACTGGCATAAAAACAGAGAAGTTGACCAATGGAATCGGATAGAAGACCCGAATTTTAACCCACAAACCTATGAACACCTCATTTTTGATAAAGGAGCCAAAAGTATACAATGGAAGAAAGAAAGCATCTTTAACAAATGGTGCTGGCATAACTGGATGTCAACCTGTAGAAGAATGAAAATAGACCCATATCTATCACCATGCACAAAACTCAAGTCCAAATGGATTAAAGACCTCACTATCAGTCAGAACACAGTGAACCTGATAGAAGAGAAAGTGGGAAGTACCCTACAGGAGATGGGCACAGGAGATCGCTTCCTATGTGTAACCCCAACAGCACAGACTTTAAGGGCAACATTGAATAAATGGGACCTACTAAAACTGAGAAGCTTCTGTAAAGCAAAGGACACTGTCACCAAGACAAATAGGCAACCTACTGACTGGGAGAAGATCTTCACCAACCCCGCAACAGACAAAGGTCTGATCTCCAAAATATATAGACAACTCAGGAAACTAGACTTTAAAATGCTAATTAACCCAATTAAAAAATGGGGCACTGAACTGAACAGAGAATTCTCAGCAGAGGAAGTTCAAATGGCCAAAAGACACTTAAGGTCATGCTCAACCTCCTTAGCAATCAGGGAAATGCAAATCAAAACAACTTTGAGATATCATCTTACACCTGTCAGAATGGCTAAAATAAAAAACTCCAATGATAGCCTTTGCTGGAGAGGCTGTGGAGGAAGGGGAACACTCATCCATTGCTGGTGGGAATGCAATCTTGTGCAACCACTTTGGAAATCGGTGTTTCAGTTTCTCAGGAAATTCGGGATCAACTTACCCCTGGACCCAGCAATCCCACTCCTGGGAATATACCCAAGAGATGCCCTATCACATGACAAGAGCATTTGTTCAACTATGTTCATAGCAGTATTATTTGTAATAGCCAGAACCTGGAAACAACCTAGATGCCCTTCAATGGAAGAATGGATGAAGAAAGTGTGGAATATCTACACATTAGAGTACTATGCTGCGGGAAACTTCTTCTTAATTATGAAGGCTCGGCCTATAGCTTAAGCTTGTTCCTAACTAACTCTTACAACTTAAGTTAACACATACTTTTATTAATCTATATTCTACCATGTGGCTTTTACCTCTATACCATTCTGTGTGCCTAACTCAGTCTGCATCTGGCTGGCTTCTCTGCCTGCCTTCTTCCCAGAGTCCTCTCTGTCCCTAGAAAGCCTGCCTCGCTATTGGCTGTTGAGCCCTTTGTTAAATCAATCACAGCAATATATCTTCACACAGTGTACAAATACCCCAAAACACCTATGCATGTGCTGTTCTGACAGTTGGCCTAACCACCTAACCACTCCTGTGCAGCCAGGAGAGTCCAAGATGTTTTGGTGAAATTCAGGTATGCTTAATTCGCTTAATATACTTACTTTAAAATTCTACCAAATATATGGCAGATGTGGTACTCTGGAGGCTGAGACAGGAGGATTATTGTGAGTTTTGAGGCTAGCCTGGACTGTATAGCTAAATCATGTCTCAACAGGGAAAAAGAAAACAATCCAGCTAAATTGTTGGGTAGGAAGAATGTGCACCGACCTGTTTGCAGGTCATTTTAGGCTTGGTGAGAACATCTGTGTGTGTGTTAGCACTGTGGAATCTGCAACTACATGTTTCTCTACAGAGGATGATGGCTGAGGCACACAGGCGTGTGGTGGTAGAATACCTGCGGGCTGTCATGCAGAAGCGTATCTCCTTTCGAAGTGCTGAAGAACGCAAGGAGGGTGCTGAGAAGATGGTCAGAGAGGCTGAACAGCTCCGCTTCCTGTTCCGGAAGCTGGCATCTGTGAGTAATTGCCACCATGGGCTAAGCTCCAGAATGGTGGGTGTCAGGTGTCAGAGTTTTGTTGTCCAGTAGCTTTTATTTTCTGTGCCTGGACTGTTTATGGGGTCCAGCAACATCAGAAACCAGTGGTTAGTTGTGTCTGTCAAGAGGAGGGTCTTGTCCACAGCCTGCCCAGTTCACAAATGATTAGTTTCCAGAGGAACTGACACTTTCCGGCAGCTCTCAAAACTTCTGGTGGCTGTCCATGTGTACTTCATAGAGTAATTCATCTCTTCCTGTCCTTCTGCCCTCACCTAAGATTCTGGTTGCCTAACTCCTAGCTTAATAACCTCATAACCTAACTCCTTGTCCCAAGTGGCTGTGACTAGATACTACTCCACCAGACCCTTTTCCCGGCTAGAGACCAAGTAGTGACTAACCAAATCACCTCGTAAGAGTGGCCCCAATCCCTGCTTAGAAAGAATCTTGGGTGTTTACATGAAAGAGCAAGGTGCCCAGCCTGAAAGGGAGTTTGGAGATGTCAAGATAAAGTTGAGACTGCTGCAGAAGACTGAGTTTAGGACTGTCCCTCACGCTGCTGCTGTTTTCCAGGGATTTGATGAAGATGCGGATGGACACTGTGATACAATTGTTGCAGTGGCAGAGGTTATTAAGCTCACAGACCCTTCTCTGCTTTACCTAGAAGTCTCAACTCTGGTCAGCAAATATCCAGACATCAGGTAAAGGCTGAGCATCTTCCAGCAGCAAGTAGTACAACAGGCTATGCCTACTACCCTTAGGAAGATGAGCTGTGAGCATCAGGAGTTAGACAGTACTTGCATCCCAACTGGATGTGAAGAGAAAGGTTGTTGGAACTGTGGTGGTGCAGCTGCACCAAGGCATCATCTGTGCAGCCTTCGACCAGCCCTACCTGATGTTAGCAGAATCTGGCTGGGGTTTGTACACCTACCTTATAGCCAAGCTTTTGTGCCTGAGTGGGTGGTGGTCAGAAGGCAAGCCTAACTGTACAAGATAGGGAAGTGTCGCTAAGAAGAGACGCCATGACCACAACAATTCTTATTAAAAGGAAAACATGTAATTGGGACTAGCTTACAGTTTCAGAGGTTTAGTCCATTATCATGGTAGGGATTGGTGGCATGCAGACAGTCATGGAGGAGATGAGAATTCTACATCTTGATCCACAGGCAGCAGAAGCAACTCTCACTGGACGGTGTAGCTTGAGCATAGGAGACCTCAAAGACCACCCACAAAGTGACACATTTCCTCCAACAAGGCCATACCCCCTAATAGTGCCCTCCCTATGAGGCCATTTTCTCTCCAACCACCACAGGAAGGACTGAGTATTGCATCTGTGTTGAGTGGAGTGAGAAGGTTGTGATCACTGAAGTGGTCTGAAAGGTGATCTAAAGAAGGAAGCTGACATATCGTATGTGGCCAGGACTTCCTTGAATATATGTGTACTCAGTATCAGGCTGAGGGAATGGGTATCTGCTCCGTGTCCCTCTATGTGCTGTATTGGCTTCAGGCCCCAGGCCCTGCCTTTATGACCTCCATTCCAGGAACCTGCCATTTTCTCTAAGGGTGAGCATGGCTAACTTGTCTCATTGCCACTCTTAGAAGAACTAGAGTCCTAAGCCCTCCAGAGTTGCCCTTCCCAGGTCAGACAGTCTTGACACCAGTAGTTAGAAGAGCAGAATTTAAAAAGTGCTTTGCATTTTGCAGAGGAAAATTAAGATGACATTTAGGGTATCTCATTCTATAAAAGAAGAGATGCCCTTTGTGACTGTCGGTACCCTACCCTGTGGGTGTCACCTGTGGGACTGAGGGAACTGAGAGAAGATGGAAGCTCATGCTGATTTCTCCCCACAGAGACGACCACATTGGTGCATTGTTGGCAGTGCGAGGAGATGCCAGCCGGGACATGAAACAGACTATCATGGAAACGCTGGAGCAGGGCCCCATGCAAGCAAACCCCAACTATGTACCCATCTTCAAGGAGATTGTTGTGCCGAGTCTAAATGTGGCAAAACTCCTTAAGTAGCCCTGTCCTCCACTGTCTCGTGTGTCTTCACTGTGGGGCTTCATGTTGCCACCCTAAGAAGCAAATTTATTAAAACAAAAGTCCTTCTCTGGGTGCTCCATATAATGTCAGTTTCACGTGCCTATCTTCTGAGTTGTCATACTGTTCTCTACTGTAAAACCCTCTTGGTCACTTATGTCATTGTGAAAAGATGAGTAGTGAACATCACTTGTCCTTTCCTGCTGAGGTCTTGCCCTGCTTAGGTAACACACTTTGAACCTCTGCCACTTGATTAAAGGGCAGGAAAGCAAGAGAGCTTCTCATTCTTAGTTGTTCTGACTGGTTGTGATACTGCCATGTCCAGAAGCTACAGGTCATCAGATCTCAGCTGACTGTGGATAGTCCTGAGCAGTCTCTGGGACCAAGGTCTACCTTGGCCTTTCTGCTTTTCGGTCTGTCTCTAGACCAGCTGCTCAGTCCTCTTGTCAGGGGAAAAACAAAACAAAAACTTCACCTGCTGAACCAGTGAGCCCCACCCAGGTGAGCACGACCTCATATGGGCTGAGTGCAATCTGGGTCAGTTATACAAGAGGATGAGAATTGTCGTAAGTAAAAATTTTGGGTCAAAGTATATATGAAAACGAGTATTTAAAATATGTGTTAGGATAGCCGGGCAGTGGTGGTGCATGCCTTTAATCCCAGCACTTGGGAGGCAGAGGTAGGAGGATCTCTATGAGTTCAAGGCCAGCCTGGTCTACAAGAACTAGTTTTATGTCATGCTCTACAGCTACAGAGAAACCCTGTCTCGAAAAACAAAAAATAAACAAACAAAAAAAGATCTATATTGCATGCTTATTTGTGATCCAGAGTCCCTGCACTTCTCTCCCTAGTTTAGCCAGCCAGTGTTGGCCCCAGTGGTGGCATTATTTTGCATATTAACCTTAAGCTAATTAATAAGATTATATTCAGAATAAATAATGGACCCCATGTCTTGTGGACATGGTCCACAGAAGGTGGTTTGCTTACTTGTTACCTGAAGGAGAGATAGTACCTGGGTTCCCTTGTCCGCAGCTCTCCATTTACATAGATGGTGGAAAGCCTGGTGGGGCCTGTCTATCTGCTGAGCCCTATACCACATGATCACCTAATACGATATTTTCTTTCTACTCTTGATGGTAGTGTTAATATTCTGCTTTTATTTCATTCTTACAAGGTATGAAAAATTCACTAGTAACCTTTTTCCTATGTGGAACTAAGTAAAAATTCCTCTGGAATTCAGGAGAGACATGGATTTCCTAGAGCGTCTGGCTGGTATATGTTGATACAGGGGCTGCTCAACCATGTGTTCAATGTGAATGACAACTGGGGAGTGCTCATTAAATGTGCACTGAGAAGTATTGATCAATAGCAGTGACCCTTGTAGTGACAGATTTCTCACTGCAGGCTGCTGCCGCAGAGTGAGTGTCTGGGTAGGCGTTAAGATGACCACGGAATGTCTATGTGGTGAAGCCCATTTGTCTCTCTGGCCCTGGAGGTCAACAGAGAACAGAGGAAATCCTGTTCTTGAGCAGTGGGTATTAGGATCATGGAGACAGGCTAGGGAGCTAGAAGTCAAGGGGTGGTAGCACGCTATGTCCCAGTGGGTAGACAGTGTCCGTCATGATACCAGAGGGAGGTGGGACCTCTATGTACAGGATTGGATAGGCTGTACCAGTGAGTGGATTGTGGCTACATATATGAACGTTTATGTCTGCTTACTGAACAAGATGTAGGGCTGCCATCTGCCAGACAGGGAAGTGTTTTGAGAGAGAACACTCACCAGGTATTAGTTTGATCCTCAATGAGCTGTTAACTCTATGGAAGGATATCTTCCAAATTAGCAAAGTCCCTTGATTATTGGCTGTCTTAGTCACTGATTCTTTTGCTGTGAAGAGACACCACGATCAAGGCAGCTCTTACAAACCATTTAAATGGGGGCTTGCTTACAGTTTCAGAGGTTTGGCCCATTATGACAGGAAGCATAGCAGTATGCAGTCAGGTGCCCTCAGTAGCTGAAGCTATATCCTGATCTGTATTCAGAGAGAAAAAGAGACTCTAGGTTTGACAAAGTCCATCCCCACCCCATGAGACACTTCCTCCAACAATGCCACACCTCCTAATCCCTTCAAATAGTTGTACTCCCTGGTGATTAACAATTCAAATATGTGAGCCTATGTAGGCCATTCTTATTCAAACCACCACATTTATTTAATTTTTTTTTTATTTATCCAGAATGAGTAGATGTCCCAGGTCATGATGGGTCACCAGTGAAATGGAGAAGCAGTTACCCGCTATCCTTCTTCCCTCTTATCTGTTGATACACAGTTCATTTGCTGGATGAGGATTCTGTAAAGAAGGAAAGGGTAGGTAGGCGTCCTTGGCACTTGGGTGCAAGCTGCTGGAATCAGGCCCCCTCAGCAGGACTTTAAACTAGAGTGCAAGAAAAGCTGAACAAGCAGAGCTACCTTGGCTCACTTCCTTTCGTACTTTAATGGAATGAATTGTGACCCCTAAAAAGAAAAATTAAGGTCTTAACCTTAGAACCTTGAATCAGACTTGGGTGGAAAGTAGAATCATTGCAAGTGTGATGTGTATCAAGGTTTTAATGACGTCGCATGAGAATAGTGTGCGTACTTGAGTGGCAATGCCAGCAGCCCTTAAAGCCAAGACTTTCCTAACCCCTGGCCTTCAGATGTCTGCCTCTACAGCATGAAACAGACTTTATGAGCTACCCAATCTGTGCTCTTTGCTAGTTTACCCAGTATATCATATATTACTTAACAGTTAAGGCTCCTCTTGTATATAGCCAATATCTGGGGATTCTGTATGCAATTTTTTAAATAATGTTTTTAAATTAAAATAAAGATGTGTTGTAGAACTATAAACTTGATGTTTAACAGACTCCACCACACATCTCTGCCTTGTACTGTCTGGTCTCAACCCACCAGATTTGGTGCCCTTTCTCACCATTCCTTCCCACTCACCCACTTTGGTGTCTCTAGCACCTCAACCAACTTCTTAGCCATGGTGGGTGTGTATCAATCATCTCTGGTCTATTTTATATCTGAGAGATGCTAAATTGGAGGCTTTCCATCAATGTATTCAACAGCTTCCCACCCCTAATAGGATGACCCCCAAAACACCATCTGTTCATCTGAATTTTAATGCATAACAAACTGTTCCTAAATTATCTTGGATATGATTTTTCATTTATAAACAAAGTTTGCACCCAAAATGCCTTGAAATATTTTTAATAGACTTTAGATAAGCAGTCACTACAGTTTTGATGTTGTTCCCTGTACAGATGCTGCCCAATGCATCGGAGGGGCATTTTAAGGCACATTATGCTGTGATCAGAATTAAACAAAGTTCAACTTGATTATGTTCACAACATTAATACACAGTTTTATCCTCTCAAAATATATTTCTAGTTTTGATGAAATCTTTAAATTTTCTTTCACAAAAAGATCAGTAATACATAGTATATTGAACACTGTAATAAAATTATTTTAAAGAAAATACAGATGTGGACTTTGTAGTACCACAAAGTAGGTCAAAGTTCAGTATTAAATAAATATTCTCTCCTAATAAAAAAAAATTTTACAACAGTTTTCCTAAGGAAATACATTCATAGGATTTTACATTCTATTGTACAACATTGACGGGGGGGGAGGGTCCTCAACTATGAAACGTAGCTACCATGTCATCTAAGCACAGGAAATGGGTTTTTGCGAATGAGGCTTTCCTGTCAAAATTCTGGTTCCATGTGGCTATGCCCAGGTGTAGTTCACAAACTCAAAGAACGTAGCCTGTCGGCTAAAACACAGGGACAGAGTGTAGAAAGATTTATCACCTGGTTGCTAGCTTTGGTATCTGGATATCTGTTGCAAGGTGACAGCCCCTGAGGCACTGTCTAGTCAGACTTGGCTTCTAATTCTGCAGTGGGAATTAGACTCCATGTCCAACAAATCAGGTGGTGGGTTAAGGCAATGTCCTGGCACAGGCAGGCATGAGAAACTTGTCTGCAAAGCAGGGATCGATAGGTGCCTCTGGGAACACCTCTGGTACAGTAGCCAGGCACAGCCTACCTAGGTGGTACTCCAGCGGCCGCTCCAGAGCGTCTGATGGGATTACTGACCACAGCATTCACTTTACAGTGGTTGGACTTCATTTCAGAAATGGTCAAAATGCTTCAAGGGAGAAGCTGTGAAAACCAGATTGTGAGCATCTAATGGCTGAGCCTGAGCTAGCCAGTGAACAGTGTACGGACAGACAGGTTCATTTGGGGAATGACACCCTGAGCTAGCCAGTCAACAGTGTGCCGACAGACAGGTTCATTTGGGGAATGATACCCTGAAGTAGAATGCAGTACGTTGTGCAAATTTACTGTGTATTCATTGATTTGTGAATAGGAAATTGTCCACTCTTCCTATCCATGCTTCAATTGCAGCATTAATACAAACTGACGGACCTTCTTGGGACTCCTGTGAATGTAATTGTCAACCTTGTTCCTGAGACACAGTATTTAGTTTCCTGAGCAGAGAGCTGAGTGGTTTGTTTCAGAAGTCTCCAGGAGGTCCCTAAATCCACCATTAGCCTCATCTCAGCCTCCTTCAAGTGAGATCCTGTGGTACAGGCCAAATTTCCAGTGGGCTGGAAGCAAAACTCAGTCAAGTCCAAGAAGACAAGACTGGACTTCTGAGGAAAGGTGACCATGCCTCCCTTCTAGGTGATGCAGAGCCCTTCTATGTCCCCAGGTCTCCCTGCCCTCAGTAGATGAAGCCAGAGATTTCCTGTGGACCCCCTCTAGTCCCCAGCCCAACCAGCCTGGCCATCTGCAGTATTCCCACCTTAGGGACAGCTCAGGCAAGACACCTTGTTTGTGTGGGCAAGGCCCAGGCTGGGAGGGACCCAACATGGGAAGTCCCTTGAGCTAGAGGAGCCAAAATTGGAACAAATATTTCTTCAGTCTGGAGATCTTGGAAGGGGGTCTAAAGGGCCTCAGAGGTATGTATCCCTGGAAATGCACAGGAACCTGCTGCCCTTTTAGGATGCGTCTGAGCTTGGCGGTGCAACTTCCACAAATATTAATTTGTAAGACCTTTGTACTAGAGAGTGATAAGAGGTCCACCACAGGCCTCTCAGGGGTCTTCCTCCTCTTTGAGTAAGAGTGGTAAATACTTAACAAGTGCTCTCTTGGTATGTGGGTGTGGGGGTGTTGGGGAACTGGGGGCGCAGCACCTCGGAGCAGTAAGGACTGAACCAGGGCAAGAAAACGGCGGAGGCAGTGTATATCCTGGGAATGCCCGGAGGGTGAAAAGATTCTTCCTAGGGCCAGACCAGGCATAAGACTCCCAGAGAGCAGTGGACCCTAAGAAACCCTAGCTGGTTGGGGAGGGGCCACTGAAGGAGATTCTTGGAGCTGGCCGCAGGCCAGGCAGCGATCACAAAGGCGTCTCTTCTTGCTCCAGAGCTTGTGGAGGCAGTTCAGTAGAGCCCGGAAGAGAGGCGAGCTTGAGGAGAGCTGGGCGGCGGCGAGGGCGAGGCCTCTGGAAGGAGCGCCGGCTGTGAACGCGGCGCGCGGCCGCAGACCGAGCATGCGCACTGGGCAGGGCCCGGTGCTCTGGCTCCGGCCCAGGTTCACTGGAGGCGAAAGTACCGGGCGAGACGCGCTCAGGTGGGACGGGACTCGGAGCACGTGGGCTAGCGAGCCGTGAAGGGAGCAAGGGCTGCTGAGCAGCTGCAGATGGCCAATGCGAATACAAGCTTCCGGTAAGCGGTGTGTCAGAGCCTGTGTCACCTGCGGGAAGACAGGGTGTGAGTGGCTCTCAGTCCAGAGGAACAGTGACCCACAGAAACCTGTACTCAGCCCAGGATTCCCTTCCCCGATTTTGCTGTTCCTCTGTGGCTTTCCCCAAACCAGGTACCTGCTCAAGTGCAAGGAGGGACCCTTAACCTTCCACACCAAATGTGAGGGCATTTTCTGCTGTACACTATTGCAGAGTTGCAGGGAGTTCCAGCGAGTGTCAGTGAACCTTCCTAGGCAGCTGTACACCTGTGCACCACGCAGCCAGCAGATCTGGATCAATCCAGATATCTTCTGACACTTGCAAACTCTGCCCTTGATAGCTGCCCCCTCTACTGGAACATCAGTGTCATACCCACCCCCGGGTACTACTCCTCTACCCCAGAAACCTATCACAAGCTTCCAGGAGCACAAGGCTCTGCTTCAAATCGGTAGGGTTTGAGAATGAGGGGAAAGTCAGGCCTTTAATCCCAGCACTTGGGAGGCAGAGGCAGGCATATTTCTGAGTTCCAGGACTGCCTGGTCTACAAAGCTAGTTCTAGGAGAGCCAGGGCTACACAAGGAAACCCTGTCTCAAAAAGGATTGGGGAAGGCGGAGATAAGGCCAGAGACAGAAGCAAGGAGCAGGTGGAAGAGCACTAGGGCCATGCAGAGTTCCTGACCCTGATACATCATTTCAAAATTGGATTATCTTAGGAAAGAGTCGTGTGTGTGTGTGTGTGTGTGTGTGTGTGTGTGTGTGTGTGTGTAATGCCAGGCCTTGCCAGGAATGCTGACCAGAATTTCCAATATTTACAATTGTGTGTTTCATTTCGTTTCCACTAGACTGACAAATGTCCACCAGAGCAGAAACAAAACCAAAAAAAAAAAAAAAAGAGAGAGAGAGAGAGAGAGAGAAGCACTTTCATCTGAAATGAACATGAGACCTGACCACAGGATACTTCTGTGTTGCCCAGGCTGACCTCAAACCCTTAGTCCTCCTACCTGTCTTTTGTAAATGTTGGGGTTATAGACATATACCATCATGCCCGGCCTCAAATGTTTCTGTCTACTACACATTAGCTAGCTAGAGAAGCAGGCTCAAATGGAAGTTGTCCACCAGTCTCCTAATACAGAAATACACAGCTGGACAGATGACCAAGACAAGGTCCACAGTGTGAAGAGAGCTGCTGGAAAGTCTGAAAAAGTGCGGGTCCAGGAAAGAGTCCGGAAAGCAATAGCTGGGAAGAAAGCAGGTGTTAGAGGAAGAAGCCAGTTACATGTGTGTGGACTCAGGGGACGCGGGATGGAGCTGGTCCTCAGGGCCATCGGCCAGCAGGAAGGAATCCACTGATTTGTTGCTGAGGCGGAATGGTGTCAGACGGCGGAAGTTGCTGGGAGAGTTGGGAATCTGGAAACGGGCCCTCTGAGAGGGCACCACGGTCTCCCCAGGGGACAGCCAGGGCGGCACCCTGGATAGGATGCTTGGGTCCAGGTCCTCGTCAGGGGAGAACACAGGATTATCAATTCCTAAGAGAAAGGGCAGCTGGTCAACCTCTAAGAAGTTCCCCCCGGGGCAGAAGGAGGCTGAGGGGATGGGCTCTATACTGTGACTATGTCAGCTCTTCTTGTGGCTACCACCTTCAGACCTAGACACTTAACCCTCATTCCAACACCTTTCCTCTACCTTTGAGACCCCATACGACCCAGACAAGATGGCAACATCTCTCCTTTCTCAGACTTGGTAATATACTTGCTGTCTGCTCTGGGGCAAAATCTAAGTGGAGGAGGTGGCACTTCCAAGACTTATAGTAAGTGCCCCCCCCCCGCCTTTGGTTCCTCCTTCAATGGCTCACTTGGGGCAGCAGGGACATCTCTTCCACCAGCCCCTCCTATCTCACCTGCCCCAGATTCAGAGGTTACATCCTTGGTGACATTGGCCAGAAACTCAATGCCCCCAGTGATCTCTTCATAGTTGGTGGTCTCCTCGGGCTCTGAAAGTTCTAAATCTGGATAGCAGAGGAAAAAAAAAAAATGGGTAAGGATGACTCGAGTTCTTTATGGCTGGTGATAATCCCCACCACCACCTCCCCGCCCCCCAACACACACAGTTTTCCACAGAACCTAACCAACCCAGTGTCCAAGTGGCTGGGGTCAGCTGTGTAAAGACCTGAGTCACTCCTATGGTGCTCCCTTTTGTGACCCCAACCATACTTGGTCTTTGGGAAGGTCTATTGGACAGGAGGAGCTGGAACCTCAAGGCCTACGATGAAAAGAATCGAGAAAGTCCTCTATCTTTTAAAGAAGATGTGTGTGTGTGTGTGTGTGTGTGTGTGTGTGTGTGTGTGTGTGTTCAGTGCCCACGGTGGCAGAAGAAGGCATTAGATTCCCTGGAGTTGGAGTCACAGGTTGCTTAAGCTGCCTTATGTGGGTGCTAGGAGCTGAACTTGGGTCCTCTGGAAGAGCAGCAACCACTCTTAACCACTAAGCTGTCTCTCCATCCCATAGGAGGAGTGCTTCTCTATGGTACAGCAACAGGAGGGGCAGAGAAGAGCACTAATGGCCTAGTGGCACCACCACCCCCAAAACAAGGAATGTGTGGAGGCCCAGGGTCAGAATCCCTGGGTACAGCCACCAGCAGGGGCAGAAGTCCCTTCTGAATCAAGCACGTGCAGAGAAGCAGGTCGTACCTTTCTCCTTGATGATGAAGTTGTGTGCCAGGTTCTCCGTAGGCAGCTTCCCATTAGGAATGCTGCTATTCCTCTGTGGACAAGTATGAGCTCTTACAAAGGTACAAACACCCAGTTCCCCAACTTGCTGACATTTCATCTTCTGTCCGAGACCCCAAGGGCCTCTTCCTGGCAGCAGAACCACAGGGTTCCCTGACTCTTCCCACTATTTAGAAGCCCACCCAACAACCACTGACCCCACCTTTCCTCACCCGCTTCTGTGCACGCTCCCTCTTGTACAGCTTGGCTGCCTTCTTGTTTTGGTTGATGCCTAGCTTAGCTGACTTAAAGGACTCCATGCGCTTCTTCATGGTTCTGTGAAAGATTTCCTTGTCCTGTTTCTCATCCTCGTTGGGTGTTAGCTTATGCCGGCTATAGAGATGCTTGTACTGTGGGAGCAAGGGACAGTCAGCTGGGCCTGTATGGCCCAGGTGGGGACTCAAAACCTCCAGCTCAGCCATGAAGACCCCTTGTCTGAGAAGGAGGCAGACATTCCTGTAGGTGTGTGGTTAGGTTCCACCAGACACAGCACAGAAGGGACGGCAAAGGCTTACTCTGGGGGATGGGGGGGCTCTGGGTGTCTCATCCCCTAGTACCCACCTCCTGTCGAGGCTTGTACAGGTACTGCTGCAGTGTGTGGTGAGTGACCATGTCCTCAGTATCACGAATGCTCCTCCGCCTCTGCTCCAAGGATTGCATATCCAGGCACACAGCGCTGACATTCTCCCTCCTGCATGGACCAACATTGAGCCAGGAGGATAATTACACAGAGGTCTCCTGCCCTGCCTAGATACCTGGAAGTCCCTTTCTGTACTGCTCAGATGGTCTCCTAGGATGCCATCTACACTTCTGTTGAATGAACTCCACTGCCACCAGTCCCCCTCCACAGCCCAACTATGAGTGCTGAGGCCCACAGTCTCTCCTAAGCATTGGAAATCTAGAACAGCCACCATCATAACAACTGGCCGTCAGCTGCCCACAGTAAGAGGGTATGAAATGCTGGACCAGGTCAGGCATCTGCTGCTATCCTTTCCTGCCCTTCCCCTAATATAAGTATACCACACAGTCCCACTGACTGCTGAGTAAAGGTGTGCTCCCACAGATGGGGATGCAGGCATCTTTTTGTACCCTTCTCCTACTCTGGTCCACTCACACTCTCCTGACTCAGTTGCCTTAGGACCTGCAGAAGGAGCTAGTAGGCTTAAGAGTCAGGAGAGAGGTGCTTTTAAAGAGTACCCTTTCCCAGGGAAGTTTTTGAATTGGTCACATACAAGAGATAGGAGACAGATGCCTCCACAGTAGATGGGCGGGGTGTGCTGAAGTCCACGTTGACCATATTGTCCATACTCGGGGAGCGGATGAAGGCCAGGGACCCACGGCGCTCTCCCTATAAGGAGGACATAGACTCCTTAGTACTCAGGGATGAGCCTTAGGCATCACCTGCCACAGAGAAGTCAAAAGATCCTGAGAACAAGCTCAAGAGCCTGTCAGCTCTGGGAGGTAGAGATGGAGCCCAGAGGTGGACCCTGTCCATCCTCACAGCTCAGCAAGAGCCAAGATACAGAGTAGGAGCTGGGATTAGATCCTTGTAGAGGCCACCAGAGCATCACTTGAGACGAGCAGAGCTAAGAGTTGAGCAGACAGAATAGTAGGTAGGAAAAGAATCTCTCTCTCTCTCTCTCTCTCTCTCTCTCTCTCTCTCTTTTAGGTTTTTCGAAACAGGGTTTCTCTGTAGCTACGGAGCCCGTCCTGGAACTAGCTCTTGTAGACCAGGCTGGCCTCGAACTCACAAAGATCCGCCTATCTCTGCCTCCCAAGTGCTGGGATTAAAGGCGTGCGCCACCATCGCCCGGCGGAAAAGAATCTCTTAAAGGACACTGGCAAGTCTAGGATATACTACCCCCACTTAAAGAATGGCAAGAGATAGTTTTTGTCCCCACCACAGCCACCAACCCACAGGCCTTAGTTTGAATGAAAATCAAAACCACACAGAACAGAGCTGGCAGCAAGCAGAATTACTGGAGGATAGAGAAGCTGTTTCCTAGCTAGGGGCTGTGAACGAGCAAAGTGAGAGGCTCCTGAGATTTCACAGACAACAGTAAACTATGGCCTCAGGTAGAGTCCCTGGGGGACAGCTTGTGCCAGGGTTAGAAGGGTGATGGCCTATCAGGTGTGTTCCTCCCTTAATCATGTCAACACATCATTGTATTTTACAGTTTGTGAGGTTCTCTCTTGGAGCCCTTCAAAGAGGGTGGGATTGTGTGGCTATCTTTGGAACTTGGCTTGGACTGCCTACTCCAAGGTATTTGGCGTATCACTGATATGGGCTGAGGCTTTTGGTCATTTTATTCTAAACCCATTGTTGTTTGTATTCTTTATTTTTTTGTAATTCATCCTCCTCATGTGTGGGCAGTGGTCTCTCCCATATCATCATTGATACCAGGCACTCCCCATCTCAAGGGGATATCAGGAAAGAAGTCAGGTGACCCTTAGGGCAGAGACAGAGCTGAAATGGCGGTGGGGTTCCTGTTCAAGGGTGGGAGACAAGAATCAAGGGGTGGGGAAGGGATGATATAGACAAAGCAACCGTGCAGGACTTGGAGCCATCTCCCCCAGCAGTGATGAGAAAGATGTCACAAAGCTCAGACATCCTGGCTGGTGCAGTAGGGACAGGAGTGAGGCTTAGGGTCCTGACCAGTGTGAAGTCAGAGCTAAGAGCTTCTCAGAGGCAGAGACAGTGACTGCCAGGGACCTCCCCCCACACTTTCACTCCTATCCTCCATCCATGATGTGGTGCCAGGGGCACCTAGTTATGCCCAAGAGAGGAGGCATCTCAGATTGAACACCACAATATTACTTGAGTGGCAACAGCCATGAGGTCATAGGGTGCCTGGTTGAACCTGTGTCTATATATAAAGGATGCTAAGGGGCCCAGATAGGGATGGGTGGGTCAAGAATGCACTGGCCACAAGATAGTCACGTGTGTCATTGGAGCAGTTCATATGAATGTGTACATGTGTGTCTGTGTTATATATATATATATACATGTGTTCAAAAGTAAACATGTATGTATGTATGAGGGCACACGTACCTGGGTATGTATATGTTCATGCATGTATATGTGATCATTCCTGTATATTTGGGTGTGCATGTATAAGCCATGTGTATGCATTTGTGTATGTTCATGTAAGGCTGCTTGCTCCTTAAGGTTGTCAGCCAGTAGGAAGTATCTACCAACTTGTTGCTGAGTACAACATATATGTGTGAATAGGTAGAAGACCTGGGCCCATATTCTCTATTTCCCAACCTTTTCCCTTCTCTTTAGGGAAAATACAGGCATTCAGACTCCTCTATCATGGTTACCATGCTCAATTCTACCAGAACCACAGTATCTAGACAGTCACTGTGCCAGTCCTCTGATTCCTGAGTGACAGGAAACTCTGATATGCCCTATTCCCAGAGTCCAACTCCAGGCCTCACATGAGCTTTTGCAGGGAGTCATCCAGGCACAGAGCACAAGGGTCACTCACCACTGCCCTCTGCCCATGCCCTAGACCACATGTATTGTCTTACTATAGCCCTCAACTTTAGCAGAGGGACACAGGATATTCACATACCTCAGCCACATAGCTAATGGCATCCTTCAAATTCAGCTCATGGAAAACATTCAGAATCCGATCTCGAGATTTTTGAGCTGATCTTCTCATGAGGACTTTGCTGAGGAACTTCCTATCAAAATTGGACCACCTACGGGACAAAATATCACATCAGCACTGGGAGTCTGGGGCTGCCTGCTTCACAAGAACAAGAGCAAGGTCAGAACAGGTAAATGTCTGCCAGAGATAGGCACAATATAGGATCAGTCTTTTTTTCTCCTGGTTTTTATTTATTGTAACAACCTGAAAGAGAATTTTAAAGTGAAAGGTTAGCCACCTCTGGTCTCACCCTTTGCTTTCTCCCACTGACAGTGGCTGGCAGTGAAACCATATGCCATTTCCAAGTGACCACCTGACCTCCCAGGTGCTGTGGGGACAGGACTAAGATTAAGACACCAGCAGCCACAGTTCCAATTCTTGATACATCACTGTCTAGGGTGCAATATTCAAGTTAGCTCTGCAACCTCACATGGACTCTAGGTAATTATCTCAAAACAGGCATTAACAAGGGTGAATTAAATGCTTTGTCATATACTTCTAAGTACCACTTTATGTTGTAAAATATAAATGATTTCTGTTTCATGAACAAGATAATTTTAGATATAGATGAACACACCTTTCCTCTATTAATGAAATAGGGAAGTGATTTATTTTCCTGGTTTTTAATTCCTACGTTATTTAAGTTTAACATTAACTGGTCAGTTAAAGGGTGTCTCTATGACTGGGACAATCATCAGGAATAAGATTCAGGTCCCTGGACTGGTGGTTGCTCTGTTCTCTCAGTTAATATTAACTTTGTTTTTTACCTGCTCGCACCCAGGAGTCTAGTTCACATTTAAGCCCTTAACCTGGGAATGGAAGACACCTGACAAGATGTCCGTGGGTTGTCCTCTGTTCATTCTTGTCCCCAACATTTATACTTCAAGACCAGCCTACCACTCAGTTTGTCTCTGGCTCTTTTGAATGGAGAGGTCCTCCAGAAATTGTGTCTTGTGGGTCTTAAATAATGGTAGCACAGCTGACATGGCTTCCAGTGTCTTAGTGGCCCTGTCTGCATGTGTAGGACCCACAGGTCCGAGTGGTCACTGGTAGAAGAAGGAATGTTACAGCTTAAGCTACTTACTTATCTCTGAGATAATTGTGTCCAATTTGTCCTGAGATGTCCTCAATGGCTGAGAGGATGTGGTCAAAAGCCTTTCAGAGGAAAGAAACTTCATTGGCCATCCATCCTCACCCTCAGCCTCCCCTGGCTGCGCCTCCCCTGGCTGCACATTGCCACCCTCTCCTTACCCGGCCGTGTAGCTTCTCGTTGAGCTTCGGCTCGTGCTGCTCACTCCTCTTCACCTTCAGCCACTGCACCAGGGGCTTAATGGTCAGGCCCTGAAAGACAACCTCGCTAATGGGGCAGGCCGGATCCCCACACCGCCCCGCCCCCAGGGCCCTCTAAGCACAAGCCAGACAGACATTCAATCTCTTCTTCCTCTGTAGGCAATCCAGGGACCCACAAACCCATGGGCACTGCCCTATAAAGCCCCTGTGCTGTGGATGTCCATATAGACCTCAGAACCTCCAGCTGTCACTTTGACCAGCCAGATACCAAGGTGTAGTAGGTGCCAATTATTGTTTGACCAGTCAGCAGTCAGGAAGTAACTAGGTCTGTTCTCCTAAGTCCTTCCCAGGAAGTAACACTTTTAGAACAAATTATGCTATGTCCCCTGTGGGGCCACATGAAAACCTACAAAATGCTCCTAATAACTAAAATTATAAAAACCAATTAAAGTGTAAAATCTGGGAACACTCAACCTGCAGGGCTGAGATAGGGCCAGTTGCTCTTAGGTAGGTTTGGGCACCCTGAGGCAGTGCCCTGGGCAATAGGAGTCACACCTGAAAGATGACTGTGAAGAAGACCACGATGAGAGTGGTGCTGACAAACAGCTTTTTCTCCTTGACTTTTGTCTCATCCAGAAGTACCACCAAGGCATAGGCCACTGCCCCACGCAGGCCACCATAGGACATGACCACCTGGTCAATGGTCTCTAGCTGCACCATGCGGTAACGATTCAGGATCCAGGTCTGCAGAACAACACCTGTAGGGAGAGGTCACTCAGCTCCGTGGCTGCTTTCTCCAGGGCCTCACCTCAGGGCTCCCTAAAGCCCTTTGACCCTCTGTGAAGGCTGGGCAGTGGGTCGACTGGCTAGGGCTCTGTAGGAAGAGGCAACAGTGCTGCTCTCACCCCAGCTTCTATTTCCAGTTCCTTGATCCTGTCCCTTGGTGCCTCATTGGTCCCCATGCTGCACTTTGAGAAATACTGGCCTTTATAGAGATCAATGGTTGGATTTATTACTGAGCTGCCGTGGGGCCCTCAAATCTGTACTCTAAACTAAGGGAGCCTAGACACTACCATGAGTGCCCCAACACTCACCAATGGCTCGGTAGACAGAAATGAAGACCAGCGTCAGCAACACAAAAGCCGTGTTCCATGTCCAAATGAGTGGGTCCACAGCTGAGATGCCCAGGAACATGAAGATAATGGTCTCTGCTCCACTGGCCAGCATCTTCATGGTGTAGCGCACAGTGGTGGCCGACTGCTCTGAGATATTGGCCTTCACGTACTTCTGGCAGCAGATTCCACAAAAGGTGATGCTGGAGAAGGGGCAGTGTGAGGTTTCCCTGCCTCTATTCAGGCAGGCTGATGCTTCAGACCAGAGGTCTCCAGGCCCAGCTCTTGCCGTCCCTACTTCCTTTGGTGGCATTACAGGCCTCTGCAGATGTAATCTAAAGTGGACAGTCCTGTGTTGTGTGCACACTGCTCTTCCTGAGAATCAATGCCCTGAGCTAGGTCTGCCCAGCTGCTCCCATGCTCTAAGACTAGATGTGGAGTTTCAGTGAAGAAACAGCCTTCAAGCCTGTGGGCCTGTTGGTAGCTGATTGGTAACCAGGTCATAGTAGCCTTTGGAGAAGCTTGCGGCCAACTTGGGTGTCACGCAGCTTTTGCCTAAGTGTGAGGCTGCATGACAACAGAGACTCTAATAGGGTTTCTGGTCAGACCATTCTTGAATCACAAGCCACTCCACACACCTACCCTGCCCTCTCAGTAGGCATGTGTCTAGCCAAGGACAATTCTGAGGATTTATCAACTTCTTATTTTTTTAAAAAAAAATAAAGCCAAGCAGTGGTCTCACATGCCTTTAATCCTAGCACTTGGGAAGCAGAGGCAGGCAGATCTCTGTGAGTTTAAGGCCAGACTGGTCTACAAAGCTAGTTCCAGGACAGCCAAGGCTACACAAAGAAACCCTGTCTCAAAAAACAAAAATTAGATTGACTTCTTTGCCCCTGACAATAAATTTCTACCCAACTATGAAAGCCATGGAGGTGGAAGCTACACAGTGGGCTTGAAATTCACACTCCAAAGAAGAGACAGTAGGCAGGGACCAGACTCACTCCCACAGCCCCTTCACCAGGATGATGGCAAAGAGCCCAATATCCCCTTTGTTCACAGTAGCACCTTCTGCCAGGATGTTTGAGTGCAGGGGATCTCTGGCATATACCAGCTAGAAAGCCACCTACCCAACCCAGCCAACAGCAGAAGGTGATTCCTTGAGGGAGACTTACGCCAGGATGGCTGACAAGGACAGCATCTCGGAGGTCAGATAGGACAGGTAGGAAATGACAAAGACGAAGCCAGGCTCGATGATTCGCACATGCTTGGTGAAGCGAGTCACCAGGGACAGCAGGAAGGCGAAAATAACACCCACCAGAGTCCCCCCTAGGCTCACCACGAAGAAGGACACTGTGAGAAAAAGGAATGAATTGTCCTTTGTGGTTGGTACTGTGAGTGAAACTGGCCAGGTTGGCCAGTCATTCCTCATGGAGGGCTCCTGATAACTGCTCACAGCAATGCTGAAAGTTTAGTAAATGAGGCAACTTTGCTTTCTATGGAGAGAGTGTCTTGTCTTCAATTTTAGTGCGGGAGGCAGAGGACAGAGACCATGTACACAGGAGACAGGACCCCATGGTAGGGAGCATTGCCTTGACATCTCTACAGCTTTGGGTCAGTGGCAAGATCTGAACCCTGTGTCCTTATACACTGTCTATCCGTCCTTGTTTAGGGAGACCTGGGGTTGACTGTCCCTATCCTTTCTCTGAAGAACACACCCCAGGACCTTCATCCAATAGTGTTTATGTGGTGTTCTGGGAAAGGAGACACCAGGATAGCAGAAGTCCCAGGGATTCTGTTCTAAAGAGGAGACAAGCCTCTGTATTCTTTGACCACTGTATCTAAAACCAGGAACCAGGCAGGATACATACCTATTCCTTTCACACACTCCACGCCAGTCACCTTGTCACCACCCAGTGTCACAAAAGACTCAAAAACATTGTACAAGACCTAAGGGTACAGAAGACAGGAACATATCTAATCAGCCCTGCATCCACACTGAGCCCTCCCTGTTTAGTACCCCCTCTTTTCTGGATTTGGGCCCCAGAGTTGACACCTGAAACAACTAAAAACACTTTTAAAGCCAGCACAAAGTAACAGTGGCCAACAGGAAAAGGTCAGAGGAACCAGCAAGTAGGATGTGCAGGTGAGGGGGTGTCCCAGATCCAAGGAAATAGGCCCAATCTCTGACTCTTATTCTGTGCTCTTGCAGACATGCTCAAGGAACACTGGAAGAGCATGAACCATGAGGGCAGGAGGTAACCTTTAGTCCACAGGAGGCTTCAGGGCCACTGAGACTCAGGAAGACTAAAAGCTATTTTCTGAGTCTCAGACTGGGTCTCAGATGGGCCATTAGAGCCTCCTGCACACACAGAAATCTGTTACAGTGCACGCTTCAAGAGAGCATAAGACATGGGCAATTCCAGAAGGCAGAAGAAACCAGACACACTTCCTCAGGTATCAGCTAAGTGTTCAGGCCCATTCTTACCAGTTAACCCCTCACCCCCTCCCACAGACCTGTAGTCCATCTGGGGACAGGTTATGAAATTTCCATAGCGCTGTTCTGAAACAACAGCAATGTTTATGTTTCATGAACCTGCTTCTTGTTGCCAGGGTGAACACAACCTCATCCTCATGGAGACCCTATGCTTTCTCCACTGCCTGGGTCTAAGAAACCCCAGATGCTATCAGGGGATTCTTGACTCACTGGAGGAGCTGAATGTGTTTCTTCCACTTAATGTTGTGTCCTGACCACAATACCTCAGAATGCTGCTGTTTGATAGGAAGTCTTCAAAGAAACAGCTAAGGTTAAATGAGAGCAATAGAGTAGATCTCGTATAAGAAGAGTGCAGGACACAGGCACACACAGAAGATGGCATCTGCAGGCCAGGGAAAGAGGCCTCCAGAGCCAACTGTCATGCTTGGTTCTCAGCCTCCAGTCTTGAGCATTAAAACAATAAATCCCCACTGTTTAAGCCCCAGCTTCTGTGGTGTTTTGTTACTGGTGAGCCCCACAGATGAATGCAATTCCTGTAAGACTTCGTTGTTTGTCTACTTCTCAGGAACTAGTGTGTAGTAGCAAGTGTGGGTCCAAAGTTATAGTCCTCTGGGGGATGTAAATATAGGGATTTCAGCAGGGCAGAATTACCTCCAAAGGCATGGAATGGGTGGGCCTAAGATTGGGAAAGAGATAAATTGGATGAAGCTGAGTTAGGGAATCAGAAGGTCAGAGCCTGTCCCTCCAATTCATATCCCAAGGCTGCTGCACCAGTGAGCAGGGACAGATGAAGGATACACCCTGCAGGGTGTTGTACATCCTACGTTGCAAACATGGCTGTAAACAAAGACCATGTGTAAATAGTATCCCTCTTCCTAGCTTAGCTATCTGAGGCATATTGGTACTGCCCACTTGTCAAGGTATCCTAGAACTTCCAAGCAAGTGAAATGTTCTGTAGCTTCCTCAGGGACCCCACCATCACTCACCACAGTCACTGCATCATTCAGCAGTGACTCTCCGAAAACAATGATGAAAAGAACTTCATTGACGTGGACTTCCTCAAACACAGCCAGCACAGCCACAGGGTCCACAGCAGCAATGAGGCTACCAAAAAGCAGGAAATCCAGGAGTCCAATCTTCAGGTCACCTGCAACAGATGTGGACCATGGTACAAGGTCTTGCCACCTGGATCACTCTACCAGGTCCCTAGGAGATCAGAGGCATCAGGAATAAAGGGTAGACACAACTCTTCCCAGGGCTACCCAATGACAAAGAAAATCTGAGACTGGAGCTTGCAGCCAGACATCCCAAGAATGTGTAAGGCTAAACAGTTCCCATGTTAGTGCTTCACTCTCTTTTTTGAGCTGGGGCAGAACTTGCCATCCCAGAACCAAGGGATGAACCTTGGGAAGTAAGTGCTTCAGGTATCGAGTGTGCCCTAGGAAATAGTAAAGGGCACAGAACAGAGTGCCCTCATCTGTGACTACTAAATTCTGCTGCTTCTAACGAGCAAAGCCTTCTGGAGTTTCCATTAAGAAATGGACCACACACTTGACTGCCACACCATAAATGCCCTGCCCAGCTTTCCAGAGCAAACTAGTTTCAAGGCTACCCTAGCAGGGCCAGACTCTTGTTCTAGAATCTTGACAGAAACAGAGTACATTCCAAAAACAAGCTGGATCCCAGCAGATGTACAGTTCATTAAATCAGGACTGGCCCTCCCGCTTGGACAGTGCACCCATATTTGCCTCGTGCCTGGAACTGATAAGCTGCAAGACAGCTAGCCTAAGTTGACTCTCCCAGTAAGGATGAGTGAGCCCCAGCCTTGAGCTACGGACTACAGAGACTGACCACTGCCTAGGCAAATCTGGGTATACCATCAGCCAAAGTCACAGAGGAAAGGGAGCTCATGGGATCAGTACGATCTTTCTTGGTCAGCCTTGACCAGCTAGTTCCCAAAGGTGGAACACAGGCCAACATCACTTGTCTATCATGGGGGGGTCTGTAGGCAGTGATGTACAACAATGCTCGTTATTAAAAGACACTGTGGTATAACAATTCTTCATGGCTATGGCCTGCTAGAAAGATGGGTCTGGATGTCCCGGGAGAGTAAAATGCTCTAGATTTTGGTGACCATGCAATTTCTGGTGTAAGTGTATTTGCCAAGGCTCAACTATTTAAAGGCCTGTGCTTACACCATAAGTCAGTCCATTAGAGGCTTCTCTATGCACCCTAAAAACATCTCTGGGAGCATCACATGCTGGGATCTTATGGGTGACAAGACTGTTGGGTGAGGGCCAGCATGACCCTTGAAGGGTTATGGGTATTAGATTCCAGAAGTTCCTGCTCCATATCCCAAGACATCTCTCCAGGGCAGAGGCAGCCAGCCATCTAAGATGTGTCCCACCAACTTATGGTATCACCAGTGTGACCAGTAGCACCCCTTCCAGAGCAGATGCCTATAGTTTCATAAGCCAGGCAGGTCCTTACCACTGGGGTCTCTAGTGATGCAGGAATTCAAGGGAACTTCCTATAAAGATAAGATCCCAAGCAATTGATAGTTCCTGGGTTTACTGGTCTCTTCTTCTCCTTGGTCTCTAGGATTTCAAGGGCCTCATTCACTCACTGAATGTGCCAAAGGGAAAGTCCTGACTCTGAGTCCTCCTGTGAACATCTACTCACACCTGCTCAGGTATCACCTACTGTCTATCAACTGGATAAAGATTCAGCACAGAGGGTGGAGTGTTCCTGGGAGGTAACCAAGGCTAAGTGAAGTAATCACTAGCAGATTTGAGCAGAAACAGCACAAATCACTCAAGACTTTGGGGTGCTCAACTCTGTAATTCACTCATGAGGCTAGGGGGGTGAACAGCTGGTTCACACCACACTGCCAACTATGACAGGAGTAAGAACAGCTGCCTATACACACCTACCCATCCTGCTGCTCCGTGTGGTCACAAATCTGTACTGAACGTAACAAAACAGCCTCAGTTTGCAGATGTCCCAAAGAAGCATATTATAGACGGAACCTTCTTTCAAATACTAGGCTAGTAGTCCCGAGAGATACTGCCCATCATCCTTAGCCGCAACCCTCCTACGACTGTGATCTGGACCCTTACCTTGGCTCAACAGAGTGACTTGGACTCACCCAGAGGGCCATATATAGACTTACCCATGATGCCACTGAGGTAAACACCATAGAGGGACAGTCCTGTGGTGGCTGCATTCCATATAGTGCCAATAACAGCATATAGCAGAATGGTGCCCAGGTTACCAAAGAAGAGTCGATTGGGCATGAAGTATCCAGCATCCAATACGATGGGGGGCAGCAGGTAGAAGAAGAAGAGCGTGGGTGTGAGTGTGAAGGACGCAATGTGGTCAGCTGCCCAGACGATGCCGCCCAGCACCAGGCCCAGAACGATGAGCAGAGCACTCTCAGGGACGATACTGGTGACCTTGTGGGACAGGTGAAAGACTGTGGGAAGGAAAGAGAGTCCGGGATATCAAATCCTATAAGGGACCACAATGATAACGAGTAGAACTGGAGACAAGGTCCCCCAGAGGAATGGGAGGAATTGGGGGGGGGGCAGAACCCCTACTAGCAAGGCATCCATGAGATCGAGGAAGTCACTGGTTTCTTGCAAGTTTGAAAACTGGGAAGTCAACTAGTTTCTACCTGGGGTTTTGAAGACCCTTCCTGTAGGACTCGCGATCAGTGGTTCTCAGTCTGTGGGCCACAACCGCCCAAACCACTGGAAAGCACAGATGTTTACATTGCAGTCACAACAGTAGCAAAATTATAGTTATGAAATAGAAACAACAATAATTTTTGGTTGGGGCCACCACAACATGAGAAGCTGTATTAAAGGGTCACAGCATTAGGAAGGCTGAGAACCACTGCACTAGATGGACCTCTTCCTAGGTGCCTGGGGTAATGTAAAGCTCTGCCCGCCCCCAGCCACCCACAGCTGATGGTGATAAGCAGGTTCTTCTGGAGATTAATTGTTCCCACCCACGGCTGATGGTGGTAATGTGGAGATGAATTGTTCCCACCCACGGCTGGCACACATGGACGGAGCCAAGAGCTGGATAGAGCTCAGTCACACCAAGCCAGTGTCTCTACCTTGTGGCATCTCCATGTTCACACGAGGATGACAAAGTATGTTCACCAGATGACAGAAGCTCCCACCCCATGACAGACTCCGCGGGTAGAGGCTACATAGCAATTGAGAGGGAGTGACCTAAGTTGGGCAGATGGACATCCCTTGCTTCCCAGGTAGGTGTCCTCGCCCCAATTTGATCTGGATGTTCCAGAGGTTAAACCTGTTTCACTGCGGTCACCTTTAGGAAACCCAAGCTCCTCATGTCCCCCATGACTCATGTGGGGTCACAGCCATTTAGGAGTAGTAGCTCCTATAGCAAGGGTCTTCAGAACCCCAGGAAGAAAGACCATCCATCTCCAACCCCTCAGGTCCCTGAGACTCCTCAGCCATCACCAACCCTGCTAGAGCTTGACAGGTGCTCAGCTCTGCCCTGTGAAGAAGCGCAGACATTTGGTCATGGATCCTGTGTCATAATTCCTATGCTAAGCCTGATTTGAACACAATTGGAATGATGACAGAAGGGCTTCCTTCTTTGGCTTAAACAACGTTTTATACAATCAAATTCATTCACTGAGGCTGTCATGCTGATGAGATCTCTGAAATCTAAAAAAAAAAATGTGGAATACTGAAGGGACTTAAGAGGTAAATGAACAGCCATGTGGCAGGACACCCCATTCTCTAGGACCTCCACAGTGGGACAAAACCCCAGGCCTCTCCCCCAACTCCTTGGCTTTTCTAGCCAGCCAGGAGAGAATTTCCTGCAGGTTGACTCCCCGCAAACCCAACCCCATCCATGGACCCTCCAAGCTACTAGCCACACCCTGCCTAAGAGCTGAGAGCTTGCTACAATACTGAGGGGATCAAGAGAGAGCACCAAGAGTGCGAACCAGGAGAGAAGACGAAGAAAGCAGGCTAATGGAGACCTCAGAGGCATTCTGAGACAGACATTGACAGTACAGAGCAGACCAAGAAAAACTCCCAAACACTCAGACAGCCACAGCAAGAATTGGACCAAGACACAAAGACACTGCCAGCCTCATTTGAAGGACAAGACGGGTAGGTGCTAATACAAGAATCCCTCCAACAACCTAAAAAACCAACATGGCAACATCCAGAACCCAGTAGTCACAGGAAGACTTGATCATCCTAACCCAGAAGGAGCAGAAGAAAACAACTTTAAACGTAACTTTTTGAAAATGATGAAGACCTTTAAAAAGGAAATGAAAAACTCCCTTAAAGAAATGGAAGAAAAGACAAACAAAAAATTGGAAGAAGTTAATAAATCCCTCAAAGAAACCCAAGAAAAAGCAATCAAACTGGGGAAGCAAACAGTTCAAAGTAATAAAGAAAACACAAACTGAGGGAATTCTAGAAATAAAAAATCTGGGTAAATGAACAGGAACTGCAGCGGCAAGTATAACTAACAGAATACAAGCGATAGAAGAATGAATCTCAGGTGATGAAGATACTATAGAGGAAATAGACTCATTGGTCAAAGAAAACATTAAATCAAACAAATTCTTCACACAAAACATCCAGGAAATCTGTGACACCATGAAAAGACCAAACCTAAGAATAACAGGTATAGAAGAAGGAGAGGAACTCCAGCTCAAAAGCACAGAAAATATATTCAACAAAAAAATCATAGAAAAAAACTTACCCAACCTAAAGAAGGATATCCCTATGAAGGTACAAGAAGCTTACAGAATACCAAATAGACTGTATAAAAAAAGTCCCTTCACCATATAATAATCAAACACAAAATATACAGAATAAAGAAAGAATATTAAGAGCTGCATAGTAAAAAGGTCAAGTAACATATAAAGGTAAACCTATCAGAATTACACCCAACTTTTCAGTGGAAACCATGAAAGCCAGAAGGTCCAGGATAGATGTGTTGCAGACACTAAGAGACCACGGATGCAAGCCAAGACTAACATACCCAGCAAAGCTTTCAATCACCATCGATGGAGAGAACAAGATATTCCATGATAAAAGCAGATTTAAACAATATGTATCCACAAACCCAGCCTTACAGAAAATACTAGAAGAAAAACACAAACCCAAGGAAGCTAACTGCACCCACAAAAACACAGGCAACTAATACCCCCCCACCAGCATAGCCCAAAGAAGGGAAACACACAAACACTACTACTGAAAAATAACCAGAATTAACAACCACTGATCATTAATATCGCTTAATATCAATGGACTCAATTCACCTATAAAAAGACACAGGCTAAGAGAATGGATATGAAAACAGGATTCAACCTTCTGCAGTATACAAGAAACACACCTCAACCTCAGACAGACACTACCTCAGAGTAAAGGGTTGGGAAAAGGTTTTCCAATAAAATGGACCTAAGAAACAAGCAGGTGTAACTATTTTAATATCTAACAAAATAGATTTCAAACTAAAATCAATCAGAAGAGATGGAGAAGGACACTTTATACTCATAACAGGAACAATCCATAAAGATGTAGTATCAATCCTGAACATCTATGCCCCTAATATAAGAGCACCCACATATATAAAGGAAACATTATTAAAACTTAAATGGCACATTAAACCCCACACAATAATAGTAGGAGACTTCAACACTCCACTCTCACCAATGGACAAGTCAACCAGACAGAAACTTAATAAAGAAATAAGAGAACTAATAGAAGTCATGGATCAAATGGACTTAACAGACATATATAGAACATTCCATCCAAACACAAAACAATATACCTTCTTATCGCACCTCATGGAACCTTCCCTAAAATTGATCACATACTCGGTAGCAAAGCAAACCTCCACAGATACAAAAAAATTGGAGTAACCCCCTGTGTCTTATCAGATCACCAGGGATTAAAGTTAGAATTTAACAACAAGACTACTCTCAGAAAGCCTACAAACTCATGGAAATTGAACAGTGAAATACTGAACCACCTGGATCAAGGAAAAAATAAAGAAAAAAGTTAAAGACTTCCTAGAATTCAATAAAAATGAAGGCCAAACATATCCAGACTCATGGGACACTATGAAGCAGTGCTAAGAGGAAACTTCATAGCACTAAGTGCCCACATAAAGAAAACGGAGAAAGCTCACACTAGAGACTTAACAGCACACCTGAAAGCTCTAGAACAAAAAGAAGCAGACTCACCCAGGAGGAGTAGAAGACAGGAAATAATCAAATTGAGACTGAAGTCAACAAAATAGAAACAAAACAATACAAAGAATCAATGAAACAAAGAGCTGGTTCTTTGAGAGAGTCAACAAAATAGACAAACCCCTATCCAAATTAGTCAAAAGAAAGAGAGAGAGAGCATCCAACTCAACAAAACCAGAAATTAAAAGGGGGACATAACAACAGACACTAAGGAAATTCAGAAAATCATTAGGTCATACTACAAAATCTTGTACTCCACAAAATTAGAAAATGTAAAAGAAATGGACAGTTTTCTTAGGTAGATACTATATACCAAAATTAAGTCAAGGCCAGGTCAGCAATTTAAATAGACCTATAAACTGCAAAGAAATAGAAGCTGTCATCAAAAACCTTCCAACCAAAAAAAGCCCAGGGCTGGATGGTTTTAGTTCAGAGTTCTACCAGCACTTTCAAGAAGAGCTAATACCTATACTTCTCAAAGTGTTCCACTTTGAGGAACATTGCCAAACTCTTTTTATGAGGCTAAAGTTACCCTGATACCAAAACCACACAAAGAGTCAACCAAGAAAGAGAATTACAGACCAATCTCACTCATGAACATGGATGCAAAAATACTCAATAAAATACTGGCAAACCAAATCCAAGAACACATAAAAAAATCATCCATCATCTCAAAGCAATTTCCCTAAAATGAGGAACAAGACAAGGCTGTCTACTCTCTTCATATCTCTTCAACATAGTTCTAGGAATAGCAATAAGACAACATTAAGAGATCAAGGGGATTCAAATTGGAAAGGAAGAAGTCAAACTTTCATTATGTACAGATGATATGATAGTGTACATAAGTGAGCCCAAAAACTCTACCAGAGAACTCCTACAGCTGATAAATACCTTCAGTGATGTGACAGGATACAAGATCAGCTCAAAAAAAAAAAAACCAGTAGCCCTCCTATACACAAATGATAAAGAAGCTAATAGGGAAATCAGAGAAACATCACCTTTCACAATAGCCATAAATCACATAAAATATAATGGGGTAATACTAACCAAAGAAGTGAAGACCTTTTTGACAAGAACTTTAAGGCATTGAAGAAAGAAATTGAAGAGGACACCAGAAAATGGAAGGATCTCCCATGCTCTTGGATGGGTAGGCTCAACATAGTACAAATGGCAATCCTACCAAAAGCAATCTATAGAGTCGATGCAATCCCCATCAAAAATCCAACACAATTCTTCACAGACCTTGAAAGAACAATAATCAACACCATATGGAAAAACAAAAACCCAGGATAGTCAAAACAATCCTGTACAATAAAGGAACTTCTGGAGGCATCACAATCCCTGACATCAAGCTCTATTACAGAGCTACAGCACTTAAAACAGCTTGCTATTGGCATAAAAACAGAGGTTGACCAATGGAATAAAATAGAAGACCCAGATATTAATCCACGCACTTATAAACACCTGATTTTTGACAAAGAAATTAAAATTATACAATGGAAAAAAGAAAGCATCTTCAACAAATGGTGCTGGCATAACTGGATGTTAACCTGTAGAAGAATGAAAATAGATCCATATCTATCACCATGCACAAAACTCAAGTCCAAATGGATTAAAGACCTCAATATAAATCCGACCACACTGAACCTGACAGAAGAGAAGGTGGGAAGTAGTCTTCAATGCATGGGCACAGGAGACTACTTCCTAAATATAAACCCAGTAGCACAGACACTGAGAGCAACAATAAATAAATGGAACCTCCTGAAACTGAGAAGCTTTTGTAAAGCAAAGGACACAGTCAATAAGACAAAAAAGCAGCCTACAGAATGGGAAAAGATCTTCACCAACCCCACATCAGACAAAGAACTGATCTCCAAAATATATAAAGAACTCAAGAAATTAGACATTAAAATTCTAAATAACCCAATTTAAAAATGGGGTACAGAACTAATCAGAGAACTCTCAACAGAAGAATCTCAAATGGCCAAAAGATACCTAAGGAAATGTTCAACATCCTTAGCCATCAGGGAAATGTAAATCAAAACAACTTTGAGATACCATCTTATACCTGTCATAATGACTAAGATCAAAAACACCAATGATAGCCTATGCTGGAGAGGATGTGGAGTGAGGGGAACACTCATCCATTCCTGGTGGGAATGCAAACTTGTACAACCACTTTGGAAATCAGTATGGCGGTTTCTCAGAAAATTGGGAATCAACCTACTTCAGACTCGAGCAATACCACTCTTGGGCATAAACCCAAAAGATGCTCAATCGTACTACAAAGCCATTTGTTCAACTATGTTCGTAGCAGCATTATTTGTAATAGCCAGAACCTGGAAACAACCTAGATGCCCTTCAATAAAAGAATGGATAATGAAAGTGCGGCACATTTACACATAAGAGTACTACTGAGCAGTAAAAAAAAAAATGTGACATCTTGAATCTTGCATGCAAATGGATGGAATTAAAAAACACTATCCTGAGTGAGGTAACCCAGACCCAAAAAGATGAATATGGTATGTACTCACTCATAAGTGGATACTAGCTATAAACTAAGGACATTGAGCTTATATTTCATGATCCTAGAGAAGCTAAGTAAAAGGTGAACCCCAAGAAAAACATATATAGATCCACCTGGAAATTGGAAACAGACAAGATCACCTGACAAAATTGGGAGCATAGGGGTGGGGGGGGGAGAAGGGAGCATGGAAGGGGACGAAAAGGGGAGAAGGGGAGGGTTGAGGAAATCTTGAGGGAATGGGATAGTCGAAATGGAGGAACAGCAGATATGAGAGCAAGGAAAGAGATATCTTAATAGAAGGAGCCATTATAGGGTTAGCAGAAACCTGGTTCTAGAGAAATTCCCAGAAACTCACAAGGATGACCCCAGCTAAGACCCTAAGCAATAGAGGAGATAGTGCCTGATCTTCATTTGCCCTGTAGTCAGACTGATGAGTATTTTAAATATCACCACAAAACCTCATCCAGCCACTGATAGAAAGAGAGGCAGAGACCCACACTGGAGCACTGGACTGAGCTCCCAACGTCCACTTGAAGAGTGGGAGGAATGAGAATTTGAGGAAAGAGGTCAAGACCATGATGTGTTCACCCACTGAAACAGTCTACCTGAGCTAGTGGGAGTTCACAAACTCCAGCTGTACTGGGAAGGAACAAGCATAGGACCAAACTAGTCCCTCTAAATGTGGTTGACAGCTGCATGGCTGGGGAAGACTGAGGGTCCACAGGCAGTGGCACCAGGATATATCCCTACTACATGTACTGGCTTTTTGTGAATCATTCTCTTTGGATGTATACTTTGCTCAGCATAGATATAGTAGGGAGGGCCTTGGACCTTCCACAAAGCAAAGTGACTTACCCTCTCTTATGATTAGGGAGGGGTGGAGTGGTAGGGTATGTGGAGGGATTGGGAGGAAATGGGAGGAGAAAAGGGAGTGGAAACTTGAATTGGTATTTATTAAAGATCTAATAAAAAAATGTGTATGTCCCCTAGCCCAACACTCCCACTCCCAAACATCCAAAATTCCTCTTGGGCCAAGGTGGTATGGTAACCAAACAGGGTCTGAACTCAGAAAAATTACTTCCTGGTGAGGCCAATGATGGTGGGGCCTGCAGGATGGATCCACCCTTCTGAACTGGATAGCCTTGACAGGGCTCCCTGGCTGGTTTCTCCACAGGTAATTGCAGGGATTGTAGGGATCAGGTGGGCTCCTCCACCCTGTGGGTGGAGGTTGCTACTATCCTTAACCATGACAGTCCTGAACTACATACAAGCCTGGAGAAAAGCAAATGTCAGATCAGGTTGGCACTACTATCAACCTTCTAGCCTATCACCAGAAATCACCGACATAACAGAGACTCAGTCACATCACTGGTTACCACCTGTAGTCAGCAGTCCAGACTCTGAGTTCCAGGGAGGGTCAGGTTTTAGCTGACATAGACAGATGGTTTGTGTTTAGGGGTTGGAAGAACTGCTTGTCTGTACCACACATCTTTCCTCATCCCGGGCACATATCTTACCAATTTGAATCAAGTGTCTCTTCTCTCCTCTGAGAGTTTCCACTATTATCAGGTGGAGTTAGCTGTGGGGCCTATCTCGTAATACTAAGGGCTTGGCAAGACCACAAACAGGAGTATATGATTATATACGTGCCTGGGACAAGTATATAAGAAAAGGTACCAACTTAAAAGGAGGGAAGCTGCTGAAGGGTGTTGCCAGGGAAATTTCTTGATTCCATGGGCCCTGTCCAGGGTTATCCAGACTTTTGAGGTACCAAGAACACTAGCAGAAATATATCTGGAGGATCTGATATTGCTGAGGTTTACAGGCTTGCATTCTCTCATAGGGTGCTGTCTCTAATCCAGGGAGAGGCCATGATGTGGATGAGAGGATCCTAGATATGTGCTGCCCACGGGAGTTGGGGACAAATATGTGTGACATCACCAGTTGCACACAGAAAGCTTGCATCCTCACTCTGGACCCTATCGCCATGGGCAAGGGCAGCCCAAGAATCCTAGCAAATTTTGATACCCAACTTGTAACTCCCAGACTCAATGGATCCTGAACCACCCTAGGGTTCTGCATTCTTAGACCCCAAGGAGTTGTACTGAGGAGTTCTTGTGAACCTTGGGAAGAAACTGTGATGCCAGAGGAATTCTACGAACCTGTGCCTTGGCTTTCCACCTCTCTGAGCCAGGATAAGGTTCCCATTCCCATTCTTCCTATAAACTATAAGAGTTGAGCTCTGGTTTCAATGGCTCTGTTCAGAAATGTCTGGAGCCCCTGTTTCTGCAAAGATTGGCAGCAGCTGCTCCATGACCATAGTTTCCCATGTGTTGTGATTGTGGTTCAGCTTCTCCTCAGGGCAGAAGCCCTCCAATCCCACAGGACCCATGTACCAGGCTTACAGGAAGCTGTGTAGAAGCCACAGAGTCCATGTGCATGCCCTGCCTTTCTTCACACCCTGGGCTAGCCCCAGTTAGGGGGTCACGTTTCTCCCATGCCCTACTAAGAGTCTCAGTTAGAAAGTCAGTGCCCTGTGCCCTCTGAGTCACTAAAGTCTGAGTCTTTTTGATGAAGGGTCATGAAAAAGGAACAGAAAACCTCTGAGATCTGACCACACCCAAACTGGGAGGTTGTCTCCTGCTCAGGACTTTGGTCTTTTCCTACACCCTCTCTCCATAGTATAGACCACAATTATCTCACCTCTGTGAAGTTCCCTTTGACAGCTGAGACTAGGGATGGTACCAGACCATTCTTATCTCTAGAACAACAAGGCAAGTCTGCCCTTTAGACACCAGCAGCTAATCCCTTCTTTGTGGTTGCTGGTGACTGTAAGATCTCAACAACTAGAGTATAGGTGCATGGAAGACAGACTGGCTTCAGAATTAAGCCCTGAAAATTCCAGGAAAATGGCAACCTCTTCACTTCTCTGAATATCCGTCTATGTGTGGTGTAGATGGGATGAAGACTACTTTTGTCCTTTGTCATCTCTGTGATAGAACGACCAAGTTTGAATATATATATATATATTTCCACCCATGAAAGAAGCCAGAAGAGTGAAGGACAATACGTTCTTAGGTCCAAAGTGTCTCCTGGAAGACCGTTGCTGCCCGCTGCCTACCTCATAGTCCAGTATCTCACTGAGGACTAAAGCCTGCTTTCTTTTGCAATTTGTGGGTGCTGGCAGCTATTCTTTCATGTTTAAGATACTTCTGATCCTGTCTGTGAGCTGCTATTTACAGCATTTGATAGTTTATTCATTGGGATGCTAGTCCTTTACATAAACCATGTTGTAAAATCCTGATCCCCTCCTCGACTGCCCACAGCCCTCTGTCCAAGCATGCCAGCGTAGGCCTGCTGTGTCCTGGTTTTATCAGGGCTTGCCCTAATGTATTCTGGGTAGTCCCTGGAACCTTAAGTGGACAGCAATGCAGGCCTGCTGTGTCCTGGTTCTATCAGGGCTTGCCTTAAGGTATTCTGGGTAGTCTGTCCCTAGAACCTTAAGCAGACAGTGCTCCTGGTGTTTCAGAAAGGGCTCAGGCCAGTCTGCTCTGCTTATTTTATTTTTAATACTACAAGTTTTGTAAAAGACACATTTCATTCTTAAAAATAATTTGAAGGGGCTGAAGACATGGCTTAGAGGTTAGGAGCAGACTCTTCCAGAGGTCCTGAGTTCAATTCCCAGCAACTACATGGAGGCTCACAACCATCTGTAATGGGATCTGATGCCCTTTTCTGTCAGACAGGCGTACATGCAGGCAAAATACTGTGTACATAGAAAGAAAGAAAGAAAGAAAGAAAGAAAGAAAGAAAGAAAGGGGAAGGGAAGGAAGGAAGGAAGGAAGAAAGGGAAGGGAGGAGGGAAGGAAGGAAGGAAAGAAAAAGGGAGGGAGGGAGGGATGGAGGGACGGAGGGGGGGGGAGAGAAGAAGACCTGAGGGCAGATGTTAACATGAATGCCCCACTTTCCGCGTGTGGTTTTTGTTTCTCCCATTTCCAGGGAGCTTCCTGAACTCCAGAGCAGATGGCTGCCTCCATACACCTCCGTAGTCCCCCATGACCTGGTGAGGTGGAGGTACTGGCAGTGTTCCTGCAATGGTTTGAAATGGAGCAGCAGGCATCCACACCTGGACTATCCCAGGTTTCCTCCTCTATGCATCGTCCCTCCCATCATCTTAATTTCACTGAAAGTCTCCAGCCTTTCATCTTGCAGTTGTGTGAGCTGAGCCATCTCTCGCTGCTTCCTACTATTCTTATTTATTTCTCAGCCTGATGTTGGTGAGCTCACACTTATTCTCAAAGCTCTGAAAATCATGTCCAGGTCATCATGTCTAGCAAAGGACTCTAGGTTCTGGAATCTACACACTGACCCTGTATCTCTCGTGACTCTGGGAGCGTTTTTTCCCCTTCCCCAGTTTGTGGTGAAACTAGTTGTCTCTGAGCAATCTCTGTGCATTGTGTTCCTGCCTGACTTGAACAACTTTCCTACTGATCTCAGCCACTTTTTCCAGGGCCCTGTGTGTTCTTCTGGGCTGGATGACTCCTCTACTCCTCATTCTCCTGTAGCCAGTTTTGCCATGACCACAGGGAAAATCTCAGAGATCTGTCTCTGGGCCTCACTGGCCCTGAATTGGCAATTGATCATTTGCTCTAGGCAGGGATCATCCTCACTCAGTGGAATTCCTGGTGGTTGGGGTCCATAGAGCCCACTGGGCACAGCCTAGAGCAGCCTAGTCTGCTGCTCTGTGTGTCCCTATGATTACCTCCCAAGCAGTAATCTGCATTGTAATTAGCTACTTAAGCCAGAGGTTCAATTGGCTTTAAGTAGCAATTTGCTGGTAGCTGGGCAATTACAGACATAATGGGCATTCTAGAAATTAGTAGGCCAGCTGCTGCAGGACAATCCTACAGTAAGTAGTCCCTGCTTCCTGTGCTGTAAGGGTGAAGTTCTTCTTTCGTTGGTCACATGAGTCTGATGTGTAGCAGGAGACATCCATGTACAGGAATGGCCCATGCTTGAGTTGTGGTCTGGGACTGCTTCTTCCAAGGTGCTGGGAGCATTTCTGTCGTGGTCTGTTGTTTTAGGGATGGGAATATAGGTCGCAGGTTGCGGTGGTGAAATGTGCACTATACACAGACCTTTCTTTCTTCCTGTACCCTCTGCCCATATCACAGATGTGTCTATTATCTAATGCATACCTTCCATCCAAGAAGTAGGTGCTTTCTGCCCTGTGTTGTGGCTTTAGAGAAAGAAAGGCAGGAGACGGACCTGGTGGGGCCTAAGGAGGAGGTTTCAGTGGCTCTTCACAATGGTCTTCATCTGTGTATGATTTGTCCTTAAGTTGCCTGGAAGCCCACCCTTGGGGACTGGAAATACTACGCAGCATGGAAGGAGAATTTCTTCCCCACAGGGGAATGCGAGGCCTCCCACCAGCCCATTCATCTGCACAGGACAGTAGCCGAGTGGCTGAGGACTAGGCTCGTAGTATGTTTTTCCACACTGAAGTTCTCAAGTACACTAGGCTGTTAGGGAAAGTGTGCCCTATAAGCTACAAGAGCTGTGCTGGGCTTTACATTCTAAATATACCCAAAGACTATGAGATAAAAGTGTGGTCCCCAGCATGATGCTGTTGTGGAGTTTGTAGAAGGTAGAGTTAGGGAGATGCTGAGATCATTGGGAATCTAGTCTTGAGGGAGTTCATAACAGTCTTCTCTCCTTTGTTTTTTCCCTTTCATTTTAAAGATTTGTTTTATTTTTACTTGTGTATATGTGTGTAACTGCATGTGTTTTTTTATGTGAGCCATGTGGAGGCCAGAGGGCACTAAATACCCTAGAACTGAAGTTACAGGAGTTGGCAAGCCATCTGACATGGGTACTGGGAATGGAGTTTGAGTCCACTACAAGAGCAGTAAGTACTGTAACCCCTAAGCCATTTCTCTAGCTCCTCTCCTGTTTCTTTATGCCCCTACCCATGAGGTTATAGGCTATAGGTTTGCTTGACCACATAACATGAACCATGATGCCATGGTTCAAGAGCAATAGGCCAGTCATAGCCTGGAACCTCCAGGGCCATGAACCTAAATAAGTCATTTATTCTGGTAGGTCATCTCAGGCATTTTTTATAGTTATGGGAAGCTTACAGAACAGTAGCAGAGATGTCCAAGACCTTAACACGGAGAGAACAAACACCCTGCTGCATTTACTGTCCCAGGATCTATCAGAATGTGTTCTTCTGGGGTTGGGGTCAGTTTTCTAACTGCCAAAGTCAAAACTAAAGCAAGCTTCGTGGAAACAAGAGCCAATAAAGCAGGTAACAGGGAGAGGGTCTCATAGAGAACTAATAAAATATTCTAGGAACAAGGAAGCCAGAGAGGACAGAGGTGGGCCTTGATCCCTGTGTCAGCTGAGGATATTGCACCAGAAGGTGTCATAGACAGACACCAAAGCCCATAAGTAACTTATTGCTGAGGCTCAGAGTCACAGTTAATTAGACACAAAATGGCACAGCCATCTGATGGTGACAACAAATGCTTTAGTTATAATTACAAACTCTGTGACTGAAGTGAAAGGTCTAAGCATTCATAAACAGACACTTTGGGACCAGACACCAGAAAGAGCAGACGCTTCTCAAGGAGACACCAGCGGACCCTGACCCCCTCACTGCTTGGCAATGCAGCTGGAGAAAGGCCTTGGTCAGGCCCAGAGTCAGCCCCACTGCCAAGGATCTTTCAAGGTGACAGGCAGATTTAGCTGAGTCCTTGCAAATGCAGTGGCACAGTAAATCCCTTGGTTTTACTTTAACAGGTACAAGCCTTAGAGAATTAAACTCTGCCTAACAGAGCAAATGGACCGAGCAGTGAAAACCTGCCCAGAGGAAAGGAGGAGAAGCGCCTGACACAAGGAGCCCCCTTCTGTGCCACAGAGCAGGTCAGGGTCAGACATGAGCTCACACATGAATGTGAAGTTTCTTGGGCTCACATGGACACGCAGAGATAAGCACATAAATGTCATAGGCACAGTCACACACTAGAAACAAGATCCTTAAGTGAACCACCAGAAAAAGCCCAGAGTCTGTAAAGCCAGGAAGTCCAGACCAGCTGCCTCGCTTAAACACAGAAAATCCCATTTTTCTGACCTCAATATTACTTCTGTTTTCAGCTGTGCCCACTGGGCACCACAAGAATTTCAGTAAGTATGTCAGGTATAGCTCCAGGGCAGAAGGTAAAGATATTTATAGTCCACCTGGAGTCTAGCCAATTCCTCCTCCTGCTTGCATCCCACTAGGCAAGTACCTAGAAGTTCACACTGGTCAGGGTGGACCTGGTTTCTCCTGTTGCAGGCAGGGAGCCCCTCTGTGAGCCAGGCCTTCTTCAGGACTGAGCAATTCGGAGAACGACATTCTCAGGTCTAGCCCTGCAGCTTAGAAATGGCAAGGTATTTTCAACACTGTTAATTTATAAAACCTAGGAAAACATTGCTAATTTCTAAGTTGGTAAATTGTTGATGGTTTTCCAGGAAAACAGTGTCTCCTTCTACGCTAAGCCATGTTGAGCAACAGAAGGTTCTCCTGCACGTGTTCATGGGTTCTCTTCGTTGACTACCAACTATGTAAGATAATATTTTGGCTTATCTTATGTCCTCATCACCATACAGTTCTATTTTACATCTACTAAAGCTAATATTTTTGTGAAGTTTCTCAGACTGGAGTGCAGATTCTTAGAGACCTCCTTCCCTTTGACCTGAACTAACTCAAAACCCTGTTTCAAGCTGAAAACTCAGGGACTGCTTGCCTTCAGTGGCTTCTGAGGGTCACTACACAAGACTGAAGTAGAGTGTTGACTTGAGCAGAATGTACAGTGAAGCATTTCATCAGAGCCTGGAGTTCAGAGTCAGGTGCAAGCACTGGTAAGAGTCCCAGAGCACGACTATTACCTCATCCTGTGCTCACCCCGTTTTCCGAGGGTGCTGTCTACCAACATGGCAGGCATCTACCATGTGGCAGATGTTTCTAATGGTTCTGACCACAGATGTGCGCCTTAACAGCAACAGGTAACTGCTTATTAAGTGTACACAGTGGGAACAGCATGGGCCTGTGGCATAGTCAGAAGGCAGCCAGGTATCAGCTTTGCCCTCCTCTCCACAGTGTCTCCCCAGAGCCACCACACCTCAGCCTGCTCTGAGGTCATGCGACTCCTGCAGTCTACACTTACAAAAGACGGTGAGTTTCCAGGTCTACTTATGATCTCACAATTCACTGTAACTTCAAACCAGAGAGCAGGACTTTAATAATCATATCTAATGACTGGGTGTTGGAGCAGCTTCTATTGTTCCAAGTCACCTACAAGTAACAGTTTCAAAATTTGAAATAAATATACAAACAACAGGTCAAAACTGGAGAGACATTCAAACCTAAGAAAGAACCAGCCTGGAGGCTTCTACACCATCCTGAATCCTCCTAAGCACACATCCTAGCCACAGCTGAGCAACCGGACAAGCCTACCAGAAACCTTTGGCCACTGGCTGGAAAGCCAGAAGACAAAGATTCAAGCAGCTAATAAAAAGAGAGCAGCAAATCTCAGGAAGGAATGAGCTGGAGACAGAAACCCCAGTCAATTCCTGTAATTTCCTGTGAATACCAGTCACAATAAGAACAGACAGTACTTGGAATTTCAGTCCACACAAAGGTCAGTTGCCTGGTAAGACCAACACCTCAAAACTCAGAGGGACACAGTAGCACACAGTCTCTGTGGGATATAAGTCGCAATGTCTTGGACACAGTTATAAATCACTAGACATATAAAGAAGTAGGAAAATAGGATCAGCCATAAACAGCTGATGAGACTCTCACAGTGATGCAGATACTGGAACTATCAAATAAGGACTCTACAACAGCTTTAAAAATAGTTTAAAAACAGATTTAAAAATAAACAGCTTTAAAACTGGTTAAAAAAATCAGAGGAAACATAATTATTTTTCTAAAAATTGGCCAATCTGGGAATTAAAGTAGGACCTAGGTTAGCAATTTTTATTTGAAAGAAAAGTAATAATGCCACAAGATGTATGGGACATTCAATTGATTAGCTCTGCAGAATACTGCTGTATTGTATGTAAACAAAAAGGCAAGGCTATGAAGAGTTGTTCTAATAAAAGTTTATTTAAAAAAAAATAGGTGGCTGGTTCATTGAACATGGTTTCTTGACCCCTAAGATATGTTATCAAAAACATTTATGGAAATTCTGGAGTTGAAGAATACAATATCCAAAATAAAAATATAGCATAGAAATGGTACAAGAGTGAGCGGTTTGAAGGCAGAGCAATCAGAGGTAAAAACGCCCACATATTTTTTTGTTAATTATGAAGATGCCATGATCAACAGTGCAGTTTCAAAAGGACTAATGTGTGTGTGTAGTTGGGGCTCTATAATGAAGGGAAAAGTAAGCAATGAGAGAATTTTGGAAAAAAAAATAGCAGCAGAAAATTGTCCCAACTTGGTGGGAGACATTCTTACAGAGTTGAGAAATTCTGCCATCTTCAAACACAGTAATTTTTTTTAAAAAAATTACACTCTATAGGATTAAGTTCAATTAGTTAAAAACCAAAACTGAGAACATTGTAAATACATGTAATTGTTTCATTTTGTTTTTATCCCATCAAAGGATAGGAAAGGAACATGGGTCAGTTGTACATCTGTGGCCTCTCTTGTCTCAGAGATCATCTGTCTCCAGGGGCTGGTAGTTTTGACCGGGGCCTGGAGCCTGACTGTGCAATGTGTCAGATGTCCTCAGGACCCCTCCACACTTCACTTTCCCCTCACTACACTATTAAAATACCACACTTTCAAAGCCGATGCCACGAATAGTGTTCTAACCGATCACAAACACAGTAATTCTGTTTCCCTTTGGTTTATCAACAACCACACAGCGCTGTGTGGAAGCTGCAGATGAACAGGACAAAGTCCCTCACACTACTTGTAAGAAAGGTCATTGCCAGCACATCTTGCGTGGCTGGAACTTGGGCACAGGCACCCTCCACCCAAGGTGCACATACATCTCAATGATGTTGCAGAAATATTTTTGTACTTCCTGAAAACAATGGGCATTTCAGGAGAACTTGGGGATGGTTGGGATACTGACAGGCACACAGGTGTCATCTGAGGGCAGAGGCTGCACTCAGGAAGTCCCTTCCGCTGTCTTGGTTTCTTCTCATACATTTGAACAAATGGCTACCTGGAGGGCCTAAGGAGCTGGACACAGGAATCTAAAATGGACTGGGCTTTGGCCCACTGAGGTACCTATGATAGAGAAGTGGGGCTTTGACGTCTTAGTGGTGTTTCAATACACCATGCACCCATCAAGGAGGTACCTGCTCTGTGACTCTTCCCTCATCCCCATATCTGGCACTCCCTGAGCACATAGTCCTCCAGGAGATCCCTGCTATTTATCATGGAGGACTGAGATGGCACTAAGGGAAGCCTGGGCTCTCGGATGGGAACTGTGGACAAGCCCTGGCTTTCTGAAGCAGATCCTTGGGGGCCTCAAGCACCTCAACTCCAATCTTTAGTGCTGACCGGGTTGCATATTTTAAATGTAGAGACTGAAAACAAAGCCAGCTCCTAGTAACCCATGACATATAGCCAGAATGACTTTTTCCCATGTCCCTTAAGCTCAGAGCAGAGACCTCAGAGAGGTCCCTGTCTTCTTTTTCAAATAGACCTCCAAACCTGTCCCATCTGTGCCTACCAAGACCTCACAAACTCTGAGTTACCTGACCATCATCCCCCTAAGGGCAGAACTGATTCACAGGGTACCTGGTAGGGATCTTGGATAGAGAATATCGTCTTAGGTCCTTTTACACAGGTAATAGCATGAAGCTGAGTCCAGGGCCTTCGAGTTTGGAAGGGAACCCACTGCCAGGCTGGAGATTAGGGGTAAGAAGTAGGCAAGGCACATCAAGACTCTGTTGGTACAACCAAGCAACTGTGTACAGTGGTATAGAGACGTGGTAACTGAGCCCAGATATGATGGCTACAAATAACATACATGAGGTTTGGAGGAGCAGAGTTCACAGCTAAGCCAACATGGGTGACCTGGCACCACCAGGACTTCCCTAAATCATGAAAAGTACCAGAGGCCAGGCAAGCCATGACCACCTCCTTCTCAGAGTCTATCACGTCATAGGAAGCCACTGTGAGAGGAATATGGGCCTGACAGAAGAGTGACCCCAAGATCAAATTGATGTAAAATTCACTAAAGCAAATGATTCTTGATGGACAGGAGACACGGGTGGATATTCTAAGAGCTACAAAGAGTGTACAAGCACAATCCCTGTTGGGGAGAAGCTATGACTCTTGCTGACCTTCATACCAGCAAAGCATTTTCTCCGCGGACGTCTTTTGTGCAGATAAACTGTGTGACAATATCCTAAGGCTGTTGTTCACTGGGCCTGTGCCCATTCACATGGTCATGGTCACTACCACCTGGGAGCACAACTTGTCTCCAAAGCCAGGACTTTGTCACCATTCATTTCCTGGACTCAAAACAAGAGCTCACCAGGACTACTGAGATTTGCTGTTCATATAGCACAGGCTATATGTGAGTTGGAACTCTGAAAATTAAAAAAAAAAGTCATAAAGTAGCCCAGAGGCACAGGCCTTCAGTGAGGGCAGGGTTTGGACACACTGGGCAATGGTATGTGAAAATGTTGATGTGTTAATGGAGGATTCATGCCAACAGCCACCCTTCACCTAGTTGTTCCCCTGAGACAGATGGTTCAGAGCCCAGAGGGACCTCCTGAGGGCCCCCACCAACACCTCCTGGGGCAAGGTGACCCTGCAAGGTACAAACAGCCCCTATCTGTGGAGCCAGAAGGGCACGGTCCCTGCACATCTGAGGGCTCTCTGTTCCCAGGACTTGCCTGTCCACTATCTAATAGGCAGTTTTATCTTTGGACTTCGTTTCCTGGTGTAAGATGACAATCTCATTTTTTCTGGATGTTGTGAAGATGAGAACTGGATCTCCAAATGCTTTACTTTATTTTTGAACCCAAAGAAAACAAAAGAGCAGAGGGCTTGTTTGTTGTATTTATTTCCAATGTTTTTACATAGGCCTAAGAGAAGTAGGGGGTATTCCACAAATACCACACTGACATACCCCTGTTCTGTGTTCCAATGAGGTTTCATGCCCCCAGCACATGGTCTAGCCCAAGACTTACTCTGAAAACCTCAGGGGATTGCAGTAGATGCATGGTCACCCAGTAATGGGCTGGAGTGGGGAAACACTGGATGCTAGCACACTGGGCAAGGGGGTTTGACACTGAGAGGAGGTTCTGCAGCATTTTGTGGGGAGGCAGGCAGAGGGATCAACAAAGAAAGCAAAAGAGAAGAAAGAGAAATGGGAGAGGGAGGGGAAAGAGGCCTTTTACAAGTTAACAACACAAGATTAGTAATTTAAAAAATCAGCTGAAGACCTGAAAGATGAAATTAAGAAATCCTACCAGAAAAATAGAAGAGAATACATAAGTTGAAGAGCCATGCTTCTAGACTAAACAGCAGAAAATATATGACTCTGTAAGGTGAGTAGACCTGCCCCCAAGATACTGTTATAAACAGAGTGGATACTACTCCATGGAGAGGAATCCCTGTACAGAGAAGGCTGAGCAAGGCTTCCAAAGTAGAAATAAACCATGAAAGAAGTCATGCAGTGTCTCAAACTCCACACAGAAAAGCACTTACATCTGCACCTCTTTGTCCCCAGAATGGCCAGATTATAACACCTCAGTGACCACCAGGTTGCTTCCTAATCCTGGCCCTGTGGCCCTGACCAAAAGGCTAAGGGAAAGCTTCAGAAGAAAATACATTAAAGAGAGGGATCTTAATACAAAAGCATAAGATGCAAAGATGGCCCACGTCAATGGGGACAGTGTCAGGGGACCAAGCAAGGCTGGGTAAGGAGACTCTGGGTCTCTCAAGAAGAAAACAAGAGAGCCCTCACCTCAAGCAGAGCACAGCAACATTTGGTGTGTGCAAAAATTCCCTGACCAGCACATAGGCCACAGCCAAGTCCCTTAAGGCCTTGTTTGCTGATATCAAGAGTCTGTCACAGGTGATATGACTGTCTATGTGGAAAGTCAAAAAAAATCAACAAAAGATTCTGAAACGAATGCGTGACTGCAGCAAGGTGACAGAATGAGACACTCACACACAATGCGTGACTGCACCAAGGTGACAGAATGCAACACTCACACACAAAGTCCACTACTCTACATACCAGCAAAAGAACATGACAAAATCTGAAATTTAAAACACTCTGCTATATACCTTAGCACAAAACTGAGACATAAATCAACCTCGCCAGAAATGTCAAGATACGCATTACAAAAGCCATAAACTTTGATGGACTAAATCAGATGACAATAAATTAGGATGTTACATGTTTGTGGATTAGAAGTCTGAATTTTGCCAAAATGTTGGTTCTTCCTGCTTCATTGCAGCAAGTTACTTTGTGAATTCAGACATCCTGGTCTACAGTGCATTTGCAGAGGCAGAAGCCCAGGAACAGATGCTCAATGCTGAAGGAAAACAGGTGAAGCTAACACCACAATTGCCTGAACTGTTGCAGTGAGGCTTAGGAACTGCCCCGGAGAGCAGACAGATCACCGCCGAAGACCAAGAGTAGGCAGAGAAGCGTAGAAACTCAGCAGAGAGAGTAAAACGCAAAATTTTACAATTTCTAGAAGAAAATAACATGGAGGGGAGAGAGTCTAGAATATCTCAGGTTAGTGATGACTCTTTCAATAAAACATGGTACACGAAAGAAAAAATGGATAAGTTGTACTTCACTAAAATTTAAAACTTTGGAAAGCTAGGGATGTCAGTCCTTAAAGAAGCACTTGCTGATAATGCATGAAGCCTTGAGTTCCAATCCCTTACTACCCCCCCCCACAATTAAATTAACTAAAAACTTGGGAAAAATCTGTGACTGTTCACCTGACAAAAATTAATATCTATAACATATTTAAAAACACCAAAAGAACTTCTCAAAAGAAGAACAAGTGGCCCATAAATATTAACACATAAAAAAGTTCAATATCCTTAACTATCCCTTAAACACAATTAAAACTACATTGAGATTCCATCTTTCTCTGTTCAGAATGGTAATCAAAAAAACAAGCAACAAATACTTCATAGGATGTCATGGAAAAGTAACCCTAATACACTGCTAGTGAGAATATAAATTTGGCAGTCATAAAAATGTGGTACATAAACAAATGAAGTTTCATAAAGCCATAAAAACAAAATTAAACAATATGGAGGAAAATAGATAGAAATGGAGAACATCATATTAAACAAAATAAGCAAGACACAAAAAGACAAATAGGGCATTTTTCTCTAACGTGGTGTGATAGTTAATCTTTACTGTCAACTTAGTGGGATTTAGACTCTCCTAGGAGGCATATCTCTGGGTGTGTCTGTGAGGGTCTTTCTAGAGAAGAAAGACTGGCCCCAAATCTGGGCAACACCATTCCAAGGGCTGGAGAAAGTGGTCTCAGCACCAGCGTTCATGTGTCTCTCTCTGCCTCCTGGCTGTGGATGCAGGGTGACCAGCTGCCTTACACTGGCATTGCTGGGCCTGCCACACCATGGTAGAACGTACCTTCAAACTGTGAACCCATACCCTTCCACACCATGGTAGAACGTACCTTCAAACTGTGAACCCATACCCTTCCACACCATGGTAGAACGTACCTTCAAACTGTGAACCCATACCCTTCCACACCATGGTAGAACGTACCTTCAAACTGTGAACCCATACCCTTCCACAGCGTGATAGAATGTACCTTCAAACTGTGAACCCATACACCTTTCTTCAAGATGTTTTTATTTTGAGGCATTTTGTCACAGAGATGTGAAAACTAACTAATAAATACATACAGATTCTCGAATTTTTATGGCCTGTAACAAGAAGATAAGCAGAAGACTTCCCACCAGTAGTGGGGATGGAAAGGGGGTTACAAGAGAGGGCAAATGGGGATGGGTAAGCCAAGTACATAAAATATATGTGTGAAATTGTCATAATAAAACTCATTGTTTTGTACTATAAATTTATGTTAACTTTAAAGGGTGAGATAAATAAAACAGTTATCTAGAAATTTGAAAATTAGAAACATTTATTTTAAAGGGACAGGTTCTTACTGCCCATAGCTCAGACTGACCTCAAACTCATCATCTTCTTGCTTCAGGATCCCAAGTGCTAGGATTACTGCCATGTGCTGTTTCCAGCTAAAATTAAGAACTTTTGCCGTGCAAAAGGCACTCTTAAGAGAATTAAAAGGTAAGAGACTGCCCTGGAGTGGAGTTGATATAACCAGGATCACTCCACTGAAAAAAACTAATTTTCCCTCTCCTATCAGCCATCAATTGCAAACAGCTTCTTGGTTAGGTTGGGACTTTGCGCTCACTTCCCATTCTCCATGCTGAGATTTTATCTGCGCAACCTGTCACAGTCTCAGTAAGCTTAAATGTGCATCAACCCTGTTGTGTTTGGAAAACCCTGTTTCCTTGGAGTCACCCACCACCTCTGCATCCTCGTCTGCATAAATCCTTGAACCCTGAGGATAAGGATATGATAAAGACATCCCATTTAGGGCTAAATGCTCCAAAGTAAGACTGTAAATTCTTAAACATATAACAAGTGGAGTCTACAGAATGGTTCCATTGGTAAAGGCACTTTGTTCCTAAGCCTGATGACTTGAGTTTGATTCCTGGAACACACAAAAGAAGGGAACTGAGTCCTGAAAGTTGTGATGTCATCTCCTCACATGCACTGTGGCATGGGCACATACCCCAGCCACTGAACACACAAAAACATATGAACACACACACACAATTTAAACTAAAAATATTAACTTTCGGTCCCTCTTGCCCCTCGGGTCCTTGCTGCTGGCTCTGACGGCGGCCGACGGCGGGCGGAGCCCGGGTTCACCGATCGGCGCCAGTGAGGGCGCGGAGGAGGCGCACAGCGGGAGGAGGAGCCGTGAGCCTGGTGGCATACGCCTATCTCTTCAAGTACATCATCATCGGCGACACAGGTCAATTGATGTGATTATTTTTGTTAAATGTTGTCTTGTGCCCTTGACTACGAGCTGAATTATATTAAACACTACAAGTCATGGTGAGTATTTTAAATCAGTTTGTGTAGTTAGGTTTCCCAACATCTGTGGTTACCTAATGTTTAATATGGTAGGACTGTCCTCAGAAGGTCTGTCAGTTCAAGGATATAAGGAAAAGCAGAAGGACTCTTTGAATTCTGTATTTATCATTTGCTTTCTGTATATATAGTTTAATAACCTGCTTGGGTGTGATTTGCCAAGCTTGAAGTCTAATGCATTTGCATAAACCCTACACTGTTCGGAGCTTGAAGCTACAGAAGCATTGTTAGGAATTGCTTGGACACTGACTTATAAACTTTTTGACATCGCTAATGAGCATGCTCATCTCTTCTTGTCACTAGTCCAAGAAAAATAAGCTTATTGTATTACTAAAGGCTGTGTGTGTTAACCTGTTTTAATGCCAAAAGTTTGCTATTTGTCCACAATTTCTTGAGATGGCTTCACAGAAGAATTTGTTTGCCTTAATGAGTGCTGTTGGGTAAAAACAGTGTGGTGGGTGGGAAGGGCGGAAGTGGAAATCCCAACACTAAGTGACTCCGAGAGTGAGTCCATCGAGAGGGCACGCCATGCCACTTTACCTTCCCTTAGACACAATAATGTTCCCTTCCAGTCACACGATTTCTAAGTATATTTTTCATGCAGGACAGTTTGTCAGCCTTGATGTACAGTGACTGTGTAAAATTTTTCTTTCAGTGGCAACCTATCTATAATATTTCAACTATGGTAAGCTTACTGTCTGTTCTGAGGGGATGTGATGAAAATAAATCTACAGATGGAAATCCTGTTCAAGTGGAAAAGCTTTAGTCGTTTACTCTCTGTGGTGGTTTTATCCTTTCTTTTTCTCCCTTGGTCTAGAATGGAATTGTTTCAGCAGTGCAAAATAAAATCCTATGTATAAAAGTGAAAAAAAATATTAACTTTCCTATAGTTGGGATCAGGATCCTACACTGTGGGTTTGGGTTATAAACAGCCAAACACAGCCTTGTGGCTCTCGCAGGCTGCCCATTTGTTCGCAGACTCTTCCTTTGGTAGCACACCTGGGGCTAGTCTGTCCTCACAGTGAGCACTCAGCAACAGTACATTGTGTGGGAGGTACTGTGTCCTCAGGAATAGACTGCCCTCAAAGCTCATCTGTTCTTTGTGAATACCTACCTACATTCACCTTCAAATCTCAAGAAACAGAAATAAAAACTGAAAGTTGGGCTGGCAAGATGGCTCAGCAAATAAGCCTGCTACCAAGCCTGAGAATCTGAGTTCTATTCTGAAGACTCAAATAGTGGAAGGAGAGAACCAACTCCTAAAAGTTGTTCTCTGACTTCCACACCCATGCATGCACGCAAACACATGCGCACACACACACACACACACACACACACACACACATTTTATAAGAATGAAATACTTTTTGCTGCATTTGTTAATTTCATATGTGAGTGAGTGTGTGTGTGAGAGAGAGAAGGGAGAGGGAGAAAGAGGGAGAGAAAGAGAGAGAGACTATTAGGACATGTAGAGGTCTGAAGATAATTTTCAGGAGTCAGTTCTTGCCTTCTACCATGAGGGCCCCAGGAATGGAACTTGGGTTATCAGTCTTTTTAAAAATCAGGTAGTGAGCATGTAAAGGTGTTTGCTGCCCAGCCTAATGGCCTAAGTTCAATCCTCAGGACCCACATAGTGGAAGGAAAGAACTGACTCCAAGGATGTTCTCTGACCTCCACAAACGTTCCTTAGCACACACGCATACAGTGTCCAGCTTGGCAATGGTGTTTCTAGCTATTGTGTGACTATCTTGACATTTTTGGTTTATTGGCTACCATTATGTTCTGGAATCCTCTCAGACACCAGGTACCTTGTAAGTACCTCATCTGTTGAGCTCATTTCTTACTCCTCCATAGAGAGATGCAGATGCTGGCTCATGTCCTGTGAAATGCCTAGGGCACTGGGGAGACAGGAGCTTATCCCTGTACAGACAGTGGAACCAGGCTGCTGTGAGTGCTTATCAGATGCTGTGACATCTACAGGTAGGAACCAGGAGTGTCCAAGTCCAGGGTGGGAGGCACATCACTGACATCTGTGTTTCCAGGAGCCCTGAATGCACCGTGCCTCCTTGGAGAATATGCATCCATCTTCACTTGTCCCTCCCTAAAGTCCTGGAACTCTACTCCCAGCCCAAAGTCCTCTCAGGATTTCTAATTTTAGAGGCTGGAGTCAGCTCCATGGACTGACCTGGATGGGGAACACTGGTCTCCTAGATGAGATGAAGAAATGGGCCCCAGACATGGCACTTCCTGGGCAAAGTATGCTTACACGCTCCTTCGACAGAGTCTAGGTGTGGGGGCAAGAACATGAGCAGTGTGAATATGCACGTGCAAAATCACCCACACTTACATACACACAGGTGGTCGTGTGTGCACCCACATGCTCAGCATAATCAGTAATGAGTCTGTGCTGTTTGCACACACAGGCACACTTCCTAAGAGGCTTACGGTGGATCCACATCTCACTAGCTTATACCCTCCCTCCCCACTTCTTCCAGTCTTCCTTGCTAGACTGAGATAAGCCACACTACTTCCACCCTGCAGCTGGAGCTCCCCAAGTTCCAGGGTCCTCATTTTCAAAGGAGAAATTGTGTTCATTTCCCTGTATTACTGTATCCTGGGTAGTTGTCCCCCAAAGTTCGAGGCTCAGGAGGCCCAGAGAGGGCTAGCGGAAAGGCCTAGCTGATGCTAACCTCTATTGACTCAGACTGAGGGACACAAAGCAGTCCCAGAACATCAGGAGAGAGGCTATGGGTCCCTTGAACAATCCTGTGCCAAATCTAACACAAAGCCTTCAGCAACTAGTGATTTTCCACTTCTCATTTTCTTAAAAAAAAAAAATCCCTAAAAACAGGCCTTTTAACGTTCCCATTTTGCCTTGCAAGAAACTCTTTCCCAGCAGAGAATACAAAACTAACTGGACTTTGGCAATCAACTCAGCAGGTGGTAAATCCTGCAGATTTCCCAACTTACCCAGGAGGGGAGAGAGGACCAGGCCACTTCACCTCACTGGATACTTCCCTATTCAGAGACAGCTTGAAAATCTGACCTGGAAATGATGCAGGTTTTGTTCTCATCTAGAGATCGCTCCCAGAGCTGGATTGCTAGCTCTACACAAAGCCTTCAGGATACTTGTCTAGGGAAGAGAGGAGCTGGGTGTTCTTCAGGGGGCCCCAGGCAAAGTCCACACCCTTTACCCAACCATGAGCGCCTCCATCTGTCCCTGACCACACCTCCTCCAATCAACAATGCAGCCCCAGTGATCCTGGTCCTGATGGTCTCAGAGTTTGCCCTCCCTCTCCCCCCACTTCTTGGGTCTCTAGGGCTTAAACTTGTCCAGTCCCTTTACTCTGAAGTTTTCCTTACTGTGTCCAAGATGACAACTTCCTCTGCATTTATATCAGCTCTCCAACCCCTCAGTCTGAACTCTGTCCCCTGTAGCCAGCAGTCTGAGGGCTCTCCTTCAGATAGGAGATCCTTCTTAGAGAAATGGCACTCAGTGAAAGACGTGGACAAGAGGAACAACCATCTAGAAGCAAAAGCCAATGTACACAAGCCTGACAGACCTCACCTGTCCAGATGTTAGATTGACACTCAGATGTGACACCCATACTACTCTAAGCTTATGGGAGCAACCTTTGCCTGCCACGCTTGAAAACATGTTGTCACCAGGGATGCCATGCACAGGAAATTGGGTGGAAGTTTGGGGAAGAATGTGACTAAGGACTTAGGAATCTCTTCCTTGGACTCAGGACCAAATGGGTGCTGGGAGTTTAAGGTAGGAAAGCCAGGTTCATCAGCATGTCATTTACTCATCTTTCTATGAACATATCCATGTATCCAACCAGTTGTTCATGCCCAACCTTGCATGTATTCACTCCTAAACCTGCAGAATCCTTGCTAAGTGCAGACAGGTTAGCCACCAGAGACTCAATAAGAACATACTGCACATTTACTTGAATCAAAAGAGCTTGGAGTTATGGAAGGTATCCTCAAGAGCTGAAGGAGCCTAGGGATTTCTAAGCTGGGAAGCAGTGGGGTAGTAGGTAGCTGGGTGTGGAGGATAAGGCTAGGGATGAAGGAGGTAGAGTCTGGGCTCCAGCTAGAGTTGAAGAAAGACTTAGCTAGAACTCAGCTGGCACTCAGTTCAGAGCCTTAAAACACTCACTGGCAGGCCTCCCCTTAGTCCAATGCCAGTGATGGCATTCGACTGTACTAGCCATTGACTCCTTAGGGCAGGGCCAGGCTAGGGAGAGCTGGGGAGCATTCTAAATTCACCAGTACTTGCCAAACCATATCCCTGGCTAGAGGTCTGAGAAGAGAAGAGCAGAAAGAGAAGGGAGACGAGAGGAGACAGACAGACAGACAGACACAGAGAGAGAGAGAGAGAGAGAGAGAGAGAGAGAGAGAGAGAGGAGAGAGGGAGAGGGAGAGGGAGAGGGAGAGGGAGAGAGAGAGAGAGAGAGAGAGAGAATTTAGGGGTGTTGTTCAGCCTCAGCACTGAGATGTGGCACCCTAAAACATGGTGCCCTGAGCCTTAGTAGCCATGGCACAGTGATCCCAGGGACCTCCATGTCCTACAACACAGAAGGTTAAAAGCTTTTTTCTAAGGGAAGCTCCAAACCCTGGGGCTGGGTGGAGAAAGGACAGCTGAGTGGATCCTAACCTTGGCAGGCTCATTGCAAACACACCGAGGACCCTATGAGAGACTTGGGACATACACATCCATAGAAACCCTAATTTTAAAACACCCCAAAGAAACCTAATTGGAAGTCTCAACATACGACAGACTATAGGGATAGAGCCATGACATGACATGAAGCCAACTAAATGACTAGGTTGCCAGGGCGCAGAGGTGGTGTAGCAGTCTGGCTTGTTACAATGAGCCGTTTGTTGAGGGCTGGCAGGATGCTTGTGCCCCACAGTGAGGCTTCCCAGAACAAGAGTCCTAGAAGGCCTAATGTTCTCTCTAGAAAGCAGCAGGGTCACCTGTACACATAGACAGGACTAGCCATTGCGGGGTCCATCCCTGCAATGCTACCGTACTTCCTAACCTTTCCTCTTTCCTCAGATGCTTCAGTTTCAAATGCTGCATGGTATTACAGCTCAAGCAACTGTCCAGGGGCAGTTCCCCAAAATAAGATTTTATACCTTCAATGACTCCCAGCAGATTTTAGAGAACCCCCTCAGCCACATGAGTTCTGTGTTATAGTCTACACCTAGACTGTCTCCCACTGTCTCTGCCTTGCTGACATGGCCCTCACACTATTCTGTTCTGGTCTGAGAGGCTCTTGTTTCTTTACTGATGGGACTCAGCTGGGATTTATCACTATTACTGCCTGGAAGGCCTGGGGGATATCATTCTTCTCCCCTACAATCACCTCCTCCTATCCTTTCCCGTCTTTTTCATCAACCTCTAGTTCCCTCTCTGGCTTTAGCCAGAGGCAACTCTGCTCCTAGCACAGTAACAAGAAACCAAAAGCTGTATGCTGATAACCCTGCTATAGTCTTTTCCTTCCAGTAAGTTTGAAGCCCAGAAGAAGTTCTGATTGCTCTCCACACAGCCTCTTTGGTCTTATATTCTGTCTTGTAACCAAAACAGTGGTCTGAGAAGCCAGTCGTGACTGAGGCCCACCCTTGACACAACTTAGCAAGGACCAAAGTCCTCTAAGGCCTGCAGGTAAGGAGGTTCTGTCTTCCCCTAGCATTGCATTGGTCTCTTCCCAGATTCTTTTCAGTTTCTCCTCATCCTTTGCACAAGCTCCCACTAGCCCCTGCTTCTAGTCTCTCTTCAACCTCTGCACCACCTCCCTTGGCATCCCTTCAGACTCCTGACCTTGCCTTCTCCTACTCCCTTTTATTCCATAGCCACCCTACTTCTCTCTTTTCTTTCTTCCTGAAGGACAACTTCCTACTGTGTGCTCCTGAAGCTGCCAGAGTCCACCCTAGATGGAGTCTGACAGCTACTGCTGCCTGTGCCCTGACATGGGCTCTTGTAGCATAGCACCTACCCAGGCTTGAGTCCAAACATTGTGGCCATAGGTTGGGGATTCCCAAATGGAAGTGCGTGGACAGAGAAAGGAGCATCTCAACCACTTAGGGTGGACTCTGGTCTTCTACCACAGACAATACTCCTCTCCCCCCAACCCAGACACAAGCAAACACAAATAAAAATAAGATAAATATAAAACTATCCTGAAAAAATGAAATACCTGCTGCCTGGCCCCTTCTCAGTCTTCCACTCCTGTGCTGTACACAAGCACCTTGCCTCCCTCAGTCACCAACCACAATAATCACGTGACCTGTGTTCTAGGGTCCATGTCGTACTCCCGAGCTAGGTCAAAACCAGCTGGAAGAATTATGACCTCCTAACCTTACAAGGTTGGGCTAGGAGTTAGAAACAATCAGAAGAAAATATGAATCCTATCAGCATAAGACCTTCCCATTCTCTCCTGGAAAGCAGTTTCTGTACAATTTGAGGGTGAAGCAGTGTGGACAGACCTAAACATTTTTTAAAATACGTGGAACTTAACCAGTGAGAGCCATGCCCTTGTCTGGGAGCTGTGGAAGAGTCAGCTATACTACCCAAGTTCACATATGTGTCAGCCATGTGCCTATGTTGAGGACAGAGCTATGTGTGAGGTGGATGTGATGGGGCTTCTGAGGTTGGTTGGACAGGGAAGGCATCTGGGAGGTTTCTGAAGAACAGGTCAAAGTCAGCAGGGATCTGGATAAATCCAGAGTTCACAAGCCGAGGGAAGAGTTGTAAGGCAAGAGTTAGGCATGGGAGTCACTGCCACCAAGAGGTTTGTTCTTAAAGCCAGGCAGAGTAGAGTTGAACCTGCAGAGTGTTTCCCTCAGCTTCTCTCCCTCATGCCTCTGTAATAGAATTTAAGGGTGGACAATGGGTGCCTGGTAGGGTCCTATTAAAGTAAATCCACTCCAAGAGCTAGTACTGGGGAATATTTGCTGCAACTGCCTATTGTTGGGATAGAAAGGGATGGAACTTGGGGCAGAGGCTTTAGCCCTTAGAGGAGAGGGTCTTGTGAACCGATGGAGTCTTAAAGGTACAGAGATGTCTGCTACCTGGTGTGCAGCTATATCTGAGGAACCTCTGTGGAAAAAAAAACCCAGTGCCATATTCTTCACTGAACATGCCGGTGACTTGCAGTAGAGGACAGGGAGTGGGCCAACAAGGGCCAACACCTGCAGGTTTAAGCAGGGAAGCATGTTGGAGGACAAAGCAGGATTGGTGGGGGTACTTGGAAAGATTGGTGAGCGCCACTCAGCCACCAGGAGGCCTTGGAGACCTGGGAAGGGCCAACTCTGTAAGTTCTAGAAGTCAGGAGTGAGGTAAAATTGAATAACAGGGAACACCTGGGCCCACTAGACTACTTAAGACAGAGATGTCCTTCTGCAGAGCTGCCTGTCCACTAGTGATCCTCTTAATGGTGGCCAGTCCTTTGGGGGCAAGTTCATGTCCCCTAGAGACCTGCAGAACTATAGCCCTTAGGGGCCAGGCTGCCCCTTAGTCAGTGTGCTAGCCTAGTACAAAGCATTGCAGAGAAACCTGGCTGCTGCTGAGCTGAGACACTAAGCTCCAAATCTATACTCCAGGGCACAGAGATAACACAGAAAGTACACAGACTGAGGATGCTGCAGCCCACGGAGAAGCAGGTAAGCTTGTTGAAAGGGCCTCCTGGGGACCTCCCTGGCCTTTCCTGGACAGTCTGTATGAAAAAGTCATTAGTATCTTGTCACAGCAGCAGACAGCACAGACCTTACTGAAAAACTCAATCAGACAGTGCCTGTGAGGACAACCAAGTGCTAGATCCACAGGCTAAATAGACAGGAAGAGGAAGCGGCAAGAAGTACTGGAAGAAGAAGAAGATGGAGAAGAGGAGGAGGAGGAAGAAACAGCACCTTCACTAACTAGGTGCTCTGAATCTGAGCTCTCTAAATGTTCTCTCTACAGCTCACCCCTCCTTTGTCCTGCTAAAGAGGCATGCTTCCTCCCAGGTCTTTGGAGGGGCTTTTTCTGCCTCTTCTATTGCAGAACCCAAAAGGAAACTGGCAGGCTAGGATCTCTGCATCTGTTCTTGCTCTCCTCACACAGGGGTCTACTAAATTCCACAGAGACCACGTATCACCACCTCCAGAAAGATACTGAAGCTTTGATCCTCCTAAAATTTTTAAGAGGTCTGACCTTCCTCTCTCCTTGCTAGGCACTTTTTCAGTCCCACTTTCCAGATTCACTGAGTCAGCTATGAGAGGAGCACCATCCTCCTCTCCAGACAAGGGGTCATGAGTTTTCGTGGGTTTAATCAAAAGCTATTTATTGAAACCCTGTCTGGAACAACAACAACAAAGCTTATTTATTTATTTATTTATTTATTTATTTTTACTGTCTGGAATGAGACTTCATGCCGGTGCCACTTACACTCAGTGCAATACCAAGCCCCAAGGTACCCAGCAGGGCAGCTAACTAGAGAAGGATTTGGGCAGAGCAGTCGTTCTGAGCCTGCGACTGTGGGCGACACCTGCCCTGTAGGACCAGAGTATGATGCCTTCGGGTGTGCTTCTCCAACCAACACCAGCACCAACTCTCCCTGGATGTGCCTCTTCCTCAGAAAGGAATAAATTCTAGGGCAAAGACAGGAGGTACAGACTCTAAGGGCTTGACTAAGACTCAGTCATGGGATACCGTGATCCAAAAAACCCCGGGCCGCTTACCGATTTTGGCCAAACTAGCCACTAGGATCCAAAGTGCGATGATGTATGGATCCTGGACGTGGTGCCATTTGAAGGTGACCACCTGGAAGCTCTCATCTGCGCTGGGTTCCGCCTCAGAGGCTGTCGCCCCTCGCAGGCTGGTCAGCGCCAGCACCAGCGCCAGCAGCGGCTTCCAGCCTGGTTCCAGAGCCGGATGCCACATTGCGGCTGCTCAGCTTTGGGAGCCAACACGCATACCGTGGTGAGTCCCTGCGTTCTCTGTCCCGGCGCTCAGCGCGATCCGGGAGCTGGCAACAGTCAGGTCCCCCGACAGCCGGGGTGGCCTTTAATCCCGCTGCCCCCTCCCGCGCCAGGGCGGGGCTTTCCCGCCCCCGCTGCGCACACGTGAATGCAAACAGTTCAGCCTTAGAGGCACTCACGCCGGCCCTGCTCACACCCACCTAGTCGCTTGGGCCCCTGCCTGGAAATCTGGGCTCTCAGGGTGCTGCGTACTCCTGAGCTAGCAGCCAGGACCTGTGGATTTGGAGGTCCTCGAGGTCGCTCGCCCCCAAGGTCGAGCAGCACCCAGCCCACTGACAACTGCTTCCCTCTGGGCGGAGCGCAGCGTGAGGCCAGACAGGTCACTGCCCGACTCTACCTGATAAATGGGACCTGCTTCTCCTACCTTGACCCCCTCAGCAGCTAGATGGTTTCCCTAGTTTCGCGGTTTGCTACACCCTATTATATACACACAGCGATGCCCTTTTTTCTTCATTGAGAACCTGGAGTCCTTGGGTAGCACATCATGCCATCTAAGTAAACTTGAGTCAGTATAGAAAGACAGAGAAAATGAAGGAGACACGGGACAGGAAAGGGATTTCTCATTCCAGAGTGTCCTCGAACTTCTGGCCAAGTGAAAGTCAAGAATTCCATCACAATTTAAAATTGCTGTGAACTTTGCATACACAGAGACAATATTCCTTTTATATGGAGATATTTAAGAAAATGATGTTAAAATGGCATTAAATCATGTGTAATGCCTAACTAAACATATATGACTTTAATCCCTTTCCCAGATATAAACCTGCAGTTTTCTGGGAATCTCACAATATGGTTATAGATTTGTTTACAGAGAAAAAAAATAGAAGCAATTGTCATAGTCGGTGGCACTGCATGGCTGTAATATCAGCATTCAGGAGGCAGAAGAAGTATTTCAAAGCAAGCCTTGACTGTGTAGCAAATTTAAGGCCAGTTTGGGATACATGAGACCCTGACTCAAACACAACAAATAGCCGTGTCTTAACCCCCTTGCACAATCCTCGAGTTTTACTTTTTCAGCTGTAACCCTACTTAGTGCACATTAGAACCCTCCCTACAATCTAATTTAGGGGAAAAAATCTTAGCAACCCTTCAAGATATAACTTCAGAACTCACCACCAAAATTTTATACATGGCTACTGTAAAAACAGTCTCAAAGTGACTCCCGAGAAGTCCATACCCATATGCACACTGCCATTTATACATATACTGCCCTTTCCTCTAAAATCCTCTTTCTGTGAACCCTATGCCAAATCTGTTACAATGGTTTAAAAGCTCTAACTTTGTTTCACACTAACTTTCTCTAAAATCCTTTCTGTGTCACAATCAAGAAGCCCAACTTCACCTGAGTAGAGTTCTCAGGCTACAGATACTGCTCCTCCAGCCCTTCTGGCCAACCAGTTTATACTCTGTAACACAATCCAGGGCTTATCAACATCTAGATCCTGTGTATTGTGGCCTGGGAGTCTGCTCCTCCATGACAGCAGTCCTTACTGTGGCCTGTGACCACAGGGCACACTCCCATTTTCCCCCAGGTCCTTTCTGCCCACGGGTGTTAGAATCCCTCCTTGATAAGGGTTGCAATCTAAGTATTCACTTATATATCTTAGTTCCCCCATGAGAGCTGACTTTCCAAATCCGTTCTGCCCTCCAAAGCCTACCCTTCCACCACAGTCCCTGGCAGCTCCTTTTCCAAGCACACTCAAGCCTTGGAAGCCCTTGGCTAGACACCCTTCAGAACCTCCAGAGGTCCTTTAGGACCTCCTGTTGGAATACCCAACCCAGAGGATAGGTCCAGTTCTCCCTGGATTCAATCCATCCTCAGACCATTGTACTTTGCTGATGGCCCCTCCCCTACTGCCCATGTAGGTAACACCCTTCTCTGAGGCTCTAGACGTCCCTCCCTGTGCTCACTACCTGGGCTCCCTGAGGTCTTGCTCTAGTGTCTAATGTTTTGATACTGGGCTCCTGACTCCCTGCCTGCTCTGCTACTCAGTTTAGCTTATATCTATGGGCTGTCTGTCCTATCTGTGGAATGTCTACTTCATCAGTGAAGGGCTGCAGCAATGGTATGGTTGATTCCCAGGACTTGGAATAATGTCTGGAATACATGTATGGATTACGGAGTGATTGATGTTTGGACCCAGGATAGGCAGGGCTAGCATCTAAGCACACAGGTCAGGGATTTCAGAAGGGAAGTGCTGGGCTGAGTGACTTTAGTTTTCTGTCTCCATGTGTAATGCTGATGGGTGTTGGCTTGCATGACATGATGGAAAGGTTGAGTGGTAGGTGATGAGTGTTGGGGCAGAGGCTGGGTAGTTGGACTGGACCAATCACAGGGCCTGGAATAGAACGGGACATCACAACTTTGTAATTGGCCACCAGGCTTACAATCTTAGTGCTTGCTTGGGCATCTTGTATGGTGAGTTTCTGGAACTGCTCCCAGTTCATATGGTCAAACCGAACCTGCTGTTCCCCGTCACATTCCCAGCCTCCTGTCCCAGGGAAAGCTAGGAGTTCAGATGTTCCTGGATAAAGCCCAAGGTGGAGCATGCTTTCTGGATGTTGTCCTTGTTACCTGGGAAAGCCAGATCCCATGACAATAGTGTGTCCCTGACGTCCAATTACCCTCCAAGGATTTTATCTATATCTGCCTTCCCTGTTAGCCTGCAGCCAAAAGTCCACACCATTCAAACAGAAAACTGAATGGCATTATAATGCACGTAAGAGAACTCAAAATGAACACTGACAATAGTGTGATGTGTCACTTACACTACGAGCCATCTAAGAAGGGGGAAAGGGCATCTAATAGAGGGAGAGAAAACAAGGAGCCCCTGCAATGTCACAGATAACAGCAAGGTACCCTCATAATCCACCACCCATTGCTCAGGTGAGCTTGGCTATATGGCAGGGCTTGGGGGCACTTAGGAATGAATGTACGTATGCCTCAGGCTTATTAGAAGGCTCCAGCAATGAGTGTTCCCACACTCTGGTGACTGAGAGGAGTGAGGCAGTGGTCATGTCCAGCAGCCATGGAAAAAACTGTCATGATAGATATATGATCATCATCAGAGTGCTGGGGCTAGGGTTCAGGCAGCTCTCACGGCCTGCTTTTCTTCTGCAAGGCTGTGGTTTTAGAAAGCCTAAGCCATCCCACAAGTACCCACATTTGGAAAACTGTATAAGCAGTGACACCTGGGGTTATTTGATAGCCACTGATCACCTCCTCCCTCAGATTGGCATGTGTAGCCTTCCTGGGGCCTAGACCTTCTGGAACTCTTAGGCGTTTTCCTGTACAGGCCTAGAGGACCCATGATTAAACTGGGCTCAAAGATATTGAAAAGCAGTCCAAGAAGGGCTAACAAACCCACAAAAATACCTGAGCCTCAAAATTAAGGAAATAAAAGTGGGCATTATCTCGTTTGACACATTAACTTCTGATTATGAAGTTCATTTGCATGGTTTGTGAAAACTTGTGCATAAAGCGACTAATAATTGCAAATCTTGTTTGTTGACAATACATGAAAGACAAAACATTACTTTTCAGTCTAAATTCAAGAGGTTTGAGAACTTTTTACACACTGCCTACAGGTTACCACCTTGAAAGTAGAAGAAGCTTGGAGGAAGAAGGGTGCATACAGAGCTGCCCTGGCCTGTATTGAACGTGTCCTCTGGGTGCCAAGGACTTAGAGTTAGAAGAGGTCAACCTGGGAGCTCTTCCAGGAACCAAAACCCAAATCACCACTCAAGTTAGAGATATTTTTATTTATTTATTATTTTTTGCTTGCTAGTATACAATTGCAAATTGCATTTCTTATAGACAAACGAGCATCATGCTTTTGGGTCTGCCTATTAGTGCATTTGACACTCTCTGCTCAAGACTGGGTCTTTGTCCAGTCTGGAACTTGCAGGAGATTCACTCTGAACAGTTAGCCTGTATTCTACTCCAGCCTGTGTCAGATAGGCCTGGAATGGCCAAGCTGTTGTCACAGGGGTGTGTGCTGTGGTTCTGGATCCTTGAAAACTTTGGAGCCGATCAGGCTAGCCACATCAGAGGCTAACCCAGCAGCAGAGCCACTACAGGGCAATAGGGTGATTGTTGTGTTGCCAATCCCACACGGCTCTTGATGCAGGGAACTGAGGCTAGAGGCTGCTCCAGCTCTACTGCATTGCATTCCAAAGTAAGGTTAGAGAGAGTGGGCTGCCAGGGGCTCAGCATCGCAACTTCCACAGCTCCTAGCCCTGCACTGCTCTTCCTGTCACCTGTTGTCACCCACCTACTCCCACTCCATGAGGCAGAATGTTTCCTAAGAAGTTGCCTAGTTCTTGATCATCTCTGTGGTGTTTCGGCTCTCTTCCTTGCTAGATCTGATTCCCAGAGAGTCTGGGCCACATTTAGTGCCCCGGTAGAAGGGCCATAATCATGTATCCCTCTTTTTTATGGCCTCTGGGGTAGGTCCCCACCTGTCATGTCTGCTATTGGGAGAGAGCCCCACAGATCTTGCACAAGCCCTGTAGTGCAACCAAGACTATGAGAGCTTTATAGAAAAGGATCACATGGGCCTAGGACCCATCCCCAACTTAACTTCAAGTGGCAAGGTGCCCAGTTGTCCCCAGTCTAACCACTGGGGCAAAGAACAAGGCTTAAAATATTCTGCAGACTGGACTGGGACACAAAGTCACCAAATTGTATTCAGCAGATGAAAAATTCAACAAACTATGGCCAAGATAGGCAGGCAGGCAGGACAGCTTGCAAAATGAAAAAAAAAAAATTCCTCTAACCTGACAACTGGAAGATGAACTGGTGACTCCAAGCATCAGAGGAAGCATGAGAACAGGGATATAATAGGTACCTCCAGCCCTCTGTGCATCCTGTCTCAGTTGAATCTCCTGTTCTGAAAACTGTACTTTGAGAAGAAGGAAGGGGATTATACCAAACTCCAAAGAACTCACGGGCAAATCACCTCGTGCAGGTGCAACTTTCACTAATGGGGACCCAATGCACTACAGTGGGGTTGTAGGCTATATGACCTATTGACCTCATCTTAGGCTTAGTTGGTATGGGCACACTGTGATGTTTGCAGAAGGCTAAATGCCCACCTTCAGAGGACTGGTTCTCCTCTCTGCACTGCTGTGTTCTGGGTCTTGTTTACACAAACCTTGGTGGGAACTGACGTCCCCCAAATCACACACTCGGGTGATCATCCAGGCATTCTCCTCTGACTCCCTTCTGGGTCCCAAGGACCCTCAGGATCTTTGGAGAATGCCCAACCAGATTCAGGCTAATCTTGCAGGGTGGTCTTGTGCATCTGCTTCATTACAGAAATCATGATTTTGATTCTTATGTTTCCCTGGGAGAGAAGATGCATGTCACTAACCATACTGAAGACAAGGCAGCTCTTTTAACTGTGAGCTTGGCTGAGACTCCAGAGCTATCTTATGGTCTTCAGGGCCCCTAGAAGCACCCATAACCAAGTGTAGATGGTGGGAGCAGACTGAAGGCAATCAGCCCTGGTGTCTCAGGGAGGGGTAACACAAAAATGCTCCCCCTCTCTGCATTCCTTTGCCACTCTGTATAGTGAGGAGTCCTTGACTGCAAAGTCTTCCTGGGGTTTACTGTTGGATACCAGTCTGTGTGTTGTGTTGCATGCTTAGCCTATTGTCTCAGTTGTTCTCAGACAGCCTACCAGTTGTGGAGGTCCAACACTTGGTCAGTATTACAAGCCAAGCCTCTCCTCCCTGGATGGTTCCTGTTAAGGGAGTGCCCATACAATCAATCTTAGTGCAACTCTTCTGTGCAGCTCTAACCCTTCTAAAGAATATCTGAGACTTTGGTTCCTCTTTGGACTTACATTTTGAATCAGAAAGGGGGAGCGGTCCCCAGGTACTTCTGAACAGAAGAAGAGTGTTCTGGACCTACCTGGGCCCAGATCTCACCTGTCTTGGACAAGATCTGATTCTACCCACCAGCTTTAGTTGTTTCACGTGTGTGAATAGCAACAAGTAGCTTACGAGGCCTTCTCTGTATTTATATTCTACCCCTTGAAGACGTCTGACAACATAGCCATGAGCACAGCAGGCAGTGCCAGCCCAGCTCCTGTACTTCAGACCTCCTGGAGCGGGAACGACACGCAGCTCCCATATCAGCCAGGGAGAAGGCTCCAGAGACGGGAACAACCCAGAGTGCTGGAAAATGGCCAAGTCCCCTTGGGCCTGAAAAGTACAGCTGTTTCATCTGTTGAGGGCCCCTGCCTTGTCTAGAGATCAATGGTCTTAAGCCTTGAAAAGCTGGATGACAATAGGCCCAACAGAGAAAGGCTCCTGGACTTTGTCTATGTCTGATATGGTGTGTATTAAAGGCTTTCAGGAGGCACTGCCTTAGGAGCACTGTGCACATGCAGAAATCCCATCCCCTGGGCCCCGCAAGGGCCCCTAGATGTTGGGATGAGCGCTATTCATAACAAATATTTATGCAGCTTTGTTTGCAGAATCACTCCTGATAGCCTTTCTTAAGAATGCAGGAGGATTTCCCTGATGAATGGTACTTTTGTTCATAGGAACAAGTCCAGAGATCCCAGTAGTGTGCTGTAAAAATGGTCATGCATTTGTCACCAGTGGCCTTCTTAAGTCAAACAGAGGCTAAAGTCTGTCAGCAGGCTTCCACATCACAGTGTGTTGCAAACCACAGGGAACCAGGAGTTTAAGTGAGCCCCCAGATAGACCACTGCCCTTGATACCAGGGCGACTTGTTGGGATAATAAAAGTTCCTCTGGAAGGTGAGAAGTGGCCACCCCAGGAGCAGTGGGGATGTAGTCCCTGCCAAGCCACTTTCACCTCCTAAGTTTTGCTTTCAACATATGCTGATCTGGATTGGTGGGAAACACAGCAGGTCAATGAGCCAGTTGGTTGCCCACCAAGCACAGAGCAGAGTAGGAAGGAAATCTAGCCACACTCCTGGCTTGGAGGGCCTCTTTGAATACTGGGAAAGGGATTAGGGACTTTTACTAACAGAGTTTCTGATCCAGATCTGCACTCCAAAAACCTAGGAGAGGACAGCAGATAAAGGGCCTCAGGGAAAACCCGAGGCCTTTGCTCCCGGCCACTACTGTCAAGGGTTCTGTGCGCATGGAAGAGAAGAGGCGTCCCCTAAACCAAAGGTAGCTCTGAATTCTGAAATCAAGGCAGCATCAAGTTGCTCAAGAGAGGGTGGAAATTTTCCAGAGAGGAATGTGCGCAGTTGTGGAAGGATGGGAAATTCCTAGGCAGGGGCCAGAACACAATTCATTTGCACTCATTAGCCTTTCAGATTGGAATGTCACTCATGCCAGACCCTGGTGGCACAAAACACATAGGGAAGGACTCCATGTCCCAGCACACAAGAGCCCCTTGGCTCCTTCCAACCCCACAGACTCTTCCCTTAAATCTGTCATCACATTCAAGGACTATAGACGTGGGACTCCACATCCTAGCCCAACTCAAGCAGAGAAAGGAGAGGAATGCCAGCTGAACCAATCATTCCAGGGCACAGCAAATGGGCTGCCAGCCAGTCTTTTCTGTGCAACTGGGCCTGGGAACCCTGTGGGATGTACACAGCTCAGGCTAGAGCTGGCCCTTTCTGAGACCCTACTTTGCCCTTTGTTCTTTCTCCAGCAGAAGGGGACCTATTCCATCATGAGTGCAACTCTGCAGCCCCACCCAGACCCACCTGAGACCTTGCAGGAGGAACTCAGCCATACTCTCACCCCAAGTGGGTACAGGCTGTTCTGGACCAGCCCTGGCTGTGCTTAGGTCAATTGGGTTATAAAGGAGACATGGTCGTGCTGGACATAAACTCTGACTTCTTCCCAGAACCAGGAGTTGTGGGTTTATGGAGTGTAATCCCGAGGGAGGATTAGGCTGCCAGCACCTTCTGAGTCACCATTTAGTGGCCCTGGAGAGGGTGTGGAAGCCTCTCCCGACCTGGGCAGCCCACCTGAGCAAGGAGAGCTTGGATGGGAGGAGGAAGAGACCTCTTTCAAGATCTACCGTGAAAGACAACATTCAGAAATGCCTCCCCCAGCAGCCGAAGCTGAGGAAAGAGGGGCACCAGTGACCAGATTTGAAGTCTTGCTGCCAGGAACACTAGCTGTGAGTTTATATTTCAGGAATAATATTTTCAAAGATCAATCTCATTCTTCCACTATTTCAGCTTGTGAAAACAAGGGTGTTTTCCTTGGACGTGGGTGTGGGGTACGTTCCCCTCCCTGAGTGAAGTAGCCTCTTGGCAGCTTTAGATGCAAGCTGACACATCGCTCCTACTGTAGCCATACTGCCCTGGTGTCAAAGTGTCCTAACATATTGCATGGATTCTGGTTCCCACTATAGTGCAACAGCACCTCCCTGATAAGAATATCTCTCAGGGTCTCCTTTCAGCATCTGTCCTTACGGGCACAGCTAGGATGCTCTGACTGTGCAAGAGATACGGGACTACGGGGAAGGAATGTGCCCTCCTTGAACTGAACACCCACTAGTGCCCGCTGTCTCCCACAGCACTGATTGCTGTGGGCCCCTGTAGTAGGCCACGTGCATGGCCCTTTGTGCTTGTCTGCACATGAATGCACTCATTGTTCTGTCTATGAGTTTCCCTGTTTAGAGACTGGTATTATATACACAGAAAAACAACAACAGCCTCTAGCTGGCACCCCCTTATGTACCCTCACCTGGGTTTCATTTGATACCCCTGGGAACTGTGAAGGTAGGCTGGCCTGGCATCCACATTGTATTCCTAATCCCATTTTAAAGCCAGGAAGCTGAAGGCTTTGATAGCTGGCCTAGGGCCACTGGGTCACTGAGCCAGCATTCTACACCCATCCAGCCCTGATACCCACCCTCTGCTACTTATGCCTTGGACATTCTCACTAAGAGGCAGAGATTCTGCTCATGCCAAAGGCCTGTGGAATCTATACCATATCTGCCATGTGTGAGAACAAGTTTTTAGCTACCTACTCTAGGAAAAAGTCAAGAATCTAGGCTCAGTGAAGGAAAATATAGGTAAATCGTACCCTGAATATCAATCCTGTGAGTGTGCTCCACAGACACAGAAGGCTGTAATGGACCTAGACAAAACAACTTCCAGGTGCAAGGCTAATACGGAGCTTGGTCAGAATAACACATACACCTGCTGAGCTGCAGGTAGCTGGTAGACAAGGGGTGGCAAGCTACTAGAGAAGTTGATGACAAGGACAATGAACTGGTTTATTTATCCCAATAGCTCTGATGGCAATGTTCTGCTAGTCATTGGTTGGTCACAGACTGTGGTGATTTAAACAAGAATGGGTATCATAGGCTCAGATATTTGGATGCTTAGTCACTAGGGTGACAATATTTGAAAGGATTAGAAGGATTAGGCAGTGGGGCTTTGTTGGAGGAAGTGTATCATGGCGTGGGGTTGACTTTGAGGTTTCAAAAGCCCATACCAAGCCCAGAGTCTCTCTCTTTGCCTGTGGATCAGTATGTAGCTCTCAGCTACTGTTCCAGGACTTACACACGCTACCATGTTACCTGCCATGATGACAATAGACAAACTTCTGAAACTTTAAGCAAACCCCCAATTAAGTGCTTTCTCTTCTAATAGTTGCCTTAGCCATGCTGTCTCTTCATATAATTAGAACAGAAGTTGGTACCGGGGGTAGGCCATTGTTATGATAGGTCTGCCCATGCTTTTGTTTGGATGAATATGAAATACTTTGGAACTTTGTACTAGAAAAGTAGTTGATCAATCTCTTTGGAGGGATACCTTGTTCAGTCTAGATATAGTGGGGAGGGCCTTGGCCCTGCCTCAAAGTGATGTGCTAGACTTTGTTGACTCCCCATGGGATGCCTTACCCTCTCTGAGGAGTAGATGGGGGTGAGGGGGAAGGCAGAGAGAACAGGAGGACAGGAGGGAGTGGGAACTGGGATTGGCATGTAAAATAAAAAAGATAGTTTGTTTTTTAAAAAATCAAAATAAAAAATTAGAAAATTTAAAAAATATTTTAAAAAGAAAAATGGTTGAATGCTTTAGGTAGAATTTTATAATGGCCCAGATCCAGAGATTTCAGAAGGAAAGAATATTAGTAAGTGGCCTAGAAATTATTCTTGTGATATTTTAGTAAAGAATGTGGCCGCTTTTCCCCTTCATGAAAATCTTTCTAAGAATAGATTGAAGAGTTTTGGATTAATGGCATTGGCAGAGAAGATTTCAGGAAAGTCTGGTATTGATACTGTCCTGCGGTTATTAGTAATCACTCTAGTGCAGATCTATAATGAAAAGAAGCAAGCTGGAGAAAGAGAAATTCAAAATCTACAGTTTGAGGAGAAAAGAAGCACCAGGAAAGGTAATCTTGGAGCCAAGTCTTGTGCTCAAGGAAATAAAAAGTTTAAATTAAAGCTTGATGCTAAATGGGATAGATAAAATGATGATCTCAGGGTAAGACCCCACTAAGCTAAGCTTCCAACTTGTGAGAAGAAATTAAAGAAAAGTTTAAGCAGTGAAGGAAAACATCAACCATAGAAAGCTGGTGCGAATATAATTGAGCTAAGAAGCAAAGTTCCTTCTCCAATTTGGCAGCTTATGCTACTTGGTTCTGGCTTTGTCAAAAATACAAGAAAGGCATTGCAGATTCTTCCTCCATGGCTAAGGAAAACTTAGTCATGGGATACCTGCCAAAGAGAGCTGCAAACTGGGTGTAAAATCAGCCCAAGAGAGAGAAGCATGCTGCAGTCAACAAAGCTGAAAGGAGTGGAAGATCTGAAGAGCACTCTAACACGAGGCATAGAGATGCAGAATTTGTCGTCTGCTCTGCCAGATTTTGGTTTTGCTTTGGTCCAGTACTTCCTTATTATGTCCCCCTTTCTCCCTTTTGGAATGCATAGTTTGTGCCATTGTATGTTGGAAGTATGTGATATTTTTTATTTTGGTTGTACAAGGGGGTTACAGTTAAGAGATTGTCATGAGTCTCAAAAGAGATTTTGAACTTTGGACTTTTAAACTATGTTGGGACTGATAGGCTATGGGGATTTTGAAGTTGAACTAAATGCATTTTTTCATTATGATATGACTACAGGCCTGTGGATACCAGGAGTGGAGTGTGGTACTTTGAATAGGATTGACTCCCATAGGCTTGTATATGCTTAGTCCCCAGAGACCGGCAATATTTGAAAGGACTAGAAGGATTAGGAAGTGTGTATTTGTTGGAGGAAGTATGTCACTAATGGTGGTCTTTGAGGTTTCAAAAGCTCATGTAAAGCCCAGAGTGTCTCTCTGCCTATGGGTCAAGATGCAGCTCTCAGTTACTGCTCCAGCACCTGCCTGCATACTGCCATGCTCCCCACCATGATAATAATGGGCTAAACCTCTGAAACTGTAAAAAAGCCCCCAATTGCTTTCTCTTCTAATAATTGCTTTGGTCATGGTATCTCTTAACAGAAATAAAACAATTGCTAAGACACAGACCAAGGTCATTGTCCCCAGCTTCAGCACAGATTCTTAGCTCAGAGCTACCTACTGCCCTGCCATCAGTGGTTCATGCTCCTCAAACCAGTAGTCAGCATGCTAGAGACATTACATGGAGTGCCTGGTGGGTGCTGGGGAAGGTTTCAAGAGTCCTGACCATCTTTGAGAAGCATATGGTCGCACATGAAGAACAGAAGGATCGTTGGTCTACTCTACACACACCTTTGTGATGTTGCCCTCTGGGTGCAGGATTGACTTGCCAGGTGTGCATGGGCAGACAGCTATACACAAATCACAGGCTCTTCTGACTTCATTCTGGCTCTGACTGCCCAAGTGACTAACTATTTGCTGAAGAGTAATGTTGCTTCTCTGTTAATGCCCTAAGTTCCCCCAAACTATGATCCATGTTTCAAGGTTGTGACCATGGTTTGCATCAGCCAGTGATTACAGGACAACAGAATATTTTCTTCTAGGCTTATTTTCAGGTATTCCTAAGTCTAGGCTTATGAGGCCCATAATATGGCTTCAGTCAACTGAGTCAGATATCAGAGCATCCAATACCAGTGAGGGATCATCCCTGTTGTGCAGCAGCTCCTCCATCAGTTTTGACTGCTTGAGCACAGGATAACGGGATAGGGCAGAAAATGGAGCTAATCTTCAACTGCATCCAGTTGAAGGATACAAGGAGACTGACCTCAGGACTAGTTGTCTGAAACAGAACATGTTAAAACTTGTTGTACTGGTGTACGCATGATCTAGGAAATGGAAATTTTGCTTCAACCTCTTCAACTTAAGGACCTTAGGTAGGCGCTGACTCTGTGGTACCAGGCTCATGAGCCTGTTCCCTTTTCTTTGTTGTCTCCTGAACATAAATTCCCACTTTCCCCTCCTGTGTCAGCTCACATAGAAAGATAAGAGGGTGCTACCAGAGACTCTGCCTCCCTTCTTGAGGAAGGAGGTTGCAACTCCCTACCCCCTGGACCAAGCACTACTCACTTGGCACAAAGTGACTTCACTGATGGAATGATCATTACAGAATGGCGGAGCTGAAAAAGTTCCCATCAGCTTCTTTGCCTGAGATCAATTCCTCTGTGCCCAGAGCCTCTACTTCTCTACTGGAAGCCAGGTCTCTTTGTAGTCCATACACCATAGCACCCTATTATCGGCCATACACTCGGTACAGGCTGGGAGGGGCCCAGTTTATGGCAGACTATATTCCTGCCATAACCTGCCTGCAGGAAGGGAGCTACCAGGTCAGGAACTGAATAACTGTGATGAGAAAAAGTCTTCTGCAGGCAGAAAGATCCTGACTCAGCCTGGGCTCCTGTGATGGCTGTTTATATAAATGAGTTCTTCGCCATGACCTGAGACTGGGTGGACAATGGTAAGAGATAACATGAGTACAACCCCCAGAAGAGTTTCCAATAGGGACAGGTGTAAAGAATTCCAAACTGCCCCCCCCCCAATGTGGTGGGTGCAGACAGAGGGACAAGGCCTAGGTAATTTCATACCCTTCTTTGGTGTGTTGTCAGGGGTCATTGGCTCCCTTCCCCCATGACCTTGGCAACTCACAATGAGAGAAGGCTCTTATCAGTTTTCCTTCTCCTCGTTAAATACTTATCGAACAATAGCTCTGGCATTGATGAGATACTGAAGGGTGTGGAATTATATATTAACTTGTTTTAATTAATGTTTATGACACAGGGTGCTGTGTGCCACTAGCCACAATAACAACTTTCATTCACTGGTGACCAGGACCGCTCTACTCTCCTGGTCCCTGGAAAGCTGCCTCTGTAGCCCTTGGCCTCCCAAGTTGACTGAGGTTCCCCACCAGAGCCCTCCCTCAGTGCCCATGAAGTTGTCCTTGGATCCCTTCCCTGCTTTACTTCTGAGCAATGTTGAGCAGTGGAGAAGCCCCTACCTTGAACATAGTCACTACATCTACACCAAACCTGCGAGGGATCTGGCTGAAGTTGAAAAAAAAGGCTCAGCTCAGCCCAAGTTCCTTGATTATGTCATTCACTATGACACCAGCTACAAATGGTCCCCTCTTCTCTCTGTGCAAGTGTCCAGTCTCCACCTTTCAGTTCTCTTTGACAAGCTCTCCCAAAGCAGTTTGTCCAGGGTTAATGTGGTCTCCATACTGCCATCTCCCACTACTGAAGCAAGATGTCATTGTGCTCTACCTCCTGCCCTGATTTCTACCTCCAATGGAAGTGGAAACCAAGAAAGTTTCTCTCTTTGTGGTCTCCAGACAGTATCTCTCAGGCTTCTGGGTCTTTTCATGGTGAAGGTTCTCAGCTTTCAGAAGTATCCTCTAAACCTTTGGACCCTCCCAGCCTCTTCTACAAATAATTCTCTCCTGGGTTCCCAGCTTACAGATCGCTCTGGATTCATCCAAACATAAATTTCATCCACAATAATGAAGACAGCAGTCATGTCTGTGGCAAGCAGATCAGGGCAACAACAAGCTACTCGCAAGTGTGAACTTGGGAGATCGACACAGAATGCCCAGAGAGAACTCAGTGATGCAAGCTTTCCAGTAGCCCCACAGAACACTGTGGGTTGCTGTGACTGTGCAAGGGCCTGGACAGCTCGAGTGGGGAAGGTTCATTCCAGGAAGCCTCAGGGTGACCTTGACTGAGGAGAAGCCAGTTGCTAGGTATTACTCTGAATGCCATGAATCCTCAGGGTAGGTAGACTAGACTTCAAAGTGAGAGGGCTACAAAGGGACAGGAACGTCACCAGTATAGGGACACACACTGACTGGCTTTGAGGAAGTTTGGGAACACTAGAAGAGAAGTGACTCTAAAGGAGGAAGCCTAGTGCGGAGACCACTGCTGTCCTGATGGTCTAGTGTTGGGACCCACCAAGAAGGGATTCCCCAGGAGATTCACTACCTTCATGGATTATGCCTCTGTGATCAGGCCTTCAGTTCAGAAAAACACAACAATCAGTTTCCAAGCGTGTGTGACACAGACGGTGAAACTACCTGTGAAACCAGTTTACAAGGAATTTTTTCTCGGCAAAAGGAATTCCTAAATTCCAGCCGGGCCAGCCAGGGACAGAAGACTCAAGGTGACATTGAAGAGGCAGACCATGGCACAGGTTGAGATTACCCTGAAAGGCAGCTAGGCGCCCCCATCTGTCTCTCACTGAGCTATCATCAGATGCCCGGGCTCTTCTCCATTAGGGCTTCTTCTCTCTTCCAGTGACACCTCTTCCAGTATCCCTAGGAAGGGATTCTATGGGTGTCTCCCCAGCCTTCCCAAAGAATAAGAGCACACTGTGAATGGCACACGTCCTACTGGCTGTTGCTAAGCTATACCACAGCAAATCTGGGTGTGTGCCCACTTTGCTGGACAGCTCTCCCACTGACTAGACACAGCCCAGTATCTACAAGATGGGGTAAAAACCTACCTGTGCTGCCCTTTGAGGTTGTTAAATTTGTCCATAGAGTCAGTCATATATGGGTACTATGACATGGCTAGGACCTGGTTTTTCTATCTTAGCTTCCTGATAACCTTCCAACCCACAAGGCATGCTGGACTGAGGGTATCAGAGCCTGGGCCTCTGTCTGTAGACCTCATGTACACTCACTAGGGCAAAGTTACAGCTAGATAGCTTCTTAACAAAACTTCTGTCTTCATAATGCATAGCAGCACATATTCTTTGTTGGATGCAGACAGAACTCAGAGGGTGACTTTATTCCAAGCTTCTTCATAGGGAATCCAGAGGATCTAAATCTCTGGGCAACACTGCCCCTGCCTCCCCCACATGACTATTGTCTATTGCTTGTCCCTGCTGAGGGTCTGGGACCAAGTTAAGGACCAGTGGTAGACTTCATCTCCTAGGTAGTTACACTCTGTGGGAAGCAGCTATCTAAGAAGAGCCTGTTATGGAAGCTGGATAGCAGAGCCATCACTACCTTGTAGCTCTGGGTTCTTCCCACCCTTCTGAACCCATAATCCTTCACCAACATCCCCTCTGGGCTACAGCAGGCCTGTGGGTGGGGCCTAGATGTTCAGGGCTCTGGCAGGGTCAAGGCTGGGCTGACTGTAGCTGTTGGCTGTAGGTAAGGCAATGAGAACAACATGAACATCCCAGGGCCACCTTGGTTCTATTCTACCCAGTCCTACTGAGGTTGGAGATGACAGACTCTCACATGGTGATTTGGGATCTGCCATCCACCCTAGAGATCTGTCTTTAAATCACAAGCCTGCGATGTCTGTAAGTCTGGGCAGTCCTCATCTGTAAGGCTGGTGGCAGATCCCTCAGTTGACCTCCTTGGACTCCAGATCAGAGCAGTTATACAAAGGGCAGTCTAGTGTTGTTACTGTAGAAAGTCTTCTCCGAGGATCTGGGTTCAACAGAAGTAGGAGAAACCAGAAGGGCTGAACTCGGGGTACCAGGTGAGCCTTCCAGCAAGAAGACAGGCAGGCTCAGAGCTGTGGGAATGTCTGGTGTCTGGTGTGTGTGTGTGTGTGTGTGTGTGTGTGTGTGTGTGTGTTGTGTTCAGGAGGAAAGACACAAAATGTACTTACACATGACAACATAGTCATTAGAATATGGAGGAACAAGCTCAAGTCCCTGAAATAGAGGTAGGTAGGCCATGGTCAGGTATGCAGTGGCCTGGTGGGGATGCAAAAGTCAGGAATATTCATTTTCCTAAGGTCGCTTATAGAAGTCCTGAACACAGAGATGTGGTTCTGTGGTAGCTATTAGAGAGAGAAAGTGCCTAGAGAAGGCACCACCATAGCTGAAGAGTCCTTCCAGGTACAGTGGGGGCCCATGGCATGCAATGAACTGTCTTTTGTGAGAAACAGGGGAGCAGAGTGGGAGCCATCCACAGTGTGGGTGATCCTGTGACCAAAAAGAGAAAAGTACAGGGAATACACCACTGCCTCTGTGAGGGACACCAACCATAGGTGGCCAGATGAACCTGGCAGTGGAAGCAGAGGCTCTGAGAGAGGCTAGATGGGGAAGGAATCAAGGAACATGACCCTCGATGACTTTCATGATTTGGAGATAGGAAAGCTGTACTTCTCAAGTCCCTAATCACAAAGCTTCAGGGATAGTGGCTCTGACTGGTAATCATCAGAATGGGCACTCTTGGAGCTGAGAGCTTTCTGAGAAGCCAGTGTGCCCTGTTCTTGAGGGGACTCTGGGCAACTGCTCTATGACCCCTATGGCTAGTCCTGTCCTCCCTCTCTAGCCCTGCAGGACACTGAGCTGTTTTTTTAAAGGGGGCCAAGTCCTTCAAGAAATGGAAAGTTCACCCTGACCTGTCCCTTCTGAGGGAATCAGAGCAGGGAGAACCCACCTACTGGCCAGTATGTTCCCCTCACACTCTCATTCCTAAGCCTTCTCAGGTGGGTAGAAACCCAGGATAGAGCAGGGGTGTGAGACAGAAGCTTGTCTAACCTCTGTAGACCTCTCAAGGTCTTCTGAGGCCTAATCAGTTAAGGAGAAATGTTTCCCTTCCAGGAGCTGAGTCATTCTCAAAAGTCACGTCCAGTCTCACCGGCATTCCCCATCAGCAGGACTACTAGCAGGAAAGTCGGGAAACTGGAAATTATTCCACCACCTCACCTTTAGTTACTCTCCACACTGGGAGAAGGTGAAGGGCCAGGGAGCCAACAGGTCTGCCAAATCAGGCCAGTGCTATCTGGAGGCCGAAAGAAGGCGGGGTCTCTCACTTCCACTTCCTCAACTCCTTTAGGTTTATGTGCCTTTAAACTGTGCAGGTGGAGCCAGAGGGTGGTGTGCCCTGCACCTGGGCTGGAATCACAAGCTGGGCTTTGGGCCCTTGGATCTCAGAGAGGAGATCAAACAGGAACAAGTGCTTAGAAGTCCTCCTGGGTATCAGCCTCATTCCCACAGACTTGGTGCTGCTGTGGGGAGCCCTCGGCTAACCACAAAGCAGTGAACAGCCATCCAAAGGCATCTGCTTCTTGTTATGTGATCAAGACTCCAGCGACTGATCTCTCCCAGGGTTCTGTGTAGCTAGGCCTTGAGGGAAGTCCCAGCTGTTGCACAAAGTAGATAGGGCCCCGAAAGACACAGAAATTTACCCTGAGGCCAAAGCAGAGGAGCCTGTGCTTAGAGCAGGCTGATCCTGTCATTGTGTCTTCTTCTGCCACTAACCTCTGGAGCAAAGAGATTATTGAAGTATTTCCTCAAAAATCTCAAGCCCTCAAACAAACCATAAATGAATAAACAGTCATTGTCCTTCGTTTCTATATTTTCTTTGGCTTTTTGACATATGATCTTGCTATGTATCCTAGGCTGGCTTCAAACTCACAATCTTCTAACTTCAGCCTCCCACATGCTGGGATTCCAGATACACCTAGATTTCTATACTCTTTCTTTCCTACCTATGTGTCTATTTCTCTTTTTCTGCTGTATTTCATGTGTGTTTGTATATATGCAAGTATACCTACATGTATGTGCATATGTATGTTGAAGCCAGACCTAATCTTCACAAGTTGTCCATATTTTTATTTAATAAAGGACTTCCACTGGACTCTGAGTCTAACAAAGTAGACGAGGCTGGTTGGCTAGAGAGCCTCAGGGATCTCCCTGTCTCCACCTCCACTAGGATTAGAGCCCACACCAGCACACCTGACTTCTATCTGGGTATTGGGAATAAAACTCAGGTCCCCCTGCTTGCATAGCAAGCACTTTATCAGCTGAGCTACTTCCCCAATTCCAACCCCAGCTCTGTCTCTCTAAAACCGTGGTCATTTGGGTATCCCTGTTGGAGTTAGTTCTGGTGGTTAGGAGCCAGATCACCTCATTGACCAGCCCTGGTTAGTGAGGGACCAGATCAGCACGGAGCTCTGACAATGCAAAACTAGCTAGCTGTTCATGCCATCTGTGGGTACCTAGGGTTGCCTTTTGATAAAGGTTCTGCTTCTTGGTGGAGGGTTAGCAAGGGCTCTGTGTTGGAACATGTATTCTCATGCCTCAAAAATCTGCTCCAATAATCTCTTCTGACTAGCAAATCTTCTACTATCTAGTCCTAGACTTTTCTACCCCTTCCCTTGATCATCCACGCCCTGTCATCATCACTGAAAGTAGTTTTATAGTTTATAGTTTTAAAACATCTCAGTGGTTTTATAACCAGTGGTCATCACTGGCTAGCTGCCTAAGTGGTCAGAGGGCCTGCACTCTGAGGATGACTTCAGGCTAGTGTGTGCCTTGGACAACATACTAGCAAAACCAAGATAACTACAGATTACTTGATGCCAGGACTGAGGTAGAAGACTAGCTTTCTATAAAACAATTTAAAGAGTATTCTTCCTTTTTTTTTTGGTTTTTTTTTTGAGACAGAGTTTCTCTGTGGTTTTGGAGCCTGTCCTGGAACTAGCTCTTGCAGACCAGGCTGGTCTCGAACTCACAGAGATCCGCCTGCCTCTGCCTCCCAAGTGCTGGGATTAAAGGCGTGTGCCACCACTGCCCGGCTTATTCTTCCCTTTTGAGACAAGGTTAGGGACTACAATTGTGCCCACAACTTCAGGCTCCAGGTACCTTGCCCTCCCCAATCCCATCTATGAACAGTCATCTATGGAACTTAGAGAGTCTATGTATCTTAAATTGGTTCATAAGCCCCTTGTCATCTAGAAGGCCTAGAACCATAGGTCTATACTCTTGTCCAGCCTCTGTAGTTCCTGGAAAACTTGGACAACTTTGGGAAGATACCAGGAAGGAGGAGGTAGAAGAAAGTCACCTTGTTGGCCCCTGCCAAGGCTAGAGCAACTGCCAGGGGCTTATCAGGAGGAAATTCCACTCAAGGCCACACCTGTCCTGGTATGACCCCAACATTGACATTAAAGAAACCCTAGGATTTTGCTGGGGGTTTTAGTCTGAAGTATGGGTGTGTCGTTGGGACCTTGGGTCACATAGTAACAGTGTCCCAATGGGATCCCCCAATACCAGCAGCCCTAGTCCCAGAGAGCCAGACCTTAAGGTCTTCCTATTCACTCTACCCGGTCCTCTGCCCTTTTCCCCACTGGAGGCCAAGACTCAGAGCCTCATGCACTCATCAGCCTTGCTCTGGGTTGGGACACTGTATGCTCGTGCCTCAATGAGTTTAGGATGGGGTGAGCATGTCGGGAGACAGCCACTCCCACTAATAAAGTTCACAGAATTACAAGGCTTGGACTTTGACATCTGATTATTCCTGCCGCTCAGACAGCCATATAAACTTTCTGCTCCTGAGTAAGGCAGGAAAGCTCCCTTCTCAGTGTAACCCAGCTCCTCTGGTCCAGGCCCTCTCGATGCTCAGAATACAGATCCTTCCTCTATCTGCTTCCATCTACAATCATATTAAGACCTCAGTTTGTGTGGAGGGGCAAGAGACTCCCAAGAATTCAGCTAGGGGCCCTCAGTTCACAGGCAGAAACAAGACCAGCTCAGAAGGAAGAAGAGACATTGCTGTGGGGTCTTTAAAGAGACACAGGAACTAGGAAAGGGGAGAGCTGCCATGGATCAGAGTTTGGGGTATTTTACAGACTAAACATTAGAATCACTGATATGAGGCTCTTTTGCACATTTGCATGCCCAGTAACTAAGGCAGGTCTCACTTTCATGTCCCAGGCTTAGTGCTCAGCACTGTTGGATGTCAGCCTGACAGTCACAGCCCAGAGTTATTGGCTGTCAGGTGTCAAGGCTGAGGTTCAGCAGTAGACAGACCTCAGCTTCGATGACGGTGGAGACGATAATGCAAAGATGGAGTGCCCACTCCAGAAAAGCTCCAGATCCACGCCCCCATAGTTCAGAACGTGTTAACTTGTTGCCTCACTTGCTCAGGCAGTAGACTTCCCACAGGTTCCAAAAGGTGGGTGCTCAGATTAGGGTGTGTCCTCTAGAGGGTATGAGTTGTTAAAGTGAAGGGGACAGAAAGGCCATCCTGGCAATCCACCGGCTATGCACACTTCTGTCGCCATACGGTGCATGTCAGCAGAAAGAGTGGAGTGTAGTCCCTGCCTGATATTTTCCGAATGGCCAGTTGACAAACCATACCACGTTAAGGAGAGTAATCCAGTTTCCACAGATGTATGGTGCCACTTCTGTGACATGCTAGTCCCCACATAAATGGTCACCTATCTCTGGAGTTTTAGCTCTTTCCTGATCTACTTTCACATCAGCCCAGTACTCACCATGTACCTGAAGTTCTGGTCAATGTGGGCCCCTATGTGAACCCAGCAAATAAAAGGTTATAAATAAGCAATGCCATAACTGAATTATAAGAATGTGGAAAACTATGTGACGTCAGAAGGAAAAACTCAGACCCATATTCATTGTTATTGTCATTAAATAGAAAAGTAATATCAGATGCAGATGTCTGCAAAAAAAAAGCATCTGAGTAGACATGTAGTCTGGCCTTACTATACACTGGAAACTGAGACTTAGGATACATTGTATTTATATAATTTTTGTTTGGTATCTTTTTTGTTAGTATTTATATTTTTAACTTTTGCTTTTTATCTAAAGCTTCCTTTTTTCTTTTTACAATGAATACAGATAACATGAGAGCAAAGAAAAAAGTTACCTTTTAAAGTAGGTTATTTTGAAAGGTTATTTTTTACAACTATTTTAATTGAGGTCCCTTCTAAGTAAGGAGTAGATTGGACCAGGATTACACTCCCAGTGGTCTGAACCAAATAAAGACTCAGAAATAAGACATGAAGCAAAAGATTTCAAGACACTGGACATCAGGCATTGTGTAGACATGGGAAGCAGATTCTAACTGTATGATAAATAGCATTATAGTATGTGTAGGAAAGTGTGTAACAGAAACAGCACAAAGGCCAGAAGGGAAGAAATAGAAAACAGTTATAAGATCCTCAGTGTTGTCACGTGAAGGTAAACCATGATTAATAAAAGATATGCATCATAGATTATAATAAACAAAAATAAAACTAAACCCCAAAGTAAGTAAAATGCAATCACAGGAAAAAAGAAAACAAAATATAAGATAACAAAGAGTGGATGGAACAAATAGTAAACAAAAAAATACTTCTTTAAACTCTACTTTTCTTAATCACATTAAATATAAGTGGTTTAAACACTACAAAAAAAAGAGTGCCAGATTGGAGGTGGAGACATCTAAGACCCAATTATCTGCTTCTTAGAAAAAAGAGAAAATAAACAAACAAAAAACACATGTTAAACTAAAATTAAAGTCAAGGAGGAAAACCACATTGTGTTGGTCCTAGTCAAAGAAAGAGAGAGTGGCTAAAGTAATGTCAAAGTTGGGAAGAATTCAAGAGAGCACAGCAAGGCTGAAGGGTTGTGGTACACCTATACAATGGAATACTACTGACCTGTGAACAGGACTAAGGCTGTAGGACAAAAAGTTAAAAGTAACCATGTATAATCACATATCTATAAGAGTTCTAGAAGATAAAAACTGGTTACCACTGCCGGAGTGAACCAGTTTTGCTGTGCTGAGCTGGGTCATGAACAGGGAGGGAACTCCAAGGGGACACAAGGACCTATGGGTGATGAAAACATCTCTTATCTTGTTTATGGTGGTGTTTTCTCCAGTGGAGACACATGTCAGAACACCGAATTGATGCTTTATATGGTTGATTGTATGTCAATTGCCCCTCAGTAAAGCTGTTAAATAAGAATAGGTGAGAGAGGAACTTTATACTAGTTCTTACACTAAAAATATGACCTCCACAGTCCAATGCTATGCAACTCCCAGTGGCCCTTGCCAGAATGAATGTCTTCTCATTCCTGTCCTCGTGCAAGGTCTGAGTCTTTACATCTTTCCTCCTGAGCTATGTGTGCAGGACGAAAAGAATCCATTAGGAAAGAGAAGAGTGGGCTCTGGTAGAAAAAAAAAGCATAACGTCAGCAAAGCTGCAGATGGTCGTTAGTAAAATCTCATCTGGGAGGTAGATGCTGCTCGCTGCTCTCTGAGAACCTTTCCCCCAGAACTCCTATTTTCATCACATGGCTGAGCTGAAAAGTCTGGTCAGACTCAGTGAAAGAACTGGAAATCAGGCAACAGGGGTATCCAGACTTGTTCTACGCTCCCTAAAAACTTTCTTCCCATTTTGAGTTTTGTATGCAAATCAGCAAGTGCTGATCCACCTCCTGGGGCATCTCCCAGATTGCCAACTCCTGCTTCACTCGGATTGGAGAGCATTTTACAGCAGGGGAAATAAACAAATATTACCTTCCACCAAATCACAAGGCACCTTTTTATTTAGGGTGTACACCCCTACCTACTTCCTAGAGAAATTTCAAGCAAGTTATAAAATCATTCTCAACATAGAACAAGATAACTAAAAATAGAAAAGAAACTTAGCACCCAGTCTCTTCTGGGATGCCTGGGAGGTTACAGAAGACAAATACTGCAGTGGGCTCTGAGATGACGTGTGGCCACCTCACTGGGTGACCTTGCACTTCTGTGAGGCTCTGCTTCCGCGTGCACAGCCTGGGACAGTGCTGCCTCCACACATTGCTATCTCCTGAATAATCAGCACAGCAATTCCAGTCAGCGCAGGGCAGGTATGGCAACTGAGCAATCTGCCTTCAGGATCGTAACTTGCAGCAGCTGGGGAAGCTGGTGACTTAACCCTAGAGAATGAGATCCTTAACGAATTGCCTCTTCCCTTAAGAAGAGCAAACTGCACATGTGGGAGCCTAGCCAGTTTGGATGTTCACCTTCCTAGATATGGACGGAGGGGGGAGGACCTAGGACTTAACACAGGGCAGGGAACCCGGACTGCTCTGTGGACTGGAGAGGGAGGGGGAGAGGAGTGGGGGGAGGGGGAGAAGGGTGGGAGGAGGGAGAGAAGGGTGGGAGGAGGGGGAGAAGGGTGGGAGGAGGGGAAGGGAAATGGGAGGCTGGGAGGAGGTGGAAACTTGTTTTTTGTTTATGCTTTTTTTTCTTCTTTTTGCAATAAAAAAAAGAAAAATCTATTTTCAATAAAAGATAAAATAGAAAAAAAAAAAAAAAAGAAGAGCAAACTGCCTCTGGAAAAACCTGCATCCACTGGCTGTTTGGGGAACAGGAGCAAGATCTTCTGCTGGGATGCCCAGCCATGCTGAAAGGAGCTGACACCAGGGATCCTCTCTGACTCTAAGGTGTGAATCCCTAAAGCTCCCACCAAACCTCTGCTCACTTCCAATGATAAGGTCTCTTTTTACAGGCAGAACGTGACCAGTGGCAACTGTGTTGCTAATATAAGACAATTATGTGTGAAAGGCCAAGTTCAACTTGCATGATCTCTAGATGTGTCCGTGCAGGACCCATGGGGGAAAAAGAGCATAAAATCTGGCTTGTGACTGCAATTGTTCCTGTCTCAAAGAAATGGTATGGTCAGTAAGGTAGCATATTCCTATAATTCCAGTACCTAGGAGTCTGGAAGGAGAATTTCCACAAGTTTGAGGTTAACCTGGTATATGCAGTGAGTCTGAGGCCAACTAGGGCTACATAGCAAGATTGTGTCTGAAAAAGAGCCAAAGTCCAGGAGCTGGGAGATAGCTTATTCAGTAAATACCTTGCCTTGGAAGGCATGAGAACTTCAGCACAGATCCTCAGCACCCACATGAAAACTGGCTGTACTGGCATGAGTCTGTAATCCCTGTACTCAGGAGTTCAGGTATAGACAGGCTTGGAGCTCACCGACCAACCATTCTAACCAATCAGTGATTTCCAGGTTCGATGAGAGCCCTTGTCTCAAAAACAAAAATACAGAGCCCTACATGGAGATACCCAATATAACCACATAACTTCTGGTTTCCAAACATATTCACACACACACACACACACACGCACACACGCATGCACACACGCATGCACACATACATGCACACACACACACACACATACACGCCATGCATGCACACAAATAAATAACCAAAAATCAAGAACAAAAACTCAAAATAACAACAAAATTCCTCATAATGTAGTGGTGAAAACAGCTTCAGGAACTCTAGTAAGAAAGTCTCAGGCCAAAGGAAGCCAGTCACCTGCTGGACTCTGCTGGGTCTGGGCCACTGGGGAAATACTGTGATGGGCAGTCTTCTCTCTGCAGGGTTTCTGAGCCACCAGAAAATGAGGGTCCCAACCTCTTGAACTCCTTCAGGCCTGGCTGATAGGACTAGTGTGGGAATGAGCACAAGACTGAACTTCACACCAGTGTGAGCATAGTTTTTGGCCCTGGCACATTCTGCAGTGGAACCATGGGCAAATCTGAGTGTGCTGACCTACCCCTGGGCTGAGGCTTGAACCACAGGAGGACGGGAACCACAAAGGAGCCACGGGTTGTGACTTTGCCTGAGTACTAAGTCTAGAAACTTGCCAGTGCTAGAAAAATCTCCAACATTAGAGTAATGTTGAAAAGTGGTACAAGTCCTTAAATAGTAACAGAAGAGGAGCAGGTAAGCCTCCACCTCGGCAAGGCACCTAGAAGTACATCTTCTCTGAGCCCTGACAGAGAAGTCAGGCAGAATCTTGGATGCAGGAGATGGCACAGCCCAGGAAGCTACCATGGCGCCTGCCACTACATCCATGGGGGTGAGTGGGGCCACAGAGACTGAAGTTCTGAGAAGGCCTGGTCCCTTGTATTCTGCTGTTTCTTCAGGCCCTTAGCAAAGGGGAGGTGGGTCTGAGGAGGCAGCAGACTCTCATCCCTAACCTGCTTCATCCTTCCCAAGGGTGATTTTTTTTCAGTTGTGGTTTCTGACTTCTAATCATTATTTCTAATAAAAATTAAACAGGGGGGGGGAACAAAATGAGCACTATGATCCCAAGACAAATAAAATGATTAGTAGGGCAGATGCCCTGAGCTCACAGCTGGTGGCCCTGAAGAGGTGACTGCCTGCCCCCTGCTGGCTGTGATATAGAGAGGCCTTTGGAAGGAGAGCCTTGGTTACCCACTGATTAAGCTTTGTTGTCTTTAATGAGGCAAATCTCTACCCCAGAGCCAGCACTTCCAGACTCCACCATACACAATAGACCCAACCTTGCCCAAACTCCAGGCCTGAACAGACACCACCCCTATCTATGCAAGTATCAATCAGGCAAATACTTGACAAAGATTTTCTCCCATGATTTTTGTTTTGTTTTGTTTTGTTTTTTTTTTTTACTATACAGAGACTTTTTAGTGTAGATAAAATTCCATTTTCAATTCTTGTTTAATTCCATGGCTCTATATAAATATCTTAAAACATTTCCTTATGTTTTCCTCTAGTAGTTTCTTTCTTTTCTTTTTTACTTTCTTTTGCTTCCTTCTCCTTCATCTTCTCCTTCTTCTCCTCCTTCTTCCTTCTTCCCTTCTCCTTCTCCTCCTTCTCCTTTTTCTCCTCCTCTTTCTCCTCCTCCTTCTCCTTCTCCTCCTTCTCCTTCTTCTCCTCCTCTTCCTTCTTCTCCTTCTTCTTCTCCTTCTTCCAGACATATCCTCTGTCCTGAGTTTCAGATCTTACACTTAGGTAATTTAATTTTTCTATTCATGTATTTATTTGTTATTGGACAAGATAAGAGATAGTGTTCAGATTCCAATCTTCTACAGGTGGGTTCCCAGCTCCCCAGCATCGCTTGCTGACAATCCTGTTTTACCAGTGTATATTTTGGTTGCCCTTGTTGAGATTCAGTTGGCTATACCTTTGTGGGTTTATTCCTCTGTTCTGTTCCATTCATCTACATGTCTATTTTCATGCTATTCCATACTGTTTTGTTACTCTTTCTTTGTTATGTAGCTTGAGATCAGGTACTGTGATGTCTCCAGCACTGCTATTCCTACTCGGGATTGATTGTTTTGGCTATTCTGAATCTGAGTATCTTTAAAAATTTTTAAATCACTTTTCTAGTTTTATGAAGAATTTCATCGGTGCTTTGACGGAGGAGTATGTTGAACATGCAGATTTCTTTGTAGTGTGTACATTTTAGCAATAACATTGCTTCTAATACACTAAACACAGAAGGCATTCCCACTCTTTTGTTTCTTTGTTTTCCATTGCAGAGATCCTTCGCATTCTTGGTTAAATTTATTCTTGGTTTTAGTTTACTTATTTTTATGTATAGTAAATGTTATTGATGTTATGATTTCTTTCTCAGGAAGTTTGTTATTGGCATATAAAAACGATACTGCTGAGGGTGTGGAGAATGAACTCACACACAATGCTGCCTGGAATGTAAACAGCACAGTCACCAGAGGACATTGAAACTAGAGCTTTCTATGATTCTACTGCCTGACTATATATTCAAGGGAAATTAAATCATCATGCTAGAGAGAGACCTGCATATCCAAGGGAAATTAAATCACCATGCTAGAGAGAGACCTGCATATCCAAGGGAAATTAAATCACCATGCTAGAGAGAGACCTGCATACCTGCGTTTGTTGTTGTGCTATTCTCCAGAGCCAAGATACAGCGTTAGCCTAGGTAGGTGTCCATCAGTAGAAAAATGGATAAATTAAATGTGATATATATATATATATATATATATATATATATATACACACACACACACACACACACACACACACACAATGTAATATTATTAAGCCATAAAGAAAGACAAAATATTGACATTTTCAGCAAAATACATGAAGCTGCAAGACATGTTAACAGGAGAGAGCCAGACACTTGTGTACCTATTCTTGCTTAGGTGGAGCCTAAAATGTTAATCTGGATGTAGGAGTGTTTATTAGAGATTGGAGCGAAGGAGGGAGGATGAAGGGAGGCTGGGTTTGATCAATGCACACTGTGCACATGTGTGGAAATATCACACAGAATGCCACTAATGTGTATACTTTTCTTCCTGTTTGTTTGTTTGTCTGTTTGTTTGTTTTTCAAGACAGGATTTCTCTGCGTAACAATCCTGGCTCTCCTGGAACTCACTTGGTAAACCAGGTTGGCCTCAAACTCACTGAGATCTGCCTCTGCCTTCCAAGTGCTGGAATTAAAGGCATGTGCCACCACCACCTGGCATATATATTTAGTACATGTGCATGAAAACCAAATAACTTAAGGGGACTGTGTAAGCAGGAGGAGTTGATTCATATTCTCAGGCTTCTGGGGACCTCAAATAAAGGTAGGTGAGCAAGAGCCCTCAGAGGAGTCCCCATTTTGAAACCCAGTTCTTCCTGCCTAGCTGGGGGTTGGGGAGCAGACCTGAGACCACCAGTGAAATGTTGGCTTCTGCAGTATCTCTGATATTCCAGGTTATCCCCAAATGTTGATGTTCAGTTGGCTTAAAGGGAGTGATGAGAAAGAGAAAATTAGTTTGGTCCCATATAAAATTAGTATGGTTCCTCCTGCTTAAGGGCAGAGTTCGCTCCCTGAGGAACCAGAGCCCAGGAGAACAAATGCTAAAAGGTAGGAAGGGTGGAAGCCCGGAGTGCACACATCCCTGGTGGTGTGTGTGCCCTTCCCTCACTTCCCTTGGGGAGGCTATTGCACAGCCTATGCAAGGCATCCCACAGCACGCTTGTAGTCTGGGCTGATAGGGAGTCAGCACTTCCTGAATCCTCCATCACTGTCACCTCCTGTATTGCATGGTTCTGTGCCGAGCGGAGTTCTTTATACGCACATGAGCCCCCTGAGCACACTTGAGTCTTCTGTTAGCAATATTATAGGCCAGGAGACCCAGCTCTGTGATCCTCTGTGGCCTTGCACTTCCTCCAAAATAGTACAAAGTGCTAGGATGTCCTGGGTTCCTGAAACAGCTAGGGAGAAGCAAGGCCCTCCGAGGGCATCATTCCACATACTTTAAAATGACCCACTAGCTTATCATTAATGGAACGGACATATGCATACTTGTTAAAACAACAGCTTAGTAAGAACCATGTGGGCTTCAGGGGAGGCAAGTTAGTGGAAAAGACCCACTGAACCGTGCAAAGACGCAGAGGAAAATTTTCATACAGATTAATTTCACGTGTTAATACATTTCTCAAGGAAAAAACTAAAACAAAGGCTACTGACCAGGAGAAGTTGAGCACAGCTCAGAAAGCTGACCAAAGATTCATATGTAGTGAGAAATTCTTTAAAGACTTTCTATGATCTCCTGCTACTCTTGAGCCAGTGCTGTATGGCTCTTCTCAAACTTCACCCTTCTGTGTAAATTTCAACCTATATGGCTAATTTATATTCATAAGCACCAACGGGGTTAAGATTGGAACTGCATTCAATTAATACATATTTTTAAATTATCTCCAAAGAAGCTACAAGGAATTTACAGGTCACTTTCAAGGAAATTGTGTAATCTGGTTACTTTTTTTGTGAATTTGACCCAAGTAGAGTTATTTGGGAAGAGGGACTCTTGATTGAGAAAATGCCCCCCCCCCATAAGTTTGACAGAATCAACTGAAGTGGAAGAACCCAGCCTCCATGGGTGATGCTGCCTAGGAAGATGGTCCTTGACGGTAAAGAAATCAAACAGAAAACCATGAGAAGAAAGTCAGTGCACCGCATTGCTCCACAGTTTCTACTTCAGTTTCTGCTTTCAGCTTCCTTGCAGTGATTTTCCTGGATGACTCTTCTCTTTCTGAGTTACTTTGATCATAGTAAACAGGGACTGCAAAAGGGCTGTGAGCTCCCAAAGTCCAGTCGAAGTGTGGAAGGAGTGAGAAGACAATCAAAGCGGTCAAGATCATGATGGGGACACCCACTGAAACAGTTTACCTGAGCTAATGGGAGTCTACCAACTCTGGTCTAACAGCAAGGGAATCAGCAAAGAACCAAAATAAGCCCTCTGACTGTGGGGGACAGTTTTATGGCCGGGGAAGACCGTGGATCCACTGGCAGTGACACCCGGATTTATCCCTACTGCTTGTTCTGACCTTTTGGAACCCATTCTCTTTGGAAGGATTCTCTACTCAGCCTAGTTATAGTGGGGAGGGCCTTGGTCCTGCCTCAAAGCAATGTGCTAGACTTTGTTGACTCCCCATGGAAATCCTTACCCTCTCTGAGGAGTGGATGGGGGTAGGATGGGGGAAAAGTGGAGGGAGCAGGAGGAGAGGGAGTGGAACTAGATTTGGCATGTAAAATGAGAAAAAAATAAGTTTTTTTTAAAAAATTAAAAAATGGTTGTGAGCATTTGACATACAGAGACCCTGGGAAAGGCATAAGACCTGACACAGGAAGCCTGAGAAGATCATGAGACATTGGTACACGGAAACCATAGGAGGGTTGTGAGAACTTGGCACAGGGGAGGAGTGTGAGGTGGTGCCTGTGGCCCTGGGAAGTGGAGAGAGCCTGCTCCAGTCATGGGAATGACTTTTCTGTTGAGCTATGGCCTCAGTCAGGCTTCAGAGGTCAGGCTTCCACTCCACACGCCATTTCTTCACGTACTCTTTACTCTGTGCTGATGGACCCTCATGGCCAAGTGGGGCTGTACTGGCCCTTTAATCCGCTGCCAACAAGATGTGACCAGCACTGACTGGCAAGAAGAGTTCCAGCTCAGTGAATGCTCCTCAAAAAGGCCAGATTCTTACCCCAATACCCTGTTTTCTTCATCTTAATGTGATCATTTCCAAGTAGTGGTCAGCTCTCATTTAATTGGATTTAACAGCGCAGATTAGATTCTACCTTCGAGATGAGTTATCAGTTCTGTGTAGTTTTACCCAGTCAATGTACCGATTAAACCTCAATCTTACTTCATAGACAGCATCAGATCTAAGGAAGATACTGAGCACTCAGATGGGACAGCTGACCACGTAAAAGGGACATGTCACTCTCTGTGCAGCTTGTACACAGATCAGCAGCCAGGCACAGGGCCCCTCCCGTTGCTGTACAACATCTGTATGTACTCAGGGGCTACTCGACCCAATGTATTCAGAACACATTTCACTTCACTGTCCCCTCAAAATCCCACAGGCTTCAAAGTGCAGCCTCCTTTATTCCTGACCAGCTGAGAGACTGGGTAGACTGAGAGCCCAGAGGGTCTCTGGGTTTCTTGAGATGATCACTGAGTGACTAGGGCCAATAGATGTATACCAGGGCTTTGGAGACCCATTCTTGTATGGAAAGAGTAAAGTTACTAGATTATTGATAAAGCCTGGTAAGTAGAACATGAAATAGAAAAATCTCTGTTAATGAACATAGAACAAAAACCTTAAGCTGATGCAGCTGCTTACCTAGGACAGAGGAAAGAGCCACCAAGGTCCATGCAGTGGTGAGGAAGGGAGCCCGCACAGGGAGCCACTGTAGACTGATCACTGAGTACCCACTGCTGTTCCAAGGATGGAGATGCTCTGGACCCAGGCCTGGGCCAGAGAGAGGCTGGGAGTAAGCACTACCCACCAACCAGGCCAGCAGAACAAGGGTACACGTCCACATGTCGGGGGGGATGCTCCTAAGGCTGAGTTTTTAGCTGAGCTTCTCAACAGGCAATCCTGATCTGGAAGGGCACATAACCAGCTTCTCTATAGCTATCACAGGCACAGCTGGCTTCCCCTCCTCTGCCCAGACCCTCCCCTTTACTGACCACAGGCCCAGCCTTGTTCTAGGCAGCCCATGTCTCCTGCCATCTCAAGACATCTCCCTACAAAGCAGCAGGCCACTTCCTCCAGGCAGGAGTTCAAAGCCTTTGCCCACTTCCCTGTCCTGGGAGACAAAAGGCCACCTGTCTACAGAGATTAGTTACTGCTGTCACATAAAATAACAGCGGATAAAGAAGCAGGGTTTAATTGGCTCTTTATCGAGGGTTTTGGCCCCTGATAGGAGCACCACATGAGACAAGAGAAACTTCAGATAACACCCAATTCAGGCTAACACCACTGTCCAGCCTACGGGCGTTATAGCAAGAGCACTCCTTAGGTTTCTGAGAAATTCCCAGGGCATTTGCTCTTTCCAGGCTCCTTCACTCCTCATCCTGTTTGGGACCCTCAAGTCAACTGGTTCTTGGTGCCACTGACTCTTCAAGATGAGGTAACCTTACAGCAGTGTAAGATCTCTGCCCACGTGGTTCCTAGACGTGTGCTCTGCATAGGCAAGTCAAAGGATGCCAGGAGAGGGGGCAGAAAGAGCACATGACCTGTCGTGTGACCCATGAGAAATAGAAGTGTGGTCATCCCCAGAGCCTGATGGAGTGGGACCTGTGCTGAGGACAGCGGTATCTTATTGGCAGAGAAGTCCAATTTGCAAGAGAAACAGTGATGTTAAAGTGACTCATACTGGAGTTGGAGAAACTCATGTTACAACCAAAATGAGTCAGGGTAGGTGGAAACAAATTCTAGATGTAAATAACCATGTGTTGCCTGAGTATGCACATGAATGTGTTCCCCGCTTCTGACCTGGGATGGGCAGATACAGCAAGCCACATCCGGTACTCATATTGTATTTTCTAAGATCCCTCTCTACTAGGAGCATACTGGGCTGGACTTGGTTGCACATGCCTTTAATTCCAGCTCTTGGGAGGCAGAGGCAGGCAGATCTCTGAGATCCCTGAAATGGGGGAGGGCATTTCAGGGTGAGGTAGAAACCTAATGCAATGGAAACCCCCGGGAATCCATGAGGGTGACCCTACTGAAAACTAGTAATGGTAGCTATGAAACCTGAAGTAGTCATCTCATAGAACCAGATCAATCTCCAGCATACCTGTCATCAGAGAGACTTCATCTAGCAACTGATGAATAGGTGCAGGGGTCCATAGCAAATCCTGCAGAAGAGGGAAACACAAGAAAACAGCCCACGGAATCAACTAACCAGGGCCTATAAGGGCTCACAGAAACTGAACCGACAATCAGATTATATCCTGTATGGGTCTGACCTATATTCTCTGTATATGTTATGGTAATGTATCTTAGAGTTCCTGTAGTACTACTCACAGTGGGAGCAGGAACTGTCTATAATTCTTTTGCCTGCTTTTGGGACCCTTTTCCTTCTACTGAGTCCAGCCTTCATATGAGGGGATGTGTCTAGTTTTATCATAACTTGACCTGTCATGTTTGGTGATATCCCTGGGAGGCCTGCCCTTTTCTGAAGAGAAAGGAGGAGGAGTGGATCTTGGGGAAAAGGGATGAGGGATGGGGGTACTGAGAGGAGAAGAGGGAGGGAAAACTGCAGTTGGGATGTAATATATGAGAGAAAAATAAAAAGAAAGAAAATAGTAAAAAGTCTATCTAAATACACATGCCAGCATAATGCCCCTTGGTTTATTGCTCACTGTCATTCTTGGGAGTGCCTCCTTTTGTTCTATAACAAGTTGCCTTTCTTTGGCCAGGCCGTGGTGGTGCACACCTTTAATCCCAACATTCAGGAGGCAGAGGCAGGTAGATCTCTGTGAGTTTGAAGCCAACCTGGTCTACAAGATAGTTCTAGGACAGGCTCCAAAACTACAAAGAAATCCTGTCTGGAAAAAACAAAGATAGATAGATGATAGGTAAATAGGTAGATGATAGATAGATAGATAGATAGATAGATAGATAGATAGATAAATCGCCTTTCTTCTACACCACACTCTGAGTCTTGTCTGAATTCATTCAGCAGAGAACTCAAGGACCAGAGAGTCAATAGGAAGCCAGAGCGAGATCCTATCCCCAAGTCCATCAAATGTCATAGGTAGCTTTCTAGAGTATCATGGGATCAAGAAGGGATAGCCAGCTCCCCTCAGTGCTGTGGTGAAGCACAGGCATGTCTTTATTCTTGACACCCAGCTCTCGCACAGTAGTATGTCACAGCTTCTTCTTGTGTCCTACAGTTCAGGTCTCCACCACCTGGTGAGAAGGTAAATTCTGTATTATCTGGGAGGTCATTTCAGAAACCCCAGGCTTAGCAGGTTTTTGCTATCTAGACTCCCAGGTGAGTGAGTGATCCTCAGCTTCACTTAAGATCTTGATCAACTTCCTTGCTTCACTGGATTGAACTTTAAGTAGCACAATTAGATGCTGTTAACCCTGGAGACCTAAAACTCCTGAACTATAACTCACATGAAAGGGAATATGTCAATCATCCACAGAACTCAAACTACCAACTCCTCTCACCTCAGTCATCCAATATTGCAAAGAAACAAATCTGTGGGAGCTTGGCAGCTTAAAACAGGCACAAGCCTTTAAAAAGTTTTATAAAGAATCTGAGAGGGACAAGAAGGGCTGGTTCTGTGATAGTTTTTATGTGGTTGTGTCAGCTCTGGGTAGGGTGGTGGACCACTGAAAGTTGTATCTTTTCCAGGTCATGGTCATAAGGCTCACAGAGACAATGAAAACTCTCCTAAGGTCACCAGTGCTGGCAATCCGAGAAAGCATTCGGGATAGCACCACAGCCTTCCGCGGCTGTATCTCAGATGACACCCCACCAGATCTGATATCGTAAATGGTTCCAAAGTCTAGCCCTGATGTGATGACAGATGACCACATACCTATGTGGTTCCTGTAAACAGAACAGTGTTAGGTGGATTTGCTTTGCTCTGAGTAAATACCGATTAGATGTCTAATGTGTTTCTAGACCTTGAAAATGGCAGTCATTCCTCATTCATGACTTCATCTTCCACAGCCTAACCCAAAGTCAAGTGTGGCATAAAAATAGTAAAAGAAATTTTTCAGAAATAATTTTTAAATTGCACTCTTCTCTAAGGGTTACTTGAATACATAGCTATGCCATGACAGTTAATCATCTGCCAACTGAGACAACGACTCTTTAATTAATAGGCATCAGTGTTTGCAGCAAGAACAAGCTGTACAAAGGCTTGATTCTTTTCCAAGGATGGAAGCACAGAGTTGGACAGCCTACAACTCATGTGGTTACTCAGGGCAGCTTCCAGTGATCAATGAGGATTATCTCAGCAGCTTGCTTCACTGTCTCATCACATGGGTTTCGCAACCTGCTGCAGTACCCCAGGAGTAAGCATAGGTCAGTACCACACAGGGAGGTCCTCAGGTCACTCATGTAAGGTATGTTACAATATATGGTCACAATTACTCATCTATTGCTGTTAATCTTTCCCTGTGTCTGATATATACATTAAGCCTCGACACAAACACAGAGGAAAGAACCTTGTATGAAACATGATATGTTAGTACTAGCTGAAGCCCTAGGCACCCACTAAGACTCTTGGACATATCCCCAGGGAACACATGGCATGTCCCCCTCTGCTTGTCCATTGCTTTGAAGTCAGTTTTGTCTAACATTCACACATCTGTCTGGAGTTTCTATTTTATTGGAGTTTGTCTAGTGTGTCTTTCCCATTATCTTTAACAGCCCAAATCATTATATTTAAAATGATCTACTTGTAGGCACCATGTAGGTGAGTCTTTAGAATATACATGTTTGGAAGCAATGTTTCAATATTGAACCTACATTACATGTAAATTTTAGGGACATTAAAACTAACAAAAATTTAATAAATTCTACATCAATCAAATACATGCCATAAACACTGGAGTAACAAAAGAGATGTTAGAGCAGCCAAAGGGCCCAGGTCATGAGAGGCACCACAGACCAGTTTACCAGGATGACACCATAGAATGTGGTTATGGATAACAAGAAGGCTATAAAGTGTCATCTGGACCGAAGGGAAACAGTTATGTTAGTATTAGAGGCCTTAGGTTCTTCCAGGATCATTTCAGCCCTACATCCAGAAATACCCATAAGCAGTGCCTTCAAACAGGCTAAATTAACTTCTCACAGTTCTAGAGCCCAGAAGCTTAAAGTCAAGACAATGCAGAGCTGGAGACCATGAGGCCTCCTTTACATTCTAGATGCTATCCATACCTCGTGGCCTCTGCTTTGTTCTCATGGCTTAGTGCCCACTGGTCCTCCTGTGAAGATCCTTGTCTGAGCAGGTCAGGGTCCACCCTCTAACACTCCTGTAACACCCACTGCCTCTTCAGAGTCCACCTCTAAATATAGCAGCACTGGCACTCAGACTTAGGTGTGGCGTTGCTGGTCCTTCCCATTTGCCTCGATAATCTCACACAGATCAGAAGGATATATCAAGTGTGAGCAGTATTGAGTACAACAAGACATACTTGGTTTTATGGATCTCTCCACTGGAGACCAATTCATGTTTACCAGGGCCTTTTTGCCTTGATAGAATCTGCCTTTAGTCACACTGCATACCCTGACATAGAAGGAAACTGGAAATTAGTAACTCCTTGGATAAACCCCCAAATATGCAGAAATTGAATATTATTCTAAATAGTCAGGTTCAAAGAAGAATAAAGTCATTTTCTGGGATGAACATAAAAATATAACATATCCAAATTAAACAGTGCTTAAAGGGAAATTCACAAGACTAATTGGTTCTATTAGCAATATTTAACTAGTGAATAAATTTAGAGTTAAAATGTTTATATTGGAAACAGAAGAAAGCTGGAAAGAACAGTCTAAGTTTCCATCTTAAATTACTTTTAGGAAAAAAATGAAGCTCACAACAAGTAAAAGGAAAGAAATAATAAACATAAGTGAAATCAATGGAATTGAAACCAAAGACAATAAAGAAAATCAAGGAAATGAAAAGCTGTTTTGTTTATGTAGTCCTGGCTGTCTGGAACTCACTTTGTAGACCAAGCCAGACTCAAACTCAGAGATCCACCTGCATCTGCCTCCTGAGCGTTGGAATCAAAGGCATGCTCCACCATTGCCTAGATGAAAATATTTTGTTTTGGGTAGATAAATAAAATTGAATAAGCCTTTAACCTATTGACCAGAGAAAGGAAGTTGGGGCAGAGAAAGAATGAGGAGTGGGGATAGAGGAAGAATGGAAAGAGAAAGAAAAGATTCCATTTTCAACCCTACCTAACACTCAACAAACTGAGAAATGGAAGGATTTTCTTTAACCTGGTGAAGCAAATCAATTGGAAAACTTACAGCCAATGCTGCCCTTCACTGTGGTAGAAACTAAGCTCTTTCCCCTGGAGCCAAGGTCACAAGGAGGTCTACTGTTATCACACATTGCAAACACCAGAAATAATCCCAGTTAGTGTCACAAAACAAGAGGTGCCAAGGCTCACGGGCTGCAAAGGAGGAAATGAAACCATTTGTCTGCTGAAGGCATCGCTGTTTACGTGTATAATTCCAAAGAATTAGCAATAAGACAAGCCCTGCTAAAACTAGTTAGGCAAGGTCCCAAAGCCCAGTATTGACACACAGAAACCCATCTCTATTTTATTCAAAGGCAGGGAGCACATAGGGATCACAACCCAGCGTTCATGGAAGAATTAAAATATGTTCACCAAAGAACATGAAAAGATACTCAGCATTGTTAGCCACAAAGGAAAAACCTCTGAAGCAACAATGCAATGCCACTGTGTGCCCAGAAGAGCGCTCAAAAGAAAGGAAAGAAAGGGAACGGTGTACAGGAGACAGTGATGGCTCACCCCAAAGAGAAACCAGCTCATGACTCTATGGTTCACGTGAAGAACTAGAAAATGAGGTTCTTACTCAAGTGCAGTTAATATATGGCCTTTGAAAAACACTTGATCACAAGTTTTGATTAGTAGTCTGTTCTACTTCCTTGAAGTTCCACTTTGAATCTTTAATTTTTCTTCAAATCCCTAGGAGTTTCTATTCAATGGTATTAAACTAGTCATTTAAGGCATTAAATGATGAATAATGTGATATTCGTCTTGAAAAACAAAATAAAACTAAGTAAGTGACATAGCTGTCATTTGATTTAATAAGTGCAGGTTGGCACAGAAGTAGAGAAAGACCAAATACAGTGAGTGATTAGATAAAGAAATGGGTCTAATAGAGACCAGCCGAAAAATAGTCCCAAGAAGAAACACGAGATAAAAAGAGTGGAGTCTGAATCCTCACTTGGCAATGGTCAGTGACGGTAGCATCTACTACAAGTAAGATAGGTACATATCCCCATCCCCAGTCTGTGTGGCAAGGGCCACCACGTTGCCTGAGTTCTTCTTTGCTGGGTGGCTTTCCCAAGTCCGGGGCACCCTCCTGGTCAGCCTATATAACCCTACCTCATTCAGCTTCATTCTGACCTGAGCTTTTTGAGGTCTGTGATCCCTTCCTGCCATTTGCTCTTCTTCAAGGGCTTTGCACACTTCACATCCTAGAATACAACCTAGAGCCTGGAGGCTTGCAACAAGACAATTGAGAGCAAAGGGATGAAGCCCTTCTTTAGGAGTAAGCCAGCAAAGTTATTGGGCTTTGACCCAGTACATCCGCCTTCCCAGAGCACAGGAAGCCAAGAAAGATAGCAGTCAGGGAACAAGGCCAAGGGTCAGAGGTTGAGGCTGCATCAGGACCCTGAAACTGGGTGGAGAAATTGGCAAGGGTGAGCCCTCCCATGATGGAGCTCCCCAGCACTCACCTCCGCCACTCACACAATGGTCCCCTGCTAGGTGGATCTTCCAGCCCATCCTGCATTGCATGCCTTTCCTTTTTCCTTGTGGCTTCATGTCACACTGTGCATCCCACCTTGGGATTCTAAGACATCAGTCATGTCGGCAGATCAAGAGCCAGTTGCTAAACACACCCTTGAAGTTGCTGGGAATTCAGGTGTGTACCTGCTGGTGGACCAGGTGTGGGTGACTTAGGACTTCAAAGGTCTTGGGCAGGAAAGAGGTTGTGAGTTCAAATAGGTGAGTCAGGCCCATTGTTTCATATATCTGAAAAATCAATTGAGTCCAAAGTAAAACATGTATTTAACCAGCAAAAGTGTATGGCTAATTGGTTTTTAAAGGATGTGCTTCCTGATCCTTGATACGAAAAGGGACCTGAGATTAAAAAATAAAACAAAATAAAACAAGACAAAAAAATCTGTGAGGACTGAGTTCTGGAAATCTGAGGCCAAATGAATACAGTGAAATAGCAGAGTCCACAGAAGACAGCTCAGTCTTTCCTTTAGGAGATAGTACTACAGGAGTGAGAAATAGCACAAGAAAACCTGCAAGCGTGGACCAACAGAAACAGCAGGCTGATAAGGGTCTAGGCCCTTCCAGAGATCCCTGTGTCTAAGAGATGAAAGCTTGGCCTTCTCTGCACGAGTGTGGGATCAGAGCCAGGAAGGTCCCTGGTTCTTTTGTAAGATGGGCTCTTAACTTAGATAGCACTTACAACGCTCCTGTCCCAAACAGCTGAAGTTTCAGGCTGTTGTGCCTCAGATGATCTCAGGGAAAAGGTTCTCAACCTGAAGAATATCTGGTAGGTTTGGTGCCTCTTATGAATTGTCTGGATCCTTATCAACCTTAGATGCTCCTGTGGGGAGGGGCAGAGGCAGGTGCCACTGTGTGCTACTGCAGAAGCCAGCTGGGCACGAAGTATGATATGAGCCCTGCTTGGGTATACCTTCTGAACGTGAGAGAGGACTAGGACTTTGGAACCATCTTTTGTCTCTCCACATGCAGGATCAGGGATGATATGTCCTGGAAATGTGGGTGAGAACTCTGCACAGCGGCAATGAGACCCAACCAGGCCTCTTTGGCGTTTCTAAAAAGACAGTGAACAACTTTATCTATTAGGGCCTCACCAAGATGTCTTCTATATTCTATTGTCTTGGTACATTTTTGGATTTGGTATGTATATAAGTGGTCATAATCAAATGGAGTTGTTTGTATCAAAATTAACCAAAGTACACTGAAAGCCTCCAGAGGTTGTGAAGAAGGGGAATCTCATGCTCTTGTGCCTTAATAGCAAGAGCTATGAATTAAGACTCTGCCAGAGCCAGAGCCAGGCAGAAACTACCTCAGCCTCACATGGGAACTTCTGCCAGTACTGCCTGCCCACTTTGGGGTTATTGACATCCTGGTTTCTGGTCATGAGAGCCAAACAGGGTCAGAACAATTTATGCAGGCTTTTTACTTTACCTTTGAAAGTCTTCTTTTGTCTCATGCCCTGAATATGCCTCAGATACATGGCTCACATGGTCTCACTGTGGTGCTCAATCCCAAACACAGGAGTCTTTAGACACTCTGTGACTGAGGTTGACAAATGTGTGAAGGGTTGTTTCTGTGGCTGCTTTACTAGAGACTTGCTCCTTTGAAACAACACAGACTTCTTTTCTCACAATCTTAGGGGCCACAAGTCCCACACAGAGGTCTGTAAAAAACTGGGCTCCCCCTGCAGCACCAGGGAGGGTCTTTCCTGTTTTGTCAAACTCCTATGACCCCACTAGGGCTACCCCACCTCAGTCTCTGCTTCAGCCTCCACTGGCTCATCTTGGTAGTGGCTTTTGACTTCTACAAGGACTACACCTGGGCCAGCCTAATAATAACCCAGAGCAAATCCCAAGATTCCTGGGCAGCTTTTCTTCTGTCTTACAAGGTGACATTTGCCATGTGAGCAATTTCATGGCCTCTCAGGCAGTTCATGCTGTTGTGAGATGCTATGGGCTTCAACAACATATGCTCCTTCCTCAGGCTTGGAATGCAGGATCAGGCCTAGTCAGGTCTGCTATTGGGGACCTGTCTCCCTGCCTCCTTTCTGTACAAAGAATATGGAAAGAGCTTGCTGATGCCTGGAAGTCAACTAGATGAACAAAGTTCTACTCAGTAGACCCCGGGTTTGACGAAGAGACTTTCAGTGTGTTCTAGGCAGGGGAACACTGTGAAACTTCTGCACCCAGCCTATCATTCCAACTACAGGGTGAGAGCCTATGGAAGCCTCTCTGTGAAGGGTCCTAGTGAGAGGCAGGAGGAGCATCCCAGGGTCCAGGCAGGGAAACCTCAGAAGCGAAGGCTCCAGGAGTGGTAGAGAGAAGGTGAACGGAAGTGGGAGTGGACGCGAATGGCCGGGTCACTAGCAGCTGCTACCACAGGCCATACTGCGCCCAATGGGGCTGTCTGGGGGAGGGCCCAGAGCAGAGCTAGGTTGCACAGAGCCGGTGGGGTGGGTTAGCGTGGGTGAAACCGCTCAGACACAGCTTTAGACACAGCTCATGCTCCGCCCCCTTTCTGGCTGGGCCCGCCCCTTGCAGCGTTGGGCCTGGCCGGCCACTTCACCGTACTGCGCAGGCGCAGCGCGCGAGCGTCGGGTTTGAAGCTATGGCGCCAGGACAGCGGTTGGTCTTGTGCGAGGAGACCGTCCGGGAGCGCAGCGGCCTGGGTCCCCACCGGGACCTGGGTGCGTGTGGGGACGACTCCTGGGGCTCAGGGTGTCCCCCAGGAGGGCTGCCTGGTCTGCTAAGTCGGCCTCAGTGCGCATGCCGCTTCGCCGAGAACGGTCTCGGCCGGGTGGTGGGGGGCGGGTTGTGGGAGAGGGCGAGGCTGTCCCTGAGAGCCTGGGGACCGGGCCTGTGTGTATATGTGTGATTGATAGTGTGTATATCTGTGATAGTGTGTACATGTGTGAGTGATAGTGTGTATGTGTGTGATGGTGTGTATATGTATATGTGTGATTGTGTATATGTGTGATGGTGTGTATATGTGTGGTGTGTACATGTGTGATTGATAGTGTGTATATGTGTGATGGTGTGTATATATGTGATAATGTGTATATGTGTAATGATGTGTATATGTGTGATGGTGTGTATATGTGTGATTGATAGTGTGTATATGTATATGTGTGATGGTGTGTACATGTGTGATTGATAGTGTGTATATGTGTGATAGTGTGTATATTGTGATAGTGTGTATATGTGTGATGGTGTGTACGTGTGTGATTGATAGTGTGTAGAATTACAGGCAGTTGCTACCGCGACTGGCTCTAATTCTCATTGATTTCAATATGGTTTTAAAATATCCCTTTGGATATCTTCTTAGACCTTTGAATTACTTAAGAATTACTCTCTTTTTTATACGTACTTTAGGAATTTGTTTTAAGAATATCTCGTGTTTGCAGGTTTTCTCGTTTTCAATTGTTGATTGTAGTGTGATTCTAATATGGTCAGAAAACCTACTGCATATGATTTTAGTTTTCTTAAATCTGCAGAGTGTGTAATGACCCAGCGTTGTTTCTGTGTGAGAGTGTTCCCAGTTCCCTTGGAAAGTGTGTTGTTGACTGGAATGCTAGTGAATGTCAGGTTGATCTTCTTGGCTGATAGTATTCCGTTCAGTTGGGGGATTTTCTGTCTAGTGATCTTGTTACTTACTGAGAGGGTATAGTAGTTGGTTTTCTCATTTCCTGTATGAAATACCTGACAAGAAGCAACTTTAGAGAGAAAAGGTTTATTTTGACTCTCAGTTGGAGGAGAGAAAAGTCCAGGCAAGAAAGGCATAGTGACTAAGGTGTAAGGTGGCTGTTCACATTGCATTTGCAGTTAGGAAGCAGACAGTGATTACGGTCAGCCTACTTTCTCCATTTTTTATTATTTATTTATTCGTTCCTTGGTTCTTTTGGAGACAAAGTCTCTCTATGTAGCCCTAAGAAGTGGTGGTGCACACCTGTGATCCTTGGGAGTCTAAGGCAAGAAGACCTAGCATTCAGGGCCATGCTTGGCTGCCTAGATTTGTCTCCAAAACAAACAAAAAATCAAGAATATTAATGAAGACTCTATTCAAGGCTGGTGAGATGGGCACAGGCCCTGTTGTAGTGAGGGAAGAAGATTCTGTTCCTGGTATGATACGGGCATGTGAATGTTTTAGCTGACAGATAGGAGTCCATAGATAAAACATTGCTAAGAGGAAAGGAGGGAGGAGAACCTTGCTGGCACTGGGGGATAATGAAGGATAAGTGGTAGTATGAGGGGTCAAGGTGAGGGCAGGGAGGAAGTGCACTGGTGTGCCTAGGGTAGACTGTAAGCCTAATTACACTTTGGTCAAGCTGAGTGTCAGTGTCTGCTGTTTCTAAAAGCTTCTAAAATAATCCCCCCAATTGAATTTCTATTATACTATTTTCAATTTTAAAAAGAATTAAAATCTTACAATTTTCTATTCTTAGCTGAGCTTCGATCTTTATCTATTCCTGGAACATACCAAGAGAAGATTACTCACCTGGGGAACTCTCTGATGCGTTTGACATCTCTAAAATCCTTGGATCTCTCACGTAACTCCTTAGTTAGTCTTGAGGTGCGTTTTAGGCTTGTTAAAATTTATCACTATCAGTATCAGAGGAGCATATTTTAATGGTTAAAAAATGCAACATGTTTTGAAGCTGCACAAAGAATGCTTATAAACTGCACATTTAGAATATAACATTAAGTGTTATATTGTCACTGCTGTTCATCTAAAGCTGTATCTCACCCATCCCATCATATCTTTAACCTACTTCAAATACCAAAGTAATGAACTTTGTAAAGAAGGTGAATTATCTTTAAATTGAATGAAACAAGATCCTAAGGACTAAAGTGTGCATGCCCATCCTTCTTCATCCTTTCATCTGCTGTGTTTCCTCTTCCTGTACTTCATCTACTCATGGCCTGGCAGTGTGTATCTTGACCCAGTCATGATGACAAAATAATGAGTTCCCCAAAGTTTGTATAAATACTACTTAGGTCTCAATTCAGGGAGGAGGGCCTTGCCTTGAAAGGAACATACGATATCACTGCCTGGGAAAATATTACTTAGTAGGGACCATTCTTTTTTTTTTTTTTTAATTTTAAATTTATTTATTTATTAAGGATTTCTGCCTCGTCCCCACAACTGCTTCCCATTTCCCTCCCCCTCCCCCGATCAATTCCCCCTCCCTCATCTGCTCGAAGAGCAATCAGGGTTCCCTGACCTGTGGGAAGCCCAAGGACTGCCCACCTCTATCCAGGTCTCGTAAGGTGAGCATCCAAACTGCCTAGGCTCCCACAAAGCCAGTACGTGCAGTAGGATCAAAAACCCACTGCAATTGTTCTTGAATTCTCAGTATTCCTCATTGTCCGCTATGTTCAGCTAGTCCGGATTTATCCCATGCTTTTTCAGACCTAGGCCAGCTGGCCTTGGTGAGATCCCAATAGAACATCCCCATTGTCTTAGTGTGTGGGTGCACCCCTCGTGGTCCTGAGTTCCTTGCTCGTGCTCCGTCTCCTTCTGCTCCTGATTTGGACCTTGAGATTTCTGTCCGGTGCTCCCGTGTGGGTCTCTGTCTCTGTCTCCTTTCATCGCCTGATGAAGGTTAATATTCCTGAGGATGCCTATGTGTTTGTCTTTGGATTCACCTTCTTATTTAGCTTCTCTAGGAACATGAATTATAAGCTCAATGTCCTTTATTTATGGCTAGAAACCAAATATGAGTGAGTACATCCCATGTTCCTCTTTTTGAGTAGGGACCATTCTTGACTTAGGTACAGGCTCCAGCTTTGGCTAAAACCAAGGGTTGACTCCTCTCTCAAATCCCAAACTTTAGCCTCCTGATCTGAGTGTGTGCAGAGTAAATGAAATTGTGTAAGTTATATAGCTTGATTCATACTGGCCCTCGAGAGAGTTGCTGTGCTTATTACTGTTGAGACTCACAAACCTGTATTTAGACACCCGTGTAGTTGCTGCCCTATATGGAACATAGAACTTCACAAATGAGAACATGTTGCATTGTTAGTTTTTTTCTGGTAATGTATATGTTCACTATAAGTATGTTTAAATTGATTGGCTCCTACCAATATCTTATTTTTCATGATGCACTACTTGAGGTATTTTCTCATTAACAGGGCATTCAGCATCTGGTCTTCTTGGAGAGTCTCAATCTCTACTACAACTGTATTTCTTCATTAGCAGAAGTATTTAGGCTCCACTCCCTAACAGAGCTCCAGGATGTGGACTTCCGGCTTAACCCTGTTGTGAAAAATGAGTCTGACTATCGCCTGTTTGTTGTGCACATGCTCCCTAAGCTCCGACAGCTGGGTAGGTGGAGGAGCCACTGTGCTCACACCCTCATATAGTGGAGTCATTTTTGTGCTCCTGTTGGAAGATGAAGCTGTTTTTTTGCATTGGTTGTCTAAATCCCTTTCGGCTCTGAAGTATCCTTCATCTTCACTGGGTTGGTCTTTCTAGCCAGCCAGCCCAGGCTAATCACCAAGTTCCAGGCCTACTAAGAGACCTTACCTCAAACACAAGATGGCTAGCATTTGAGAAAAGACACCCACAGCAGGTTACATATGACCCCCACATGCACACATACATGCACATGCACTAACAAACACACATACTTATACAGCACATATACACACACATAACACTACCAACAACAACAACAGCAAAATGCCAAGTTTACGGTCATTCTTTAGTTAATACCTTTAAGTTCCCAGGGTAGTTTCTTGTAGGACAAGGAGCTTGTAAACATTTCCTGACCTTTCTATTGTTATTGGGATCAGACCTCTTGTCATAGTGATCATTGGAAACCTTCCCCTTCTGAGCCCAGAGGTCATTAAAGTAATAGAACCCCTGAAGGTCTATTAGAAATATTAGAAAAATAGAGCACTTTTCCTTCATAGCAAATGCCTGCAAGCAAAGATGCCATTCAAAGTCTTTTGGAAAAAGTGCAGATGCCAATTTTTGGGTCGGTGGGTAAAATGAGTGAAGATACTTGCTGCCAAGTTGATGGCCTGATTTAATTCTGTTCTTTGCAATGGTATATGTACACCCACACTCATACACATAAATATATTCATAAATTAGACATAATTTTAAAAAAATGGATGCTGTTTTTCAGTTAACAAGAGCAAAAAGAGACTGATGTGACTTGAGTGTCTACCTGACCCTTGTATGTAGACAGGCAGGCGTTGGCCAGATCTGAATCAGCCTCGCTTTTATACCCAGTACATAAATGTAGGAGAGACATGGTCTGTCAGTCAGTCTTCCCATAGAGAGTCTTCATGCCAGCCTTGCACAATCATTCCTCAGCCCTGGGAGATGGACACTGTCTAAGACCTGTTCTGTGGGATTATTAGTAAGTCAAGAGCTTTCATGAGTGAGCATCAGATTGAACTCATCCATACAGTCTGAGCTGTCGTGTCTTAGCACCAAGGACTAGAACGTTTTGATTATGAACGGATCTTTCATGTGTAAATGGAATTCTGATACCTTAAACTCCCTTTCTCTGCATCTTGAAGATTTTTCTAGAGATAGCAGAAGAATTTAGCAGCATGAAAGAACATGTTCCTTTTGTTTCATCCTTCTGTAACAGTAAATTAGTGGGGATGAATTAGTCCTTGCAAAACAGTTCTTTCTCTGGTCAGCTGTAGTTTGGTTATTGCCAGAAGTCACCTTTTTAGTAACTCAGTTGGAACTATTTTCTTCAATCCTCTAAAGGTAATTTGAGGACCTGACATAATAGTCCTGAGTAAACAAGCTAGCCTCTAGCCCAACAGGTTTCATTTCCCAAGAGCTCAGCTCCTAGGGCAGAATGGGCCAGTAGCAGTGGTGGGCAGAACTGTCTCGTTTGTGGCTGGTAGTCTGTTGCCCCTGAAGTGGTGACCATGTGTCTCTAGCCTCAGTACAGCTGTTGGTCAAAGGCTAGAGGGTGCTGAGTGCCTGCATCTTCTGTGTCTTGTCCCACAGAGCCCAGCTGCAGCACATTGTGAGCGCTGACAGAACTGTTTCAACCCCATGAAAGCACAGGTGTGTACTCCTGGGGGCATGAACACTGTTAGACCACAAGTGCCGAGCAGTTGGACTAGGTGCCCAGAGCACATTGTTTAGTTAAAACATACTTGGGATATCTATGTTTAATTTGACTATAGTTGGGAGGATAAGTGCTTATGTTCTATTCTTTATTTGACTGTTTAAGTAACTTATAAACAGTTGAGGTTGCCTTTGTTTTTAAAAGCAGTACAGCTATGAGTAATCTTGAGATTCTTCAGTTTTTAATCACTGCCTTCCCCTTGCCAAAAAAGTTTAGATTCAGAATCATAAAGAGTTTGTACGGAGAAGGAATGTAAGAGGTTCATACACAGCAAAGGGATGTTAGTGATATTAGAATCACTGGGAAAACCCTGTCCAAAGGCCCTGAATCAACGGGTGCTAGAGGGGGAACTTTGATTCTATACAGGGCCTGGAGAGGGGCTTGGTCCTTGGTACCTATTGTAGGTAGGAATTTGGAAGGCTCTGGAAGTTTTGCATTTGCGTTCTGGTAGAGGAGTCCAGAATTTACTGTCTCTGACTGGAAAATAGCTCAGTGTAGACATGTTCCGCTAGAGAAGACACGTGTAACTTTACAACATTGTGGATTTTCCTCACTCTTTACTATTTTCTATAATTTTGTGCCAAAGTAAATACCATTTAGGAGCTGGCATGGGAACTTATCCACATGTGCAACTAGAATGCTACTATAAAATGGGAGAGTTCCAGGAGTAACTGAGGTCCTCCTCATCCTCAGGTACTCTTGGTCAAAGCCTTCTGAGGCCTCAGATCTCTAGTGGGAACATTTGGGATTCTCAGTCCTCGTCAGTGTGTTGTAGACTCATCTGTGCAGACCTTTTCGCTTATGTGATAAGAAACATCCAGTGTCTGGCATGTACATATTTAATAAACATTTAAAAAGCATCTTAAATGTATGTGCACTTCATATGTGTCCTACATTTGCAGCAGGCATTAGCCTGTTCCAGTAGCAGCTCATGGACAGTGAGCTTTGAGGGCATAGGCTAGCCTCTTGGCATTGTACTTGGCATTGTTGGGAAGCCTAGTATAGCCACCAGAGCTCATAATTCAAGGTTGATACATGCCATTTGCTGATGAGAGCTTATGGTTGAGTCAGCCCTGGCACCAAAGTCTTCCTGTATTGTGAGCTCCAGGGTAGGGGAACTGGGCATAACAACTCTCATGAAAAACATGGCAATCACCTGCCCTTGCTGTTTTCTATAGTTCTTATAAATTTTGTCTTTAGATGACCGTCCTGTGAGAGAGAGTGAGCGAAAGGCTTCTCAGCTTCATTTTGCTTCAGAGAATTCACTGGACTCAAAGCAGAGCTTCTCGGCTGCTGTAACAGCTGGAAGGTATGCACTGATGTAGTTCTGCTCAGAGATGGACTTCAAACTTGCCTGTTGACAGAACATTCAGCCATCAGGCATGTGTGTCTGTGCGCCAACTGCCCTGGGGATGGAGTAGATGGTGGTGCAGGGTCTGTCTCTCTGTTCAGATGTTTTTTCAATACTACCAACCCATTTGAAACAGGAGAGCTGCTGTGCAGACGGCCATACCACAGAGCCTTGCATTTCTGATCTCTTGGTGTCTCTGGTGTCAGCTTTTTCCTTTATTTTGCTGTTCACATTATGGCACTAATGGAGAACATTAGCATATCTTGACCCCGTTCTGTATTTTTCTTTTTGTTTTTGAATTTTGTTTTTTTTTCATATATGTATATTGTCTTAGTTAAGGTTCTGTTGTTGATGAAAGGGTTTATTTCAGTTTGCACTTAGAGTTCATTTACCAAAAGAAATCAAGACAAGAACTTAAACAGGGCAGGAACCTAGAGGCAGGAGCTGATGCAGAGGCTATAGAGGAGTGCTGCTTACTGGCTCGCTCCTTAGCCTGTTTTCTTATAGAACCAGGACCATCAGCCCAGGCATGGTACCACCACAATGGGCTGGACCCTCCCCCACCAATCTCTAATAAAGAAAATGCTCTACAAGCATCAAATGTTATGATTTGCATTTCCGTGATGGCTAAGGATGATAAACAATTCTGTTTCTCAGCCATTTGAAATTCTTCTGTTATGAATTCTCTGTTTAGATCTGTACTCCATTTCTTAATTGGATTATTTTGGGGGGGGTGTCTAGTTTCTTGAGTTCTTTATATATTTTGGAGATCTGTCAGATGTGGGGTTGGTGACGATCTTTCCTTTTCTGTAGGCTGCTATTTTGTCTTATTGGCTGTGTCCTTTGCCTTACAGAAGCTTTTCAGTTTTATGAGGTCCCATTTATTGTCGATCTCAGTGTCTATGCTACTGGTGTTCTATTCAGGAAGTTTTTTCCTGTGCCAATGTGTTCAAGGCTACTTCCCACTTTGCCTTCTGTCAGGTTCAGCATAACTGGATTTACAATGGGGTCTTTGATCCACTTGGACTTGAGTTTTGTGCAGGGTGATAGATATGGGTCTATTTGCATTCTTCTACATGCCAACATCCAGTTATGCCAGCACCAGTTGTTGAAGATGCTTTCTTTTTTCCCTTGTATGATTTTGGCTTTGTCAAAAATCAGATGTCCATAGATGTATGCATTTATGTCGGGGTCTTCAGTTTAATTTCATTGATGCACCTGTCTGTTTTTATGCCATTACCATGCTGTTTTTATGATTTTACCTCCTTAGTAGATCTGGAAATTGGGGATAGTGATACCTCCAGAAGTTCCTTTATTGTACAGGATTGTTTAGCTAACCTGGGATTTTGATTTTCCATATGAAGTTGAGTGTTCTTTCAAGGTCTGTAAAGAATTGTGTTGGAAATTTAATGGGAATTGCATTGAATCTATAGATTGCTTTCGATAAAATGATCATTTTTACTATGTTAATCCTACTGATCCATGAGCATGGAGATCTTTTGATATCTTCTCAAATTTCTTTCTTCAAAGACTTAAAGTTATTTTTTTGTTCTCCTTTTTTTTTTTATAGTTTTTTATTGAGCTCTACATTTTTTTTTTTTTTTGCTTTTTTCGAGACAGGGTTTCTCTGTGGTTTTGGAGCCTGTCCTGGAACTAGCTCTTGTAGACCAGGCTGGTCTCGAACTCACAGAGATCCGCCTGCCTCTGCCTCCCCAGTGCTGGGATTAAAGGCGTGCGCCACCACCGCTCTACATTTTTCTCTGCTTTCCTCCCTGCTTCTCCCCTCCCCTTCTACCATCTCCCATGGTTCCCATGCTCCCAATTTACTCAGGAGATCTTGTTCTTTTCTAACATGTGGATTAGATCCATGTATGTCTCTCTTAGGGTCCTCATTGTTGTCTAGTTCTCTGGGATTGTGAATTGTAGGCTGATTTTGCTTTATGTCTAACAGCTACTTACTGCTTTCTGAGTTTTCTGTCCTGCCCAGTTCCCGCAATCGTTAAGTCCCAAAGAAATCACACAGCGGTCTACATTAATCATAAACTGATTGGCCCATTAGCTCAGGCTTCTTATTAACTCTTATAACTTACATTAGCCCATCATTCTTATCTGTGTTAGCCACATGGCTTAGTACCCGTTTCAGTGGCGTAGTCAGACCTTGCTTCTTCTGTGTCTAGACAAGACTGCAGAGGGAGCTTCTCTCTTCCCAGAATTCTCCTGTTCTCATTGACCCGCCTCTACTTCCTGTCTGCTTATTCTGCCTATACTTCCTGCCTACTACTGGCCAATCAGTGCTTATTTAAAAAATAATTGACAGAATATAGACAATTGTCCCACACCAACTTATGAATAAGTACATATGATATTTGTCTTTCTGGGTCTGGGTTACCTCACTCAATATGATGTTTTCTAGATCCATTCATTTGCCTGCAAATTTCAAGGTGTCATTTTTTTTCTGTTTTTTTTTTTTTTTTGTGCCTAGAATTCCTTTCCAAGATCTCTCAGGTTTTATGTGGATTAAGCTGGCCCACATTAGCATGCCATTCTGTAGTCTGAGGCTGCTCATTCATTTCCCTGCCACCCATACCCAAAATAATCACACATAAACTGTATTATTACAACACTGCTTGATTTACTAGCTCACGCTTCTTATTGACTAGCTTTTATATGTTAAATTAACCCATTTCTACTAATCTGTGTATTGCCACGTGATTGTGGCCTACTGGTAAGGTTCCTTTTCGTGTCTGTCTCCTGCTGTGGTTACATGGCTTCTCCCTGATTCCGCCTACCCTCTCCTCTTCTATCTGCTTGGAATTCCCGCCTTGCCCTATTCTGTGCTGCAGTATGCCCAAAGTAGCTTCGTTATTAAATAATTGTATTCACAGCATGCAGAAGGGAATCCCATATCACCTGCAACTCATGACTTTGTCACGCATGGTCAGTTGTGCTAGGTAATGATGGAGGAAGGTCATTGGCTAATAAAGGAACTGCCTTGGCCCATTTTATTGGTTGGAAGATAGGTGGGAGGAGTAGGCAGAACAGGACGCTGGGAGGAAGAGGAAGTGAGCTCACTCTCGACAGCTCTGCTCTCTGGAGCAGATGCCTGAGAGAGACGCCATACTCCCAGCTCCCAGGCAGACACACGCCATGAAGCTCTGACCCAGGATGGACTAGGCTAGAATCTTCCCGGTAAGACCAGTTCTCACAGATTATTAGAGATGGGTTGATCGGGATGTGAGAATTAGCCTGTAAGTGCTAGAGCTAAAGGGCCAAGCAGTGTTTAAAAGAATACAGTGTCCGTGTAATTATTTTGGGTAAAGCTAGCCGTGGGGGCGGCCGAGTGCCGGGGATGCAGCCCCGCAGCTCTTACTACTACAAGGTAAGACCTTCTTCCAGGTCACTTTGTAACGAGAGCCATCCTAGCACTGAACTCTTCACAAGAGAGGTGTGAGGGTCCCCTGTGGACTGTAGTATACATGGGCCTGCTGGCACTGAAGACTTTTCTTTTCCTTTGCAGACCACACCACTCCAGAACCAGATGTGCTGATACTTCAGCTAAGAAATGCTTAGTTATGGATGCTGATGATGAGGCTGTCCTGAACCTCATTGCTGAGTGCGAGTGGGACCTGAGCAATCCTCCTGGGAGCACGAGCTCCAGCCAGAAGGAACACGAGGCTGACCTCCATTATGCCCAAGGTGCGCTGCACAGCACAGTGAATCTCCATGGTTTAGGGAGGCTTTGGCTTCAGCGTGGACTTTTGATGCTTATAGTATTGACTTTGAATACTAGTATTTGGTTTATGGAATTAGAAAATGGAAAGTTAATGGATCTAATTTGAATCTAGTCATAATTACGGTTGTTTGAGTATCAATCTCTCTCCGAGCATAGAAAAAATACCTGATATAAACAAGAAAGCTAGATGTCCACAGCACCTGAGGAGGAGCAGTCAATCACTTGGCTCTTACGATATGCCAGTGCTCAGGAACCTGATAGGCCAGTGTACCTACCAGAATCTCAGAACTTCTCACACTGTGAGCTTAATGCACACCAGAGACTTGCTTATAAGCTTTAATGTCTTCTACTCCATGATAGGTTTCCTAGAGCCATTCATGCTGGGGCCAGCAGCTCCTGAGCCATATCTTCCCAATACTGCTGTCCTCAGTCCTCTTAATCCTAGTTCTCCTCATAGGCGTGTGTTTGTTTATAATTTTACCTTGCCTTTTCCCGAAGGGTTTTGATGCAGTGTTGGCCATTTGTGTGCTTTCTCTTTAGTACTTTATAGCCTTCCTGCCCTGTTGTTTAATGGGCTTATTTCTCTTTTCGGTGTTGAATCATACAAATTATGTGTGGATTTTAGTTCTGAGACCTTTCTCTCAATCCATTTATTGATTGCCTTTTCACTTTCATAACAGTGATTCAAAGAACCAATAAGTCCAAGCAGCCCCTTTTTCTATACTAGAATGTGCTGTGTCTTTATGATGCTTTTCCACCTCGTGCTATAGAAAGACAGTCCATATTGAAACAGTACTGAGTGCTGTAAAAGTGCTGCATTACTGGCCACGACCTCGCCCTGTAGTTGTTTTTTTTTTCTTTGTCTTGTTTTGTTTTTAACTCTTTTTCTTTGCTCTTTTGGGGCCCTCTACCCAGCTCCCAAGTAATCACAAGGAGACTTATTCTTTCTTATTATGCCCAGTCTTAGCTTGGCTTGTTGCTAGTCAGTTTTTCTTAACTTAAATTATCCCAGCTACCTTTTGCCTCGGGGCTTTTTACCTTTTTCTATTTCTATCTATCTTTTCTTTTCCTCCATAGCTCTACATGTAGTGGGGTGGCTGGCCCCTGGTGCCCTCTCTTCTCTCTCACATGTTCTCCTTGTATTTATTCTTTCTGCCTGCTAGCCCTGCCTATTCTTTCTCCTGCCTAGCTATTGGCTGTTCACCAAAAATCTGGTGTTTTAGGCAGGCAAAGTAACACAGCTTCATAGAATTAAACAAATGCAACATTAAGAAATGCAACACATATTTTCATCATTAAACAAATATTCCACAGCATAAATGAATGTAACACATCATCAACTAATACTTCACATCTCTCACTTCTAGTTACTCTGAGCATCTATTGAAAGAGTCATCATGTAATAACTCTGGACATTTGTTGAGGCAATTGACTTGCATCTACTTCTGTAGCACAAGTAATAAAAACCAGGAAACAAAAACTGGGGTTCAACCTGAAGATCAGAAAAGCAAAACAGCCTAGTTCTTACCTCTGCCTCAGTCTGAAATGGCAATCCTTCCTTCAGGAATCTCAGAATGAGACTGTGTGTGGGAGCTGTCTCCTCCTATCTTATATTCCTCTCTAGTGCTGGGATTAAAGGCGTGCACCACTACCACCTGGTTTCTATGGCAATCAGTGTGACTACTGGGATTAAAAGTGTGTGTTATCACTGTCTGGTTTGTAAGGCTGACCAGTGGAGCTGTTTTACTGATTTTCAGGCGGGCTTTATTTACTAAAATTCAAATGAAATATCACTACATATTTTCTGATCTGTAAAACTGTCTTCCATACACTGCCACCCCATCTTGGTTACTTGGGATTGAGGCTTGTCACCCTTGACCACTACTGTTTTCCTGTCTGTAGAACTACCTGGAATTCACTGCAGTGCTGACTGCTCTATTAGCATATACTGTCTTCTTTGTCTTATTTAATTGATTTAAGAAAAGTATATTTTATAAATTTCATATTTTCTCACAAACTTAAAATATAATTTTTAATGAAGTAAAACTTAAAATGTTTTTAATAAAATAGAGCCTGGACATCTGTTGAGTCCTTTGTCCATCCAGCACCAGTGTGGGGACTCAGTGAGGAGAGGCCACGAGAAGAAGAAAGGCAACCCCAGAGGGTGCTGTTCGGGCCATTTATCTCAGGACCATCTCTGTGGGGAGCTCGCCCCACAGCACGGAGTGCCAGAGGCCTGCCATGTGAACATGCAGCAAGCCCGCTTCACTGCGCACCCAGGTGATCAGTTACACAGTGTTTGATACAACTCTGACATTTTTTCTGATATCTTTATACATATACTTCATATTCTATATGAAGTTCTGAAATATCATTGAAAAGGATTTGGCACATTGGAATTTATTTTAGACTGCAAGTTTGTAAATTTCTTGGTATTTTCCTACTGTGCCTCTCACATTTCTTCCTATTCCTATCTAGCCCCATAGGCGTACATTTTTTTTCTAAATACACAGGCCAAGCTCATTACAGTAGCTACATTTTTAATACGAAAGATGAGGAAAATTAAATAAGTTAATTGAGAGTACCATGAGCATCTATAGTTTAAGTGTGAAAACTTCCCACATAAGTGAACTTGTTATCTTGAGGCCTCTCTTGTTTTCATCACGTTTGAAGTACAATAGTCAGGGATGTGGCTGTCTAGAATTCTGGGCTGTGGCTAAGCCAGGGTCATACCCCTGTTCAATAACTTCCCTACTTTCATTGTTCTTCCTGAGAGAAGAGCATGTCTACCCCTCCACGAGGATATTAGTGAGCAAGTACAGAGGATGTCCCATTTCAATTGGCCATTTCAGCCCATTTAATTTCTTGGAAATGCACATACGTGATATTGTATCGAGAACTTTGTTGACACATCTGTGCTGTTGAGCTGATGCTGAGCAAATGCTCACAGAAGTCTGGTACTTAACAAGGAGGGATTCTGTCTACTTCATCCAGGCACTCCTCAAAATCCATGTTTTATCACAGTTGCTCCCTGTGTGTCTTCCTCCTTCACCTCGTACTCCTTCCTCTTGTGTGTCTTTTTGTGTATGTGTGTGCATAGATACTCATGTGTTTGTTGCATATGCCTGTGTTTGATTGACACACATTCACATTTATAAGTATGTATTTTTTAATTATAATATCAGCCTTTACATCCCAAAGAATTCAGTTTAATGAGGATTCTGCTCACTCTCTCTGTATTATAGACTCTGTGGATGTTGAGGACTGTGGTTCATCTTCTCAGAAGTCAAGTTTGTCATCACAAAATATATTAAATCCTTTGCCTGTTCCTGAGAAGTACAGAAAGCGAAGGATGCCTGGTGGGAGATTCCAGGTGCCTTCAGACCGGGAGTGTCTGAGCTGCTTAGAGAGGCCTGATGGGCCCTCCGGCCTCGAGGACAGTCTGAGCATACAGGATGGCTTGGAGAGCCACAGTCAGGTGACCATGTCTCATCCTGAGGCTTTGGAGGCTGAAGAGCAGATGTCTCATGGCACAAGTGACCCCAGAGTGGTGAGCAGCTGGAGTAGAGGGGTCAGCAGCTAGAGACGTGCCTCATTCCCGCCAAGTGTGTTCCAGCGCTTGGTACTTGATCCTCATGCTGCGTTGTTGTAGTGCTCTGGTTCTGAGGGGCAAGCACAGCCACAGCCTGATTTCCCCATATTTAATTTGTCTCAGAACCTGGAGTCAGGCTTTATGGCAGGCTGAATCATCAGTGACTGTCATGAAGGGAGAATCCTGGAAATACATGTTATGGTTTCTCAAAGATTCATTCCTGCTGAGGGGATTAAGACCTCCCATACCCTCAAGGACCTACAGGCTTCAGGAACTGCTTCATTTGGCTTAGAGGCTACAGGGGATTCAGGGTGGTTGATTCTCTGATTGGTCCTAAGCTGCACCTGAGGTAAAGCAAGGGCAGCTTGTACCAGACCTTTTCTACTGGGTCACCACCCAGTTCCCAGATCATGACATAGAAACTTCTCATTAGTCATAAGGCTCAGCTCGTTTCTGGCTAGCTCTTTTTAACCTAAAGTAACTTGTTTCTCCTTATCCACCTTTGGCCTTGGGACTTTTTACTTTTCTCTCCTTCTCTCTGTCTTGCGTTCACTACTTGTATCTGACTGGCCGCTGCCTGGCTTCTTCCCTGGTTGTGTCCCTCGCTCTGCTCTGCTCTTCTCTTCTCTTCTCTTCTCTTCTCTTCTCTTCTCTTCTCTTCTCTTCTCTCCTTTTCAAGCATAGATTTCTCCTCCTATTTATTCTCTGCCTGCCAGCCTCACCTGTTCTTTCTCTGCCTCGCTATTTTTTGTTTAGTTCTTTATTAGACCAATAAGGTCCTTTAGGCAGGCAAGGTAAAATAGATACAACACATCTTTACATAATTAAACACACTTCCTTACATCGTTAAACAAAGAAGATAAAGGCTGGGTGGTGCACACCTTTAATCCCAGCACTCGTTAGGCAGAGACAGGTGGATCTCTCTGAGTTTGAGCCTGGTCTACAGAGTGAATTCCAGGACAGCCAGGACTGTTACACAGAGAAACTCTTTGAAAAACCAAACAAAAAACTTAAATAAATGCAGCATAAACAAATGTAACACACCTTTGCACAGTTAAAGTAATAATCCAAGTATAAACAAATACAGCACATCTTTGCCCAGTTAAAATGATATTCCGCAACAGAAGCTGGCTATTTGGAGCCACAGTTAAGGTCACTCCTGGGATTTCTGAACCATGTTAGAGACAATGGCTAGTTGACTACAAAGTGTTAGTTCTGGGGGATGCTTTCGTATGTGATGTGACCATGATGATTTGGAAAGAAGGAAACAGGAGAGGGGAGTGCTGTGCTGTTACAGCCTCGTGAGGGGCCAGCGTCACAAACGGGTGTCTCTTCTCAGCTCAAGGTTCTGCCCCTGGACACACTTCTTCCACAAAGGAGACAAGCGTTTTATAATCAGTCATGTTGCACTAGAGACCTAGTTTTCACAGTGAGCTGCCAGCTTAAAGCCGGTCTTGTGATTGTCTTCATCATAGCTGTCTCCTAAACTCTGCTCGGCTGTGGTGCCTGAGCAGAGGCCTGCTCTGGAAGTGGCACTCCTGGAGGCGCTCCTCGATCTAATAGACAGGTGTGCAAGCGGCAGTGGATCCCTGCATGGCAATGAGGCGTTCCTTGGTGAGTCCTGGCAGCATCTACTAAGCTGTCTGCTGTCTTCTGATTTTCTATGTGCATCTGGTTGAGGACAGGGCCCTGGATTCACAAAACTTCAGGTATGTGATAGGAACCCAACAAGACTGTCTTCCCTAGTGGAGATTAGGTAGGTCTGTTTCCTTCTGCAGACTGGAGATTCAGCATGAGAGTGTGCTGGGGTTCCTCATGCAGTGTTGTGCTCCAGGCCTAGGCGATGATTGCCTCCTCCAGAAGCCTGGGCTACAAGGAGTGTCCTTTTGGATTCAGGCTCATCAGCACTGAGATGCCTAAGCTACTGCCTGCCATGGCTCCTGTCTTAGTCAGGGTTACTATTCTGTGATAGAACACATAACCATAACCAAAGCAACTTGAGGAGGAAAAGGTTTATTTGGCTGACTCTTCCACATCACAGTTTATCCTTAAAGGAAGTCAGGACAGGAACTCAGAGTAGGAACCTGGAGGCAGGAGCTGATGTAGAGGCCATGAAGGGTGCTGCTTACTGCCCTGCCCCTCTTGGCTTGTTTCTTCCAGAACCAGCACCACCCTCCCAGGGGTGCCCCTACATGGGCTGGACCCTCCACCATTAATCACTCATTAAGGAAATGACCTACAGGCTTGCCTACAGCCCCATCTTATCAAGCATTTTCTTAATTGAGGCTCCCACAGATGACTTTAGCTTGTGTCGTGTTGACTTAAGGTAGCCAACAGTTCCTGACCTCCCCTTGAGGTTGTGACCTTTTTACTTATTCCTGGATCAGAAACCCTGGGAACAACTGTACATTTATCCTTTAACCAGGGCCAGTGTCTTGCTGCAGCAGAAGTGATCCATGGTAGCTGTGATGCTCACAATGCCCTTGCCTCCTTGGAGCTTTCAGGCCAAGCTACATCTTCCTGATGTGGCCTCCTAGTATATGTGTCCTTCTCTCAAAGGTTGCCTTTTTTGTAATTAAAAGCCATGTTCATTCTTAGCTGGGCAGTGGTGGCAAACACCTTTAATCCCAGCACTCAGGAGGCAGAAACAGGCGGATCTCTGAGTTCGAGGCCAGCCCAGTCTACAAGAGCTAGTTCCAGGACAGGTTCAAAACTACAGAGAAACCCTGTCTCGAAAAAAAAAAAAAATGAAAAAATGTTCATTTCTCATAGAGAGGCAATCAAGGTACCAGTGTCTGGGTTTTTTGTTGTTGTTATTTTTTTTTTCCTGTCCTCTGCTTTCAGATCACATAGCTATGTAGTGAGGATTTTTTTTTATATTCCATTTTTTAGCTATGATATGGTAACTCTACTTCCTTTGACTTCTAGCTCAGGCCAGGCATGTTTTGGCATCTCTTCAAGAGTTCACAGTGGCTCGGGACAGTTCAGCACTTGAAAAGGAAGGAATTAGTTACCTGTCTCTTGAAAATAAGTCCCTGCAAAGCCGCCTTGCTGAGCAGCAGCAACAGTATACTGCCGTAGTGAACAAGGTGACGGCAGAGCTCAACAATTCGAAGAGGGAGCTGGTGAGCTGTGTTCCCTACTGTTTTCATTTGTTCACGGGTCGGACCTCAGGACAAGGACCTCAGGACAAGGGCAGCGCTGACTCTTGTGCTCACAGCTACTGTTGGGCTCTCTTGTTGGAAATACTATGTTAAGAAATGTTACTTTGTTTAACTCTATGAAGCTGTGATACTTTGCCTGTCTAGAACACCTGGTGGTCTAATAAAGATCTGAATAGCAAGGCAGGAGAAAGGATAGGCAGGACTGGCAGGCAGAGAGAAGATATAGAAGGAGAAGTAGCCAGAGAAGGAGGAGAACATCAGGGGGTCAGACATCCAGCTACACAGCAGTCCGTGAAGAGTAAGATTTACAGAAGAGAACAGGAAAAGCCCAGAGGCAAAAGGTAGAATAATGTAAGTTAAGAAAAGCTGGCATGAAACAAACCAAGCTAAGGCCAGGCATTCATAACTAAGAATAAGTCTCCATGTGATTTATTTGGGAGCTGGGTAGTGGCCCCGCAAAAAGAGCCAAAAGATAAAAAGCATCATAATACTACATACACTCCCCCTTGCTGCTCCAGGACCAAGCAGTTTCCCCTATTAGCAGTTCTTTTCTCCAGGGCTTCCCCTGACTGTTTCACACCCAGATTCCAGAAAACAGTGAACTTATGATGATATTGTTGCTGATTGTCAAACTTCTGCCTGGCACTGTCTTCTCAGAGAGTCTGCATGGAAGAGATGGGAGAAGAAGAAACGAACCAGACTCATTTTGTCACTGGCATAGGCTACATAAGGTTCCGATTAGCTAGGTCATCTGTGGTCTTTGCTCTGTTCTGCACCAACCAGACAACATTTGAAGGTTGTGTCTGAGTCTAGGGGACTCTCTAACAGCAGGTGGTACCCAGAAAGAACTATACAAACTTGGATGTCACCTCTAATTTGATTCTTATGGGATTGTATCATTTGTACAGTATTGGGGTGCCCTCATTTCTTTTAAGTTTATGCTGATAGTTACATCAAAGGCAGAAGGGTCAGACCACAGAGCCACCTGTGAGTGCACCCACCAGAGCAAGTATTAATTGTCTGCTTAGCTTTGTGGCTTTGTAGTTTATAATAACCTCAAAATGAGCCTTGAACCAACATGCTGTGGCCAGCCTCTGCAATAGAATGAGATTAAGTAAGCACAAATCAGTTGCCAAGGCTCAAAACTCTCATCTGAAAGCCTGGCCCGCCAGGATGTTCTTCCAGGCTCCCTCACAGAAACTCTTGATGCCATGTGGGCCTCTGTATGGGCTGCAGGAGTTTTTATGATACCAAGAAGGGGTTGCCAGTCTGTCCCCACTGCCAGTGTGTTTTGGTCCATCCCTGGCAAGGTGAGCACCTAGGAACTGTGTGCACTCTAAGCCAGTGGGTTCCTGTAGCAACTGCCTGGCTTGCCTCCTGTACTGGTCACTTTATCTGTAAAATAGATGGATGTACCGCAGTATTTCTGGGGGAAAGTTTAAAGTTGCCTTTAAATATCTTCATTTTGGGAAGATCTGCATAAGAGATGACACTTGAAACCTCAATTTAGAGAAAATGAAAGAACAATGAACTGACACAGATGGTCTCTGGTATTGGAAACACTGTGGATCTCCTGCATGTGCACACAACTCTGGCGTCTGGAGAGAGCCCTAGCCCAGTGAGCCTTGACTGCTGTGCTGTGCTGAGTATTGTCTCTGTGGGATTGTTGGCCCCATGGGACACAGCATAGTCTTACAAGAAAACCATAAAGTAGTACCTGCTGGATCTGGAACAGCGGCACCCAGAAGTCAGTATTGCCCTGCTGCAGTATGGAAGTAATGCACAGAAGTACCTGTGCTAAAGGGCAACCTGAAGTGTCAGGACAGGAACAGGTCTGAGTTAGTGAGCTGAGGCACTGGGAAAGAGCATGTGAGGGACCAACAAGAGAGGTAGGAGCTGGCACAACCCACTGCTGAGAGCTAGTGCCAGAAAGAAGAGCCTGTGTGGGTCCTCATTGTGAGGTGCTTTGAAAGAAGATTTAAAGCTGCAGCTGAGAGAAATGGTTTTGGGTCTGGCAATCAGCCTTTATTAGGGGGCATCATGCCTAGTGGGTATAGACGTGCAGAGAGGGTAGGGTTGAAACACACAGAATAAGCTCACCCATTTCCTGTGAACTGTACTTGGTTCTTGATGTATTGCTAGTTTTCACTCCTCTTCTCCAACCCCTAAGCTGCAGGCAGGTGAGTACAGATGTGTGGGAGCCCTGACTTCACAGGCAGCTAGCATGACTCCTGTCAAGAAGCCTGGTAACTTGTACCACCTTTGCAACAGCTGCAATTATGACGCTGATGGTAGTCTTGGTCTCTGTCTTATGTTCCATTCTTAACAGCCCAGTTTGTGTTCAGCATTTTCCCTGCCTACGAAGATAGTAAGGAGCCCAGGCCTCAGTTCCTACTTGTGATAGGGGATTACTGATAGAATTCCACACATTTGTAGACTGAGAAGCCATATCATAATGGAGTTCCCATAGGAAGGATGCTAATAATATTGACTAGTATAGAGGCCCTGGGGATCCCTGTGACAATGGGATCCTCATGGAAAGAGAGGGCCCAGTCATTGCTCTTCTGAATTCCTCTGGTGTATGCCCCATTCCCTTCTCTCCTTTCCTTGTGTCCTTTTGCTTCCAGTGGGTAATTAGGGTACTCTACTGGTGGGATAATATGCTGGAGAGTATGATTCTTGCTTTGTATTGTGATTCAGAATTATACTATAGCATATTCTCCCACCAGTAGGATATCCTACTGATTGTCCCGAATTTTATTCCATTCATTAAATATACTGACTAAACTTGACTTGTCTGCATTTGTTTTCTGTACCTCTAGGACACATTGAGACAACATTTAGACAAATCTTTGGAAGAGAATAGTAACTTAAAATCTCTTCTGTTCAACGTGAAAAAAGAAGTAAAAAACTCTGACACTTCAACTGCATTAACTTTGCAGATCACTGGTAAGTACACAGTTTATTTGGTAATACTGCTTGGTAAAATTTGAGTGTTCATGCATGCATAGGGTAGACATTGTTCTAAGTCACTTTATGCCAGGAATTGGAATCAGTAAATACTGACAGAGTAGGTCTGGAGACCCAGCCCAATTGTTAATGGCTGCCTCTAGCAGCTCATCTGGGGCAGAATGTGGAAGTAACTTTTTGGCTGTTTCCACCACCATCTGAATCTTGACTCTTCTTGAAACTTTAAAGAGCCAGGAGGTAACTGCCTCATGCCTGATCCTTTGCACCATAGCCTTTGCCACACGAAGCTCCATGGGTGGGGAGTGCCACCCAGGTCTGACTCTTGAGTCAAGGTCTCCTCAGATCTCTTGCTGCTCATTATCAATGGGGTGTTTGTTGAATAATAATAGTTCTTTATTTTCCTTTTTTTTAAGTTAGAGGGGATTTTTGTTTTGTTTGGGGAAGATATCTTTCCTCAGGTGCCATCTCATTTATTTTTCTCTTTTGAGATTATAATATGTCATTTTTCCATTCCCTTTCCTCCCTCAAGACTCTCCCATATACCACTTTCTTTCAAATTCATGCCCTCCTTTTTCATTCATTGTTGTTACATGCATATATATGTATGTATATATACTCCCAAATATAACCTGTTCAGTCTATAGAATGTTACTTGTATGTATGTTTTTAGGGCTGACCATTTGGTATTAGGTAATTTCTCTGGGAAAGACTATTCTCCTACTCCCAGAATTCCCTAGTTGGCTATAGTTCTTTGTGTAGGGTTTAAAGTTTTGTGGTCTTTCCCCATCCATGTAGGCATGTCTGTTGTTCATCTCATGTTTAAGCAGTCATGTTGACAAGACTTTATGGGTGTAGCTTCTGACATTACCAGGAGACACAGTATCATAGCAAGCCCCTTGATCCTCTGGCTCTTACAGCCTTCCCCAACCCCCTCCCTTCCACAATGTTTCCTGAAACTTAATTGTGGTGAGTTGTTTGTAGATGTATCTATTGGGATTGGGATCTACAATTTTGCATTCTGACTGGCTGTTGTTTTCTATAATGGTCTCCATCTGTTGGAAAGAGATGTTTCCTTGATAAGGAGTGAGGGCTACACTGTGGCTATAAGGACAAATAAGATATAAAGTGTAGTTAGGGATTATGCTGGTTTGGTAAAGTGATGGTTGTTAGTTTTCCTCCAGGATTCATGACTTCACTAGCCCTCAGTAGTTGACTAGGTTTCCAGTACCAGACATGATTTCCGTCTTGTTGAGTGGGTCTTAGATCCATAATGAGAGCTATTGGTTGCTGCCATGGTGTGTATGCCATACTCTGCATACTTAGGGCTAATTGTGCTAGTCGGTTCTGTGAGACAGACCTGTGTTGTTCTAGCCTTGCCCTCAGTTCTAGTGTGATGCTCTTTATTGCTGACCTAACATGAGTTTTCTGACGTTCTGTAATTCTAGCTCAGGCTGCTCTTTATTTCTGGTCTCATTTTCTGTTTGTCTTTACTCATTTTAAATGCTGGGTGGAGGGTGTACCTGTTTTGTGGACCTGACTTTCGAGAACTGTGGTTCCTCACACTCCTGCTGTGGCTGCAGGCTTTTCTGTCACTCATTTTACATGACACTTGTCCTCTGTGATTTCAAGGAGATAGCACCTTTTTTGTCTGTATGGATCAGAAATACTACTACCTTCTTTTTTTTTGGCTAGTCAGCTTGTTTATTAAACCAATCACCGTGACATATATTCACACAGTGTAAAGATATATTCCACAGCATTTATCATTTTTTTCAAAATATAGGAAGGCTTTAACTTTAATATATAGTAAAATTATATACAACAAAATAGTTATCAAGTAAGAATTACAATTACAACATCTAGTCCATTTGTATTTTGCAAAATTAGTTGTTATTGTAGCATGCATTGTTTATAGCTGGGTATGACTGTTGACACATTCTCTCCTCTAACATCTTGCATAGCTCCTTCTGGCAGTGAGGGCACTAAGCAATGCTTTTATTGAGCACAGACTTTGTCCCAACAGAGCCAGATACTTCTGACTGTAGTGGACTCAGTACAACCCCACATAGTGCCAGGCCTGTAGGGCAGCCCTCAGGCTGCCTCCTGAGGCACCCACAGAGCTCTTCTGGTTTTTTATTCATTTTATTGAGCTCTACATTCTTCTCTGCTCCCCTCCCTGTCTATCCTCTCCCTTTCCATCCTCTCCCATGGTCCCCATGCTCCCAATTTACTCAGGAGATCTTGCCTTTTTCTACTTCCTACGTAGATTAGATCTACGTATGTCTCTCTTAGGGTCCTCATTGTTGTCTAGGTTCTGTGGGATTGTGATTTGTGGGCTGGCTTTCTTTGCTTTATGTTTAAAAACCACTTATGGGTGAGTACATGTGATAACTGTCTTCCTGGGTCTAGGTTACCTTACTCAATATGATGTGTTCTAGCTCCATCCATTTGCCTGCAAATTTCAAAATGTGTTGTACTCCATTGTGTAAATGTACCACATTTTCCTTATCCATTCTTTGGTCGAGTGGCATTTAGGTTGTTTCCAGGTTCATAGCAGCATTGTTTGTCATAGCTCTCCTCTGATGAACTGGGTTAACAGGGGTTCATGATTGCTTGAACTGCTTTCTTGAAAGCATGAGTAGGCTGGCATCCCAAGTGTGCAGCAGTTGTGCTTCCTAGTTTGAACTTACAGATAGGGCTTAAGATCACCCATTTTTTTGTATTGTAAAACAAGAAGCCCGAAGGTTCAGGCAGAAAGACTGTAAGTGTTAGAGAAAGTAGATCTCTGTAGTAAATGAGTATTTGCTATACATGACAGAGCAATTGTGCTCATGAACTCACAGAATCCACATTTACGTGCATGAGATTTGCAGAAGATCAAACCAGCTAAAAACCAGCATGGATGAGAAAGGGGCTCATGGATTCACACCCTTATCTAAGGAGTAAGAATTACATTTATAATATCCAGTCCATTTGCATTGGAAAATTCAGTGAAAATACTCCAAATACTTCATTATCTCCTCTATCATGGTGTGTTCAAAGTTGGGTACCTAATTTACTTTCTATCATAACTTATATTATCAGCCAAACATTATCTTTTTAGACCTCAAAACATTTTCTTAAGTAAATAATTTAAACTTTTATGTTTCTCAACCTTATAAACTTTACATCCCTTATGTAAATTTCTTTTCTGAATTTGGTAACAAAGAAAACTATAACTATTTTCACCTTCAATTCCATCAGAGACTTGAGAAGGATATAATATTACCTGAGTAAACAAGAAGTACAGAGCAAGTAACTTCCAAAACTATAGAAATGACAGAAGCAGCTGACTGCCTGGATAGTCACCCAAAATTTCTCCACAATGTTGGGACATCTCTCTTTTTTCTCCAGGCCTAGAACATGTGACAGACATTTCTGTAAAGCAGGAATTTTTAAGGATTGATACACCTTGTCTGGGCGAAGTTCAGCAGTCTTTTTTTTTTTCTTTGTGTCCTGCTTATCCAGTTTGTTGAGGCAAGGGCAGCTTCTTGTCTAAATGGCTGACTTTGCCACAATAAAAAATGAACTCCCATGGATGTTCTTTGATGCTCATCATCTTTTGATGAAGTAGATTTGTGCTCAGAAGCAGATGTGTCTCACTCTATCCAGGTCTCGTAAGGTGAGCATCCAAACTGCCTAGGCTCCCACAAAGCCAGTGCGTGCAGTAGGATCAAAAACCCACTGCCATTGTTCTTGAATTCTCAGTATTCCTCATTGTCCGCTATGTTCAGCTAGTCCGGATTTATCCCATGCTTTTTCAGACCTAGGCCAGCTGGCCTTGGTGAGATCGCAATAGAACATCCCCATTGTCTTAGTGTGTGGGTGCACCCCTCGTGGTCCTGAGTTCCTTGCTCGTGCTCCCTCTCCTTCTGCTCCTGATTTGGACCTTGAGATTTCTGTCCGGTGCTCCCATGTGGGTCTCTGTCTCTGTCTCCTTTCATCGCCTGATGAAGGTTAATATTCATGAGGATGCCTATGTGTTGGTCTTTGGATTCACCTTCTTATTTAGCTTCTCTAGGAACATGAATTATAAGCTCAATGTCCTTTATTTATGGCTAGAAACCAAATATGAGTGAGTACATCCCATGTTCCTCTTTTTGGGTCTGGCTTACCTCACTCAGGATAGTGTTTTCTATTTCCATCCATTTGTATGCAAAATTCAAGAAGTCCTTGTTTTTTACTGCTGAGTAATACTCTAATATGTATATATTCCATACTTTCTTCATCCATTCTTCCGTTGAAGGGCATCTAGGTTGTTTCCAGGTTCTGGCTATTACAAACAATGCTGCCATGAACATAGTTGAGCATATACTTTTGTTGTATGATAGGGCCTCTCTTGGGTATATTCCCAAGAGTGGTATTGCTGGATCCAGGGGTAGGTTGATCCCGAATTTCCTGAGAAACCGAAACACTGCTTTCCAGAGTGGTTACACAAGTTTGCATTCCCACCAGCAATGGGTGAGTGTACCCCTTTCTCCACAACCTCTCCAGCAAAGGCTATCATTGGTGTTTTTGATTTTAGCCATTCTGACAGGTGTAAGATGGTATCTTAAAGTTGTCTTGATTTGCATTTCCCTGATCGCTAAGGAAGTTGAGCATGACCTTAAGTGTCTTTTGGCCATTTGAAGTTCTTCTGTTGAGAATTCTCTGTTCAACTCAGTGCCCCATTTTATAATTGGGTTGATTAGCCTTTTGCGATCTAGTTTCTTGAGTTCTTTATATATTTTGGAGATCAAACCTTTGTCAGTTGCAGGGTTGGTGAAGATCTTCTCCCAGTCAGTGGGTTGCCTTTTTGTCTTAGTGACAGTGTCCTTTGCTTTACAGAAGCTTCTCAGCCTCAGGAAGTCCCATTAATTCAATGATGCCCTTAGTGTCTGTGCTGCTGGGGTTATACGTAGGAAGTGGTCTCCTGTGCCCATGTGTTGTAGAGTACTTCCCACTTTCTCTTCTATCAGGTTCAGTGTGTTCGGACTGATATTGAGGTCTTTAATCCATTTGGACTTGAGTTTTGTGCATGGTGATAGATATGGATCTATTTTCATTCTTCTACAGATTGACATCCAGTTTTGCCAGCACAATTTGTTGAAGATGCTCTCTTTTTTCCATTGTATACTTTTAGCTCCTTTATCGAAAATGAGGTGTTCATAGGTTTGTGGGTTAATGTCAGGGTCTTCTATTCAATTCCATTGGTCGACTTCTCTGTTTTTATGCCAATACCAAGCTGTTTTCAATACTGTAGCTCTGTAATAGAGTTTGAAGTCAGGGATGGTAATGCCTCCAGACAATCCTTTATTGTATAAGATTGTTTTGGCTATCCTGGGTTTTTTGTTTTTCCATATAAAGTTGATTATTGTCTTCTCCAGATCTGTGAAGAATTTTGATGGGATTTTGATGGGGATTGCATTGAATCTATAGATTGCTTTTGGTAGAATTGCCATTTTTACTATGTTGATCCTCCCAATCCAAGAGCAAGGGAGGTCTTTCCATTTTCTGGTGTCTTCTTCAATTTCTTTCTTCAAAGACTTATAGTTCTTGTCAAATAGATCTTTCACTTCCTTGGTCAGGGTTACCCCAAGATATTTTATGCTATTTGTGGCTATCGTGAAAGGTGATGCTTCTCTGATTTCCCTCTCTGCTTCCTTATCCTTAGTGTATAGGAAGGCAACTGATTTTTTGGAGTTGATCTTGTATCCTGCCACATTACTAAAGGTGTTTATCAGCTGTAGGAGTTCTTTGGTAGAATTTTTGGGGTCGCTTATGTACACTATCATATCATCTGCAAATAACGAAAGCTTAACTTCTTCCTTTCCAATACGAATCCCCTTGATCTCCTTATGTTGTCTTATTGCTATTGCTAGAATTTCAAGCACTATATTGAAGAGGTATGGAGAGAGTGGATATCCTTGTCGTGTTCCTGATTTTAGTGGGATGGCTTTGAGTTTTTCTCCGTTTAATTTAATGTTAGCTGTTGGCTTGCTGTAAATAGCTTTTATTATATTTAGGTAGGACCCTTGTATCCCTATTCTCTCCAAGACCTTTATCATAAAGGGGTGTTGAATTTTGTCGAATGCTTTTTCAGCATCTAATGAAATGATCATATGGTTTTTTTCTTTCAGTTTATTTATATGGTGGATTACATTGATAGATTTTCGTATGTTGAACCAGCCCTGCATCTCTGGGATGAAGCCTACTTGATCATAATGGATAATTTTTCTTATGTGTTCTTGGATTCGGTTTGCCAGTATTTTATTGAAAATTTTTGCGTCGATGTTCATGAGTGAGATAGACCTGTAATTCTCTTTCTTGGTTGGGTCTTTTTGTGGTTTTGGTATCAGGGTAACTGTAGCTTCATAAAAGGAATTTGGCAATGACTCTTCTGTTTCTATATTGTGAAATACATTAAGGAGTATAGGTATTAGTTCTTCTTGGAAGTTCTGGTAGAATTCTGCATTGAAACCATCTGGTCCTGGGCTTTTTTTCGAAGGGAGATTTTTGATAACCATTTCTAATTCTTCGCGAGTAACCGGTCTATTTAGATCATTCACCTGGTCTTGGTTTAGCTTTGGTATAGGGTACTTATTTAAAAAAATGTCCATTTCTTTTGTATTTTCCAGTTTTGTGGCATACAGGCTTTTGTAGTAAGATCTAATGATTCTCTGAATTTCCTCTGTGTCTGTGGTTATGTCCCCCTTTTCATTTCTGATCTTATTTATTTGCGTGTTCTCTCTCTGTCGTTTAATTAGTTTGGATAGGGGTTTGTCGATCTTGTTGATTTTCTCCAAGAACCAGCTTTTTGTTTCATTGAATCTTTGGACTGTTTTCTGTTTTTCTATTTTGTTGATTTCAGCCCTCAGTTTTATTATTTCCAGTCTTCTACTTCTCCTGGGCACGTCTGCTTCTTTTTTTTCTAGAGCTTTCAGGTGTGTTTTTAAGTCCCCAATGTATGCATTCTCCGTTTTCTTTAAGTGGGCACTTAGTGCTATGAACTTTCCTCTTAGCACTGCTTTCATTGTGTCCCATAGGTTTGAGTACGTTGTCCCTTTATTTTCATTAAATTCAAGGAAGACTTTAATTTCTTTCTTGATTTCTTCCTTGACCCAGGTGTGGTTCAGTAGTTGACTGTTCAGTTTCCATGAGTTTGTCGGTTTTTTGAGGGCAGCGTGGTTGTTGCCTTCTAACTTTAATCCGTGATGATCTGATAAGACACAGGTGGACACTGATATTTTTTTGTATCTGTGGAGGTTTCCTTTGTTTCCGAGTATGTGGTCAATTTTTGAGAAGGTTCCATGAGCTGCAGAGAAGAAGGTATATTCTTTCCTATTTGGGTGGAATGTTCTATAAATGTCTGTTAAGTCCATTTGCTTCATTACCTCCAATAATTCTCTTAATTCTCTATTAGGTTTCTGTCTGATTGACCTGTCCCTTGGAGAGAGAGGTGTGTTGAAGTCTCCTACTACTAGTGTGTGTGGTTTGATGTCTGCCTTGAGTTCTAGTAATATTTCTTTTACATAAGTAGGTGCTTTTATATTTGGGGCGTATATATTCAGGATTGAGATGTCCTCCTGATGAATTGTTCCTGTTATGAGTATAAAGTGACCATCTCGGTCTCTTCTGATTGATTTTAGTTTGAAGTCAGTTTTGTTAGAAATTAGTATGGCCACACCTGCTTTTTTCTTAGGACCATTTGCTTGAAACACCTTTTCCCAACCCTTTACTCTGAGTAGGTGCCTGTCTTTGTGGTTGAGATGTGTTTCTTGCAAACAGCAGAATGTTGGATCCTGTTTTCGTATCCAATCTTTTAGCCTGTGCCTTTTTATAGGTGAATTGAGCTCATTAATATTAAGTGATATTAATGACCAGTGGTTGTTTACTCCGGTTATTCTTATTGCTTTTGGTAGTAGAGATTGTGTGTCTCCCTTCTTTGAGATGTGCTGGTGAAGGGTCATTAGATGCCTGGGTTATTGTAGGCAGTGTTGGCAGTGTTGGATTCCTTGGGTTGCGATTTTCCTTCTATTACTTTCTGTAGGTCTGGATTTGTGGCTACGTATTGTTTAAATTTGTTCTTATCCTGGAATGTCTTGTTTTCTCCATTGATAATGAACGATAGCTTGGCTGGGTATAGTAGTTTGGGTTTGCATCCATGGTCTCTTAGCTTCTGCAGAACCTCTATCCAGGACCTTCTGGCTTTCATAGTTTCCATAGAGAAGTCAGGTGTAAGTCTGATGGGTTTACCTTTATAAGTTACTTGCCCTTTTTCTTTTGCAGCTCTTAATATTCTTTCTTTAACCTGTATATTTTGTGTTTTGATTATTATATGGCGAGGAGATGTTTTTCTTTGATCCAGTCTGTTTGGTGTTCTGTATGCTTCTTGAATATTTAAATGAATATCTTTCTTTAAGTTGGGAAAGTTTTCTTCCATAATTTTGTTGAAAATATTTTCTGGGCCTTTGAGCTGTGACTCTTCTCCTTCTTCTATTCCTATTATTCTTAGGTTTGGTTTTTTTATTGTGTCCCATAGTTCCTGAATGTTTTGTGTTGAGAATTTGTTGGCTTTGCTGTTTTCTTTGATCTGTTCGTTTATTTTCTCTATGGTGTCCTCAGCATCTGAGATTCTTTCTTCTAGCTCTTGTATTGTATTGATTATGCTTGTTTCTGTAGACTCTGCTCGTTGGCCTAGATTTTCCATATCCAGCTGGTCCTCAGTTTGTATTTTCTTCTTTGCCTTCATTTCAGTTTTCAATTCTTGAACTGTTTCCAATACCTGTTTGATCGTTTTTTCTTGGTTTCCCAGGGTATCATGTACGTATTTACTCATTTCTTCAAACTTTTTGTTATACTTCTCATCCATTTCTATAAGGGCGTTTTTTACATGTTGTTTAAGGGACTCTATTGTCTTCATAAAGTCGATTTTTTCCACTCCTTCTGTGTTAGGTTGTTCAAATACTTCTGTTGTAAGATCATTGGGTTCTGGTGTTTTCATGTTGTTTTTCAGATTATTGGGTGAATTCTTGCCTTGGCGCCTGCCCATCTCCTCCTATTGATCCTATCCAATGGGTCCTTTAAAAACCGGATCAGGTTTCCCTGCTGGCCAAGGGCTCCGCTTACAAAATGCCCTCACTCTCTTTCGTGGTTCCTGCTGCAGGCCAAGAACCCTCTCACCCCTCCGAAGGATCTTCAGGACAGGACCAGGCTCCCCTTGTGCCAGTGACCTGGCCAACCAAAGGCCTACCTCTTTGATTCAATTGTAGTAGGGCGATCTGCTCTCCTTATTGCACACCTGTCCCCGCCGCTTGGGTCTGCCGCTGCGCCGGTCCCCGAAAGCCTCTTCCCGTATGCGTTGTTGCTCCGTGGCGTCTGGCCGCCGCCGCTCCGCCACGTCTCTACTACTACCTTCTTTTGGGAACTTTTTGGTGTCCCCCCCCCTTCCTTCTCTCTGCTGTCATGGTTTGCTCAGCCTTTTCCAATAGCAGTTAATGGCAATTACCCCCACAGACATAGACATCATACACTACCATACCTCTGGGACTTGGCCTGGTCCTTTGGATTACAGACTTGAGACTCCTGTGGGGTTTGTGTTTTCATCTAGTGTCTCTTAAAGTTTGGTTAATGTGGGACTCCTGGCAGGTCCTAAAACTAGGCTGCCCCCTGCTGTCTTCCCTTTCACCCATGTTCTTGGGGAGGCTGTTATCTTGTCACAAATCATCACAGATGTTTAGACACTGCTGGTTCCTGAGAACTGTATGCCAGTGCCATTGTCGTCATTTGCCATACTTTTCTTTCTGGCTTTCTTGATGTTACTGATACTGTATAGTTTCATAGCCTTGTATCTTCATATCGATTTATCTATATCCTTTGTTCAGATGTAGGGAGTCAATAAATGAGGTATCTCTTTTCCCCTTGGCTTGGAAACTCAGAAATAATAAGAGTCACGTATATTGAAAGAGAACACCTGCTCTGGCACTGGTAGGAAGGAATCAGTGGATACATCAGATGTGTGGCTACCACAGACTTCATAATGCTTCTCCCTAAGCCATAGGTTCCCTTATGGGTGCAGGTTGCTTCCTGAAAAAGGAGACTCTGCAGGCAGATCGAGTGGAGGAGTCTATATCTGTCATCACCATCTGCTTCCACATAGGGATGTGGCTCCTCAGGGTACCAGCTTTAGGGTATCAGGAGTAGGTAGCAGGGGTATTAGTTCCCATTGACAGAGACATATTGTAGAATGCTGTCATCATCCAGAAGCATAGGAAACACGGTGAAAATGCCTTGCTGAGAAAAGGTACTAAGTCATATGGCTAAACATAGATAAGAATTATGGACTAGTTTGAGTTGTAAGAGGTAGTTAGTAATAAGCCTGAACAATAGCTCAAACAGTTTATAATTAATGTGAGTCTCTGTGTATGTCTTTGGGACTGAACTGCGCGTGACCACGTGGGTCAGTAACTTCTGTCTACAACAGATGTTGCCATGATACTCTTCACCCCCATCTTTAAGCCTCTGATATTCTTTTTCCGGCTTTAATTTAAACCAGAATGGTCAAAATGTGTGAATGAACATCACTGCTCAATACCACTTCCTCTCTTCCTCCCTCAGGACTTCAGGCAAGTATGAAGCAGCTCTCAGGGGAAGTTGTGGAGCTGAAGCAGCACTTGGAGCACTATGATAAGATCCAGGAGCTCACACAGATGCTACAAGAGAGCCACAGGTCCATCTCTGAGTGGGGCACAGGGGGAGGCTGAAGCGCGGGTGGTCAGCACTGAGAAATAGCTGGTAGTGTCTCTCAGGAGTTGGTGTTCAGGGCCCACACGCATTGCCATGTTAACTTTGAATATCATTGAGTATCAATGGTCCCTTCTTGGTAAAAATGGAGATGATGTTGACTGCAAGGCGTGTACTCTGAGATACAGACTGCAGTATACAGCCTGAGGTATGGATCCTGAGGTGTGAACACCCTGAGGTTGTATGAACCAGGAAGTATGTAAATGCATGTGAGAGATGGTGCGGTGTAATACAGTGTTCTCCCCTGAATCGTGGATCCTCTGGCACGTCTTTCCCTTTCACTGCAATCCATGGAAATTGTATTTCTACTTCTTGCTGTGTGGGTAGTCAAAGGGGACTACGAATGTTGGGTTGGGCAAAGCGGACCCCCGCTTTATTGAGGAAGTTTCTTCTGGGAAGGAGGCAAGAGCCTAAGTGAGAACAGGTCATGAGAGCAGCCCTATTCCCGGGACCTCCAACTGGGAGGGCTGGCCTGTAGTCACCGTTACCACTCTTTCCTCCTTTGTCCCTTCTAACCCTTCTCATTGTTCCCTTACTAGGTGACCACATTCCTTTATGTGGGTCAAACTAAGTAAGCTCTCCCTTTCAGTCATCACAGGTCTGGGTTACAGTAGTAAGAGGGAAAGGCTCTTGGCAGAAGAGACTGAGCCAAGACTTAGTAGGGAGGAATGGAAGGAAGGAATCTGAGTTACTAATTTAGAGGCAAAAACAATAACAGGCAAAACAATATACTCTTGGAATCCAATGGGCCATCTGTGGTACATCCAGTGACATTGGTGGTTGAACTCTCAACATCCTGGCCCAGATATGGACTGAAGAAGGTGCAGAACTCTGAAGAGAGTGGGGTCAGGCTTTCGTCCACTCGTGCACATGCCGATGTTATTCAGCCGTCATTTCTGTGGTTTAAACAAACAGGACCAGCACCTGCTTTATAGATTATTCAGTGGGGTGACTGTCTTCAAAAGTGGCGGAGATTAGCGTTGCCTTGCTTTATCTAAACTTGTGATGCTATTCTCTGTGGCCACCTGGGGGAACGGAGCAGTACTGAGAAATTGTGAAAAGTGCACTGGCACTTCTGAATCCAGCTCTGCTCTGTGCTGTCGCTGTGTCACGGTTGACCTGTATGACTGGGAACTAGAAATGTGGACGTATTGGGTCTTTCTAGAGTCAGAATATGGCTTTATTAGCTATAAAGTTACTATTGCCTTGTCATAGAAATGTGGTATGTTATTTCAGTTATTCCTAAATTCAGCTCACAGTGACCAGCAGTGCCTTTAGGAAACTTGCTCAAGCCAAGGGGTCGGTTGCACCCCATGTATGGTATGGAAAAGTCATATACAAGGACAGTAGCCAGTAAGAAGTGGAAAATAATGGAGCCATGAACCGTGTTGGCCTTGGCACTGCTGCAGTTAGACAAACCTGCCCAGAACAAGGGTCTGGGATCCTTCCTGCTGTGGATTTCAGTTAGGCTGTGGGAGTTGGGACACGGCAGCAGGCTGAGTACTGGGAGGGACTCAGCAGTTAATCTCCTTTTCTCCTCCAGTTCCCTGGTCAGTACGAATGAACATCTCCTGCAGGAGTTGGGCCGTACCCGGGCACAACACAGAGCTGAGGTAGAGCAGATGCACTGGAGCTTCCAGGAGTTTAAGAAGACCACTGCCCTGTTCCCGCACCATAGTTCCCGCCTCGGTGGCCGCCAGTCTTGCTAGCTGTTCTCTCCTTCATCAGCTACAGCTCCAGAGTTGCACCTGGGCATGCATCTATCTGAATTCCTGGAGAGACTGTAATGACCTTAGGGTCCTCCAGATGTTTTCACGGTCTGAAGTTCAGTTTGCTTAACGTGTCCTAACGTGGTAAAGTCAACCCTGGGGCTTTGCCATATTTGAAACACATCCTGTTGTAAAGTAGTATTTTTTCTTCCTAATTCATGAAAGTATTATATAATTAAAATAAGTTTTCATGTGACAAGCAGTCCTTATTTAAAGAACTAATAATATTGTTACGTTTAAGAAGTAAACATTTTATGTGGCTCTTTATAAATTATAACTGATTTTCTCATTGAATTCGTCAAAACAAGTTACATACAATAAGTAACAGTAAGAAATAAGTTCCAAGTTGTAATAAAAATAGCACTTATAAATATGAAAAACACTTTAAGAATTTGTATAATGTTAACATGTCATAGTTAAAAAAAATCTCCCCACTCCCTACCTCACCCTTTGCTTGCAATAACTCCTGCAAATAAGCAGACTATTCAGCCAAAAGCGAGGGGAATAATTAAATGCACACTGTACAAAATGAAGCCCAGATGACTGGATATGTGAAGAGTGCTCATTAGAAAAGGCAAAGTTGATCCCCCAGGAAGATGCTCCTTCTGGTGTGAAGCCCGTGCAGACAGTGCCGGTGCTGCCGAGTACGGTCACTCTGGGGACTGCTGGGTTGTTTGAAAAGCTATTGTGAATGTGCTGAAGGAAACATGAACATAGTGGAAATAAAGCCTCACTAAGAAAGGATTCTGAATATCTGAAAATTTTTGAGCATCGTTTTGGTGTCCAAATATTAACACTTGGACTAGGAGTGCGTCTCCATGTAGAGTGCCTGCCGGACACACAGGAGGCGCGCACTGAAGGGGGCAAATAAAAACATGAAACACAGGAAGATCTACACTTTTCTCATTAGGAATACTCCTTTTTATTTTCTAATAGTGTTTCCGAGAGAACTTTCTAACTTTATTCTGGTTCTGTGGGTCAGTCTTTTAATTATTAACAAATTTGCGGTACTATTTTTTTCTAATTTTCCCTTTGTGGTCTTCGTAATACTGTAAAATAAATATCTGGTTTGTGTTGGTTTTCAAACACACAGCACCTAGAACCTTTAGACTTTCTCAAGGGTGGTATCATTGTGTGCTAATGAGTTGTCTTCTGGCCAACTCCAAGTGGCTTCAAGATGTGGCTGGCCACTGGAAAGATAGAGGCAATGTGACCCCCAACCCTAAGCTCCCAGAAGTGAAGGGGATGCTGGTTAAATTGATCACCAGTGACCAGAGTTAGTAATGCCTACATAACACAGTTTCCTCAGAAAGTCAAGAGGACTGCGTTCAGAGAACATCTGAGCAGCTGAGCAGCTGGAGGTTCCTGGAGGGTGGTACCCAGAGAGGGAGCTCTACACCTTCCCACACCTCATCCCACCTCTCTCGTCTCTATCCATTGTAGGGACTTTATAATTGTTAATGTGCTTTCTAAGTTCTGAACTCTGCCTAAGCAAATTAGTTGACTCTAAAAAGGGAGTTAAAAGAACCATAGTTTTTAGCCAGTCAGAAACAGGAAATGTGGACTTGTATAGCATGACTAATAAAAACCCAGAGACTGATATTGGGGTTCAAGCCAAAGATCAGAAAAGCAAAGCATCCAAGCCAGTAGAGAGCTCTTGCCTCTATGAAATCTTCAGACTGAAAAGAGAGCAAATTCCTGTCTCATCCTGGCTTATATGCTTCTTTAGTGCTGGGATTAAAGGTGTGCACCACCGCCCGGCCTTTGTGGCTTAGTAGTGTGGTTACTGGGGTTAAAGGTGTGTGCCACCACCGCCTGGCTTGTGGGGCTGACTAGTGTGGCTAGCTTTGCACTCTGATCTTCAGGCAAGCTTTATTTACTAAAACACAAGAAAACTATCACTATAGACTTGTTATGTTCTATTATGTTCTGAAGTTCCAAGGCAGTCATGGCCCTCAACCTGTGAGCTCTGATCCTTCTTCCAGGTGAATGATACCTGACTGGATTTGAATTAGAGGATGACTAGCTAATGTCTGCCTCGGAGTTGTTTGCTTGTTAGAGGGCAGAATTATCTTAAGGTCGCAAAAGTCTTGTTTGTTGACTGCTGGGGGGGGGGGGCATCTTGAGTAATAAATTTTGTTCTTTCTTTTAGGAGTCTGTCTTCCAGAATATTTGATAGTTTGTCTATTTAGAGTTTGTAGGTGTGTATTCCACCTAGAATGAATTTCTGTGGTTGTTATGGAGGTTAGAGTCTACTGCCGTTGCTCTCCAGGGATCTGCACAGTTGCCCTAGCCCCAGGATTCCCTGAAAACACCTGCATTTCCACCTCAGCCTTGCCTGGACTGGTACTTTCTTTAGGACACATCCTTTCATCTAATATTCAATATGTCTGCCTGGTTTTGATCCTTTGCATTTCACAGTTTGCTGAGTACTGACTTCTGAATGAGTGAGCATAAGTAAATTCTGTAACAGTATCTGACACTTAGTCAGCACTGTGCATTTTTTGCTGCAATACAGCGACAGGTAACAGTGACTTACAATCCTTGTCCTTGCTTCATCTGTGCTGTCACTCGTTTTTCTTTAAGGAGAATACACTTATAATCTTTTCATCCCTGACATTTGGTAGGGCTTGCTGGTGAAGTCACTTATGCCTGGACCCTCCTTTGTGTTTATTTTATACCAGTTCGGTATGACTGTTACAAGGTGTGGCAGAGCCTGTTCTCAGCCCAGCCTCTCCTGAGTTGATGTGGGACCATGTTACTAATAGAGGCAACAAAGTGTGAGGAACTGGGGTGTGTCCTGGCAGGATCACACACCGGAAGCGCCAGCTGCTGAGCCACTTCAGTGGTTGTCCTCACAGACCTTAGTCTCTGCCTCACAAGGTCAGAAAGCGTCTCTGCCCAACCCTGCTCTGGCCCAGGTGGATTTTGTGTTCAGAGCAGTGAGTGAGTTTCAAGCCTCGACTTTGAGGCTTTAGGGGGCTTTCAGCTATGTTCTGTAGCTCCTAACCCTAAGTCAGGAGTTATATAGTCAGCTGTCTATTCCTGTTTGAATTTTTGTAAGTCCTGTATATCTTTGAATTAATTTATATTGCCTTGGTTTTCAGCTTATTTTTCGTGTAAAACTGGTAATCTTTTATTTGCGTTTTAATAGCTCCAGTATTAGAAGTTGTGCCAATGTGTAGACATGTTGTGACACCTGAGCTTCTAAATAAGACCTCAGTATCTGGGTAAGAGGATAGCTTCTGGCCTTTGGCTCTGCCTTGCTTTCACACTACAGACATGCTCTTCAAGCCAGCAAACAAGTAGGCCTGGTATTCCCGTCTTCAGTGCGTCACTGATGGTAAACTCTGGAGCTTTCCTTCTGCTGGCTGTCCTTTACGTGTATCTATGTATCTGCTGAACCAGCTTCCCGATGTCACTCATGGCATTATATGTGTTTGGGTTTATTGTTTCATCGGTTTTCCTGTTTCGTATTTCTTTTGTTTTGTTCTATCTGCCATTACATTTTGTGTATTTTTTCTAGTGTGATTTTTTTTTTCTGGCTCCAGGATTGTCATTTGTTTTTTTTGTTTGTTTTGTGGGTTGTTGTTTTTTCTGGGTTTGTTTTTTTGGTTTTTTTTTTTTTTTTTTGATTTGTTGTTTTGAGATATGCTCCTTACTATTTAGGCTTGGCCGGCCTAGTGTTCTGACCTTGAACTCACAGAGATCCTCTTGCCTCCACTTTCTGAGAGCTGGGATTAAAGGTGTGCACCACCACTCCTGGCCACTTTTAGATTGTTATTTTTTCAGCTAATCAAGGAGCTGGTTAGCACTCTGGACACCTCCATAGTACACAAGAGCTTGTTCACCTTTGGGTTTGGGTTTGATTGTTCCCAAATTTCCTAATGAGATATTTTTAGTTTCACAAACTATGTGCATAGCTACTGTTAATCTGAAGCCATCTGCCTGCTTATTCTTTGCTCTACTTTATGTCAGACATTTCCTTGGGAATTTATTTATTTGTCTACTGGTAGCAAATTATCACATTTCTCAAAAACCATTTTTCCCCCTCTTGAGCAGCAACCTCCTTGGAATAGCATTTGAGGTTGACCTGAATTCTACTCATGAGCTTGATGATGTGCCTGCGTTTGGAGTGCTGTATTTTGTGATGCAGTTTATGAATAATCACCTTAAGTCTGGGCCTCACATAAGGGCTGCACCAAAGCCAGACCTGGCCTTGAATCTGGCGGATGGCTGGTCTGTGCCCTTGCAGTCCTACCTAAGCTAGGAAGCAGAAAACCCCTCGAGAGAGAGTAATATGAGGCTCTTTGCTGAGCTTTGACGCAGGAAAGACTCTAGGCACCTCTGTGTTAGTACCCAAGTATGAAGGTCCTGCTGACCAGAGGATGTGGCAGCTAGTATACACAGCATACACTCCGAAGAAACTAGAAATCCACATTTTAACACCTTTATTCATCACTTTACCAACTTGACACAATGTTAATAACAGCAAACACAATGAACAAAATGTTGATAGACACAAGCTGTTTCACTAAAGCAGTATGAGCCAGGCCATGATGATATGTCCAACAGGTGACTAGATGCTTGCACTCTATAGCAGGGACAGGAGGGCCATCCTGACCTGACAGACATTCTGAGCAAGTGTGGTTTAGATGTCAGCATAAGTGTCTTTCTGAGTCAGAACACCCATGACATCAACATTACCCATCACACTGATAAAGTGATACACTCCATATTCCTTAACATTAATAAAATAGTGTAAAAATATATATCACATATATATATATATAAACTTAACTCCCTTTCTTGAAAAAAAAACTTAGTACAAACTAGTAGTAGTAGCATATTATTCCTTTCAAGTTTAAGTTGTACAGGCTTCCTTTGTTGTTTGGCTTGGTTTAGTTTAAGAGGTCTAAAGGAAGAGATAATTTAAGCGTCCCAAGATGGCCACACCCCTGAACCGTGAAGTTCAGAATGGTCAGTAGTATATTGGTGAAGAAGAGCAGTTTGGCTCAGTGTTGGGAGGATATTCTGTCTATTGATGTCTTCACAGTACAGCTAAATTGTCACCCTTGCCATACTTAAAAGGTGTTGGCAGGACTTTCCCATGTGCCCATGCTGTAGCCAGGTAGTATACAAGTCTGCAGAGAGAGAGCGCGAGCCAAGCAGGGAGACAGGCAGTTTTTCCTGAAAGGGGACAGGTGGCAGATACCATAGGTGTCTGTGCTGTGGCATTTGTCTCCATCCTCCCAGCCAGATCTAATGCCAAAGCAGCTACAGAACAGTATGTAGATGCATGGGTACAGTTGCGTGCCAGTAAGACTGTTCATTAAAACAGGCACTGGGGCAGCCCAGGGCAGGCACCGTCCTCTCTGGAAGAGACTGCAGAAAAGTGCAGCCCATTTCATAGCTATCTCCATCCGTCGTAATGTCCCTATGCCCCTGTGTAAGATAGGATACTGAAAGGTGTAAAAATACTCCAGTATAAATATAGATCTCTCGACAATATTTAAACATGTAATTTGAATTTTGATCTTGGTAAAACATTCCCACTAAATAGTTGCTTATCTTATAGTATTAAATAGAAATAAATAGGTATTCTACTAGAGTCAGTGCTCGCAAGCACCCTCCTGCCTGCCTACTTTCCTTCCCTGACACTTAGATACCGTTTGCATTGTTCTTCCTGCAACCTGTATCTTTCTCCTGAGTGTCACCTGCAACAGAACATCTCTGTCACTCCAACCCATGTCCCTGAGTGTTGCTCCTGACAGAACCTCTCCTTATTTTCTTGCTGTCACAGCTTAAGAGAACCTGTCTTTGTCTCCTGGGTGTCAGCTCACAGCAGAGTATGTCTCTGTCTCCTAGGTCATCTCCTGCTTGTCCTCCTCTGAAAGAACCTGTCCCTGTCTCTTGTGTGTCTGTCACCTAATAGCACATGGCTCTGGATCTCAGTTTACATGCTATGCAGTTGTTGGGTTTTTTTTTTTATTCACAGATAGATACTGAATTCTATTTATCCATGATTAGTAAAAGCTAATTGGTATCGCATAAAACATGCAACAGAGACAAACACCCTACCTGTGTGTTCAAATCAGAAACTGAGGAGAATGCACATCTGTTTTGTGCAGAAGAGTTGAAGTCCGATCAGTTTCTATGTCGAGAGGGTACAGAGATGCCACACAGACTCCATAGACACTTTAAACTGACGATATGAAAACACTAAGTCTTCGTGATCTAATTGTTACTGCCCTTTCCTGGCTAGATGACCTCATCTAGAGGGAGGGTGTATTTTCAGAGTTAAACTTAACACTGACTAAAGAAAGGTGCTGTGAGGGAACGGGGTAAGAAGGGACACAATGAAGACCACTTGTCGGGCGTAATTCTACATGGGAGGGCCTAGGACTGTCCTTGGGTTCTGTGTGAGGACAGTGAGAGCCAGCAAGGCAGTGACCCAGTTTTCATTTACAGAGCCCAAGTTGTATTAGAGCAACAGCTCCCATCTCACACTGGTGGAACAACTACCCAGACCCAAATGCATTCTGAAGCCTTTATCTTCTGCTGAGGATTTTACTGGGGTGAGGGGTGGGAGCTGAGATGGTAGTTCTGGCCTTCCGCCCAGAACCTTTACGGGCTTGCCACTCTGCGCTGTTCTGTTCAGTGCTGTGCCCAGCACTTGGGCGACGTGTCCTCCATGAGGCTGGACATTTGCACTGTTTCCTTGGTGCTCCTAGGCAGGCAACCGTGGTCAGTCTGGCATCTCGGCCCTTTGAATAGGAGACTGTGTCCAGGATACACTATGGGGTCAGGAAAACATCTGACCCACTGCATGGTACAGGGACCCTCAAATCTACCCTAGCCTATCCCTCTACCCTGACCCATATGCAGTCACCTCCTGGTGTGTTTGCATGTGTTCTATTTCACTCAGCTATGCTGGTGGGAATTAGGCTGTTCATAGGCAGTAGAAAAGAACAGCCTCGGATCAAGAGACTACCAGCCACGTGGGGACTAGGGGTTCTGGAGAAGGGTATGAGAGGTGCCAGTGTCCTTTTATTTCACCAGACCAGCAAGGCCGGATTACAGAATGGAGGTGCCACTACTTGGTTTTTAATGCCAAGTACTGCAGACTCCCAGAATCTTGGGATGGCATTGACTGCTAGACCATCTCCACCCTCCAGTTGTGGCTGTGTTGAGGGCCTTGTGTTTCTTGCTCAGGCAAGTAGGCAGTCTTCCCTCGTGCTGCAGTGAAGGCTTGCTCTCTAGGCCCCAGAGGAGTGAATGATGTAACTGTGTGCTGTGACCATGAGGAAGGCATCTTTGCTGTCTACTTGTGCTGTGTCAAGCCGTGTAAGACGTCCCATCCTCAACAACCACCTGCGCTGGTAGCCATGTCCTGAGACCACTGCAGGTTCTTTCTAAGAACAAGACCACGTAGTTCAGCAAGTTTCATGCAAGGGTGGGGTTGTGTTAATGCAAAGGAACAGTTGTTGTGGAACTGTAATGATGGTAGCACATGCCATTGGGCCTGCATAAGTGGTGCCCTCACACATGGATGAGCTGAGTCATGTGTTCTCTCCTGTGGCAGAAAAAGAACCCCTGGTAGATGCTGCATGTCTTTCGGGGGAGCTACTTCTGGTGTCCAGTGTCCTGCCTGCATTTGCACTCAAGAGAAAGGTTAGGAAAACTGAACCGAGAGGTGGCTTCATAGAGCTGAAGATACATACTTTTGAACAAGGCACAGCATAACTTGCCTTGGCAAAAGCTTCCATCTCAGCCCAGTAGAACAACTACGCAGGCCTGGTCCTGACCAAATGTCTCAGCATCCTGTGTGTCCCAAGCTGGTAATGGGACAGGACAAGGAGAAAGTCATGGCAGCTTCATGTTCTGGATCTCTCTGGATCACTCTTGAGACCAAGCACATAGTCTTATCCTTTCTCAGAACGGCACTGAAAAAACTTCCAGCTTCATGCTCCAAGTCACTCCCCTGGTCACCAGGTGCTTCCTTGTCTCTTGACCACTCTCAGCACAGACTTGGTTGATGAGCACTTATGTGTGTGTGCGTGTCTGTGTGCACATGTGTACTAATGTGAGCTGTTCCACATACACAATGACACACTTCCCGTGGTCAAGAAATTGGCCTGTTTAGGATTACTCTGTGCACTTGGTTAGTTGCTTAGCTCCTACTGCCCTAGAAGTATCTGGATAAGTCAGTGTGAGTTCTGATGTCTGCTCTGTTCATCCTTATACCTACCAACGCCTCAAACACCCCCTGTTACCTGCAGGTCAAGTGGCCAGTGTGGTATGATCCTGGGAGACAGTTTGGAAATAGCAGTCCACTTCCCAGCTGTGGACAGAGCAGGTATGTTAGGAAAGGACAATGAATCGCTGCCCACACCTGGGGTCTGAGAGAGAAGTGTCAAAGCACCCAACAGGAGGAGGCCTGGGCACTGCCCCCACCATTGCCTAGTGGAGGTGCATTTTGAGTTCTGCCCAGTTGAACATAGGAATGTAATGAAGTGCAATGGGTTTCAGTCCTGTGCCTGGCACCTGCAGTGTCCAGAACTTCGGCCTGCAAGGCTACTTGCTCCCCTGCACCTTCTGGTCATAGGTGCCTGCATGCTTGTAGCCAGGCACATAACCTGACTCATCCACCAGGTCCACGCGGCCAGCTTTGCCCTTGCCCTTTCCCGATTGGTCAAAGCGCTCTTTGTGGGAGCCTGTGAACTTGGTTGTGTCTGTGAGCCGTGACACGGTAGGTGAGGACACAGCTTTCTGAAAGAGAACAGAAGAGGGTGTTAGTACACACCAAGTGAGGGAGCTGGGTGAAAATTGCCACATTTCAGTGGGAGGTGGCATGGGCTGTAGAAGGAGCTGGCAAGGGTGTGACTCTACTGGGCCACATGTCCAGACAAGGGATCACCTCTCCTGCCTCCAGGTTAGCCCCAAACTTATAGGGCTAACAGGTATATGGGGTCATGGTTTCCCCAAAGGCAGATGCAATCATGAGTGCTCGGCCCCACCCGTGCCTTGCTCCCTCACCGTGACACCAGAGATGACTGGCGCTCGTCCCTCAATGAGCCGGTGCACCTCACGCACAGCCTCCTCGCTGCTCTTATCCTTGAACCGCTTCTTGGCCAGCTCCTCCAACGCCTCCTGGAATTGCTCGAAGGTGATGGTCCTGCAGGACTTCCCTCTGTGGGTAACAGACCTTATAAGTCCTCAGGCAGCAGCCCTCTGGGACCAATCCCGCATGTATACCACCCCTGATCCCTACTGGTCACAACCAAAAGTCACCAGCAACTGCCAACAGCCTGGAAAAAATAAGGAAGCATATTCTTTAAAATTGCCAAGTTTCGGGGCTTTTATGTCTGTTTCACCGTGGTCTCTCCTGGGTGGGAGAGCAGAGGGAAAACCAGGAAAAGTGATCCCCTTATCTCTTCCAGAGACCCTAATCAGTCAAGGAGCAGGAGGGAGCCCAGGCCTAAACCTGGGTCAGAAGTGGCCCGTGGGGCCTAAGGCCAAGGGTATCATAGTAGGGCACGCTTAGGAGGGGCCATAAGACCTGTGCTGAGCAGTGTGAGCAGCCTGGTCAGCAGGATGACTCGCCTGGAGCCCTCACCCACCCTGTACACCCGGCCACCAGGGAGCATCTCAGATAGCCTGTCATTTCACAGACTCCTCCATGCAAAGGCTATTCAGGAAGTATTTTAAAAAGTTATTTGTAGTAACTTTAAAGCATTTTCAACTTGGCATTCACCTGCAACTAATCCAAATAAGTGAAGTTTCAATGTTTTGACATAATGTAATCGAGGCACAGATGTGCAGGTCCTGCACGATGCTGTGGAGTTTTAATCAAATGGCCCGAGATAAGCTACCTCCTATGGCCAGGCAGGCCACTGACACTAACTAGAGCTAAGAGCTGGCAAAACCCCAGTGGGGCTTTTATGGCTGACCATCGTATAGGATCCAGAGCAGCCAAGTGAGGTTAAGAAAACAAAAAGCAGAGGCAGAGAGGCACCGCAATCAGGAAGAGGCTTTGGGGGACCAGCGCAGCGGCAGACGCAAGCGGCAGGGACCTGCGCGGACAGGCACGGAGGCAGACACAAGTGGCGGGGATGGGCGTGCAATAACGAGAGCAGATCGCCCTACTACAATTAAATCAAAGAGGTAGGCCTTTTGTTGGCGAGGTCACTGGCAAATGGGGAGCCTGGTCCTGTCCTAAAGACCCTTCAGAGGGGTGAGAGGGTTCTTGGCCTGCGGCAGGATCCAGGAAACAGAGCAAGGGCATTTTGTAAGCGGAGCCCTTGGCCAGCAGGGAAACCTGATCCGGTTTTTAAAAGACCCATTAGATAGGATCAATAGGAGGAGATGGGCAGGCGCCAAGGCAAGAATTCACCCAATAATCTGAAAAACAACATGAAAACACCAGAACCCAATGATCTTACAACAGAAGTATTTGAACAACCTAACACAGAAGAAGTGGGAAAAAAATGACTTTATGAAAGCAATAGAGTCCCTTAAACAACATGTAAAAAACGCCCTTATAGAAATGGATGAGAAATATAACAAAAAGTTTGAAGAAATGAGTAAATACGTACATGATACCCTGGGAAACCAAGAAAAAACGATCAATCAGGTATTGGAAACAGTTCAAGAATTGAAAACTGAAATGAAGGCAAGGAAGAAAATACAAACTGAGGACCAGCTGGATATGGAAAATCTAGGTCAACGAGCAGAGTCTACAGAAACAAGCATAATCAATAGAATACAAGAGATAGAAGAAGGAATCTCAGATTCTGAGGACACCATAGAGAAAATAAACGAACAGATCAAAGAAAACAGCAAAGCCAACAAATTCTCAACACAAAACATTCAGGAACTATGGGACACAATAAAAAGACCAAACCTAAGAATAATAGGAATAGAAGAAGGAGAAGAGTCACAGCTCAAAGGCCCAGAAAATATTTTTAACAAAATTATGGAAGAAAACTTTCCCAACATAAAGAAAGATATTCATTTAAATATTCAAGAAGCATACAGAACACCAAACAGACTGGATCAAAGAAAAACATCTCCTCGCCATATAATAATCAAAACACAAAATATACAGGTTAAGCCGGGCGGTGGTGGCGCACGCCTTTAATCCCAGCACTCGGGAGGCAGAGGCAGGCGGATCTCTGTGAGTTCGAGACCAGCCTGGTCTACAAGAGCTAGTTCCAGGAGAGGCTCCAAAACCACAGAGAAACCCTGTCTCGAAAAACCAAAAAAAAAAAAAATATACAGGTTAAAGAAAGAATATTAAGAGCTACAAAGGAAAAAGGGCAAGTAACTTATAAAGGTAAACCGATCAGACTTACACCTGACTTCTCTATGGAAACCATGAAAGCCAGAAGGTCCTGGATAGATGTACTGCAGAAGCTAAGAGACCATGGATGCAAACCCAAACTACTATACCCAGCCAAGCTATTGTGCACTATCAATGGAGAAAACAAGACATTCCAGGATAAGAACAAATTTAAACAATACATAGCCACAAATCCAGCCCTACAGAAAGTAATAGAAGGAAAATCGCAACCCAAGGAATCCAACTCTACCAACACTGCCTACAATAACTCAGGCATCTAGCGACCCTTCACCAGCACATCTCAAAGAAGGGAGACACACAATCTCTACTACCAAAAACAATAAGAATAACTGGAGTAAACAACCACTGGTCATTAATATCACTTAATGTTCACCTATAAAAAGGCACAGGCTAAGAGAATGGATACGAAAACAGGATCCAACATTCTGCTGTTTGCAAGAAACACATCTCAACCACAAAGACAGGCACCTACTCAGAGTAAAGGGTTGGGAAAAGGTGTTTCAAGCAAGTGGTTCTAAGAAAAAAGCAGGTGTGGCCATACTAATTTCTAACAAAACTGACTTCAAACTAAAATCAATCAGAAGAGACCGAGATGGTCACTTTATACTCATAACAGGAACAATTCATCAGGAGGACATCTCAATCCTGAATATCTACGCCCCTAATATAAAAGCACCCACTTGTGTAAAAGAAATATTACTAGAACTCAAGGCAGACATCAAACCACACACACTAGTAGTAGGAGACTTCAACACACCTCTCTCTCCAAGGGACAGGTCAATCCGACAGAAACCTAATAGAGAATTAAGAGAATTATTGGAGGTAATGAATCAAATGGACTTAACAGACATCTATAGAACATTCCACCCAAATAGGAAAGAATATACCTTCTTCTCTGCAGCTCATGGAACCTTCTCAAAAATTGACCACATACTTGGAAACAAAGGAAACATCCACAGATACAAAAAAAGTCAGTGTCCACCTGTGTCCTATCTGATCACTACGGATTAAAGTTAGAAGGCAACAACAATGCTACCCACAGAAAGCCGACAAACTCATGGAAACTGAACAGTCAACTACTGAACCACACCTGGGTCAAGGAAGAAATTAAGAAAGAAATTAAAGTCTTCCTTGAATTTAATGAAAATAAAGAGACAACATACTCAAACCTATGGGACACAATGAAAGCAGTGCAAAGAGGAAAGTTCATAGCACTAAGTGCCCACTTAAAGAAAACGGAGAATGCATACATTGGGGACTTAACAACATAGCTGAAAGCTCTAGAAAAAAAAGAAGCAGACGCGCCCAGGAGAAGTAGAAGACTGGAAATAATAAAACTGAGGGCTGAAATCAACAAAATAGAAACACAGAAAACAGTCCAAAGAATCAATGAAACAAAAAGCTGGTTCTTGGAGAAAATCAAAAAGATCGATAAACCCTATCCAAACTAATTAAATGACAGAGAGAGAACACGCAAATAAATAAGATCAGAAATGAAAAGGGGGACATAACCACAGACACAGAGGAAATTCAGAGAGTCATTAGATCTTACTACAAAAGCCTGTATGCCACAAAACTGGAAAATACAAAAGAAATGGACATTTTTTTAAATAAGTACCCTATACCAAAGCTAAACCAAGACCAGGTGAATGATCTAAATAGACCTGTTACTCGCGAAGAATTAGAAACGGTTATCAAAAATCTCCCTTCGAAAAAAAGCCCAGGACCAGATGGTTTCAATGCAGAATTCTACCAGAACTTCCAAGAAGAACTAATACCTATACTCCTTAATGTATTTCACAATATAGAAACAGAAGAGTCATTGCCAAATTCCTTTTATGAAGCTACAGTTACCCTGATACCAAAACCACACAAAGACCCAACCAAGAAAGAGAATTACAGGTCTATCTCACTCATGAACATCGACGCAACAATTCTCAATAAAATACTGGCAAACCGAATCCAAGAACACATTAGAAAAATTATCCATTATGATCAAGTAGGCTTCATCCCAGAGATGCAGAGCTGGTTCAACATACACAAATCTATCAATGTAATCCACCATATAAATAAACTGAAAGAAAAAAACCATATGATCATTTCATTAGATGCCGAAAAAGCATTCGACAAAATACAACACCCCTTTATGATAAAGGTCTTGGAGAGAATAGGGATACAAGGGTTCTACCTAAATATAATAAAAGCTATTTACAGCAAGCCAACAGTTAACATTAAATTAAACGGAGAAAAACTCAAAGCCATCCCACTAAAATCAGGAACACGACAAGGATGTCCACTCTCTCCACACCTCTTCAATATAGTGCTTGAAGTTCTAGCAATAGCAATAAGACAACATAAGGAGATCAAGGGGATTCGTATTGGAAAGGAAGAAGTTAAGCTTTCGTTATTTGCAGATGATATGATAGTATACATAAGCGACCCCAAAAATACTACCAAAGAACTCCTACAGCTGATAAACATCTTTAGTAATGTTGCAGGATACAAGATCAACTCCAAAAAATCAGTTGCCTTCCTACACACTAAGGATAAGGAAGCAGAGAGGGAAATCAGAGAAGCATCACCTTTCACGATAGCCACAAATAGCATAAAATATCTTGGGGTAACTCTGACCAAGGAAGTGAAAGATCTATTTGACAAGAACTATAAAGAAACTTCAAAATTTCTTTTGAAGAAAGAAATTGAAGAGGACACCAGAAAATGGAAGGACCTCCCTTGCTCTTGGATTGGGAGGATCAACATAGTAAAAATGGCAATTCTACCAAAAGCAATCTATAGATTCAATGCAATCCCCATCAAAATCCCATCAAAATTCTTCACAGATCTGGAGAAGACAATAATCAACTTTATATGGAAAAACAAAAAACCCAGTATAGCCAAAACAATCTTATACAATAAAGGATTGTCTGGAGGCATTACCATCCCTGACTTCAAACTCTATTACAGAGCTACAGTATTGAAAACAGCTTGGTATTGGCATAAAAACAGAGAAGTCGACCAATGGAATCGAATAGAAGACCCTGACTTTAACCCACAAACCTAGGAACACCTCATTTTCGATAAAGGAGCTAAAAGTATACAATGGAAAAAAGAGAGCATCTTCAACAAATTGTGCTGGCAAAACTGGATGTCAATCTGTAGAAGAATGAAAATAGATCCATATCTATCACCATGCACAAAACTCAAGTCCAAATGGATTAAAGACCTCAATATCAGTCCGAACACACTGAACCTGATAGAAGAGAAAGTGGGAAGTACTCTACAGCACAAGGGCACAGGAGACCACTTCCAACGTATAACCCCAGCAGCACAGACACTAAGGGCATCATTGAATAAATGGGACCCCCTGAAACTGAGAAGCTTCTGTAAAGCAAAGGACACTGTCACTAAGACAAAAAGGCAACCCACTTACTGGGAGAAGATCTTCACCAACCCCGCAACTGACAAAGGTCTGATCTCCAAAATATATAAAGAACTCAGGAAACTAGACTGTAAAAGGCTAATCAACCCAATTATAAATTGGGGCACTTCCCAGCACTCGAGAGGCAGAGGCAGGAGGATCTCTGTGAGTTCGAGACCAGCCTGGTCTACAAGAGCTAGTTCCAGGAAAGGCTCCAAAACCACAGAGAAACCCTGTCTCCAAAAACAAAAAAACAAACAAAAAAAAATAAATTGGGGCACTGAGCTGAACAGAGAATTCTCAACAGAAGAACTTCAAATGGCCAAAAGACACTTAAGGTCATGCTCAACTTCCTTAGCGATCAGGGAAATGCAAATCAAGACAACTTTAAGATACCATCTTACACCTGTCAGAATGGCTAAAATCAAAAACACCAATGATAGCCTTTGCTGGAGAGGTTGTGGAGAAAGGGGTACACTCACCCATTGCTGGTGGGAATGCAAACTGTGCAACCACTCTGGAAAGCAGTGTTGTGGTTTCTCAAGAAATTCGGGATCAACCTACCCCTGGATCCAGCAATACCACTCTTGGGAATATACCCAAGAGAGGCCCTATCATACAACAAAAGTATATGCTCAACTATGTTCATAGCAGCATTGTTTGTAATAGCCAGAACCTGGAAACAACCTAGATGCCCTTCAACGGAAGAATGGATGAAGAAAGAATGGAATATATACATATTAGAGTATTACTCAGCAGTAAAAAAACAAGGACTTCTTGAATTTTGCATACAAATGGATGGAAATAGAAAACACTATCCTGAGTGAGGTAAGCCAGACCCAAAAAGAGGAACATGGGATGTACTCAATCATATTTGGTTTCTAGCCATAAATAAAGGACATTGAGCTTATAATTCAATGAGAATTCCTAGAGAAGCTAAATAAGAAGGTGAATCCAAAGACAAACACATAGGTGTCCTCCTGAATATTAACCTTCATCAGGCGATGAAAGGAGACAAAGACAGAGACCCACATGGGAGCACCGGACAGAAATCTCAAGATCCAAATCAGGAGCAGAAGGAGAGGGAGCACGAGCAAGGAACTCAGGACCGCGAGGGGTGCACCCACACACTGAGACAATGGGGATGTTCTATCGGGAACTCACCAAGGCCAGATGGCCTGGGTCTGAAAAAGCATGGGATAAATCCGGACTAGCTGAACATAGCGGCCAATGCGGAATACTGAGAACTCAAGAACAATGGCAGTGGGTTTTTGATCCTACTGCACGTACTGGCTTTGGGGGAGCCTAGGCAGTTTGGATGCTCACCTTACTAGACCTGGATAGAGGTGGCCGGTCCTTGGGCTTCCCACAGGTCAGGGAACCCTGATTGCTCTTCGAGCAGATGAGGGAGGGGGACTTGATCAGGGGAGGGGGAGGGAAATGGGAGGCAGTGGCGGGGAGGAGGCAGAAATCCTTAATAAATAAATAAATTAAAAAAAATAAGAAGTCTGAGCTAATAGGCCAAATAGTATTGCAATGAAAAAAAAAAAAAGAAAACAAAAAGCAGGAGGCCTGAGACTACACTATTCCAAGGCACCTGCCAAAGCCGCATGGAGACAGTATGAGAGATACTAAGGTCTGAGACGTACAGATCAGTGCACCTCCAGTCCAGAAACGCCCACACCGCCTAACTGGAACAAGGTTAAGGAGAAAAGGACTATTAAAAAAAAAACAAATATGTCTGCAAAATAAACCAACTAGGACACCACATGCAGAGTGTACTCGGAGCATGACCCCAGAGCCAACTTCCTCAAGTATATCTGATATATAACCTGGGTGACCTTAGGGTGGGCAAGGTTTTCTTAGAAATGATGCTAAGCCATCATGTTCAATAATAGAAAACGGCTGACTGGATTTCAGAGTATTGAGAGCCATGTTCTTTGAAATAACATTAAGATAAATACCAGAGCTGCAAACACACAAAAAAAAACTTGGGAAATACAGATTTTAAAGGGAGTTTGTATCTGAAATATGCGAAGAGCTTAACAGTAAGAAAAGAAAATTCCAAGCAGGCCAAGTATTTGAACCAGACACCTCACCAAAGAAAACCCATTGATGGGCAACCATCACACAGGAAGTCACCATGGGAATAGCAGAAGTAATGAGAGAAACTGAATGCTGCATGCCAAGGAGGAATGACCATGAGCCAGTCTTTGTGTGTTTGGGGGGTGGGGAGGGAGAGCTGCTTCAAGAGAAACAAAGATTTAAGCTCATGTTAAACCCATTTGTGAACATTATACAGATTTTCTTCAGTCATTCAAACTGGAAAACCACCCAAATGTCCTTTAGCAGTGGCCTGATAAAGCATTCTGTGGACAGCATTGGGAGGACACACCAGTGACAACACAAAGTGGACCCCTAGTGGCTGGGCTAAGGAACAGACATGAAAATACTACGCTTGCCACACAGCCTGAATTTTTACTGGTCATAGAAGAGTCTCACACTTTGCTCTGGTCCTGAACACACTGGGCATTCTAACCAAACGACGAGGAGAGCTGAGCCAGCGTCCTTAGAGAAATGCACAGAATCCCATGCTGTCGGCCACCCATACTCAGGAGACTGGGGAAGCCACTGAGGCATTGCACTTGGATCCAAGATACAACACAATGGGGCCTCAATAGATGCCTTTGCCTTCGAGGGTGGGTTCCAGTCCTTCAGTGCTCTAAGTCCCAACACTAACCAGCTACCTTTGCAATACTCGGTGATTCAGGGCACTTGACCAGTTGGCCTCACAGTCCAGTGGTGCCTGGAGCTGACAGCTTTTCCCTCTCTACTAGGACTTTAGGGGTGTGTGTTGATCTAAGGCCCCTCAGGGCTGCTCTGTTTGTCCTGAGAAGTCAAAGGCACTCTTGTCTCCTATTCCCAACCCTTCCTGGGCTGACATGAGGATGTCAGGCCTAAAGGCCAGCCTGGCAACCTGCTGCTGGGACACACAGCCCTTTCTGGGCAGCCTCAGCACCAGGCACTACCAGCATGAGTCACTGGGGGATGGGGCAACTGGAGGGACTCTTCCATCACAGGCCACATTCAGATAGAGCTGGATGCTTGTTCCACTGGTACCAAGAATGCCTTTCTGGCCTGTGTCCCCACAAGTCTAACTGTGTTGTTGGGGAGAGTGGGTCCTGTCTTGGTGCCCAGTTCACAGAGAACTCTTCCCAGGAGACCCAGGCGCTTCTTGAAGAAGAATCCCCAACTAGCTCTGGGAAGACAATGTTCATTTATTCCTCACGATGTGAAAATCTGCAGGTTTCTCTTAAACAGTGGGCCTGTATCTAGAGCTTTCAGGACTGAGGGCTCTTCCTAGGGTTTGGCCTTTCCTGCTTTGACTCCCAGCCTGTCTGAAGCTGGCCTACAAGAGGGTGTCTGCTCAAATGTTGCCCCCATATATATAGGTAACTTTCTCAGTCCCTTGGTAATCCTGGAACCTGAATAAGGGGTCAAGACCCAGCATCAGACAGCAGAGCCCTCTGAAAAAGGTCCTATTCCTCTGTGGCAAATATCATAAACACGACCACTCCCCACCTCAGCTTGGGACTTTCACAGAGCCCCTTGTCCAGTCTGTTCATCACCTTTGTGAAGGAGGCTTGAGTAATAACTCTTATAACTCCAGTTACACTCAAGTAACAAAACTTGTAATTGGCGAAACAGTGGGGCACACAGGACAAGACAGGGATGCCTGAGTTCTTAGTTCCTGCAGTTTATAGATAGATACCATGCAGGCAGAAAAGGTGCTTCTGGGGAGTGGAAATAGAGACCCTCTTATACATGTGGTCTGAGTGCAGTTGAAGTATCTGGAAGGGACCCTGGGTGATGGAGACCATCGAGGCCAGGGACCCTGGGTGATGGAGACCATCGAGGCCAGGGACCCTGGGTGATGAAGACCATCGAGGCCAGGGACCCTGGGTGATGAAGACCATCGAGGCCGGGGCCAGGATCCTGCCTTGCAAGGATGTTTCCTCATAGGAACCCATTCTGGGGGCTTTCTGCAGGAACAACACAGGAGCTGACCTGAGCCTGCTGCACCACAGAGCAGCCCCGGCTGCCATGAGCCTTGAGTTGCCTGTTGCTACCAGTGTCTCTGACTCTTTAGATCTAATGTTCAAGGGAGGTGCAGAAATCTGGTCATTCTCCTCAGGCACCTTTATCAGGTCTCTCCCTTGCCCACTGACGACCCATCTACCTCAAGACAGTCCTGGGCTCTATGCCAAAGACAATGCTGATGTTGAAAGTTTGGGCCCGTCAGTTCTCTGTACCCTCAGCAGGTCACTGGACTCAAGAAATCCCATGGGAGCAGGCGATGTGCTCTCTGCCTAGAGGGGCCTAGATGCCAGTCAGCCACAGGGACTCTGCCTGGTTCAGGAAATCAGAGGCCAAGCAGCAACACCTCTGTGGCAATGCTCTGGGCATATTCCATGTCTGCACTTGCCCAGAGGGGCATCTGTGACCTGCAGCATTGCCACTTCCTTCTCTTGGGAACAAATCATCTTTAAAGTCCCCTCTCACTTGTCTCTTTGTGTTTTCCGAGGGGCTGGAGGTTATGGGATAAACATTCTGCAGGTGACCCCAAATGAGCACCACATCTGCCCACCCCCACCCCTCACGGCTCTGACCTAGTTTGTGTAGGGATAAGTCATGAGGATAGGTGTTCCTGCAGTTGTTCAGACAGCTTCTGGGTATTCATTCTCTTACATGTCCTTCATGCACTGGCCAGCCGACTTCCAAGGCAAGGTGGAGGAGCTCAGGTGCAGGAAGCTGCCTCTCATCACAACAGATGCATCTGATCTTGCCTGGTTACTTCAGACTCACCAGAGCAGATGAAGCCTTGACCACAAAGCCACAGGGACCACTAACTCAATGACTTTCAGGCAAAAAAAAACTCTCTACATGTCCTGTCTATCCCCCAACCAGAAGTCAGAACCCTGAGTTCCCCACAAGCATCTAAGGGGTCACTCTGCACTGCCATGTGTAGCCACTAGAGGGCCATGCAGAAGTAAGAATAGTCTCCAGACACTGGGACACCTGAAGACTAGGATGCCTGCAGGATCTTGCTCCATTCAAGGCCTGCAGGGTCAGGCCACTTTCCCCTAGATCACGTGACTGTTAATCTTACCCAAGACCCAGAAAGTAGAGCCTGAAGGAGGAGCTCCAGGAACATGTGTGCCACAGGTGAATGGAACTGGGTGGGTCCCACAGTCAGAAACTGAGCCTGCCTCCAGGGGTTCTCACTTGTTTAGGGTCCTTGACACCTGGATTTCTGTGATGTTTGAGTGGGTACAGACAGAGTCCTGTCCTTCCCGTGGGTTTCCGAAACTCTCGTTAGGACTCTCTTCAGGGTCCTAGGGCTTGTTAGGAGTAATGGGATACACTAGCCTAGGTGGGTGCTATGCTGAACCTCTTCAGCAGCATACAGATGTCAGAAGAATCCCAGCAGGCCTTGCTGACTAGCTGTGGCATGTAAGGAAGACCAAGTCGTTCATATACTTAGCAGTGGCTGACAAATCCTCAAGCTAGACAAATCCAGACCCTGCTTTCTACATGTAGGGACTGGCTTTGCTGCCTTCTGACCTATATCTAGACATAATGGACACCCAGCCCTGACACCCCAGCCAAGTTACTTTCTGACTCTGCATAGTATTGGCAGGAATCCGTGCATTTACTCTGGAAGGTGCCCAGCACCCAATCCAGGCCCTGGAATGCCAAAGATTTCTGGGCTTCCTCATCTGGTAGTACATTGGTCAAAGTAAGGAGGCAGTAGGTAAGCCCAGCCCAACCCTAAGGTTCCTGCACGTTTTCTTCCACCAGCATATACAGGCACACACTGGAACACAGACCCATTGTAGACAGCCACACAGAGATACGATCCCTAGGCCCCCAGGCGTCCCCCAAGCTTCACCCACAGGCTTTGCTTTGGTGTCAGACTCTGTATGGAGTCTGGCCGTGCTGAGCCTTTTGCAGGATGGAGAGTCTAGGTTTAACAGTAGTCCACAATAAAAGTTGGTATAGAGCTTCGAGAAATTTGTTTAAAATTTAACACATAGTAACATCAAAACAAACAAGCGCTGCCATGGTGACAAGGACCTAAACAAAGACTGCAGATACCCCAGCTGGCGCCACGCCTGCAGAGCCATGGCAACCTGCCCCAAAACAGAAATAGTTGAACTTTTTTCTCTCAAGTCCTGTCAGAGTCAGCAACTTCCTGGAGGTACCTAAGCAATTTCCTCCCAGGGCCCAAACTCCCATAGGAGGCAAAGGCCTCTGCAGCTGCCATTGCTGTCCCTCAAGGGACCACAAACACCCAGCTTTCATAATACCAACAGTGCCACCACAGCCACAATTTTCTTGGAAATCTCAATCCCAGAGTTCCCCAGTCCTTCTTGTGGATCCTTCTCAGTATTCTCCCACCACCCTGGTATTCGGGATACTGTACCCCTATACTTGAGGACAACATGAGTCTGAATCTTCTGTTCCTTAAGAATAGAGATACCCCAAGTGGGACATAGGTCATAGAGAACCTCAACAGAGTCAGGTTCTGAGAGGGAAGGAGAATTCAAAGATGGTTTAGGTGAAGGAATGGCAGCCTCTAGGGTCTCAAGGACCCAGGTGTGAAGGCAAAAGGAACATCAGAGTTTCTGGGCCTCTAGTGCAGGATCCTTACCTAGGCTTCCCCAGCCACCCAGCTGGACCTGCCCCAGTATGTGCCCATAGTGTTAGCAAGCACACCTAGTGTTAGAATATACAGCATGTATAGCTTGTCTGCCTAGACTAGCATAGTCTTGGGATTTCTCGGGGCTTCTGCATGGACTTGCTCTCCAGGACCTTGACTTGTAAGGCAGGAACCTGCCAAGGTTCCCAGGCATCCCAGAGTCTACAGAATGGCTGTCCTAGAGTTTGAGCATCTGAAGGTCTGCAGTCTGGGAACAAGCATTCCCTTCACATGGCTCACTCCTATGAGTCTAGTGCCCTCCCCACCCACATAGCAGGAAGGGCATGTGGAGCTGGAGTTCTCAGTCCTCTGACCCACATCATTCAAAGGACTCATAACCACATATTACCACCCACTGGGAGGCTGTAGAAATCCAAGTTCTACATGGGGTGGGGAAACATATAAAGACACACAACAGCTGGAAGGTAGCCTCCTTCAGAAGAAACTGGAGAAGCTGACTAACCTCTGGGCAGGTTACTTCTTCCTGTCTTCCAACAACACCTTCTAGAAGCACTCTCACAGACACAAGTCTCTGGGTCTCCCTGTTCTTGGGTTAGTTCTTGATTATTCTGTACCCTGGGTTTACTGAGGACATGGTGCCATAAGGGGCCTGTCTAAGGAGAAGAGCAGGAATAGTTCACTGGCCTTACTGGCACACCCTGCATGCTCCCAGTATAGGAACAGCTTCCAGGGGTTCTGGAAAGCTCAGGGTTGGGCCACCTGCTGGTGGAGAAGGAACACAAGGAGAGATAAGGTGAGGAGCTGTCCAAGTTCATTTGCCAGCTTAGACAAGGTGGTGAGGTCATAAAACAATCAGCTTTAACTGTATGCACATGCTAGACACAGCTAACCTAGGTTTTCTAGGTCTCAGTGTTGCGGGACCCGTCTACTGGCCTAGCATGAGCTCTTAGCACCAGGATGAGAGAACTGGCTGTATCAGAGGCTCTAGGGCTAATCATTTTTGCAGCCTGGGTCAGTGCCCCTCACTCACGGCTGGCCAGCCTACCAAAGCACCTCTGTTTACTAGGACCCACCTGCCTGTCCCTGCCTGGAACTGTCCAGTTGAACCCATAAGGCCAGTTTCTCTGAGGAGGCTGCACATCCCCAGGGGACAGGTAGGACAGGTCATGTGACCAGCACAGTGAGCTCTACCAAGCCTGGGAAAGTCCCTCACAGACAAGGCCCATGATGGGTGTCAGTACCCAAACTCAGGGGCAGTCACTTTGGTGAAGTTTAGAGGGTCTCAGGGACTATAAACATCAAGATCTCTGGGTCATCTATGCAGCAACAGCAGTATGGAGGTCCTTCAAGCTGACAGACATCTTGCTGCATGCATGTGCTTGTCTACACTCTGTAAACTCCTCATGGCTCCCATCTCCAATGACTATGTTGTTCTATTTAGGGACTCAGGGAAAAGAGCCATCTCCTGACGCTTTATCTTGGGCCCTTCCCATAAAAGCAATGGAATGAATACAATAAGTTCAGTAGACCCTCTTCTGTAAGGGTCACACAACATTGCACACAGATGAAGCTGAGGAGAAAGAAGTGTTAAGAAACCCAAGGACCATAGTCTAGAAGTGCATAGGCACTCCTGGCCAAGTGCCTCCCAGATAGAGGAGCTGGTGCCAGTATTATTGCAATGGAACCCAGCCAGAAAAAAAAAAAGTGCTTTTGCAGTGAGCATCAGGGTAAAGTGATCACATCTGAGCCACTAGCCGTAATTTTTTTCTCAAAGCCTAACCCACAATAATTGAACTTCAGGCCAAAGTAGGTCTAAGACATCACAGGAACAGGACCTGAGATGGTTGGGAAAAGGGTATAGGGGTAACTAGGGTACACACAGCATCTGCTTTCAGAGGTCAAAGCTCCATGGAAAGTCTTTTCTCCAGCTTTTCACTGGGTTTGGAAGCCACGGGGAGACAGAGCAAGAATGGACCAGCTCTGATTTCTCTTCAGAGCCCCCTAGGGTCAGTGGGGGTCTGGAAGAGGGTCAGGATGCAGAGCCCCTGGGGATACATTTCTCAGGCTTTCTCAGCCTTTGAATGGTTCTACAACCATTCACACCTAAGATTCTCCACACACTCTCTCTCGTGTACTTTGTACAATAGGAAGTTCTCTAGGGATCATGGGGTTGAGATTTTCTTGCTTTGCAGAATCTCAAACTCCTAGTTGATATCAGCATTGGGATGGGTGGAGACAACCAGGCTCTGGCTCAGTAATCTCCACAGAGTCCCTTCCTAGGTGCTGCCAGGACTTTGAAATTCCTGGCTCGGTATTCCTTCATCTCTCTCAACCAGCATCTGGAGGAAGGCTTCATCTGGAACAGGAAGATGTCAATATCCCCAACCCCTGGTTATGGTACCCTGTATCTGGTAATCTGGCTTACTTCACCTCTTCCCATTGGGACACATGCTCAATCCCTCCACAATTCCTGGCATGAGATACTTGCTGGAGTTCTCAGGAAGAGTTCATCTGCCAGGGCACCTCTTCCTTTCTCCTCTAGGCTGAGTACACAAAGTACAACCCAGGGCGCAGGGAAGACTTTCTATACCTAGAGAACACCAACAATGACCAGAAACCACAGTGATGAAGACCACATCACCCACCCAAAGCCAGGGGAGGAAGTAATGCCCAGCTGGTACCACCCACAGAGATCAACCACAGGACTTGACAGCACACTGATGTTTGACAACACAGAGGCGAATGGCCACTCTCTGATCCCTATCACTGTGTCTGCATGTGTCAGCATTTCTTAAGAGCAAAATGAACAGAGATGGACAAAGAGCTGAAAGAGCGTGTCACGAGCCACGACCATATCCTGGAAACTAGGCTAAACAGGCCTGGCCCCCACACTTACTAACTTCATAGACTCAGCCAACGGCGGCTGGGTCTCTGTTCACCTGAGCAGATCCTGAGCAATAGCTCACTAACCTGGGTATTGGTTAGAGTTAATTAAGTTTTCTCAAGGCTAGAAGCCCCTACTCTGGCTACATCCAAGGCCAACAGACTGAGGCTAGGACCATAGCTCAGGACATGGCCAGGGAGTTCCAAGGCACTTAGGGCCAGTGTACTCCTCAGACTGTCCCAAACACTACAGGCTCTGTACCCACTTCTTAGCTTCAAGCCTCCAGAATCTGCAAACAAGATCCTTCACAGACTCTCACCGCTACTGATAGGAGCTCTGCCACCTAAGCCCGCACGACACTTACTTGATCTTGCTGAAGACAATGTCCACATCCGTGACAGTCACATTCTTCCCATCGATCACGTGGCAGTCCTTGCACAGTTTGGACCAGTTCTTGCCATGCATCTCCTTCCCCGTCGCTCTGGTGTCCCCGTGTACCGCAAACCGCCGGAAGGCCTCCTCCAGGGCACTGAGCTCAGGGGCTGCAGCTGCCCCTTCGTTGGCACCCTCTGACTCCAGTGACAACCTCTTGGCAGTCTTGTCCCTGGCTGGGTCTCCTGGGGACTTGGGTGGTGTCTTGTTGGCAGCTTTGGCAGGCTTGGCCTTGCTGTCAGCCATGTTGCTAGGGAAGAAGAAGAAAAGGGTCATTCTGCTTCTCACAGCCCATCTGTGTTCCTGGTCCTAGCTGCAGTATGTGGTACCAGGCAACAAGATATGGCAAGAGCTGAAAAGCACCCTCTCTGGGGGTTGGGACCCCTCTGAGCTGGATGCCCAGCAGTGTTGACCCAGCTGTAGGACCTGGCACTGACCCTGCCACCCTGACACATGCACACTCTAGGCAAAGGAGACAGGGTCTGACTCAGCAAAAATGGGTTCTGCTTAGGGTCTATAAAATGATGCCACCCTTAGGATCCGGGACAGTGCTCATGCCATGCTCACTGTCCCTCAAATCTGAGTCTTCTGAGCAGAACTGAGCCATGCTTTGGGGTGGCAAATGACCCTGGACCTGCTCTGGGATCCTAGAACATGTGGTTGACCTTTGGGCTCAGAGGAGGGAACCCATAAAGAAGCCTGAAGTATAGTCATAGTCTTTAGGTGTTGTGGGCTGTTGACTCCCAAGACAGGCAGACATCCCTGAGGACTAAGAAGACTGAGAAGGTCATGCCACCTCCCAGCAAGACTCGGGAGCACAAGGATATGCAGTGATCCCAACGTGGCCGCTATTGTTCCAGCAAGGGCAGGCACATGCCTTTTCCAGCTTGGGGAGCAGGGGTGTTGAGCTCCCAGTTAGCATCTCTGGGAACTGAATGCTTAACGGCTCAATGCAACGAGAACTCCTGGTACCGGCACATACTCCATAGAGGGTCAGTGACGAAGCTGAAACGTGCAGGCCCTGTCCAGACTGGAGATTTCAATGCCAATGTGGCCAAGGCATATCTTCACCACTAAGGGATGTGAAATGTGGCCCCTGCTGAACTCTCGATGGTATGAGTTGCATAAACATCCAGAATAACACAGATGACAGTCAGCCACAAAGCCAGATCCCCTTCTTGCTCACCCCCGTTGAAAATGGTAATAAAAGTATAACGGAAAAATTCAGCCTTTTTAATGAGAGCCTCTTCTTAAGGCACTCCAATTCACCCCAAAATGGAGCTTCATGGTGGTGGTGGGGGTGCAGAACAGGGCAGATGAGGACAGCAGGATTAAATCAGAAGCTGTAGCCGAGTTGAAGCTCAGGAGTTCCTTCATCCCCACTAGACATGACTCATCGTGAATCAACTCCATGCACCTGATAGGTTATCTGAGCTTCTGTCCCAGGCTTCACAGGATACTGAAACACGAGAGGGGCTCTGCCCTTCTGAGGACTGCAGGACACTAAAGCAAGCAGCGGATTCAAATCAAGCAAAGGAACTGCGAGCAAACCAGCAGCAGGGTAAAGGCACATTAGGACAGCGAGGGCATGTGTCTCACACTGATGCGGCCAGTCCTCATCAGCCTGGTGCCAACTGTGTTCTGTCTAGGTTCCTACAGCACACTGGCCCCGCAAGATAGTGAATAGGACCCAGGGCAGGGATGGCCCTCACTTTGCAGCCCCACCACTGTTTATCTGCTGTAGTATAAAGGCTTCTGGGTAGGACTCATCCCTAGGGATTTCAGAGGGAGCTCAGAGAGCTTTTTAGTTGTTGTGACACTCTAGGAAGATTGGTGATCATCACTCAGGAGTCAGGGCAGCAGCTCAGGCAGAAAGATACCTGCACAAATCAATAGGAGACTGAAGTAACAACATCCAAGTTGCTTCTCGTCTGGAAAGCAAAACTTGCCTAAACTCAGCCCTGGGATAAGTCAGCCTGGAGTGTTTTTGGACCATGTGGCAGAGCAGCTGGCATCTATGGCTTCACCGAGTAGCTGACAGCATGGCCACACTATTTTAAAGCCCCGGTGCCAAGATTTTTCAGCAGTATCAGCCCAGCATGAGTTACCACCACTACGTAGCAACCACAAGGCACCAGCAATACATTTGCACAAAGGATAGGCTGAAACAGGAGTTGAGACCCTTCCCTGGGTGGTGCTCAGAATGCACCTTGGGGGCTGCAATTAGGCCTTCAAACTCTGCTTCCATCTTTGCTTTGCTTTACCCTGAACATGTATTACCTGCATAGCATAGCACAAAAAAAAAAAAAAAAAAAAAAGGTTTTTAAAAGTAAAAGTAACAGTGGGTTAGGTCCTAACTGTGGCTATCCAAAGACAAATAGACTATTATTAGGGCTGCTGCGCTCTCAGAGTGGACTGTAAGGACACAGGGCTCTTATCCACGGGCTGTCTTTCTAGTGTGACCTGCTCCATTAGCTCTCAAAGGCAGCAGTGAGAAAAAACTGAATCTGAAGAGAACTGAGGCCTCACCCAAGGCATCCTGGAATATGGAGACCTACGGGATTAATTCTCCCATAGTGTTGTAGGATGGCTGGCTGCAGTGTTTCCCCACCTCCATTCGAAGACTGGCTTTCTGGTTTTCCTGCCCCACAGCATCTGAGAAAAACTTAAAATTTAAAGAGACCTTAGTGTGTCCCAGCATGTCCCTATGATTTCCACCGGGGAAGTTAGGCCATTTAGAAGAGGTTCCAGAAAGGCACCAACTCTCAGGTATACTCTGCACTTCCAAGGTATGAGTCCTATACCTCGAGTATGTATCCAGAGGCTATACCTTATAACCCTTTCCTGATAGCCTATGATTCATTGTCTCTCAGCCAGGAGGGATATACCCCAAACTTCATCCTAACCCTTTCCTGATAGCCTACGATTCATCGTCTCTCAGCCAGGAGGGATATACCCCAAACTTCATCCTACCAGTATGAGCCCCTTCCTGGACCAGTCTCCTTCACCAGTGATTTCCTGGGGAGCCAAGAGAGTAGGTGTGGTGGAGGAGAACAGGGGCACCAGCTGGTGACCCAGCAATGACGGCTTATGTTCCCTGAGGGGTCAGGAGGACAGAAGATGGTAACTTATCCACCTCAGCACTGAGTTCAGGGACAGACTATGTTACCAGATTTACATCTTCAGACCAGGCCTGAGGAGGGTAGGGGAGGCCAGCTAGAGGTAGAATTACAGTTCTTCAGTGGGAGGGCACATGGACAGATGCCAGAGACAGGATTTTCTGCAAACTCTGAGGACCCTTTAACTCAGGCAGGGTTTCTTGCATCCCATATACCCCAAGTCTTCCTTGCCAAGGAAGCCCACAGGAAATCAACTGGACCTCATTTTTCAGAATGAAAAACTTGTACACATGACCTCCACCATCAAAAAAGAAAGAAAAACCTAAAGGTGACAAAGGAGAGACTTTGTCGCCAAGAATCAACTGCTACATACCTCAGGGCACAGCCCCATTACAGGAGAAATGGGATGAGGGGATCAGAAAATTGACTATAAGCAGGAAAAAGAATCTATTACTACAACTAGATTCCTACAACCAGGACAAGGTGCCCATGAGCAGAGACGGTATCCGTGAATGTGATGAGTGTCGATGAATAAGACCCACACCACTCAATCCCTGACCACCAGATGAGCCATTCTCAGTCCCACAGGCCTCATCGGCAAAAGTGAGGCCAGGGACAGCCCATTAGAAAGACAAGAGAAGTCTGTCTAAGATGAGAAGAAATGGACAGTCCCCTTGGAACTCACTTCCTCCCCTTCACTACATCCCACCAAGGCCGGAGTCCTGTGGGACCCCATGTTAGAACAGGGTGAGGGTGACCGTGTGGGATCTGGACACATCCAACCAGCCCTATGTGTCTGAGGACGGGGCACAGGCAGCCTTCCCTGTACAAGCTCTGTACTTCAGAGTGTACTTATACACAACACATCCTTTGATAGTTGTTTGTTTTATTAATAACACAGCCATACACCCTGCTCCTCGTTGGGATTCTCCATGTGAGTGGCCTCTTACAGTGGAGACTGCCATCCCGTGCAAAGTGAGCTCCCACAAAGTGGGCATTTTCTGAATGTGAATCTCCTACAGAAGCAATACCAGAAGCCCAATCTATCAGGAGACCCAGCCAGGCCCCCTTGTCACCCGTGCCTTATCTACACAGTTCATCCAGAAGCCTACAGCCCAGGGTATGACTAGGGCTGACCAGGATGATACGGTCTCAGAACAGTCGCTAGGACTGGAGTCCCAAGGCCAGGCTGCTGCCTACAGAACCAAATTCTCACTGTTTCTAGGTCAAACAGAACACAATTCTCCTGGGTGTTGTAGGGAAAGGGGAGCCCAGTATCCATGTCCACTCATTTCCTATATTCCCGGCCTGAGCTGGACTACAGGTAGAGAAGGACTACATGTCCCAGAAAACCCCATACTTAAGTTAGGGGAATCCTGGGCAAGGAGACTAGGAACCCAAGGAAGGTAGGAAACTGAGGAAAGTCCTAGACCCCTCTACACACCCATGTCCTTCTTTGTATTCACCATCGAATGCAACAGAAATAAACCCAGAACTCCCCAAAGCCACTGGCTGCTCTGCCCAGCTGCCCAGCGTCCCTACCTTCCTGCAATTCACAGGCCTTCCTTACAATGTAGTCCTGACTGCCCCTCGGTAGGGAATACAAGGATACAGCCCACTTTCAGGAGTGACCATTTGAACTTCTGGTTTACAGTTCTAGAATAAGAGAATGAGGACAGCCACCAGTAAAGGTTGGGGGGGGGGGTCACAGAAATACCTTCTAAAATGATGAATGCAACAAGCCCCGTCACTAAACGGAAGCCTAAGACTGGGCATGTAGAAGAACCATGAGACATTCGGGAGTGTCAGTGACTCCTTCAGGTTGTCCCCACTGTCTAGCCAGGGCCCTCTCGATGGCTTTAGAGATGTGAGTGGAGAGTAAGAGGGTGGTCTAACATTTAGTATGAGCTCCAGGCTCTAGACAGTTGTCTAAGGCCAGCAGAGAGTACTGAAATCAAATCCCATCATGCATCGTCTGATCAAACACCATTTCTAAACCAGCCTCCAAAATATTTCCAATACAGCATTCTACATGAATCCATATGGATAAAAAAATCAAGATCCATGTTCTGGGATTGAGCTACATGATCACTCCTTCGAGTACCCATCTCTCACAGTGACACGCCAGGGTCTGCCACCATGCTCCCTTTAGACGCTCCATGGGCGGGTCCTGAGGATGCTAACGACCCTGTAAACGACTGGTTCCTAACTCAGCATCAACACAGCTTCATGAACACCAATGTACATGAGCACTATCAAGTTGTACACCACACATCTGAGCATTGTCCTTGGATAGTGAGGGAGGCTGTGTAGACTGGCCAGTGGGTGCAGCTGGCCTGGAGCCAGGCAGCTACCTAACAGGGGATGACCAGTAGTCCCTCAAAACCTTCACCTTAACACCAGGACTTATGTATGGGACCGGGTTTGAAAATAGGATTTTGACAGGAAGTCAACCTAGATTATCCACACTTGGGAGGTAAATTGTACACCAATTCCCTCTGTAAGTCAGAAACCAGATAGTGCCGTGTCTGCATGTATCCCTCCAAAAGTATGAGAGCTTTGGAGAATGGATTAAATCAGGTTCCTGGTCTCTCATGAGTGGAGTAAGACCTCTCAAGAGGGCTGTAAGGAATTGGCTGAGGCTTTTCTACCATGTGATGACATAGGGCTTGACCTCTCCTCTGGAGTATGCTCCAAGAAGGCACTATCTTAGAAGAAGCCACCCTTATCAAACCATGACCCTGCAGCGCCTTGATTCTAGAGTTCAGCCCCCAGAACTATGAGAAATACATTTGCGTTCTGTATAAATTCTCCATCCTTGGTATTTTGTTAGAGTAGCATAAGTAGACGAGAGAGAGAGAGAGAGAGAGAGAGAGAGAGAGAGAGAGAGAAAGAGAGAGAGAGAGATAGATACAGGAAGATCTCCAGACTGTCAGAGTGTCAAGGCATAAGGCCAGAAATGGCTGAGTTGAGGGCAAGAAGGGCTTGCCAGAACCAGGGCAGGAACACAGTTTATCTGGAGTATTGAACTTCCGGCATGCAGAACTGCAGAAGAATGGGTTTATGTCATGTTACATCACTCAGCGTCGCTGTCGTCACATAGCTTCTAAGCTCTGACCAAAAGGGAAAGCAGGACTCTAAGACATGCAGAGGCCCCATGAGTACAAAGCCACAGGACGGAGGCAGAGGGTCAGACGGGGCTACAAGAGGGGGTACACAGACAGGTAAACAAAGATGTAGACTAGGCACATGTCACATCCACAGGGAGCTTGAGGAAGCTAAGCTCCTGTGTCTATCTACTACTGTCCAGAGCCAGATACTCTTGGGTAGGGAAGACTTGACACAGAACATACAGAACAGACTCCCAAAAGGGAAAAAAAAAAGATTCTAAATAGCACCAGACTGGAGTTAACTTCTGCTTATCAACGAGTATTAAGAGACTAAAAGGGCAAAGCTCAAATAAGGAAAGATTCTTCTTCTATACAACAAACACTGAGTTGTCCAATATATAAAAAAGCCTCTATAGTCAATTAGAATAAAAGGAGATTACTCAACAGAACAAGACAGTCCAGGGGAGAGCCAGAGAACACAAGAAATGCCAAGCTTCATTAGTATAATCAGGAACGTGCAGGCACGACCCCAAACCAGAAACCGGGCACACCTTGCAAGGTGGGAACATTTAAGACTGACCTAGGCAGTTGGTGGTGGGATATGAAACACAGAGCACCGCATGTGGAGGGTAGCTGGTGGGACACCCTATAAAGCAGCACCCTCAGCTCACTACATCTGAAGGGGCTCATAATCTGAAGCCCAACAACTTCAGTTCTTCCGGAGCCTTTCAGTTTGTAGAAGAGTCCAAGGCATCTATATCCTTGATCTCCCAACAGGGAAGCAACCAAAGACAGCTGACAGAAGAGGCTCAGAGGGCAGGAAACTAGAGCCATGGGTGAATCTGCTTAGGTGAACACTAGTTAAAAGAAGGCAGCTCAATAGAACCGTAGCTATATGATTTCATATGTGTAAAGGTCAAAAAACACAGGCAGGAGCTAAGATAGCGCACAGGGATATATGTTCATGAGGTGAAACTAATAAGACCCTTCCACTCCCACACCTTCTACCACGGGGCAAAGGGCAATGGGAATGACTGCCAGGAGGAAACTGAAATTACAGCACTGAAGCAGGGTCCCTGTGGGAGGGACCTTGAGGGGGCAGCCATCTGGCAGAGCTCACTAAGCCTGGCAGGTGGGAGAGGAGCTTGGGATACAATTCATGAACTTAAAGACTAAAGAAAGCCTTACATTTGGGCATCTAGACAGGACACCACAGCTCACAGCTGTGAATTACATCACTGTACAGTTAAGAGAGATGATGGACCCAAATGGTTTCGTTCATCATCAGGAAGTTGCATTCTGTCCATGCACTTTACCCTGATAACAGTAAGCCATCTGTGGGTCACAGAAACCATATCCTCTGGGACCCAAGCAGGGCTGTTTCTGGAATTGGCACAGGACATCAGGAGGAGGCTTCCCCAGTGCTGCAGAGGGAAAACGGGGCATAGAGCTGAAGGTGCTGTGGGATGGTACTGTAGGTCCTCCGTGGGGCTGCCCTAGATAGGGAATGCCCTAAGTAAATGATGACATTGATAAAGGATGTCATAAGGAGATTCCCGTGGGTCATGGATGTGGCCATGGGTGGTGGCTGACGTGGGTGAGGTTGCTTTGATTGGGGGGTGTTGTAGGTAGTGGGATGCTTTGGACAAGGGAAGTCCTGGCCATAAATAGAGGATGCTAAGGTTGAAACACTGACTCTTCTATATGAGGAAGCCGATCCTACCAGCAGTAGGAGACCCCACCAGGGTGGTAGGGGCTGGCCACCATGTCTGAACCCAGCCTGTGGCTGAGCAGCTCCAACCCTTCCTAAACGCCAAACGCCATCATAAACCCAGGACACGCACAGGACCGATTACCAGGACAGCAGAGCCTGTCCAACGCAGTAAGAAGTGGGAAGCTCCATTCTCCTGCATGGGTGGGCACAGCCTTTCTGTGTGAGTGGGGAGGGCTGGACAAGGCTGCAAGGTCCCTTTCCCTGGCAGAACTGAAATCACACCTCCTACAGGCTCCTCCTTCAGTTGCGGGCTATAAATAGGCCAGCAGGCACTGCTGAAGAAGCCAGTTTTCATTCTCTGTGGAACCCAGCAGAGTTGTTTTCAGGGCCCAGAAATTTCCAGAAAAATTCGGAGATTTCTCACAAGCCTCCACCCCCTTATGGGTGATTTCAATTTTCTCACATGAAAATTTCTAATGTTTATAAAAACTTCCAAAACCTTAGGTGATAGTTAAAATAGCTATATTCCACAACCTCAAGGAATGGAAACGGTGGACCCAAGGATCAAGCTGCGCACGTTACCTTCACTTTGCCATCGGTAAAGACAAAGATTTTCAATGCGTCACTTGAATTAGGGCACCTTTCCTAAGGGTGGGTCCCTGTTGCAATCATGAGCTTTTCTGAATAGAGGAGTCCTTTAGAGACACTAGGCTCAGATTGTGCCCCTCCCCCTCGCCAGTCCTCAGGGGTCACGTGATGGGAGAGGGGCTGGCACGCGAGCACAAACAGCAGCCCGCCGCCAGAGAACCCAGCCGAAAGCTAATCAAGCTGCCCCTCCAACCCCCCATCCATTGCTCCAGTCCTGGAGAGCTCACACCGCCTATTCAGGCCACCTACGCGGCCAAGAGAGCCCAGATAGACAAATGGGCGCTGGGCCAAACGCCATCATAAACCCAGGACACGCACAGGACCGATTACCAGGACAGCAGAGCCTGTCCAACGCTGTGCCACAAAGGGCCACTCGTCTTCCTCACCTCGTTTCAGGCCTCGTTTACATAACCGAAACCGCCGAGGAAGGCTCGGATCCTCCCTCTCCCGCACTCAAACATGGGTGTTCAAAATGCGACCCTGACAGAACCCTCGCCATCTCGATTGCGACATTACAGGTTCGCAAGAAGGGTGGAGGAGCGAATGGGCTCTGTCACCTACAGGACATAATGCGGGCTCAGGATTTGAGACCCGTGAACGCCCAGGCAGCTCCTGCTCCCAGATGCACGGATCAGGGCAGTGGCTTCTCTTTACACCGTTTCCCACCAGGTTCCACGGGCAGCGACCCGAGGCCCGGCGAGGCCTAGCACCTGGGTCTGGTGGGGAACAGTGGGGTGCTTTCAGTCCACCGTATTAAGTGGCGACGCAATGCGCTTGGCTCAGTGTAAACGCATACCCATTCTTGACACCACTGCTCGAGGTCTCCAGGAACCACCGCTCCAGCAGTGGGAGCTGATCGCGCTGCTGCAGAGAGTGGCAGGTGACCAGCCTCACAGACCGGAGGCGCCCTGAGCCTAGGGCCCCGGACCCGTGCCTCGGACCACGGACAGCGCCCAGCGCTAGCTTACCTCTAAGACGAGTCCACTGGTGCGCCTCCGCGACGAGACTTGCGCCCGGGGCGCTGAGCTCTCTGAGCCGCCAGCCCAGGCCCCGCCCTCCAGCCCTGCCCACGCGCCCCTCCTCCTGCTGCCCCGCCTAGGCGCGCGCTGAGGCTCCTCCCGACCGGAGCGCGGCGCACCGAGACCGGAGGCCGCTACTGCCTTACAAGGCTGCCGCAGGCACTGCCGGCCTCTGGACGCAGCTCTACCCAGGGCGCGGTCGTCGGTGGAGCTGTGGAGCGTGGGAACCGGGCAATGGTTGGGGAAGAGCTAGTGGGGCACACCTGGCCTTGGGGCGCCGGGCGTGCGGCCATTCCCAAGAGGGGAAGCTGAGGCTGGTGGCGCAGTGAGCTTAGCCGGTTGCTGATTTCTACATAAGAGCTTGGTGCGTATGAGCAGATGCTGGCCGCTACCTGTCTGAGAAACATCCTGAGAGTCTGCTGATTTTCCTTCCTTCTAGGGATACTTGCCACGGAATCTCTACCCTGCTGACTCTGTGGTGAGGTCATGGCCTCCCTGCCTCTGTAGAAGGTGACTCTGTAGAAGATTATGGGGTTGGTAAGGTGATGCAGCGGGGCTGGAGGCAGAGGCTTTGGTACAATAGACTTCTCCGTCCTCCAGGTTGTCTTTGACTCTAGCCAAGTCAGCCCAAAGGGGAGTTGGGGGGGGGGGTGATGAGTGTCTGGCACATTAACTCATGCTTGAGGGTACCTCGTTCTGAAACTTAAGAACTAGGCCCACCTGGGCACTTGGAGCAATTTAACCCTCCCTCTGGTGGTCTCTGACTCTCAAATCTCCAGAATCCTGCTTTCTTCAGCTACTCACAAATGACTAAAAGTCACTTCTAATTCTTGCTCACCTGCGAGTTCCCACAATGGAAGTCTTATGAGTACAGAACTGTGGGAACCAGACCCGGGCCCTCTTCTGTCATTTAGCTCTTCTTTATGGGGTCCTGGCTTGGCCACTTGTTTTAAGTTCCGCAAAGCCCCAATCCCCATCGTCCCCTGGAAATCAAAATGTAGGTGATGTATTGAAAAACTGGCATTCGTGTTTATCTTTCTACCAGCCTATTTTCAAAAGGCGACTATTTTTATTTTTATTTATGGTATGTGTATATGCCTGTTCGTCAGTATGTCACCACTTGCCTGCCAGGTGCCCTTGGAGGTCAGATGGGTATTCTAGATACCTTAGAACTGGAATTACAGGTAATTGTGAGAAGGCCAATGTAGGTGCTGGGAACCAAACCCAGGTCCTCTGCAGACATGTATCAATATTATAAAGTTCTGGAGGACCAGCTGTTAACAACCATGGTCCAAGATGTCAGCTTGATGAACCTTAAGGTTCGAAGAGCATCTTCTGACCTGACCCTCTGATAGCATGGTAGCTGCTGAAACCTCAAGGATCTCACCTGCAGACAGCCTGTACAGGGACCCTGCACCAAATCTGAGAGAGCAACTAGTGCTTCAGGGTCTTCAAGCAAGCAGCTCCACAGATTTGTTACAGCCTGGCAGGAGCCTGTGTTGTCGGCCTTTGTGTCTCTCTGAAGTCCTGAGGTAGGCAAGTGAAGTCACCTACTGCTGCTGGCAGCCCCAGCCTGGACCTAGCCTGCATCCTAGGGTATCTTCTGATTAATTCTGTAGGGTGTATATGTCCCAAGCCAAATCGCATCTCTTTGTAGGTGTGAGCAGAGTAGGCAGCCAGGTGACGTGAGTAGAAAGGGGCCCAGGCTCATCATAAAAGGACAGTACAGGTAAAGACAAAGACTGACGACTCTGGGTGGGTTAGAGCCCTGCTTGAAGTTGGTCCTGCTTTACAAGAACATAACAGGGATGTACACAGGCCTCGAGTCAAGACAGTACCAGGGTAGTGATAAGGGTAGCTGGGCTGTGGAGTGTGGGTACATTTCTGAGAATGAGGGACTGTGGTTATGCTCTTACTGTTGGGAAAAGCTTGGCATGTTTTAAACCATCATGGACAGATATGGCCAGTTTCTTTTCATGCCACTGCTGAAGATGCCAGGGAGGCCCCGCCTATGGCTCTTACTGACAATGGGCCATGAGCAAATTCAGTCCCTAAGTGGCTGTCAAACATAAACAAAGCCTGGCAGCCAGACTGAGCCAGGGGTCTCATAGTTCTGGGGCCTGGATCGGAGCTTAAACTCCAAGGGAAGAGAGGAGTGCCTAGCCTTGGGACCCTACCACTGCTCTGCTCCATATGATCCTGTTAGGGAACAAGCAGGCCTGAAGATGGCCACGTTCTCCTTGCATACCACCTTACAGCTTTATACCCACTTAGGGCCAAATTTAGAGAGCCTTAAACAAGGACCTGCTTTGAGCCTCAGCTTACTTTCTGTCTAGCTCAGCTCCATTCCAAGAGTTTGTCTTCTAGAGTCACAGGCAGGGTCAGGTTGTCACTGAGTTACAGTGTAGCATAGCTAAAGGATCACAGAAAATTCTATTAATAGATGAGCTTCTCCAAGCCTGGGGTTCTGCTGACTCCCCCTACCAGCCACAGTAACACTCTGGTTGACTTTGACCCCCAGAAATCCCATCTGAGACAGAGAAGGAGCACACTGGAGACATCTTGGCCCACACTGAGCCCAGAGATGAGGAAGTGACCCTTTCCACTGGGAGGCATCTGAGCGAGCAGCCCAGCAACTTCTCACCTGGCCAGTGGTTCTCACTGAACGTCTCCATGACAAAGCTTTGTTAAGCTTCTGTATTTATCATATACAATAAATATTTATACATTCTTTTAACTCAATTATCACATCTTATGCTTCAACTATAATCCTACAATTTAGTATTAAAATGTTTCAAGTTATAAAAACCTAAAATTTTGCTGCTTCTGGCTAAAAACATTCTTGACCATACAGCCGCAAGGCTGGGCATAGTGTTCCCCTCCACAGGAGATAATTCAACTTGTGTGGATTGCATTGTGACCATGAATGAAACCTATGGAGGCAAAATGTGGCTCAGACTGACTGTAGACTTCCATCCTGCTACAAAAGAGAGGTTTTAAGAGCTTCCTTCTTCTCAGTAGCACACACTGAAATTTGCCTATGCAGCCTTGTCCTGGGACTCCAGTCACACTGGTCAACAATGAAACTCAGCCCTAATGGAAGATGGAATTGAAATGGAGCTACAGTAACCTGCTGTGGCCAGGAAGTCTCCATCCCTGTAGAAGAAGGGGCACTGTCAGCCAGCTCCACCTTTCCTTGTAAGCCCATAGCAGTGATGCAGAGAATGACATCTACTATATATCCTGACTATATATCTACTATATCCTACTATATAACAGATCATCCACCTTCCTGTGTACAGAGGGGGAGTACAGGCCTGAAGGTCCCTGATGTTGTATGGAGTGTGTGGTTAAAAGCCCACTCAATAACAGAAGGAGCCTGAATATGTTTGAGCAATGCCTTGCTCATGAGCAATATTTTATAAAGACACATCGTCTTTATTAAGACATGGAAATAACTGTCACAGAGGGCTCCCAGCAGGACGGAGTTCCCTCTCCCTATGAAGTGAAACAAAATGGATGTCTGAAAGCAAGACAGCAAAGGACTATGGTCTCTGAAAGATGAGACCATAATAGTTTCCCCACTGTGGAGTAGAGTGGAGAACCCAGGCAGTCACCTCCAAGTTGGAAAAGCCATGAGACCTGGGAGAGAACTTCATAAGATCCTCCAAGTGTTCAGCTGAGAACAGATCACTCAGACAAAGGGGAGAGCCATCTAATCCTGGAAGAGAAGGTCAGGTTTGCTCACATGTTCAGATTATGTAGCTGGGGAGAGATACTGATCTACCAGAGGAGTCTGTAGCACCAAACCCAAGGAGAGAAGGTTCTCACTGTCTTCCCTGCCTGTCTGATATGGCATGTTTCTGAAAGGTTGTAAGAGTGTCCTGAGCTGGCATGGCAGGATCAGGAACTAGTTCTGTCTTAGAAAGACACCATAACAGAATAGGAAGGGGCTGAAACCTCACTTTTTGGTCCAATCACACCTCGTACTTCTCACCTGGGACCATTTCAGGTCTAGTGATTGCTATAGTGAGTTCCATACTATTTGTTTTTAGACCTACATACTAACAGAAGTATTTTGTCCCTGATCCCGGTGCTTCTATTGTCTAGCCAGCTGATAAGCCTGTGCCCCATATATACTAAGAAGAAGATGGATAGGTAACTACTATGTAAAACTTTTCTTTGTAATTTTTTTACTTGCAAATAGTAAAGTCATTATAAGATACTTTTAAGTCAAAGTAGCATATTTATCATTTGTTTCAATGATATGATATCCCTTCAGTGATCTAATTCTGAAAAATATAGTCAGAGTGTCAATGAGCTCATAAATGAGCACATTATACCCAGAGGAAATCCCACAGGGAAACGAAACGAACACTAGTGGACCAAACACAGCATTCAAAAGGAGAGAAGTCAAAGGCACCAGAGTATCGAAGGCCTGGTCAAAAGATAGAATATCCAGTCCTCTAGCAGGGGGTGCTGATGTAGGGGGAGAGCAGAGGATCACAAGATGAGCAGCCCTACAACTGCTCTACCACAAAATTTACTGAATCTTGAGGGAGCAATGGGAGGCCCACCTCAAGTGAAAACAGGAATGTTAGTGCAAACAAGGAAGTGCAAGAAAAACAGAGAAGGAACGGAAAGGACCCAAAGAACAAAGATAAAACAACATATTACCATAGAAATATAAAAATAATTTTAAAAATCAGAATAAGGAAGAAATGTACTATTAATTTAAAATGAAAGTTGCGCACAGCAAAGTGGGTGAGATGGTGGAAGACTTGGGTGGGGATTTATGAGAAAAGACTATTGATGTCTCTACTAGGATTGCATGTTTGAGTGCCTGAATCTAACCCAGAAGTCATGTGACCAAGGGTAGCATCATGATTCCTAAAGCCCTAGAGAGAGACTGTTGCTATGTAGTGTAGCTATTTCCTTTGAATTGAAACATTCCCTCCTGAAAGGAAGTTTCAAGAAGCTAACTGAACTTAGAAAGTTTAGGAAGCCAACAAAATTCATGACTATCTCATGTTTTCTGTGGCAGGGGTGACTATCCTTGCTAAGGATCCACTCCTACTTGTAACTGTGTAACAGTGTCTCCACTGGAGATTAGGGACCTTCCTGGAGGAGGTTCTTGTTTATCAGAAGGTAGGAGGCACGAAATAAGGAGGACGAGAGCAGAGAGAGAAGGGCAGAAGCAGAACTGCACATATAGTACATACGTGGGCTTTGGTAGAACAGGCATTGTGAGGACTATCCACTGAAATGAACAGAACCAGATGGAAACCTGGTGCAGGGGGAGTCAGACCTCTTCTTCACAGCCTTTACCCAAATGGACCATAGGGAAAGGATTTATATCACAATTATAAAATTGTTAAGTAATAGAAGAAAAGATATTGCTGTTGTTCTTTCAGGTATTTGAGCAGAAAGACATTAATCAAGACTGAAAAAGGTATCTTTAAGGGAAGTTTAAGTGTGGCTATGTTGGCACTTATGGCTCATTGGATGGTGTTAAATGAACAACAGTCAAGTTCCACACCTGAAAACTCTACCTATAGTTTACCCAGCTGACAAAGGGTGTGTCTCAAGTTCCCCAGAATCATTAAAGAAAACCAGGTGTGGTGGTGCACTCCTATGACCTCAGCATTTAGGAGGCAGAGGCAGGAGAATGGGAGTTCAAGGGTTATCTTCTATCATCATGAGTTTGAGGGTAGCCTGAGCAACATAAGAAACTGTCTCAAACAAAAGAGAATAAAAAGCCTGGGGAAAGAGAGGGGAGAGCTGGGGAAGGGGGGAAGCCCCAAGAATACATGAAAAACCCAAAACAAAACCAACTGCTTCACAGAAGAGAAAACTCAGCTGACAAATGTGTTCGGCCTCAGTAACGAAGGGGATGCTGGAGATACCCTCTCCACAACACTGACAGGACTGCAATGTCCTAAATCATCACGGCTTTCTGCACATTGCCGTCAGAGTGTGAATGGTAGGGCCACTTTAGAAAACAGTTTGGCCTCAACTGCAGAGCTGAGCATTCAGAAGCCCAGCAATTTGACTGCCAACAACACACATAAGGAGAGGCCACCATACATGTGGCATGGCAGGACCACAGGACGCCAAGTGTCAAGTACGGGAAGATTTGACAATTTAGTGTTAAGTAAAAAGTACAGATTTTTAAAGATTCATAACATTACGTATCAGTGAATCACATTTATGTCCTTTTCGAAGAATATTTGTAAAGGTCTAAGAAATGAAAGGCAGAAAAACACAAGAGAAAAACAGAGTGGACAAGTCTCAGGCCACAGAAGCTGACACCACACTGGATCCTGCTCCAGGTACTTCTTCCATTATCAGAGAAAAGAACTGTATTCATCAGGGTTCTCTAGAGGAACAGACCTTATAGAATTAATATATATGCATTAATAACTACCATGTATAGGCTTATAGGCTGTGGTCCAGTTAGTCCAACATGGCTGTTGACTGACAGAAGATCCAAGAATCCAGTAGTTGTTTATTCCATGAGGCTGGTCTGAAGAAGTAGGCTCTAATGCTAGTGAAGGAATGGACTTGCCAGTAAGAAAGAGCAACCTGCCTTCCTCCATGCCAGCAGAAGGTGTGGTTCAGATTGAAGGTGTATCTTCCCACCTCAAAAGATCTGGATTCAAGGTGGGTCTTTCCACTTCAAATAACTTCATTAAGAAAAATCCTTCACAAGTGTACCCAGCCAGTTGTGTTTTAGTTAGCTCCAGATATAGTCAAGTTGACAAGAATATCCATCACAAGTAGCTAAAACATGGAGGCCATTTAAAAGCAAGTTGCTCACAGTCTATCTCCAACCAAGAACTTGGGAGGAATGAGTGAGAGGATGTTTGTAAAGGGTGACCTGGGAGTGATGGTGTCACTGTGTCTACAATACCCTAACAAAGCTCAGGTGTATGACATCGACCACAGTATAGGGAGGCTGAGGAGTGTAGGAAAAGGGGTGCAGCATGAAACACTTAGCCCCTCTCTCCATGACACGACTCTCATGTTCACTCAGGGCAAAGCTTCCATGCTCATCACACGCGCACAGGTTCTCCTCTGTGCGGGTTCACTGGAACCTGCTGAGGTGCGACTTTTGGAGAAAGGGTTTCTACCTTCACTACAGAGTCTTTATATCAGATGGAAACAGAACGAGTTGGCATACTTTTCTCCCTTTTCCACTTTTGTTTTATTTAATTCACAAATCATTAAGTCAGAATTTTCATTGGATGAAAAAAATCAAGTCAGCAATTTGGTTTTCTATTACAGACAACAAAAGTTCCTGTGTCTTATTGAACCTGCAATAAGAATTTGTGTTCATTGCCTGAGAAAAGCCACTTGTGCCAGTTAGAAAGCATACAGTTAACTTGGAAAGATTTAGAACTAGACAGACTCATGAGGCTGGAGCCTTTAACATCACTGTACCCACCTAAGCATGTTGCTGTCCCTCAGCAGGTGGAGTGAAAACCATGAGGTCTTTTTCCTAGTGGACAGGTCTCACCATTTAGCCCTAGTCACCACAGTGGCAGCAATGAGAGCTTCTTTCAGATAATGTATCAGAATTGTACCTGATAACAGATAAGCAGACAGTAACCACACTGGCAGTGTGCATCCCAGATGAGGCTGGGGTTCAATCTGTTCCTCTTCCATCCTGGATAAGCTATCTGCTCAGGATATGCAGAGGAATATCTGGGCTAGCTTATCTGGTTGTAAGTGCCAACTAAGTGAGCTACAGTCAACCTTATACTTTCTGCCCCTTGCTTCCTCAAAATTCTCTGTGAGACTCTAGGGAAGCTGCTGAGGATAGGCTCTGATAGGCACTTCAAAGACAGGATCTTCAGCAAATGGGCTCATTGCTGCCTCAGGTACACCTGTGCCTGGGGAAGAACACTACACCAATCTTCCCTGGGTCTGATTCTGGCTGAGACTTCATTAATGGAAGGTGCAGAGTCCCCACAGTGGATGATCCCAAGAGCAGCTGGTGACTGGGAGTGATCATGTATTAGAATTTGGTTAGTCACATCCAATCCCGCTTTGACCAGCTTTGCTCTGGGTTCAAGAAGAACTGCTTCAGAGTAACTCTAGCAGGCCAGGCATGTCCTTCCTAGGTGGACTTCATCTCTCCCAATGGCCTGAGAGACTCCAAGGAAGCAATAAGTTTATTGATGCAGACGTACTTGTACTGGTGTAGCTCAACAGTTGATTGCCACAGCCAGCAGCACTGGTTGGAACTGTGGCCTTAAGTGACAGTTTCAGCGGGGTCCCAACCAGAAGAAAAGGGGGATACTTGTAGACAATAGCTCTGCAGGTTTTGCTCAGGCATAGTTCAGAGTTAGGAAGACTCATCACACACTGTTGTAACCTTCTGTTGCCCTTCCCAGTGAGCCCCAGGAGACCCCATGAAGGCTCTCTATGCTGTACCTTGCACTGTGTACCATGAAGCTGTTCCATCGTCTGTGAAAACTCATACGTAACTCAGATCCACGATGGGGCAAGCCTGAAGCCCAGTTTTGAGGGTGGAATTCCCCATTAACGGCACTGATGACCAAACTGCAGTGTCCTTTCTAGGGTGTCTGGAGCCGATGAGGACTTGTGGATTTAGATGTGAGCTGCTGGCCTGCTGGTTTTTTACATCATACCAGGCATCATTGTAGGTTAAAGTTAGGGTCTCTGAGTAACTCATCAATAAAACCAGACACTCCTGAAATGGAGTGCTTGAGATAACTCCAGGACAGGTATCAACCAGGAACATGGGGGGCTCACAATCAAGAAAGCAGTAAGGAAGCCCCAAAGCTACCTGATTTGATGTGGCACAACCCAAAGTCACTTTTAGTGGCTGAGCCTGGGGTAGATCACCCATGTCACAACAGAAGTCCAGAGAAGAATCACTGAGGACTTAGCTACAGCCTTAGGGCCATTCCAGGCAGCTGAGGAGCCCCTGTAAATTAGGAAGCTTTCTTTCAGAAGCCATCAGTGACTGAAGCAAAGTGAATTTCTTCCCATAAAATGAAGCTTCAAATCTTTCAAAATTCATACCTCTTCAGTCACCACCACCAGGAACCCACTAGTGGTGACCCTCAGGGATGGATGCAAATACAAATGGGCCTGACCAAGTCAACTCTCTTGACCTGTTCCACAAGGAAGGGACAGAGATTTTGTAAACACACACACACATGCTACACACCACATAGACACACAGACGCTACCACATACCATACACATCACACAGCACACAGACATACCACACACAACAAACACCACAGACACATCATACGGCACACAGATAGATTTACCATATATATCACACATCATACAGAAACACCACAAATACCACAAATATTATACATCATTCACCACAAGACATATCATACAGATCATCATAGATCTCATGATACATCACACAACACATAGAAACAAACAGCATACATATCACATAACATCACATACAGCACTCCACAAGACACATCATAGACATATCACACACCACATGGATGCATCACATCCCACCTAGACATACACAGAACATATATTGCACAGCAGACATCACTTATAAAACTCTAGACATGCCACACAGACACATCTCAGGCATCTCAGATATCACACAGATACACAACTCTCCATATACCATACAGATACAGCAATACTGTAGGTACCACACACCACATGTCACACAAAATAACCACACCTACATGACACACTATAGACCACATTATACACAACATAACACATGAACTTTTGCCATGTTTATTTTTTACCAAGTCATATCTCAACATTTTATTGTGATAATTTTCAAACATTTAGAAAATTTGAAAGTGAAAATACACATGTACTTAACACCTAGATTCTATTATTGCTAATATTCTTCTATATAGATGATTCTTGAATGACAATGGGGTTTGCATTCTGAGGAACTCATCATCATAAATGGAAGATATCTTCAGTCCAAAATACACATAATACACATACTCTACTGAAGGTCATGGCTCAGCGGCATTATGTACCACAAAGCAGAGGCGTCTCCTCACGATCTTGGGCTGACGGCTTGGCACTGCCATCCTGAGAGAAACTCATTCTTATCGCTAGCCCAGGAAAAGGCCAAAATTCCAAATTAGAAGCATAGTTTTTAGTATTAATTTTATGCCATATCAAAACCAAAAATGTCTAAATTGTACCATTATTACCAGGGAACCCTATTGGCCCCTTAACCATCTGTTCTTGTCACTTAACTCTAAATCTTTTGTTGTTGTTGTTTTTTGAGAGAGACTTTCTCTGTAGCTGTGGAGCCTGTCTTGGAACTAGCTCTTGTAGACCAGGTTGTATGTTACACCTGTAGCCTTCAGTGTGCCTCACTAACATGTGCAATGTTGCTTCAGTTTCAGAAGATTCATTTCTTTACTGCATTTTCTACCCTCACTTCCTCTTGTCCTCCAGACATCTATGGCTGAGAATTTCTGTCCCTCCGAGTACCATTCCACAACTATAAAACAGTATCAGTCAAACGGGAGCTCAATGCATTGCTCTCCGCAAGTTGGGGAAACTGTGGACCTGCAGGTGACACAGGCCTGTGTCCTAAGGCCCAATCAGCACGCTATATTCACCTTTACTGTGGAGGAGTCTTTGGAGCTGGAGCTATGAAACCCGTATTTGACTTCGGTGGAAGAGCAGACAACAGGAACTTCCGGGACTCCATCCTGAAGAGGAAAGGCAGGCACATCAGCGTGAGGGAGACCCCGTAATTGAGGCTGAAGAATTGCATACCAGTGTTTTAGGGCCATGTGTACTACCCAATGGGAAACTATAACTGGATTCTAGTGTGATGGACCCTCACTTTGATACAGAAAGTGCATCCTCATATGACTTGGGCCCTGGGTCAGACCTCTATTTTCCCAAGTAATCATCAGTCTTTGCAAATGGATAAAAGTTCACACGTGCATACACCCCCAACATCTCCAATTCATGGAAGTTTCTTGTAGCAGATCCAGAAAGCTTATTAAGAGGTGATCTGGAGTATCCAGGGAGCTCTGATGTAATCACCTTAAAGCATAGGAAGGTAGAAGAACACAGAGACTCAACATAAGAGAAGGGAAGGGCTAGCCATGCTACCGACAGTGTTGAGGGTGAAAGCATTCCAGAAGCTTCCTGAATGCTCTTAGCCAGACTCTTCCTCAACCCCTCTGGGTAGTGCTGACCGATAAGAGGCAATGCTGCCAGTGAGACACTGGAGAGCCCAGCTGTGTGTGGAGACAATGAGTCTGTGCTAATGTCTTCTGCAGCACGGGAAAACCAATTCAAACCACCTGGAAGGAGGCAGCTGACCAGAACGCCTTCAAAATCAAAACAAGAACATTCTTCCTATGTGAACTCTCAGTCTCTGTTTCTGTTTGCTTCCTAACTCTATTATTCCATCTATTTCATGGAATATTTCACAACCAATGCCAGAGGAAATAGTCCCAATAAATGAATGGTCTACCAACCATTGGGTAAAGTTCTCTGTGAAATTGGGGCCAGAGTACTCCACTAACCAATAGCTATAATTGATACCTGTATCCCATGGGCACTTGTGCTTGTGACTGGTGCAGTGCCACACAGGGCTAAGACAATAGCCATGCTCTCTGGTCTGTGATGGGCCAAAGCAGACCAGTGTGCTTGTTATCTACATCCATGGCTAGGTTGTCATAGAAACAGTTCCTGTAACTGAAAGTATAGGAACTCGAGCAAGCCCTGACTGTGTCATGTCCTGGTGAATATGTGTTTGACACAAGCCAACCATGTCAACCCCAGAGCCTCAGACCCATAGAGGAACAGTAAAGTCTTCTCCCTGGGGTGAGGTTCAGAGGCCAGGTGCAAATATGCCCACTATAACTTTTTCCCTCCTGGATGTTTATGGCCTGAAGACTGTCCCTTATAGAGACTGTGCCTACTGAGATAAGCTAAACCTGTCCCCTTGATCCAACTGTATATCATAAACTCTGCTCCTTTATTATCTGTATGTAATAACTATGTCTCCTTAACTAGTTGTATGCAATAACTCCAGCTTTTTGTTTAGCTCTGTGTAATAAACATGCCGAGCTTCTGGGGTGCTGTGGTTTCTCCAGAAGAGAGCCCAGACCATCTGATGCCAGTTTTCTGTCTGTACACCTGCCTGTGCTTGTCTTTTCTTCATTACTTCACCACCCCAGTTAGGTGCAAGTCCCTGGAGCCATGCTGGATGTGGCACTAAAGAAGGACAGGTAGGATTATACTGACCATTACACTTTGAGAGTTGTGACTATGCCCTGTGTTCTGTCACATGCACATACACTGACCTTTCCAATACAAGGCTAATTCATCATCATGCTGGAAAAAAATACTATAAAGTAAAAATAGTATTTCAGATACGATGCATGTGTATATCCCAAAGATGAAGTTTTTTGTATTCCTAAAATCATGGTTCTTCTTTGAACAATGTTGAAAATATGTGTAGACTTTAAAAAGTGGGCTCCAAGAGTGAGATGTATGATTTCAGTCTAATTTAACAGAGAAATTAGACTGAGAAATCTGATGAAGAAGAACTCAAAGAAGGACCTTGGAAATGCCAGCCGTGGCTCCTGGTAGGCAGGAGACTTGAGCGAGGAAATTAGTTTTATTTATAAAATTCTGCAATTTCCAAAATTTTTCTATAATATACATCTATTTGGTAATCAGAAACAAAATGAAGTGGTTTGGGGTTTGGAGTGGAGCTATAGTCATGGCCACAGTTAGGTTTTGCTAGCCTTTCAGGAAGAGGAGAGAGAGAGAGAGAGAGAGAGAGAGAGAGAGAGAGAACAGTCTGGAAGTCTGCTTAAAAGATTAGACAGCATTTCAAACCAACATTCACAATTATTTGGTTACACAACAATACTGCCAATCAAGTTTCAAAGAAAGCCAATTTAGACCAAAATATTAGTTCTTTAAGAGAAAATGATTTTGTGGGTTTTTTTTTCAAAATAAGCTGTCCTCACTGACCAATAGATGAAAAAAAAACTAAAGCAACTCTCAGTATTTGCATGAATGAAGTGTGAACCTTCCACTATGTTTTTAGGCCCTTCAGTGCCTCTGACCCTGAACTGCAGAGAGGAAAGGGGTGCATGGAAAGCTTCTGTAAGGTATAAGCTTCCTGGGCACAGAGGGCGGAGAGGGGCCACAGGGCCAGCCTATTCCTCACCCTGCAGAGACGGGCCACTGGGGTCTTCACTATTCCTCTTCGGACAAGCACCAGCTTTTCATTAAGGAAATGAGAGTATCTACTGATGATCCTCAGAGAATCATGGAGAATGTATCCTCTCTCCACCAGACATGAGTAGAGATTCTCTCTTTCATCTCCTGCCTCTGCCCTGCCATCTCTTGGTACCTTTCATGGAGAGGTCATGGCTTTCTGCTCAGAAGACTAGCCTCCTGTGCTCATGACAGAGTCCCCTGAGGTTTGGGCTGCAGGGAAGCAGCTAAAGAAGCCACAATGCAGATCTAAGGCTGCCCTGTGCAGGCCACTAACCTGTGAGGACCCAGAGTAGCTGATTGTAGCCTGCTCAGTAGACATGGTAACCTGCAGTATCCTGGCTGGGGGACCATGACTGAGGGCTGGATAGGGGTATGCATATGTGTGTCTATCTGAGGAGGCTTCAGTGAATGTCTATTTTTTCCTTTAATTTGTACTAATAGACCCTAGAAATGAGGTAACAGAAATGAGATAGTAAAAATGCACCATTCATAAAGCTGAAAAGGACTTTGTATGATAACTCCTCAAAGTACACATGCATTTGTGCTTAGGGTGTGATAAGGAACGCACAACAGAAAACCGAGGTGGAACAGTCAGTTAGTGTGTGTAACCATGCCTCTGTTACAGTTTTTCTTGGCTATACAAAAAATTCATGGGAACAGAGAACACTATGAAATGTGCGTCTACCCTCTGTGTTAGGGTCGACTTCTGACTTGCCATTCTGTGGCATGGGCCTTGCTTTCAGGCAGAACTATCTGTCACTAGGGAGCATACTTATTCAATATATCCTTGACTCAAGATTGAATTGAATGACAAGCTCTGACTCTCAAGATCTTAAAATCTAAACCAAACACTGTTAGAGACTGATAGGTACACATCTGCCCACATGGCTATACATGGATGTAGAAAATAAACAAACAGAGCTGGGGAAACAGCTCAGCAGGCAAAGCTATTGCCCTGCAAACAAAAGGGTATGAATTTCATTCCTAGCACCCATGTAAAAAGCTGGATGTGGCAACACATGACTGTCATCCAAGCACTGGGGGAGCAGAGGTGAAAGATTCCTGGAGTTCACCAGCCTGCCAATCTAGCTAAGTCAGAAAGCATCTGGTGGGGTGGGGCTGGGGGAAGTAGAGAGACAAAGATAGAAACAGAGATTCTGGGTCTCAAAAAATAAAACAGAAAGCAGCCAAGGAAGACGTCAACCTTTGGCCTCCACACACGTGCACACGCACACAAAGAGAAGCGGCAGCCTTATTTTATGCATTCGTACAACTGCTAAGGAGATTTCTCAGTGTGTACAGCTACATAAACAGCTAGGAATGTCAGTAAGCTAAGGGGAACAACTGCACTTTATACTGTGCCATTCCATCATTTCAAACTTCACATCACAAATAAACTATTTTCTAAAGCCCTTTGAGCTAAGAGGTTATAGCCGTTTAACCTTAACGCAGAAGCGGGGGGGGGGGGGGGTCGCGTTTGGTCATGCCCCAACTTAATGTGTCAGACTTTGTTGACTTCCCATGGGAACCCTTACCCACTGGGAGGAGTAGATGGGGTTTGGGCTGGGGAGAAGGTGTGGGAAACAGGAGGAGGGGTGGGAGAATGGTGGATGTAATGTAAAATGAAATTAAAATAATAATAATAATAAAGCTAACACTCACCTCGGTGAGCATTGAGACCAGTTCAAGTTACTACTCTTTTCCTACAGAGAAAATGAAAACGTACAAGTGAGACAAGAAGCTACTTATGGTGGGCTTCCTGCCTGCAGCTCACAACTAGACCCTATCTATCTTCAGTTTCGAGCGACAGCACCTGAGAAGGTCCCTTCCTTAGACAGCACTCTTCCTTAGAACCATTTTTATGTTTTCTTTTCCCCATGGCTGGGTGGGAGAGGTCCTGGCAGCTGGCCAGGTGGTAGTATTTATGCAGTTTTCTGGGGACCGTTTACTGTTTTCACCACTGGTGAGTCTATATTCCCATTTCACCTTCTTTTCCATGGGAAGAGCTTTCTGGTCCCTCTGCCTTGTCACTAACACTGGTACTGTCAGACATTGTGGTGGAGGTTAGCTGGTGGGTGGGCGTGTATTTTATCATGGTCTTATCAAACGATGTCTACCATTTTCCACGGGCTTCCTTGCCATAATAAGGATTTGATCAGATTTAGGGCCATTTCATTAGAAAGCTGTTAGTACATTTGGTATGTGTGTTGTTTAGAAACATCTTGACAATGGCTTGCATTTCATCTTCTTAATGACAATTCTCAAAAATAAAATTTTATATTTCATAAATTACCACTGTATCATTTATCTAGACATTGATGCCACTGTTGTGTTAGCAGTAATTGCTGAGTTCAGCATCACAAAGACCTTGCTTTCTTTAGAAATTTATAATTTGATTTTCAAACTTAGACCTATAGTTGGCTTTGAATTTTCTGCAGAGATAAAGAAAAATTCATAAAGCTTTTCAGTCTTGGGTATATTCAGCTCAGGGCCATCGAGGGAAGCCACGCTTCTCCCGAGTTAACCTTGCTATCTTTGTTCAACACAAGCTGATCAGAAACGAAAGGTATAATTCTGTGCCTTTATTCCATTCATCTGGTATAAGGCTGTTGAAAAGCAGTTAAGGTGCTAGTTTACACATTTTTAAGGATTATGTTGTCTATAAACAGTTTCCTGCTGGCCACTGTGTGCCTTAAGCCAGCATTGCACTGTTGTCCAAGGTGGTGAGAATGGACACCCTTGTCTGTTCCCAGCTGGGGGGAGGAGGAGGTCACTTTTTCACCATCAAAGCCACAGACTAACGAGCTCTTCATGGTTTTTATTTTATTCTCAGGCTGTAGGTATTTTTTTAAACCGGAAATAGTGTTTTAACAGAGTCCATATGTATCTTCTGTATGGGCTGATATAATTAAAATGTTCTTGACCCTTATTCTAACAGTATTTTTATTACAATAATTGATTTACAGGTGTTAAACAGATGCATCACTAGAATATGCATCACTTACTCTTGGCATACAGCCAATCCTATGTGTTCCTTTACCATATGTTTTGGTCTGATAATGTTTTAAGAATTTCGCTTGTATTTACAGAATATCTTTGGCTCACTATAAGCTTCTCTTGTGCTGATATTTCTGGATTTAATATCAAGTTAATCCTGGTGTCGCCCAATAGGTTACTCCCTCCTCTGTGAGCTGAGTTTATGCGCAACTACTTTCTTCTTCCTCCTCCTCTTCTCTTTTTAATTGAGAATTTCATACAATATATTTTGATCAAAATTTTCCTCTTTCCCAGCTCCTCTCAGATTCCCTTCAACTTCATGTTCTTTCTCTCTCTTAAAAACTAAATAAAATCAGAAGACACACACACGCAAATTAAGTCTGATTTGTGTTGGGTAACTACTGCTGAGAATGAAGCCTGACCTGGAGTGTGACTGAGTCAGAGATACTGCACCACACACCATACAGACATACCACACAAACACATAATACACTTCACAGTCACACTACACACCAGGCACTAGACACATCACACAAACATACCAATACCTCACACACTATACACCATATAGACATACCATACAAATTTACCAACACCTCACATACCATACACCCCACACATCACACAGGCATACCACATACTATACACATCACATGTCACACAAACACAACTCATAGACACAGACATACCACATACGACACAGATGCCTCACATACAACATATAGACATACCACATAATGTACTATATGCCACATAACACACTACACAAAAACATCACACACCATACACATACATCACATATTACACACATAACATATATACATTATATACCATGCATAGACATGCACGTCATAATTGACACAACCAAACTACACTTAGACCATGCGCTACGTATATTACATACCACATAGAAACAGATACCATACACGAGCACACATGTACATATACATTATACACTAAGCACCATATGTACACAGACACTCTACACACCACACACCTCCAGTGAGTCAGGACAGTATCAACAGTGAAACTCAGGACAATGCTGGGATCCTTGTATAGGGTACACCCACACATTGGTCTCGGCCCTTCCATGAGCATGACACAGAAGAACAAGCACACCTGGGAAAGGTTCCCCTTTTTCCGTAGAGGTAGCTCTTTCTTTTCTGAGTGTGAATTCCTCTGGAATCGGGGCTGCATCATGTAGTCAAATGTGCTCAGGTTCTTGGCAACTGCAAAGGGAAGGGGCAGGAAAGGGCAGGGTCATCCAGCAGCCATGCACAATGTCACACAGCACCCCATATGCAGTGTGCAATCAACCTTGCCAGGGAGTGACTGCCTCGCTTTGCATGTCCCAAGACCAGGAGGAGGACCAGGTATGTCAGACCAGACAAGCTATGATCTGTACATTTTATGACTGACAGGACCTGACTATTTCCTGTTGCCCAAGGCAAACCTCTAATTAAGCTCAGAGGTAGGGTGGCCCGGAGGAGCTGAGCTGTGGCACCTCTCAGGGGTCCCCTGCTTTGCCTCATGATAGACAACTCCAGACCTTCCTAGGATGGCTTCCGGAGGCCAGGCTCAGGAAAGACTAGTCTGTCCAAGGGTCCTGGAAGCCCTTCATATTCAGGGCGATTGAAATTCTACTGGAAGGAATACTGGATCCCTGAACTGACCTTGTCAGCTGCCTACCCACCCTTTGCCTGCTTCCCCCCACCCAGTGCAATCACCTCACCCTAGATGCTCTGCCTCAGAGAACACAGGGCTACCTGAGACTTTGACAACCATATCTAGCAGAAGCAATCTGAGTTACTGCAAGAAGACCAGATTTTTTTTTTTTTTTTTTTTTTTGAGGAAAGAGCTGTAAATGCCTATTCCGGGCCTGTGCTTCTTAGGGAGGGGTGTGAATTTTCAAAACCAACACACATGAGCAGATGGTTTACAAGCATTTCTGAGGAGCTGCAGGACCACCCGATGACCCTATCTGTAGCTCAAGTAGCAGACGGGGTAGCCTGCCCCAACCTCAGAGGTCCTCCAGAACTTGACTTTGCATTGAGTGATGAATTTCCCTAGGCCCAGCCAGTTGTAAGCCAGCTTCTAGCACCTATGTAGAGTAAGCCTGTGGGCCAGCACTTGCTAATTCCTTCTAATTAAAACAGTCCTTCTTTCCAAGGGTTATGTAAATGACACTCAGACCACCTTATGAGCACATCCAAGCTGAGCAATGTCGATGTAGATCCTTTAGGGTGACCAGGCTCCCCAAGACGTTGGCTCCCTCAAGATGAGGGAACTCTGGAGTGGGTACTTACTCAGGTAGAAGTGGAAAATGAGCAGGTGCCCGAGCAGCACAAAGCTGGCAGTGGCTAGCAGGAACACCACCACTAGGATGAACAGGACTACAGGGGTCTTCACAGGCACAGGCCACAGTGGGAGGAACAGCAGCCATATGTTCTCAGCGCTGATTTCTATGAAGACAGAGAGACATGTCCATCTCACACCTGCCCAAACTGCAGCACCTGTGCTCAGGTAAGCAGAGGGACAGAGGGCAAGTGAGGACAGCCAGCCAAGGGATGTGCTTTCACCTTGTATATCCCCTGCTCTACTGCGGGTCCCAGGATCCCACCCACTGTGGCTGGCTCTATGATCTCCACTTTATGAATTCAAGACGATGATTAGAGAGAAGTTCCTCAATACTGGAGGGTAGAGCCAGTCCCTCTTATTTCAGAGATTTGTGCCATGGGCTTGTGCTTCTGGACCTATTTAATCACAGACTCTCTGAACTTCCCCTCAGAGTCTGTTGCTCAACTTAACAGCCCCACTGTCTGCTGTTCTTCTCTACAAGTAGTTGTGTCCTACAAGACAGGCTCCTGCCTTCTCCGCCCAACCCTGCTAAAGCATCCACTGTCTAGTGTCAAGACTGACTGAAGGGACAGAGGAGTCCAAGTATACCTTACTCTAATCTTTGGATGTTAGGTCTCAGAGGAGCTCACTAAAGAGTGAAGGAACATGGAGGGTGAGGCTGGGAAGTCTAACACTTGGCACGTGAGAACCAGGTGGAAACAGTTCCTGAGCATCAGAAGGGTACCTTTATACAGAGGGTCTGTGCGAAGCTCGTCGGGGTTGACAAAGTACTGGATGAAGACGTACAGCAAGATAACCATCACGATAAGCACGCCAACTGCCGCTGAGGCCACAGAGCAGAAGAAGAACCTGCGTGAGAGGAGTGGGATCCTGCCCTGAGATGAGCAAGTGGGAAGTCTGGAAAGACTAACCCCCAGCCAAACACATGAGGTCAACACACAGGTCTCGTGCGGGTGACCTCAAGGAAGCACAGAGCCCAAACTCTACTCGTGTCTTCTATATTTTTATGTTCCTTCTGCCACGTCTTTCACATACCCTAGGCAGATGCTCACTTCTGACTTTACTGATTGTGTCTCACATTCCCTACAGCCTTCTGCCTGAGTCCTCATGTCCTTCCATCCTGCAATCTGGATAAGAATATCATTGCTGTACGATGGGGAAAGTTAATCCCTAAGATGGGAGACTATCACCTAAGCAGACAGAACCTCTTCCAGCAGCCACCGTGCTCTAACCATGGCCATTCACGAATCACAGCCTTTCTTCTCCTCCTCCTCCTCCTCCTTTTCCTACTCCTCTTTCTTCACTGCCTTCCCATGCACTGGACTGACCTCCTCCAGCCTTTATTGCACCCCATTCTGAAAGACCGATTTGGCTTCCTGTTTATTAAGGCTGTGACACATGGGACTTTCTTTCAGGGCTTCTGTTCAACTCTGAGGCCAAATTATAACAAAATGCTATTGCAGAGCTAGATATATGGTTCAGTCGTATCAGTTAAGAGTACTGACTGCGCACCAGGGTTCAGTTGTTAGCACCTATATGGTTACTGTTTGTAACTCCAGTTCCAAGGGGATATGATGCCCTCTTTTGGCCTCTGAGGCCAAGAGGAGCCCAGACATAACATGCAGGCAAAACATCCGCCGCATACATGGAATAAAAATAAAAAATTCAATTTTTTTAAGTGTCATTGCCCCCCATGCTTTCTTAGGCCCTGGAGAATAAGAAGACAAAAGTGAAGATGTAAGGATCAGGGGTACCTAGTGAAGATGGTACCCATCACCCTCTGCTCTTCCCCGACCCCAATTTCACTACACAGAGGCTATGTCTCAATGCCCAATCAGGTGTGCCTTCTTCTGCCCTCTCCCAACTCATGGCCAGGCCACACCCTTACCTATTCCAAGTTGTCTTCCCAGAAGCATCTGGTTAGTTGAAGAACCTCATGATTCTCCATAAGTCAGTGTGAGTCACTCAAAGGGACTGTGGTCAAGGGTCTCCTGGCTTATCTAGTCACTGCCAGAACCATGGTAACACATCACCAACAGGCCACACTGCAATGCCTAGTAACCGTGGCTGCATTTTTCCAGCTCAATCAGGAAGGAGCAAAACTTACATCTGTGGCCCCAGGCACCTCCCTGGATGGATGGCAGAGCCCTCACAGCCCAATGTATTGTCAAAGCACAGCAAGGCATGGGGTTTGGGGGTAAGGAGCTACTATATCCTGCTCATCTTCAGGACTCCCAGACCAGTGGTTCTCAACCTGGGGTAGAGACCCCTTTGGCAAACCTCTCTCCAAAACTATTCACATTATGATTTATAACAGTAACAAAATCATAGTTATAAAGTAGCAACAAAAATAATTTTATGGTTGGGGCCACCACTACATGAGAAACTGTATTAAGGAATCACTCACAGCATTGGGAGGTTTGACCAGTACTGTCCTGACCTGGTGCCCAATAGCTCTCTGGATTCTGCACTCATGACCAAGGCAATGCCTTAGGGTGGCCTAGATGCTCACTCCTGTGCTCAAGAGACTAGCCATTGCTCTTGGGCTAGTGGCCATGGCATTGAGAAGGTAGATAGGCCTGAATCGGGACGCTTAGAAGGCTCAGCCAGGCTGTGACTCACTGTTCGTGGTGAGCTTTGTGAGTGTGATCTTGTTCCACACATTCAGGAACAGCCCCACCAACACATATCAGAACCAGCAGCAAATGGGCACTAATTAACTTCTGCCATAGCTGGAAACAGAGTCATGACCTAAAGGTCACCCGTTCCCCCTCTGCTGTTCCCGTCCTGATGGCCCCCTCCGCTTGTTCGCCTGTCACTGATTTCTATGAATCCCAGACCACAGATCCCCTCCCCAGGTGGCACCTTTGACCCCGAGAGTGCCTCACCCGTAGTTTCTGCTGCCCACGCAGTTGTTCAGCCATTTGCAGTGGTGGTCGAAGCCAGAGACACATTTGTTGCAGGAGCTGCAATGCTTGGCTTTCTTGCTCCTGGGAGAGAAATCGGGAGAAACAGCCTGCTGGTCCCAAATGAACCACGGGAACTGAATGCCTACCATAAAATGGAGGGTGGGTCCTCTAGTTGAAGTCAGAAGGGGGTTGGAAGTCTGTAGGAAAGACAAGGTCATCTTGGGAGTGAGGTGAGCCTGTGCCCACAGGCACTGCTCTTGGAAGGTGGACCCTGGACATGCCTATAAGTAGGTTTGTTTGCTAGATGGGAGCCTGAAAGGCTGTTGGTACCTCCCCCAGTATCTACAGTGCCTTCCTGTAGCCAACTCAGTGTGTTGCCCTCCTCGGGTCCTGGAGACCTTGGATCCCACCAGGATCAGCTGAAACTGCCCTCCCTTCTTCCCAGTTGGGAATGTGAGGTTTATCAGAAAACCATAAGAAAGTGGCACATTTGCCCCCCAACCACGACCACCACAAATAAGGGTCTCTGTGTACAAGAGAATCTGAGAATAACATAGCTGGACCTTAGATTGCAGCTCTTCATTCCAAGGGAAAGAAGCACTGGGAACTGGAAGGCAGGATTCCAGGTCTATAGGGTAGGGCGGTATAGTGTGGCTTCCTGGAGGGGTGTGGGCTGTGAACACATGGGGTGCCACAAAGGGCCAGTGCCCAACAGCAGCAGGATCAGCTGGTCAACTATGGGGTCACAGGCAGCAGTCCTCTCCACCCAGACTTCTAAAAGTGACCCTGCCCCACTGCTCAGCAGAGACTCCACTCACACAGTAACCTCACACAGGTTGCAGTACTGGTTCTGGATCACGTGTGCGTGTTTGGACCGGTCGAAGGTCGGCACAGGCTCCGAGTAGTCCTTTTTGTGTCGGACATTGGTGTCAGCTGGATCAATGGTAGTTGCGACCAAGTGCACGATGAGGTGGAACAAGGACAACCCACCCATCAGCTGGGGCTGTCAAGGAACACACAGCCCTGGGCTTGGCTGACATGATGTAAGGTGTCTCCCAGGGACTGAGGAAAGACCCTGGAACTCCTAGTCATTGCTATCTGCAGCACCTGAGATCAGATCCTATAGAGACACTCTCTTCAGAGACCCAGCCAAGCCAGTCAACTACTGGCCACAGTGTGCACAAGCCCTGAAATGCCTTATGTGAGCAGGTACAAGGAAGAGCTTGGAATGATAGCTTCAGAGGCTCAAAGTGGTTTACCTGGTGGTGAGTGTTTCATAGGTGGGAGATGCCTAGGGTATAACTGGGACCAGGTCATACCAGCCCATGTAGGAAAGGCGATCACATTGGTAGTAGAGTTACTGTGGGCCACAGCATAGTAGAAAATTATGTTAACCAGAAACATGAAGGCTAGGCAGCAGTCAGAGGGTACTCCCCAACCTCAGCCTGAGTTAGAACTTTCTGGGCCACCAGACTCTCAAGTACCTTTGGGCTTTGTTCATCTGAGCCTACGTGACCAGGAGGAGAAGGTCTTTGTCTCCTCCATCCCTCCTCCTGTCTCTAGGATAATATACAAAAGGGCTCTACTCTGTTGTTCTGCCTTCCTGGTGAGCCAGCATTTACAGTATCTCCAGTGGAAGCCAACAGGGTTCCCTATACTACAGCCTAAGCTTGTGCCAGTAGTCAGGCTACCTTGTGTCCAGACAAGACAAAGGCCATAAGCATAGACAACATAGACATAAAACCATAGACCTAAAAGAACTCCAATGAAGGTTTCAAAAAAAATCAATGAGGTAAGATAGGCCTGTGAGAGGCCCAGAGAGTAACCCAAACCCTGGACAGATCCTGTCTTGCTCACCCATCTTCCAGCATGAGCTGTCCAGTGCCCAGATTTCTGGGTATGGGCACAGGACTGGAAAGCAGGTTCAGTGCACAGAGAAGTGACTGTGAGAAAGACAGAAAGCTGTATTCCAGGAGGACAGAGCAGAAGCTGGTGCAGGGCTGGGTGAGTGTGTGGCAAAAGTGGCTGGGCGGTACATGCGGCAACAGAAAAGTTCCATCTGAGCCCCAGTGAACTCACATATGGCCTGCCAGGGAGGCGAGACAGATACCCAAAGCCCTTCCTATGGCCACCCTGCCCCCATAGCGTTGGGGCATTGGTCTATTGCAGAACAGATTGTAGCTATAGTATAGGACAGTGAGACTAGGCACAGGGTCACTCAGTTGTTGATACTACCATGATCAAGAGCATGGGCCAGCGGTTGATCCCACCCTTGGAAGCCGAATTGAGGAGGGCTGATGTGCTGCCCTCGTGGTGATGAGGAGTGGGGAGCATGTTCAGAGCCAGGGACGTTGATGGGTGAGGGCCAACAATACAGGAAGTCTCACACTGCTTGGGTATTGGCTCTTTCCCTGTAACACTACAGTAGACCTGTACTAAAGGAAACCAGTGGGCAGGTAGGAAGCCCAAGAGGACTTTTGAAGAACAAACGAGAAGCCCTCCATGACTATGCCCTGTGATACCCTCATGTAGTCTCTAAATCACAGTATCCATACTCTGATCACATATGTAAGTCCCACTGTTGAAGGTTCCTGGGGCACAGGCTGATCATAGGGAGGCTATAGTTGCAAAGTAGTTCTCAGGGTACAGCCAGGTTCCCTTGAACCTGGACCTGCCACGCAGTCAGTACTCAGCCTTCGTGTGGAGTACCAGGAGGACACCCTAAAAGCACCAATATGGCATAAAAAGTCTCCAGTCCCTTGGGAACTCGGATCTCAGACACAACCGTCCCCTGTCCCTCTAGGACATGGAGCTCTCCTAGGAAAGAAGTTGCAACACATCTTTTTATCACATTTTCCTGCACACAGCTTGTCCATGAACACTGTGCCAGCAAATTCTGTACCATTCAGGGATATTTCTGTCACCCACAAGAATCGTGCTCCAAATGACCTGGCTGGCCACTCCCTACCACACACCAAGGTGACATTCCCAAGGGAGCCCAGAAGAAAAATCTTCAGGATCTGCCCCTGATTTCACGTAAGTCTTGTCTCAGTGGATGGCTAAACGTGAAAGCAGGGTGAGGCATACTCCATGGAGGCCTCCCTCCAACTCCCTCTGGAACTTTCCATGTGGGAGCCTATGAGAACCACAGCTGGCTGGAACATTCCCTAGCAACAATCTGTGTTTAGTAAACAAACAAAGGAAGGGCGCCAGCTCAGGACACCACCCTCCTCAGTCTCCTCGAACTAGTGACCTCTCCCTTGTCCTGTTTCCGCAGGAAGAGGGGAGGCCTAGGAGAAGCCAACATTCTGGTACTGTCTTGGCTCATGATTCCTCTAGGGCAAATTCTGTGGTTGAGCTACACAGCAGCCTAAGACACCCTGCTCGACGCCCCCACGCCTAGTGCACATTTATAACAAACCCAGGACTCTGAAACAGATATCTATGGTTAGATTTTGATGCTGCACAGCAAACCCTACTGTCTAAGCTGTTTATCTGTTCCCTTGTCAACAAGGTAGGAGTCCCACTAGCTACAGGACCCTCATGGGTCCCCAGAATGGCCATCCCTTTCTCTTCTGCACCACAAGAAGGATATTCAGGCTTTTTCTTTTCTGCCTCTAGTTTCCTCAGGTCCCCTCCACAGAAAACCCTTGTTCTTCCCCTAACCCAGCCCCTCATTTCCCAGCCCCTCATGGTGCCTAGAAGGTGCCAAATGATGTTGGCGCCCTCTAGTGGCTATAAACTAGCACTAAGTACTGCTGGTTTGAGCGTGACCCCGGTGCAGCCAGGCTGGGGACAGGTTAGTAAAAGGGTTCCAGAGATAATAGCCTGATATAAAAATCAAGAAAGCTCCTGGGGCTGCAACTTCTCTGGACACTGGCTGGGGGCTGAGCTACCGAGTGGGTAGCTCAGGGAAGGAATGGAAGCCAGGCATTTGGGTATGCAGGAGGAATGGGACACATAATAGCAAAGCAGTTCAGCCCACTGCAGTAAACACAGATGCAGGATCAAACAGGGATACAAATAAGAAGGCAGGCAGTGATTGAGGCAGAGCATACCTCCTAATATACCCATGTCCTGACACCAAAACTGGCAAGTCTCACTTGCAAAATAGGTATCACCAACCAGGTAAATGGGAACAGTGGGGACAATCTGATCCACTGTGATCACAGACCTTATAAAAATGGGGACTGTAGGCTGACACCGTGGCTCAGTAGCTGAAAGAGATTTCTATGTGAGCCTGACAGCCTGGATCCTATGGTAGAAGGAGAGGACTGATTCCTGAAATTTGTCCTCTGAACTCCACACACATGCTACGGGGCAAGCATCACACACACACACACACACACACACACACACACACACACACACACACAAACATTTCATGGGAAACACAACAGACTGGATTGCCAGGACAGAAGACGGGTGAACACAGGGAGAAGACAGCACCACAGGCCAAGGACCAGGTGACATGGTACCCTCCAGGTCTTTCAGGACACCGTCACCCTGTGTCACTTTCATTTCAGACTGCTACCCCCAAAACTAAGAGGAAAACATCATCTCTTGCCTAAGACACCCTGAGGAGCTCTGTTAAGACAGTCTTGGTCTCACACATTACCCCACAGAACCGATGGATACAAAATACAAGATACAAGACAGAGGAAACAAGATGGAAGGTAAGGTGGCGGGTAGGAAGGGAAACCCTCCTTTCTAGGGCATAGGCAGGCAAGTTCAGTGGCCGATCAGGAGATTCAACACTGTCTGTTGCTGTGCCCCCACGGGTACTCCACCCTAATGACAGAGTGTTGTGCCAACACCTGTCAACCTGACAGGCCACAGGTCACCTGATATCTCAGACATGCTTAGCCAAGTTCAGACTGGCAGCTGCCAAGCTCCACTAAAGAGACAAAGAGGCTGCATCCTCATGTTCAAGACTCAGAGCTGTCTAGATTCTGGGTTTTAAACTCTCTTATAAAGGACATTTAGAAAATTAGAAATTGCTGAATTGTTGCCTGTTTTCCACCCATGATAACGACATCTAGTAAGGATGCCCTGCCTTGTGTTGCATGGACAGAAGCAGGGGGTTGAGTTATGCGTCTGATGACTTCAGTATCATCTCTTATCCCTCATTATGGTCAGGGGCCCAGGAGGCTCACAGGCTACACTGAAGGGCACACAGGAACAACTAGCATTGCTTTTCAACTCTTCAGACCTGGGGACTACCCAAGACAGATGCTATTGGAAGACAGAGGGTCTGGGTTTCAGGACAAAATAGAGGCTCATAGGCCAACAACAAGGTCTGGAGATTCTGGGGGACCAAGGAGGGTAGAGCAGAATTTATGGGATACATGCTAGGTATAGCGAGGTGGGCCACCACTGAGAGTTGGCACCTGTCACACTGATAAGAAGAAGGGAACATGGCTGGTGGAGTGCTATGTGTTTGAAGGGCATGACTCGAGCACCTACACCTTTCTGTCCCCTCCCTCAAAGGCACTTCTTCATGATTTAGTCCTGCTTGGCTCAAATGCCCATTCTATCTTGGTGCCTGAATAGAGCCTGGGCTTTAGCAAAGGCTCCTCTTGGAGCAGACAGGGATCTGAAGCTATTTACTCTACCATAGTTGATACCTACAGGCCATTCTCATCATATCTCCCCAAGATGGACTGAGTAAGAGTGTGTCCAGAATTCACACGTCTGGGAGGGATGTGCCTGGGATGTGTGCATATTCAGGGTGCATTGCTGGGGGGTGGGGTTCTGCTGAGGATACAAGTGTGTTCGGGATGTACATATGCCCAGGGTATGTGTATCTGGGATGTGTGTGTATGTGCCTGGCATATGTGTACTCAGGATGCATGTACAGAGTGGAGAAAGTCTTCCCAGGAAGCATGTGTGCCTGAGATATATGTATGCAAGATGTTTACACCTGAGGTGTGTGTGTGTGCGCGCGCGCGTGTGTGTGTGTGTGAGTGTGTGTGTGAGTGTGTGCACACATACACAAACACATGAGCCCAGGATGCATGTGTGCCTGAGATATATGTATGCAGGATGTTTACACCTGAGGTGTGTGTGTGAGTGTGTGCACACATACACAAACACATGAGCCCAGGATACACGTATGCCTGTGATGTGTGTTCTCTAAGTATCCAAGTATGTATGCCCATGATGTGTGTTCCAGGATATGTGTTCCCAGGGGTGCATGCTGCCAGGAAGTGTGTATACTTACAGGGTACCTGCCAATATCATCATTAGTTTCTCCCTAAAAATAAGTCTCCAACCACTAAAAGACTGCATGGTCAGCTAACCTTCTACTCCAGGAGAACAGGAAATGGGGCCTGTCTTAGTTATGATTTCTATTACTGTGATAAAAACATCATGACCAAAAGCAACTTGGGGAAGAAATGGTTTATTTCATTGTACACTTCCAGGTAATAGTCCGTCACTGAAGGAAGTCAGGGCAGGAACTCGAGCAGGACAGAAACCTGGAAGAAGGAACTGAAGCAGAAACCACGAAAGCACACTGCTTACTGTCTTACTACAGCTTGCTCAGCTTGCTGTTTTATACCATTCATGACTACCTGGTCCAGGGAAGGCATTGCCCACAGTAAGCTGGGCTCTCCCACATCAATTGTCAATCAAGAAAATGACCCACAGGCTTGCCTAGGGGCCAGTACTAGAGAGGCATTCTCTCAATCAAGCTTCCCTCTCCCGAAATGACTCTGTCAAATTGACATAAAAATTAGACAGCACAGGGTCCAACCTTTCAGGGAAAGCATAGTAGCATAAGGCTTTTACATGACCCAGAGATTGAACTCTAAGACTCTGGTGAGGCAGCCAGTGACCTACAATTCCACTTAAAGATGATAGAAAAAGATCATCACAGTAATCTTGAAGTTAGTTAAAAGAAGAAATAATAAAAATAAAGCTGAAAAATTAAAGAGAAAAAGAGGCCAAGAGTAGGGAAAAGTAATAAATTGTAAAGGTGATTCTCTACTAGAAAGTCAGGTACTGGTGCACACCTGCAAGCCCAGCATTTGAGAGGCTGGGGCAGGGAGTGTGGGAGCGCACAGTGAGCCTACACTGCACGAGAAACCAATTTCAGGTGAAAAGAAATAGTGGGAGGGGAAGAAAGGAATGAAGTAAAGGGAGGGAGGGAGGGAGGGAGGGAGGGAGGACAGGAAGGAAGGAAGGAGGGAGGCCCGGAGAGAGGGAGGGAGGAAGGAATGAAAGGAAAGGAAATCAAAGGAGACATGCTACTATATGTCCTGAAGCCAGATGTAGTAGTGGGGTACACATCTAATTCTAACACTTGGGGTTGAGTCTGGAGGATCACAAGTTCATGACCAGACTTGGCTACACAGAAAATCCTATGCAAAATAATTTGTATCCTTCAGAGATGAAATGAAAAATGTAGGAAATATTGTGAATAACTTTATTCAAGAAATTTGCCATTTTAGAAGGAATGCTCAAATTTCATGAATATAACTTACTAAAACGAACATGAGATGAAAGAGAAAACCTGAATAACTCTTTACCTGTTACATTGGACTCATTATCAAGAGCCTTCCCACAAATACCCCCGAGAAGAAAAGAAGCAGCCACAGCTACACTGGGAGATATTCTGCCCCAGATTCTTCAACCAAAGGCCAAGAGGTGCCGTACTGTGGGAAGTTTCAGGGTGCTGCAACCACGCACTGTGGTACAGTGAGTGCTTTGGGCTCAATCCCCAGCACTCACTAAAGTAATAAAGAAAATAGGGTCACTCAGTCTTGTGCACTGCACTGCCTACTTCTAACCACTACTCAGACATGCCTGGCCCTCCCGACTCCAGGACCTGCAGAACGTCAGCCAAAGCAATGTGCCCCATAGAACCTATAGCCAGATTATGTTCACCCTAAGATGGTATCCAGGGATCATCTGTGGTTTGTGGATGTAATTTTCTGGGCACAGGTCCACTTTGCAGCAGCTTGGCACTGGCTCTAATGTGGACCCATGCCTCAGGACCTGATTTCTCTGATCAGAGGCTAAGTGTGATGCTAGATTCCAGGTGCCCACCCTGATATACACCATAAAGAAAACATTGACATAAGTTTCCCTACTGCCCCGTGGAACCATCTCTAAAGGCCTTTCTATGCCTTAGGGCTAGTCTTTGTAGGGATATACAAGCACATTGGCAGGATGAGGGTTGGAGGCAGTCAAGCAAATGCTTCTGAAGTCTTTTCTTATGGATCTAGCTACTCTGTGAGTCATCAGAGAGGGTCTTCTCTGTGCGCTGTAAGAAAGATAATATGACCGGAGTCACCACTGCCAGGACCTCCACTGTTACCTTGTACCTAGCATATTCCACGTTCACAGTAACAAGAGCCCCTTCCCTGGGCAAAGTGGAGTCACAGGACTGACTTCAGAGCCAAAGAAACAAGTGGTCTAGGCAGAGACAGAGCCCATTGCATAGGTGTGATGGGGTTCAGGGCCAGTTCTCTTGAGGACATTCAGAAGTCCCTCCACCTCCAAGAGATAGGCAGCCCAGGGCCCCGCCCCACTAGCACAAAGGATACAACATAGGCAGCGTATTTCCAGCTCCTTGGCAGAAAGGGGATGAAGATCCCAAAGGCAGCAACGAAAATGACCAGAGAGGTGGTCCAGGATATTGCCTGGAAGGAGTGGAGGGGCGGTGACCAGCCATTCACCCTGGATAAAGGGCGTGGTACGATCTTCTTCACATTGTTGGCCTGGGCTTCTGGGAGGACTCGGTTCCGGCTCACACCACAGATGTTTATCTGAGAGATAGAAAGGGCACAGCGCGGTCTGTCCCTGGGCATAGAATGAGTGGCCTGCAATACCACTTGTCACTGTCGGGGAGGTCATCAGGACCTGGGCCAAAGGCTGATATCTATGTGGCAGGTTGGTATAGCTGACTAGGCTTGGCAGGAGATCCTTGTCCTGACAGGTAGGTTTGTAGAACCCAAAATAGTGGGCACACAAAATAGTGTGATATGTCTATCCCACCTCTGTGGGCACAGCTGTCCATGAATAGACCCCTGGTTGGGCCAGACCTGATAGAGCATCACCTCTCTCCTTGACACAATTCTGTCCTGAATGTTCAAGTGGCAAATACCAGAAAATACATAGAGAACAACACTGAGCCTATCCTATTGAAGAACCCAAGTCCATCCATTCATTCCCCTAGAACCTTACCTGTCAGTGTGTTCCCTCCTAGAAGGGGGCTGCTATGAAGGACATCACTTAGGGAGGGGCCTGGGACAAGGGGAAAAACACAGTAGACTGATTTCACAGGAAAGGGCCCTGGCGGTGAGCCAACAAGATGAGGCATCATCTTCCTAACAGCCCCAAAGTTCAACTTTATTGTTGCAGTGTGAGAACATTCTTGCACCATACGCACCACACAAAGCTGCACACCACCTGTAGAACATATGCACCACTCAGTTCTTAGGACCCTGCACTCCTCTTCCTACCTGGCATGCCCATGCTGTCTCCTCTGCGGGTATCGGTCCGTATTCTGCCTGTGGCTCTTGCCAACACTCCTGCTTACCTACCTCAGAGCCACGCTCCACCCTCTGAGCTGGAGTCCCTTCATTCACCGCTTTCATAAGAGTGTAATTGATCCTCTCGAAATCTGAAGGCTAAGGGTGTCTGCAGCCTTAGTGAGCTGTGAGCTGTAGGCACTGGTGAGCTGTGGTTTCAGATCCAAGAATCAGTGGTACTGGGAGTTTCTAGCATCTGTGACTATTTTAACTCAGGTCTCTTGCTTCTATACCCCCCACCTTCACTGTAGATTTCAGTGTGGACTATGCCGTAGCTACTGACGCCGCTCTTGCCAACATTTCCAGAGCTTTCTGCATGGGTTACTCACAGTCATGAATTATCTCCTTTTCTTTGGCCTTAGGTTCCTCCCATATTTCTCTTTGATCTGTCCAACACCGCTGTTATCCACCCATCCTGCTCATGATTTCCTATCAGTACCCTCATTTCTTGGGAGGAGCCTTCCCAGTCTTGTCTATCTCATTGTATGTCTCCATGGAGAGGTTCATCAGACAGAAACCCTACCAGCTCCAAGAAACCAAAAAGGTCACATGATAGCTGGGGTCTCCCTGGCCCGGGGAGTTATGAGGTGAAACCCACTGCCTGTGGCCAATGTCTTACTCTGCCTCCTCACCTCTCTCATCGTCAGGTTGAGCAGCTAAGGTCAAACACTTATGCTCAGTGCTGAATTAAACAGCGGGAGGAACTTCCCATGTACAAAGCAGATATAGAACATCTCACAAAGGAAGGTTCCAAAGCTCATAAAGCCACAGCCCCTGCAACCAAGGAGACTACCTGCTGTTGACTGGAAGACAGAACCGAGGTGGGAGACAAACAGGTAGCATAGTTAGGTGGGAGTGGGGCTAGCTGATTCACATGGGTGGGACTCTGAAGGCAGAGCCCAGCCTCACCACCCACATCTGAATTGGTTTTACATGGTCCTGAGTTTTGGCAACTATTGTAATCTCTTAATGAAGGCCATCAGCTTGTGTGTGGGCCTCTCTGACATGTCCCTCCAATTCCAACTTCTTTACACTTGATCCCCACCATTTTTGCTGTAGAAGCTAAGGGGCACATACCTCATGGAGAAACACAAAACTCTGAGCCTGACTATTCCTGACAGGCTACTCTCTGGTGGCCATGGGTCTGGACAGCCCAGTGGTGTTTCTTAGACTATGGACTCTGAGTGGTGAGTTGAAGCCCCAGGCTCTTCTGAGAATTTCCAAATACAATGCTACTTAAGTCTTTTCCCTCAGTGTCTCATATTTTAGATTAAGAAATGTTTAGCTCCTATTCGTGGACTCCTAAAATGATATGGATGCTCCCAGCATGGACCGGCTGCTGATGCAGCCCCGGAACTGAGTCAGGATGGACAGAATAAACCCTTTCCATCCACAGCAGCCCCTATGGTGGTATGCAGCACCCCCAGAAAGCCACTTGCAGGCAGGATGTTGGTGGTGGTTGAAGGCTGCTGCGCCTGGCTCTGCTGCCAATGTCCACATGGACCAGGGTTCTTGCCTGAGGCCACCGTCCAGTGTATGGAAAGCATGCTATTAAGGGACTAGAAAGTACTGAAGACTCTGGGTAGAGTGGGCTGAGAACATGATGGGGGGGACGACTGGAGGGAAGGCCAGTCTGCTATGGTGGGATTCATAATCTCTGCCTTGGACAGTCTGGGGCTAGGTTACTGGGGAGCTCCTTGCTCCTACATGTGGTACTAAACTCGCAAGGGTGACAGTAAGCCTCCCAAAATGCATCTCTCCTCACATCATCTCTGTGTGGCTCTCAGGATCTATTCCTGTATTCAGGACCTCTCTGCAGGGCTGGAAATGAGAAGTTTTGGTAAAATCTTCCTCATTCTCAATGAAAACTGCTGCCTACTGCTGAGCCCAAAGTCTGGCCAGTATTCACTATGGCCTGCAGTGCCTGGCCCTCATGTTAGAGCAAAAGGTGGTGCCAATGTTGTTTAACTCTTCTTTCCTTCTGAAGATTTGGAGAAAATTGCTGTGTACATACACCTGACTGCGTATCTTCACCGCTACAACCCACATCTACACAGCCCATTTGCACACTGCTCACCTGCACACTCCCACATCTGTACATACACTTCACATTCACACCCTCATCTGCATGTACAGTGGTACATACCTTCGTTGGTGTAATCTTCACCAGAAACATGCCAGTTCTTATCTCTACCTGCATATACACATAAATATACATAATGTTGGGGAATGGTATTTTCAGGTGTGTTACTTTTGTTTATGTTGCATTTGATTAACTGGGAAGCTGTGATTCTTTATCTGTCTAAAACGCCTGATGGTCCTAATAGATGAATGGTCCATAGAGAGGCAAAGCAAGGGCAGGTGGGGCTGGTGGGCAGAGAGGATAAAAGAATGAGGCACAGCAACAGAACAAGGAGAGGAGGGCGTCAGGGGCCAACCACATAGCTACCCAGCCAGTCGTGGAGTCAGAGTGAAGATGAGATACACAGAAGTAAAAAAGGAAAAAGCCCAGAGGGTAAGATGGTCGGGATAACTTAAGAAAAGCAGGTAAGAAACAAGCCAAGGCCAGACATTCATAAGAATAAGTCTCTGTGTGATTTATTTGGGAACTGGTGGTGGGCCCCTCAAAAGGCCAAGGGTGAGACATCACACAACACATACCTTTACTTGCACACACTATCTATACACACACCTCCCATTTGATCTGTGCTATACATACACATTCCAATCTAAAAGAGATGCAAAGGGAGTTTCAGCTATCTTACATCTTGATCTGACCTTTTCCTTTCCTGAGATGGTGGTGGTTCCCAGGAGTGAGACGCAAGCCTATGGGTGACATCCAGCCAGTGAGGTTGAAGATTCGCCCCATATCCTACTTAGTCAGCTGTTATGATGAGTTTTGAGTTTGGCCAGGAATGTCTGGCTTCCAGGGCCTCTCCAGTACCCAGGACTGAGCAGTGGCCAAGCTGCAGTATCAGGTAAGGAGAGGTCACCTAAGGTTGGACTCCAAGATACACAGTGAAGGCAAATACGAGACCCCACTATTGTGGAATACCCAGAACTGGCGAATCCAGAGAATGAGCTGATGACCTCAATGAGCACGGAGTTCATTTGTAGGGTGCTGGAAATGCTCTGAAACTTAATGTCAGTAGTGGCTGCATAAAAAATAAATCTACCAAATGAGTTATATGATTTAAATGGTAAGTGGTTTAGATTTATGCTGTTAACTTCACCAAATTAAAGATAAAATGTCTTTCAACAGTGAAGACACTGAATTGTTTTTCTTCCTTTCCTCTGAAAGGGTGGTTGAATGCCTACCCTGTACCTCAGCATCTCCCAAGGCTCCTGTATAGTAATACTGCCACGGTGAGGACCATAGGACATGGACCTCCAGCGTGCAGTACAGATGCCCTTTGCTAGCCCAGGTTCCCATTCTAGCTCACTACGTGGAGGCCACCTTGGACATGTGTAGTGTACCAGTGAGAAAGAGGCCCTGAAGAGAAGCTCTGTTCCTCTAAGGTTGCCTAGGCCTGGGAGCCTAAAGACTGGAGTGGCACAGCCCGTCACATGATGCTACAGACCAGAACCAACCTTTCCAGTCTCCCTCCCAGTGGGGGCACTGGCCCAGAGTAAGTTAGCCTGAACAGAGAGGTGGCAGTCTCAAGACAAGACATATTGGTCCTAGGAAGCAGGCAGACTTTAACAAGTCCTGCTCCTGGCGCAGACTAGACTCAGCTACCACTTAACTAATGCTTTATCCAGATGTGAGATGATCTGTCCTTCGCTAATGACTGGCAAATCTCAAGGACTCCCATAGACCACTGTTGCTTCCAGCTGCTTGCTCATGCCAGGAATGCCACCTGCTATACCCTTCCAGTCACAGCCCGTCTCCCCTAGAAACTCAACTTCCATCTGCAGCTGGCCTGTGCAGGTGGGGTTTTCTTTGCTCTTCTATTCCCGAAAAGGAGCAGGATGTCTAGCTGGTCTACAGGACACAAAAGGTGTCCCCACCATCACAGCAGACAAGATGACCACAGAGTCACCACCTTTGGCATCTCTTTATTGGGACCTATGTTCGTGTATTTTGCAAATACAAACAGGTACTTAGCAAATACATGTGTAGTTTTGAAACATTTTATGGGTCTGAAACATTTGTGGGCATTTACTTCATTCTAAAATGTGGGGTGGTTCATTATTTGTCAGGGAGACATCTCCATCCTCAAGTGACCAAACAGAAAATAGAAGCTACCTGAAGGCCTGTTCTGCAGGCTCCCCTTTGAGAACTGCAGGACAGCTGTTCAGGACTCATGTAGAATGACTATGATTGATCATAAACACACTCGGTCTCTGGGGCTCAGAAGAGACCAACACTCTCGTGTTCTATTGTCACTTCTCAGAACTTAGAGGGCATCACTTGGTGCTGTTGGGCCTCTTCTGTGGACATGGCAGCACAGACACACCACCATCTTCCTCAGGCTGCTACATGCCAGAGAAGATGAGACAAAAGTTTCTGTCTTATGACAAAAAACCGTGTATCAAAAAAACTTGGGAAAAAAAAAAAAAGAAAAAGAAAACAGCTGGAAAGCCCACAAGTTAGTTCTTGGCAGAAGCTGCAGGTTCTGGAGACTGAAGGAATTCATAAGGGTCATGGGTAACATCCGGCTGCTCCCCAACACTAAGGCGAGAAGGACTTCCTGTAGGTTTAAAAGAACACAGCATTTAAGAACACAAAACAGATCTGCAAAGCTTATGAGACCAACATCTGTGATTGATTGATAAATGTCCTCCCTGATACCACACACAGGTGCATACATACTCTGAATTAGGGCTGCCTGCAACCTCCTAAGGCTCTACTTTGCTTGATACCCTGATCACAAGGTGATCAGAACAAAAACCAAATCTTAGTCTCTCTTCTGGCAGCTGCAGTCAGGCTTTCTTTGAAAAGATCAGGATTCATTCTGTACACGGAATACTTCAGAAGCACGAGAGGTCAAAAGAGAACAGATGGCAGCGGAGGCCAGGGAAAGCAGCTCCTAAAGGCCTAACCCATTGCTCTGTGTTAGCCAGACTTAGTTATCTTTAGCTGAGGGTCCTATAAATAAATACCAGGGACTAGAAGACCATAGAGAAAAGACATTACCAAAGAAACTGGCATGCAAGAGGCCGTGTTTGATGCTGTGTTCACCAGGAAGTTAAGAGGTTGACTGAGCAGAGATCTCAGGATTGATACGGAGCTATAATGGCTTTTCTGAGTCCTATGCTGGGATGGGACCGGTGTGGGAAGGACTTGTATCAGCACGTAAAATTTAAAGTGCAAAAGCAATCAAGAGCTGGGTGATGGTGGCGTACGCCTTTAATCCCAGCACTCGGGAGGCAGAGGCAGGAGGATCTCTGTGAGTTTGAGACCAGCCTGGTCTACAGAGCTAGTTCCAGGACAGGCTCCAAAGCCACAGAGAAACCCTGTCTTGAAAAATCAAAAAAAAAAAAAAAAAAAAAAAAGCAATCAAGAGGTGATGGGAAAAAGGAAAAGCGAACAAAGGAGTCTATCTATAATGTCACTCAAAGGCAAACAGGATAAGATTTGTGTCAAGCCAGAATTCACAAGGACAAACACCGACAGAAAGTCAGACGCTGTTGGTCAGCTGTTGGAAGGCTTTAAAGCCTAAGCAACAGTTCATAAAAGACATAAGTGATAAAACTTCAAATGAAAAAAATTAAGCTGTCCTAGAGATGGGTAACTATCCCCCCAGAGCTTACTTTATGTATTTCTCTCCTGCAACGAAGTACACCTGGGATGGATGGTTTTCTTGTTTGTTTTAAACCCAGCTCCGTTCCTTTCAACAGTGAAGTGTGGCCAATGGGAAGACAAGAGCTGTGGTGCTATCTCAGAACCTGTCATAACTAGGTATCTAGTTCTAGGGGCAGGCATAGCAGGCCGAGTGCAGCCCTGATTTCCCTTGGTCTTATGCCGGATGCCAGAATGAGCAAAACATGCTAGCCCAATAAGACTCCCTGGTGCAACGACATGCAGTGGCCCTATGGTGGCAGCACTGCCCCAGGATAACAGGGCTAACAGCTCACGGAAAGGGAGTCTGTCTAGACAGGATAGTGTCTAGTCCGTGCTCCCCCACAAACTGTCCTGGGGAAACATAAACCTCAAACCATAAAGGCTTTTGCCACTGGCAAAGCTGCATGCCAGAATAAGACAGTAACTCTACTACTGATGACACACATACTATTGTTACAGGACATGGAAAAATCAGGCTGAGACTGAGCTACAAACTCTCTTCCTGCCAGTTGGTTTTCATACTGCTAGATGGGGTTAGGTGAGCTACTATTCGGGAGAGAACTGTCATCAGCAGTACCAACATGCTGTGTGTGGTGGTTTGAATGAGAATGGTCTCCATAGGCTCACACGTCTGAATGTTTGGTCCTCAGACAGTGGGACTGTTTGCAAAGGATTAGAGGTGTGGCCCTGTTGGAGGAGGTCTGTCACTGAGAGGTGAGGTTGGTGCCTGTGAATGAAGATGTAAGTTCTTAGCTGCTGATTGATCCAGTGCCAAGACTACCTGTCCATCACCTCTACCACACTCCCTGCCATGACGATCACAGACTAATCCTCTGAAACTGTAGCCACAGTTTTGAGACAGGGTTTTCTATGTAGCTCTGATTATCCTGGAACTCACCACACAGACCATGTTGGCCTTGAACTCATGGAGATCCACTTGCCTCTGCCTCCTGAGTGCTGGGATTAAAGGTGTGTGCTACCATGCCTGGTACTTTCTGATTGAATTAATGCAGGAAGAGACTCACATATAGTTTTGTGATCCAGGGCAAAAGCCAGTGACTGGGGAGGTCACAGGGCTCAGCAGGGAAGCAACTACTATTGCTTTGTTAAATGGAGGGATATGTCTGTCAATCTGCCTTCGAAACATTCGTGTTTATGCCCATAGAGCACTACTGCTGCCAGCCTCAGCTCTTAGGAATAAAAAAGACTGCTGATGTGCAACAGTGTCCAGTGCTCAGAAACAGAGGAAAACAATCATCTCACTCACTCTAAAGCTTAAGGAACATCATGGGAGGAGAGACAGGAGGAACGACTTACCTATGCTCCTATAAACCCCAGAAACTCACTGGTTCACTAAGACACTTCTTTGTCCTGTTGTCAGTGCCACATCTGGGAAACTCATACGACAGGCTCAGGAAACTACAGAGATCTCAGATCCTACATGGGGCTGGGATACTCAGAGTGCTAGTACAGAAACCCCTCACCAGGGATGGTGACACACTCTCCCAACAGAAAATGAACACTCCATTGGCTGATAGAGTCAAGGAAAAAATATAGAATGGAAGGAAAGGTGGCAACAAATCTATATTAAAAACAAATATCCTGCCCCCTCCCCAAGATGCACAAGGGTGTAGAGATCTCCCAGAACAACAACAATAAACCCTGGTGAAGGCCACCATCCTGGCCCTGTGGGCCCGATCCCTCCACTAGCCTGTGTGAGACCCTTACCTGGCGGGTGCTGCTCCCTCTCAGAGGCAGTGGACAGAGAGCTGAGATTGGAGGATGGCCGGGAGCCTCCTCGCTCTGCTTGTGCTTCGTGCAAGTCCTGCAGGAGCCTGGTTGTCTCGTCCAAGTTCAAGTGGCTCTCATCGTGGTCCAGCTCCTTCTTCACTTTCCCTATGTGACAAATATGATGCAATGCTGGTAAGCTTCGTCAGCACACACAGACCAGACACAGCACAGCTGTTCTGTAAGATCACTGCTGGAGTAGCTCACAGCAGAGAACCCCATGTGAGACAGGCCAGGGCTGGTAGGAGGCAAGGGAGCACACCCAGTGTCTCTCACAAGCAGAATGCCACGCTGAATCTCAGCCATCCAATGCACCAACACTATGGACAACTTTGTCAACAGGAAAGATGTGTCTGTCTGATGCTGGCCTCCGGCCATAAACAGAGAATGCAGACAGAATATGCAAATAAGTACGCCGAGCAGGGTCTCCACCCAGATTCCACGCCTAGGGTCCAGTGTTGACTTGTCTTAGCCAAAGAACTACCTTGAACCTGTGAAAGGACACAGCTTAGCCAGAAGGGCTAGGAGCCCACCTTTGCCCTGTATTAAGAGTGACCTTAGCGGGGCTGGAGAGATGGCTCAGAGGTTAAGAGCACTGACTGCTCTTCCAAAGGTCTTGAGTTCAATTCCCAGCAACCACATGGTGGCTCACAACCATCCGTAATGGGGTCTGGTGCCCTCTTCTGGCCTGCAGGCATACACACAGACAGAACACTGTATACATAATAAATAAATAAATAAATAAATAAATAAGTAAATAAATAAATAAATAAATAAAATATTTTAAAAAAAAGAGTGACCTTAGGAACACCATGGAAGAGGAGGAAGAAAGACTAAGAATGAGAGGATCAGGGAGTATGCGGGGAGATTGTGTCTCCTAATAATAGAAACTGTACCCACATCTCACCAACATGACTGCCCAAATGTGGGCTATACAATACAATGCCAACGGTCATGCCAAAGTAGACAGGGAAAAGCCCAGGAGGCCTCAACCCCAAGAACTATAGGCAACTAAGGAAAGCTGGGAATGTGGGGAGGTGGTCTTTCCCAGAGAAGAGAACATCAGCTGGTTGTCCACTGCTAAATGGTCAGCCCTGAAATTATACCTACAGCTAACACTATATAAACTGAACAGGTTATGTTTAGGAATATATATGTATATACATATTCATTATACCCATGTAAGAACCGTTAGTACAAGTCAGGCAATGGTGGTGCATGCCTTTAATTCCAGCACTCAAGAGGCAGAGGCAGACGGATCTCTGTGAGTTTGAGGCCAGCCTGGTCTACAAGAGCTAGTTCCAGAACAACTAGGACTGTTACACAGAAAAGCCCTGTCTCAATGCCTCCTCAAAAAAAGAACAGTTAGTGAAAGAAAGAGGCCATGAATTTGAAAGAGAGTGGAGATGAATAAATGAGAGGGTCTAGAGAAAGGAAACGAGAGGGAGAAATTTTGTAATTATATTTCAAAAATAAAATAAAACATTAAAAGCAAATAAAACCCCCCAAACAAACAAACACAAAAACCAAAAGGTGTCCCTGGAAATGGTCCCTGGGGTCCAGCACCCAGGATATAAACTCTGATACCATAAAAAAAACCTATAAAGCAGCACGAAAACATGTCCCAAACCATGGGGGTGGAAGGGTACAAACAACTTAGATAAGTCAGCAGGCAGAGCACTAATACACTAGAGTATTAGAAGGCAGAAGTATAACTTCAGGAGGGACTTCCCAAGACAAGGGTAACAGCATCTGTGCTGAGACACTACCAGAGCAAGAGAGGAGAGCCCTCAGATGCTCAGCAGGCAGAGGGACACTAACCAGGGAGCTTACTTGCCTAAGATGGTAGGCTGGTAACTGAAGGAACTATGGCCAGGAATTTCCAAATTTGGTAAAGGATATGAAAACCCCATGGTTTGAGAAGAATTAATCTAAAGGAAAGCAAACCAAAGTACATTATAACCCTATTTCTAAAAAGTTGTAAAGGGAAGAAAAATCTTACAAGTGCCAAGACAAAGGTAGTCTGTACGCTGGAAAATGTACTAAGCATCCTGGGCCACTGTCCCTAGGAAGGCTAGGATTCGGCCATTTGGTTTCGGGGAGGTAGGGAGTTCCCATCACTAACTGACACTGTTTATTCAGAGAATGTGGTACAACTACCCCCGTGGGGTCTGGAACCAATAAAGGCCAAGCCAGGAGGGGTGCATATAGTAGCACTAAATAGCCCCAACCAATCAAAACCCAGGTGCTGGGGGCCTATCAAGCATGCTGACACAGCTCACTGAAGGCCTGAACCGTGCTCCCTGTAACTCCATGATCACAGCTCCTTGGGGGTTTGCTTGCATCTGGTTCCCTCTGGACTTTCCCATTGTGCTTTCTCCCTCCAATGACTGTTTTCTTGTTTGTCTTAAAAGATCCTAGCCCTGAGTCCCAGCAGGCATCTGAGGTATCTTGAGGACAAGGACAGAGCTGACAAAAGACAATGACAGATCTAAACCCAATCCCTAAAAACTGTGGCAACGGGGAGGCTATAATGTTCACACACACACAAATCTACTTTCTCAGTCTGAAGCTGCTGACTCCGGGACCATCTTCACTGTAAGACGTGCGTCCTCTCCATGCCAGGTATATGCAAGGAGAAGCACGGAGGGCCTCGCTGTCTTCAATCTTAGGTGAAGGAACACACTGCACACCTCATGGAGGACAGCATTTCCAACAGTAGAGGGTTTATCCTTCAGGGAGTAAGCACACTGACACATGGCTGACACACACACCATGTCCGTGATCTCAGCTAACAAACAGGTATAGTTTCAAGTGGTAAAGCACAGGGGTGTGCCACCAGGGCTAATTGCAGCTTCTGTTCAGAGTGGCAAGCACCAGACCTGCCTGGGGTCGGTGACAGATGTCATTTCTGTTCAGCCATGCATAGCAGTCTGACCAAGAGAATCCGAAGAAAACACACTTTTTATTTCCTAGTCTCAAAAAAGTGTTTTTTGTTGGTGGCTTGTTTAGTTTGGGGTTTTGTTTGTTTTTGGTATTTCTGGTAAAGGGAATTGAACCCAGGACATTGTTCATGCTAAACAAGCACTCTACCACTGAACGGCACAGTTCTTCTGACACTGGCTTCAGTTGGGCTTTTAACTCACAGGGAGCCAGCAGATATCACATGGGTGTCCTAATCTCTAGTTCTGACCCTGTCCCCATATGTTGAGGGTATAATTAGGCCCTAACCACAGCCCCAGGGTGTTTCCTGTTCTGACTAGTGGTAAGTTAACTCCACAGGTTCTCCTTGGCTGTGTTATTTTCCAGGGTAGTTTGTGAGCACAGAGAAACCAAACAAGGCTCTCTTACTACATCACACATCACAGGTGGGCACATAAAACAGTGCCCAGGATGCCTCACCCAGAGAGCTGAGCATGGACACATCCAGAGAGACATCAGGGTATGGTTTCATTGACATGAAATCCAGAACAGGGCCACTATCTCCTAGTGGGTCCCCAACCTGCAGAAGATGAGAAAAATATTGATTAAACAGACAGCACAATTGTCAGCTAATGCCAGCAGTATAAATCAACAGCCTGTGCTAATTTGAGCCCACCTCACAGTAACACAAATGAGCACTATCCTAAAGGCTGCAGTTCAAGGAACATGGAATCCAAGATTATTAGTAGAAATGCAAATGTCCAGGGACCTAGTCAGATCAACACACCTCTGACAACTTTCCTCTCTACTAAGAGTAAACAACCCTTTGCTAACTTCTTAGGAATTCGTTAACACATGGAACTCAAGGGCTCGCCACCACCTTTTTCAGGAGTAATGCGACAGATTCCAAAACCAAAGGCTCCTCTTCTAGCAAGGGTAAGACTGCAGTTTCCCAGGACTCTGAGAGCTCCTGTTGCCCAGCCTCTGCTCATATCTTCATACTAAGGTCTCACAGCATTCCATGGGAACTTAATCTCCTCAGGTACATGGGTCTCTGCTGGCCAGTGGGTAAACTTTGCAGCACAAGCCCAAGTCACAAGGGAAATGGGTCCCCACCCTGCCTGAGGACAGTGCCCAGCTGATGGCTTTGAACTTGTCTCTGAGCTTAGATTACAGCCCTCTGGTTCAGGTCACTCAGGTAAGCAGATGACAGCAAAGCAGGGCCACTGAAGCCCCTCTTCAACAACTAGCAGCCCCTGGACAGAAGGACAAGAGGCTGGCCACTCACTGCAATGACTAGTAACTACAGACACTCCAAAAGCTGAGCTTCTGTGCACATGCTGGGGAAACCCACCTTCACGTCATCTGCAGGTCTCATGGGGATGCTCCTCCTCTGCCAAGCAACAAGACAGGACACAAGTTTGCCATCAGTTTTCCATTACAAGGTGATCACTTACATTGCACCAACAGTGGCTTGCTCACTGCCTGGGGTTCTGCTCATTACACCCTCACTACATCTACACCTGAAGCAGGGGTTTTACAGGTCTCTTCACAGGCGGTAGTGAAGTTAGACCACAGCTGGTCAACTCATTCAGTTTCAGCCAAGGGTTCAATACCACGCTGGGGCTGGGGTGAAGGGGAATATGGGTAAGAGGATTCCCAATTTTATATCGAAACCAATTATTAAAACAAACAAAAATGGGCAGCCTGAGAAAAAGAGGCCTGGATGATTAGTCTAGAACAATGGATGTGGACTGATGGAGGCAGCAGAGATATCTACTGCACTGCTGGAATGGGATGAGCTACATGTCCCCTGCTCTGGGAAGAGCATGCCTTCAAAAACACCCTATTTTTAGGTACATTCCCCAAAAAAGATCATTTGGTATGTACTTCCACAGATTTGATCATGTAATATTTTTTAACTAACTTTTAATTAGAAATATGGCCTTTATTTTACCATCTGTTCCTCGCGGAAGATTCCTCTAGCATTACACCTTGAGTACTGAGCACCACTTTTACTGTGGCCGTATATGTGAAATCCAGAGTTCCCCAACAGCACAGCCTCACTTCAGGGACACATGGAGCAGTTTCCTGCCATACCAGACAATCCGTAGCTAGAAATGGCCTGGCTGGGACAGCAAAATGCATCATCAGGTAAAAGCACTTGCTGCTCAAGCTGAGAACCTGAGTTTGGTCCCGAGACTCCACAGTGGAAGAAGGTAACTGACTCTCAAAGTCTGTCCTCTTTTCTTCATATGTGCATCAGACACAAAGCAATAAGAAAAAGGTTTTAAATGAATGGCCTGTGCTAACGTCCTGCCTGGAATGAGAGACACGCAAAGAATGGCAGCCAGAACAGGAGCCAAGTACACTGGGTAGGGCTGGAGTCTGGATGGGGCACAAGACTTCTAGGCTCATATCCTCCAAATAAGAATGATAATAAAAAAGACAGCTTTGAAGTATAATTTAAAGCTTAATGAATGAAAAACAGCCAGCAATGACCTCAAGAGCCTGCCTCCCTGAAATCTAGTTGGCTGGACAGCTCTCTGCACCGGAGTAGCACCAAGAGTGGGACCAAGAGTCTGAGCCCACAAAAGTATGTCAACTTCAAACCCCACCTGCTTCAGCTGGAAGATCATCCTTGAGTGATCTCCACCTGTGATTTGGTCCAGGAGGTCGTCTACCATTTTCTTGCTGTAGCTCCCAGCATCCTTCACGAACTCCTGCAGGCTAGAAGAGAACCCTGTAAGGGAATGTGCTGAAAAAGCATCGCGTTCCAATTTCAAGATCCACCCCAACAGTGACAAAGATTTTGATTCCAGATGTCCACTGCCAACACTCCTCAGTCCTCTGGGAGCTTCCCAGGTATGTGTGTGGGGGTGGGGGAAACAACTGGACTGACCGTTCTCAAACAATTTTCAAAGTGGCTCAAGGCAAAAAAAAAAAAAAAATTATTAAAAGAGCTCCAGGAAAATTAAAAAAAAAAAAGGCAGAACACATGCAGGTACACAATCCATAAAAAACCCTAAGACATACTAGTTATCTAAAGAAGGCTGTCTATATCCACCAGTCTTGGCATTTGAAAGTACAGGAAGCACGGACTGTAAAAGTGGTAGTGGGCAGATATGGAGGGGTGGGGTAAGACTCAGGGCACACCTTCTGGTACACTTTGATTTCTGGATCATATGACTATACTGGCTTAAAAATAAAATTTAAGATGCTCACCAGGGAACAGTCCTCACGTATCCGTGTGACCTGGCTTACCTCAGTGCACACTGCACACCAGTCTCGTCTCCATATGCCGAGTACAGAAGTTCCATCTCATCTGATTTCAGGTCCCCAAACACAGAGTTGTTCTGCATTGAAAGCGCAGTGCTTGCACTAGAGAGGAATGTAACTAAAGAGAAGGGGCAGAGGGAAAGTCGAAGTCATGCTCAATGCACTGCCAGCATGCTACAGCCATTTTTCCTTCCAGGTGATCTCAACCTGAGCCCATGCCTGGTTTCTTCCTTTTTCTTCCTGCTTGAGCACAAATGCGGTAGCAGGAACTGCCCATGGATACTGCAGAGTCTACTTAGCATGCCATTTCACATCTTGGACCAAGGGCCACAAAGCAAAGACCGACCCTTAGGTAGAGATGAGCGTGGACAAGCAGAAGTGGTTCTTGGAACCAGTCAGTTCATGAACCCCCTCTGGCAGAAGCAGGAGCTGAACCAACACAGGATACACTCTTTCCCAGGCTATGTCTATGTGGCTGTGCTTTTCAGTCTGGTAGAAGTCACGCCGTGTCCTGCACTCTGCTATAGCATTTCCTTCTCTCTCCTGTTGGACAATAGCTGCACCCCCTCTTCCCTGTAACACAAATGCCTCCTGGGGACAAAACTGCTGAGCTAAGAAGCAAAGACAAGCAATATCTCAAAAGCAAAGTGTGAGCAATGACAAGTGATGGGTTGAAATGGAGGCAGGTGTGGGTAGACCACACATCACAGAAGGTCCAAATGCAGGCTGGTCTCTAATATCCAGAGATGTAGAAAATGCCATTCCAGAAAAAGTCCTCTACTGAGGCTGTACCGAGCTTCCCTGCGCCAAGAGTGAACACCAAGAAAAGCAGATGGTGTGCAGGATTGAGGGGATAAGGAAGTATGGTAAAAGCTTATGGTGCAGAGGTGACCTTGGCCACAGCAAAGCAACAAGGGGAACAAAAGCAATGACATAGAGAAGGGCAATCCCACCCATGCCTACACCATCACTCAAGAAACCATGTCTGGAATAAATATAGAGACAGGAAATACAATGAAATGCCAAGTCTAAGGGGAACATGCTGAAGTGCGTCCCATGGTTTTAAACACCTCCATACTTGAATAAAGGCAGAAGAGACGTCATCAAAACACATCTAGGCTCAGACCAGGAATGGCTCCTGTGCCTTCAAGAGAAAGGAAGTGATCCCACAGAGAACCATCAGCCTGGATGCACTTGTGCACATACAGATACCCACACACCAAAGCAAGTCTGGCACACATACTACCACATATATACAACCACAAACATTCCCAAACACACTAGTAGATTTATTATAAATACAGAACACACAAGCACAAATATACCTGGCCCTCCCTCATCCATGTTGCCACCCACAACCACCTTGTCCATCTAGGTCTCTTGGCTGCCAGGCAGCTCCATCATCCTCCAAATGTAAGCCTGATGTAAGAACGAGTCCCCCCATAAGGACCAGCAGGAGCCTGAGTAGAGGCTCCTGTGGAGGGAGAGAATGGATGGCAGCCTGTGTGAGGAAGCTTAGGAGCTCAGTCTGAACTCACCCCTACTAGTTGAGAGCAGAATGCAAAGCAGGAATTCTCCATCAACTATGACTTTAGTCATCTACTTTAATGGGTCTAAACTTCATTTGTCTTAAAAATCTAAACCCAGTCACATGAAGAAAATCATGGAAGAGGAACTGGCAACTTCAGCATCCCGTTGACAGCCAAGCCAGCCTTCAGCTCCTGAGAGCTCTCACCCGCCAGCCACTGCACTTACCTTTACTTCTTCTTTCATCTTTGAAACCCAGTGTCGTAAAACCTGGGAGCAACTTGCTAGACAGTGAACTCAGGTCCACAGGGTGTGTCTCCTCCTCTGCAGAAGACACAGGAAAGGAGGAACAATCAAGTCAGCTTGCCTCAGCAGCGATGAGCATGTTCTCTATAGCACCTTGGACAGGGAGCGGTAGGGACAAGAAGACTTTACAATGTCCATTTAAAAATGATTTTTTAATATAATTTTTCAATATAATTTTAAAAACTAACACCATTTCAATTTGATTTTATAATTGCCCTAAAGTCAACACCATGAAAAAATATTATGTCTGGACCTAAACAGATGGTTCCATTGGCAAAGTGTCTGCCCTGTAAGCATGAAGTTCTGAGTTCAGTTCCCCATCTGTACTTAAAAAAAGTACACAACGTTGCACGCTTATAACCCCAGTACTGGGGAAGGAGGAATGGGTGCATGCTTGTCCTTGTCATGTCTGTAGACCACCCTGCCAGCCATGCTTTCACCCACTCCTACATGCTATCCAGCACTTACTGGCCATCCTCTCCATGCTCTTCTGGTTACACATCTGCTCTCTGGTTTTCACATGCAAATCAATTCTCCATTCCTGACAGGAACCTCACTTTCTAGAACTGACTTTCTATTCTAAGTATGGCCTACCATATCTACTTTCTCCTGAAGACCACAGAAATTTGTTTCCACTCACAGTTAAAATCAGAGTGCCTATCCTGCACACTAGAGAAAATGAAACAACCTGTTGATTGTGGGCTGGGAGGAAGACTGTCAAGAGGCCAAAGAGCTGAGGGAAATGTCCACCTGTGCAACAGAGACTCAGGCAAAGCAGTAAGTATGAGCCAACTCCAAGAGTGTCTGTGGGCATCCTGCAACCCCAGGGACTCAGTCAGAGGCACAGCTACTACCTTCTCAAGATGTTCCAATGAGTGAAATACCCCTCCAGGCTGTTGTGCCCGGTGGCATTCATGTTTCCACTAAGACCTACCCTGACCCAATCATCCAGCCTTCCTTCCAGAATACTTTTGAGCTTCAAGTGCATAGGTCTGCACTTGGCTCACGAGGAAGCAGTTCTGACAGAACTCAAGAAACAAAACCTTCCTACATCATCAATGAAATTCAGTCCTTAAGAATCTATCACCACCCTGAGTAACCTAATGGAGGTCGAATGACGTACTGGCCCCTTTCATGACACACATAGGCTCCACTGTGCACACACATGCTACCAAAAATACATACAAGAGGGAAGGCAGACAACTCTCCTGCAATCTCATTAACAGTCGTGGTGACATATGAATGTGTTATACATGTGCTGTATCTCAAAGCAAGTACAGAGTTTAGAGGACAAAGCACCCACCATCAGCGTCAGGCTCAGTTGCATTCACCACGCTGTAGAGCAGACTTCCATCTCCAAGCTTCTTCAGGTACCCCATCTGCAAGGAAGCAGCACCCAAGTGTCATCCGCCAGGGAAAACCTTGAGCTATCTACTAGAGACACATGACGTGCTAGACACTTCTCTACCAGTTTCTCCAAGAGAAAGAACCAGAGACTCCCTCTCACATGTCCAGGGATTGAAGACTGGCGTGCTCATGATTGATGGTATCTGCTCATGATTAAATAAACCTGATTATGACTGAGGACACCTATATATGGTCAAAGCACTGCTTAGACACATGACCCATCCCAAAGAGTTTCTGAAATAAAAGTCTTGTCCCAGAAGCAAATATTAAAAACCATCCATTAAGCCTGAACAAAATAAGAGAGAGAATGCCAGCTAAGTAAAAAGCATCATGCCATGAGGTCCATGGTCCATACCTCTATCTCTAAGGTAGACAGAGAACATTACTCCATTAAAAATCTTCCACAAAAGGCCTTGACTATGTCCTACCGTCACCCGCAGTCTCATACAGGGACAGGATGTCAGGGTGTGGGAAGTATACATGTGCAGATGAAATGTGCAGGGGACTGGCCAGATGCACGAAGAGTAAGCTCTTGTGATCGTAAATATCCCCGGGAGAATGTCAGAGAGCAACATAAGTAGGGCAGAAGCAGGAGAGGAGGCAGATACTGGATAGGGGACACCAACAATATACCAGGGTACTAGGGCCAGGCTTCTCAGTGCAGTACTACAAACTAAAAAGGAAGAGTGGCCATGGTATTGGAGGGAACAGGAAGCTTCACCAGACAACAAAGATTTCAGTACATGCAAACACAGTTACCAACATAGTTACTCTTAGCTACATATACACATGGTGTGTATCCACACAGGTACATTTCTTGGCTCTGTCTAACAGTGTTTTACCTACAACATGGATATCTGTCCTGGTTAGTTTTAGGTCAACTTGACACAAGCTAGAGTTATCTGAAAGGAGGAACCTCAATTAAGAAAATACCTCCATAAGATCCAGCTGTAAGCAGGAAGTAGTGGCACACACTTTTAATCCCAGTACTCAGGAGGCAGAGACAGGCAGATCTCTGTGAGTTTGAGGTTAGCCAGGTCTACAGAGCTAGTTCCATGACAGTTAAGGCTACACAAAGAAACCCAATCTTCAACACCCCACTCTCCCAGACCTCCCTTCTAAAAGATACAGCTATAAGGCATTTTCTTAACTAGTAATCAATGTGGGAAGGCCCAGCCCATTGTGGGTGGTACCATCCCTGGGCTGGAAGTTCTGGGTTCTATAAGAAAAAAGGCTTTTGACTTCCTTCAATAATGAACACTAATGTGGAAGTATAAGCCAAATAAAGCCTTTCTTCCCCAACCTGCTTTATGTCGTGGTGTTTCAATGCAGCAACAGAAACTCTAAGACAATATCCATTTCTAACTAAGGTTTCCCACTGGAGGAATGATGAATTCCAGGGGTGAGACACAGCAGGAGTATAGGGCGAGGCTACCCACAGAACTTCTCGCAAGCCACACAGCTAATGCTGAGTCTTTAACAGGCATATTTACAAGAGCAAACAAACAGCCAAAACTAGCTTTAAGGTGTTTATAGGGTTTTGTTTCATTTTTCTTTTTTGCAATGCTAGGGAAGGAACATAAAGCCTTATGTGGGGTAGGCAAGAGTTCTACCACTAAGCCATATCTCTAACTAGCTTAAGGTATTTCCTATAATTGGAGGGTCCAAAATTCAACATTCAGTATTTAAAATGTAATACACTTGATATGAAGAAACTTAATATGAGCAGGGCAGTGGAGGCACTCGCCTTTAATCCCAGCATTTGGGAGGCAGAGGCAGGTGGATCTCTGTGAGTTCGAAGCCAGCCTGGTCTACAAGAGCTAATTACCGGACAGGCTCCAAAGCCACAGAGAAACCCTGTTATGAAAAAGATGTACCGTTCTGACTTCTGATTACTGTTAATACAGACCTTACATTGAGATAGTAAGATTCAGATTATGTCAGGTCTGGTGGAACAAAACAGGCGCATCTTACCATGTAGTCTTACTCTTGTTTCAGGGCTGTGTTACTGTCTACAGGTGCTCTGCACCAGAGCATCTTGTACTGGGAAGGAAGAGTGGTAGCACCTTGCTCTACAGAGAGGCAGGTAACAGTTGGATGGATCCCTCTACCTCAGCTAGGACTGCAGATAGCTTCATTAAGACATGGCAGCAAGCCGGGCGTTGGTGGCGCACGCCTTTAATCCCAGCACTCGGGAGGCAGAGGCAGGCGGATCTCTGTGAGTTCGAGACCAGCCTGGTCTACAGAGCTAGTTCCAGGACAGGCTCCAAAGCCGCAGAGAAACCCTGTCTCGAAAAACCAAAAAAAAAAAAAAAAAAAAAAAAAAAAGACATGGCAGCAATAATCTACGAACGGCCCACAAAAAGACAGAACCACAGATGGCACCACACCTACGAATACTTACTATGAAGGGGGCTTTACCTGTACGGAAGCTTGGCCAACAAGGCCTCCCCTAAGCAATAGGGTCAGTCACAGTGGCCCCAACCCAACCTGGATGTAGTGGGAAATGTCATATTCCATGTTCAGGGTGGCCCTGACAGCGTAGTGATCTTAGACCCCTCTGAGGACACAACACAAAGACAATCAAAGAGCTGATCTGGCTCTGGCCTGAACCCCTGGCGTCCAGGAGGTACTCTGGCCAGTTTTGATGATGGTACCTGGTTGCAAAGACTTGAGTGTTTGAGGCCAAGTGGCACGGCCCTCAGGGGAGGGCCAGATATACTACCTTGCCACCTGGGAGAAACCGGTTAATTCTGTCCCGAGCCTCGTCAGCTGCGTGCTCTACTAGGGCTAGCACGTGCTCCTCTGCAGTGCTGTCTGTCAGGCTGCAGGCATTCCCTTCAGGCTCAAACATGCAGCTGTAAGGCATAAAAACCAAATGTCATCATAGGCACTGCCTGTTTCTTCCTAGCAGCAGCTTCTGTGAACGATTCCCTTGCAGAAGTACTGGGCCGAGCTTAATCCCTCTACTTCTCATAGCATTTCCTATGAGTTCTAATCATGTTCTTATACCTGAAATAAAAAAAAAAAAAAGCAGACCAAATAGAATCCCTTAGGCTTCCCACGTCTCAGAGACACTTGTCTTCTTACAAACAGAAAAAAAAAGTGACAGGAATTACATAGGTATTAAAGGAAATGTGACAAAGTCCCCACTGTGTGGAGTGTCACAAGAAGCCCTGGGCTCCCCAAGAAGGAACAGTTGTGGAGCCAGTCTGTCCCCTGAAGACAACAGAAACAGGCGGACAGGCTCCTCTCTGCCCTGGCACAAATGGCTAAGGAGATGTTGCAAAAAGAGGATGTCCCCATAACCGACACAGCTGCTCTCTGGAAATCCAGCCCAGGGGTAATGGTGCTCCTTATCAGAGTCCAATAGCACTGGCATTGACAGTCAAGCATGATCTGGAGCCTTTGGTGGACTTCGGTATAGAAACTCAGACTCTGAAATCTAATAATTCAGAAAAAAACTCCACAAGTATTCATTATATCCAAAAGTCATAGAACCCACAGATGATGGTAGAATCTTAGTGATAAGATCATCTACACCACGGCCACTAACTAGAAACTCTGCAAATCTGAGGCAACCTGAGAGGCTAGGAACACATGAGGGCAGCAGGTGTCCCTAGAGAGGACAAAGGGCAGTGCACCAGAAGGAGCTGTCTGCTGAGAGGGAACCTCCTCTCAAGATCCCTTAGTTAGCTCTGGCCTGATGGACAGGAGAAAAGCTTCAGGGAGCTCTGTCTGAAGTACCCTGACCTTCCTGATGCTCATCACCAAGCTGGCCATCTCCCTATAGCGCCACAGAAGTCAGCATACAGACTTGTTTCATGGAGAGTGCTGGTGGCCAGAGTGGGCTGACCGCAACTGTGCTCTGCACAGGTAAGAACATAGGTCATTAGCAGATGCTATGTATGAAGGGCATATACTAAAGGGATGAATATTAGCAAACAGAATGCATATCATATAGTAATGACAAACTGGAAAAGTGCACTGTAGAGACAGCTACATGGGCTGTGGATCCCAGCGCGTGTGGCTAGCACACAGGAGAGTGGTCTCAGCCCCTTGCATCTCGCATTCATCAGTAGCTGTGACAGTGGCATGAGAGTATGTGGTGAGTGACTACCTTACCCACAGAACCGCCCTGCAAAGTCCAGAGTATCAGCTATGAGACACAATCACCTCATTTTGGGGCAGGTAGAACAGGGTGGCCATTTCCCTCTTGAGTTCCAGACCAGGAAGGCATCCAGTTTAAGGCCCCTGGGCTGCACCAGGGGGTGCCTTGTGGAACCCAAGAATCCTTAGAGACCATGTTCCTCCATCCAGGATGAGACGCTCCACAGGTCCCCACCGCCCTTGTCGGGCAAAGCACTGCTGCCTGCTTGTAGGCAGCAGCCCCACAAGCCTTACCTGATAACTTCTCTACTCGGCTTTTTGGATTTCTTGGTGGTTTCTACTTGCACTGGGACAACCTCAGGAACAGGTTCCTCAACTGCTGGGTCTTCACTGCCCAAGAGAGCTGCCTGCTGAGAGAAATCCATGTCCTGCATAAACGACATGCTGCGCTTCAAAGCTAACAGCCGCTCCTAGAATCAGAAAGGACAGAGCAGCAGGACTTTACCTCTCCCTTAGCCACGGAGCCGTGACGATGGGATGGCATGGGATGGCCACGGCCTCACCTGGCCTAATCGCCACCTTCCCAGACGCTGCAGCGGGAATGGTTGCGAGGGCTCAGCATTCAAGGTATGGCCCAGAGATGGTGGTGAGAGAATGGTGGAGCCCAGCAAGTGCCGCCTGCCTATGTGAGGCTCGTACAGCCTGGCTTACACTTGGAATGACCGTCGAGGGTCAGTGAGGCTGGGCCACAAAGTAAAACCACAGGCTGGCTGTGGTCCAGCAAGACTGACCTAGATCCAGAACTTTTCATCAGCCCCATATACTGGCACCTCTAAGCTGTGTGAAGGTGCACAAGGGGTCAGCACCTGGGTGTGGCGGATGGATGAAGCGTGTCATTCATTGTGAGCCTGTTAGGCACAGAAAGTTAGGAGACTTCGGCTCAGTGCCATTGCTCTAGTGGGTTTCTTACTTTGCTCATCATCTTAAAGCCCGCATGCAGGATCTTCTTGGCTAACTTGTAGTACACGGTGTCTGGTCTATTGTAGGTCATCGCATTATCACACATTAATTTGAAATCTGCCTAAGAAGAAAAAGACAAGGAATTTGCCATATAAGTAACAGCAAAGTTCTCCATTCTTGTCAAATGATGCCAAGTGGAAAAGAATGGAAGTCAACAAAAGACAAGCTTGGGAAGACAGATTTTTAATAACTCAAGAGAGATTTTCATAATGATCCATGAGTTTTTATTTGCATGAGGAATTTCCCAGTGAAAATTTGGTCAAAGTCTCCAATATTCTTTTGTATATTAATATGTAAATTTTGAGAAAGACTGTACAAATATTCTAAGCACCCTTCTTTCCTCCAGGCCTTCTTCCTATCTAGTAGAAACACCACACAAATAGGAATAAAAAGCAACATGTCTGGTTCTTTAAGCAGAAGTGAGAAAGAGAGCGAGGGGTTCTGCATCACAACTACATGTAACTATAGTTCCAGGAGACTACACGCCCTCTTCTGACCACCAAAGGCTCCAGGCATACATTTGGTGCACAGACACACTCATAAACATAAAGTAAAACATCTAGAACAAGTTATAAATAACTTGAGGTACATATACAGTGTTTATTACGTGAGTGGACATGAGCACACACACACACGGAAGAACACACACATTTTGCAAACTTATTTCAGAAAGTAAAACTTATTTACCTTAAATTCTGTGACTGATTTATATTCATTGGCTACGATCTTGTCTTTCATTGTGCCAAAGTCCATGGGATGTTTTATTATCATTGAATACCCAGGAGCAATTGCATCCGTGACAGGAAAAGCAAAAAATCCATGAGGATCTTTTCTGAAAGCAAAGATATCTTCGAAATGAAAAAAACTCTAAAGTCTAAATTTCTAAGTGCTATAAAAATTTTTACAATCCAAAAATTTATATAGCTGACTAAATTTCAAATTTGCTTCTTAAAAGTTCAGTGGGAAAACACAGACACCTTTTAAGGTTCCGACACGTATTTTACACACAACAGACACTGTCCCAGTTACATCCCTGACAGGCACCAACTTCAGACGCGACAGGCTGGAATGCAGCACGTAAGCTCCTGGCTCTGAAGGTGCGGCCTGCACCCAGTGTGCCCACACCTGCTAGACTAGGAGTGCCTGAAGAAAGTGAAGTCACACATCTTGTGGTGGTAGTGGGTGGGGTTCAGGGTTCAAAGTGTTTCAAGATGGGGAGAAAGTGGGGGAAGTTTCTATAGAGGTAGGAGGCGAGAGGTGGGATTTGGAGCGTCTAGAGAAGGAGGGTGTCTGTCTCGTGGGTAACAGATGACAGGTGGATATGGGGTTACCTCTGCAGCTGACGGAGGAAGTGCTCCAGAAGCCTCTGGATAGGTGTGCTCTCATTCTCAGCTGAGTTTATAAAGAGAAAGCAAGGAAATAAAATCAAACAGCAAGACCTCATTCCCTTCACTACAAATCTCCATATCATCTGCCTGTGGCCTTCACAGCATCTGAAGCCCAAGCAAGAACTGAGAACTTGGGCACAGCTCCCTCAACACAGGCAGGTTGGCAAAGGGATACACAGCACGTCTCAAGACCCACATGGCTATTTCCAGTTCCCATCACAATCCAAGCTGGTCTTATAGACGAGATATAAAAGAGGCAAGTGTGTGGGAAGAGCTCATTCTGGACTCCCTGGTCAGTACTACACTTGAGACTTCTCGTCATTTCTCTGTACCTAGTTTTCACTGCACAGCAGGGGGACATAAAATATACAGACCTCATGAGGGCTGTGGGTATCAGCTAAGTCTCTGAGCTCACAGTCAGTCTGACAGCAATGTTCCTGACTGTCCAGGGTATGTCCAAAGCAGCAGTAATCTCTTCAGTCCCTCCACAGGTCACAGTGACTGCACTGTGCCACTTTGAAGACAGGCCCTGATTGTTGTTTCCTGGAAATTTACTAGGAGTGAACTGCTCTGCTCAGGGATGGGAGTTACTAGCAAATAGCATTCTTTCCCACAAGGACCATAATAGATATCTCAAGGGGCCCCGATAAATCAGGGGTCGTCAAGTCCATAGTCAAAGGACGAAATTCTGAAGAGAAAAATCACCACAAAGACTGTGGGGTATGAACATTTTTTCTGTAGCCATCACAATCTGATTTAATATTAGCTTTCCTGATAACCCATGCTCTGACACCCAATCGCCTCAGTTTCTCTCCATGTAGGAAGAGACATTTTTACCTGAAAACAGAGTTCTTGGAGTCCTATACAGGAAGTCTGGGAAATCCAAAACCTAAGACTGAGATGCCATAGAATGTCATCCCTGGCACAGGATACCCGGGTCAGAAGTTTCTCAAAGACCTGCTGGCTTCCTACATGTCATCTTGAGGTCACCTTAAGTAACTCCAGACCTACCATGAGAGCCTGTGTTGGGAGAATCTCATGTTTCTACACGTGTTTCTTATGTGACTCATGAAGGGCCACTAAACTGATGGTGCTGTTTGGAACAGTAAAGCAAATAAAGCCGAACTACTAAACTAAAAATTGATGAACTTTAACCAGATAAAAAATATTGTAAGCTGGGTAATGGTGGCACACGCCTTAAATCCCAGCACTCAGGAGGCAGAGGCAGGCAGATCTCTGAGTTTGAGGCCAGCCTGGTCTACAGAGCAAGTTTCAGGACAGTCAGGGCTACATAAAGAAACTCTGTCTCAAAAAGACAAAAACAATACTGTAGGTTTGTGGGACACATCCGGTTGGTCTCTATGACATCTGTGCTTCTGTTATTAAATACCCCAACAAGTGGATAGCCATGCTATGGACAGGATATAAAACATGTCCAGGGGCAAGGTCTTGCCTGGCTGTGTTCGGCAGGCTCTCACTGGTCGATCTGGGGGTGGCTCCACCTCCACCTTCTTTCCAGGGTCGAAGGCATCAGCCTCCCCCTCTGAGTCGCAGTGCTCCTTCTCCCGCTTCCGCTTTTTCTCTTCCTGTGAGTAGCAAAGAACAGAGGCCAGAGAACAGCACGAGCTCTTTTAGATTGGTACTCTAGGCCCTGTGCACCTCTGCCTTTTGCGGACTGGGGAGAAGACCCACTTCTACAGAGAATCCACTCGGACTGCAGCACTGGCCTGGCATCACTAGCATCCCCATCACAGGCCATTGCACCTTTACCTTCCGTTTCCTTCTCTCCTCCTCATCGAGGTGCTTTTCCTTCTCTGACTTCTTCTTCTTTTTCTTCTTCTTTTCTTTGTGTCTCTCCCGCTCATGGTCTGACCTATCATCATAGTAGCTGGAGTCGTGGCCAGATCCTGAAAGTTCCGTCACTTCGCTTCCTCCCACCTTGAGCACTAGCTTCAGAGGCTTCTCCAGTGGTGTGTCCGTGTAATCTGCACACAGATCGTGAGTCAAACTTGCAAAATTCTAGGTGGGACTACCGCGCCCCTGTGGGTGTCACAAGGGTAGGTGTCTGGTCTTGATAAATCTAGGCGGCAGGGGGTTGTCAAAACCATGGGAAAAGATGGACTCTCAAACTGACAGGGCTGTGTTCGGTCCTTTCAAACCACATAATCACCACTGAGAGTATTCAGGACATCCTTCCTACCAGGAGAAAGTGCATCACCACGACTTAGGACCCAAGACCCCAGTTCCTTTGTGGAAGCCCCTCTTTTTGCTGTGGGTCTTCCTGGTACCAGAGGGAAGGTCCAGAGAGGCCACAGGACCCGAGAAGCCGATGGCCTCACCCTGTGACCTAGGAAACGCAGCTGATGCCCTCCACCGGGCCAACCCCCGCCCCCTGCCACTAATGTCCGGGACCCGGCTTGAAGCCCCTCCCGCTCACAGGACCCCGCCCGCCTCAGGCCCCTCCTCTACAGCCCCGCCCAGCGCAGACCACGCCCTTCCCTTGGAACCCCGTCCCCGCCGGTCCCCGCAGCCCAGACCCGGCCCGCGGGCTCCGCACCTTCGTACGACGAGCGCCACTCCGCCTTGTGCTTCTTGTGCTTCTTGCCCATGGCTGCGGTCGCAGCGGATCCGCCGAGAAGCGGCTGCCCGTAGCCCGACCTGCGCCAGTCGGAAGTGGCCCCTTCGCCCCCGCTGAACACTTCCGGGTCACAGGGCTGTGCTCAGCGCGCGGCAGATTCGAAGCGCGGCGGGGCGGGGCGGCGCGGGCGACGGAAGTCGCTCAGACCCGGGCTCTACCAAGGTGCACAGTCCCACGGCTGAGGAGGCTGCTCCGCGGGGCGTCACTCGGGCCGCGTTTCCTCGGCTCTCGGCGGCGGCGCCATGGACGAGGCGGTGGGCGACCTGAAGCAAGCGCTTCCCTGTGTCGTCGAGACGCCCGCGGTTCACGTGGAGATCTTGCAGCGCCGCAGCAGGTGAGCTATGTGGGGACCGACCACTCGGGGCGCGTCCTAGCCGGGCCCCACCACGCGTGCCTCCGGAGGGCACTACCTTACCCCACCTCTCAGGATCCCATCCCGCGGCGTCGCACGCCCTCAACACGGCCCCACTTCACATAACACGAGCAACCTGGCTTTAACCACCCCACACCGCATAGCACCCCCAAATGGCATGACCCCGCTTTGCCCTGCACGAGGTTCCATCCCACCACACACTGTTCTGAGTTTCACTCACCGCTATCCCCTCAAGACCCCACCATCCCTCATCTGGCAGGGCCTCACAGCTCTCACGTGGTGCACAGTCTAACCATGATGATGGGGGCGGTGGTGATCTCCGGACGTCAGGGGTGCAGGAAAGTGGAGTGTAAGTAGAGCAAAGAGGAGAATAAGTGTTTAGTTGACTAAACCTGTATCTGGTGGTAGATTTCCTGTTACAAACTCGTGCAGGGCGGTGGTGGTGCACGTCTTTAATGCCAGCGCTCGGAGGCAGAGGCAGGCGGATCTCTGTGAGTTCCAGGCCAGCCTGCTCTACAAGAGCTCGTTCTAGGACAGGCTCCAGAGTTACAGAGAAATCTTTTCTTGGAAAAAAAAAATGTACATACTCGAAGTTAGACCCTACAGCTGCGGTCTTTCATCCCTTCCTTAACAGTGGCTGCTAACATGGGTTGAGTGCCCCTTGTATTTCAGGCTTGTCCCAAACACTGAATATTGATTAATCTTCATACTAGCATGTCAAGAACTAGTGCCACCTCTTTTTCTAATGGTGCTGAGAGTGGTCGGTGGTGTGACTGCAGGCCCAGGTCCCTATAGTTGATCCCTAGACAAGTCTACTCCCAAGCCTGATCTTGGATAGTGACTTGTGTGAGGTTTGCAGATTTTTGTGTATGTGTGGTTGTTTTGGGGGTTTTGTTTATTTGTTTTTGGTTTTGTTTTTTGAAATTTAAAACAAATTCTCCTGTCTCAGCCTCCTGCATCCTGTGATTTCAGGCATGCCCCCACCGCTCCTGGCCATACTTTAGTGTTTTTATTTTTAACTAAGATATTTTATGTATGTCTGTATTTATTTTTCTAGTACTGCAAAAAAAGAAGACATAAAGCTGAGTGTTCAAAAACTGCTCAACAGGCATAATATTGTGTTTGGAGATTACACGTGGACTGAGTTTGATGAACCTTTTCTGACCAGAAATGTCCAGTCTGTTTCTATTGTTGACACAGAATTAAAGGCCAAAGACTCTCAGGTAAATTCTCCTGGTTACTAAACTCTTAGGGAAAATGAGGTAATTCTCACGAATAGCTAATATTGACGTTGAAAGCAGCTCTTAATCTGTTGGCTTTGATGGCTAGATAAGCCTTAGCTGTGTGTCCTGGAACTAGGTGCTAGAAAGGATACCATGTGCCAGGATGCTCTGCTCAGGGCCAGGAACAGACAGAATGGGAATCTGAGAGCTACAGAGTATCGGACTGTGCCTGAATACCTGGATCCTCTCTGTGTCCATGAGCAGGTGTCGTGGTGTGCTCAGGAGTGTGTTAGCACGGTAGATTGTGTGTAAGTTACAGAAGTGAGATGGGCCTGCCATATGGAAGCTCTCCATCTCAATGAGCATTATATGACTCTTGCCTATAAAGAACTGATTTTGAGGGCTGGGATATAGCTAGTGGTAAAGCTCTTGTCTAGTTGGCGCAAGGTCCTGAGTTCAGCCTTTAGTATTATAGAAAGAAAATAAATATGTAAATAGAGAGAAAATAGGAAATTGATTTTGAAAAATGAGGCCTAGGTCTAAAAGCCTTTAATCTCAGCACTCAATGAGGTCAGCCTGATCTATAAGACTTTCCAGGCAGATAGCCCTACATCGTGAAACCCTGTTTCAGGGGGTGTGATGGGGGGGGGAGTGGGGGTCAAGAGCTCAAAGGGGAGAAATGGATAAACACCTTAAGAGCCAGTCCTAGATCAGAAATGAAATGCTAGACTTCCTCTAATCTGAGAACTGGGTTTTAACAGTGGTAGCCTTGGTCTTTACTTTGGACTTCAGCATAGAGAATGGCAGTAGAGAAGGAGGTGTTGTGAGTTGCGTTGTTTCTTTGTACCTCATCAACAGCCCATTGATTTGAGCGCATGCACCATCGCACTTCACGTCTTCCAGTTGAATGAAGACGGCCCCACCAGTGAAAATTTGGATGAAGAGACAGAAAATATAATTGCAGCAAGTAACTGGGTTCTGCCTGCAGGTACAGGGTCCTGACGGGTGGGCAGTGACGGAGGGGGGCAGCCAAGGAAGGCCCGAGTCAGAAGCTTAGGACCCACCTGGGTCTCTTAGCCAAGTTACTTAGTGAGAAGATTTGGTTTTTTGGTTTTGTAAGATTTTAGGATGCTTTATGCCTTATGAGATGTATGAAAAGGTAAAACTATGTTAGCTCTCCATCACTGTAATAAATGTTTGAGACAATTTGCATAAGGAGAAGAGTTTGTTTGGGCTCATAGTTTGAGTTCATGGAGGAGTGGCTTCGTTGCTTTGTGTCTTTTGCAAGGCAGAGCATGGTTTGGGGGAGGAGAGGGTGGCAGAAGAATCCTATTCTGTTCATGGCCAGATGCAGGAGAGAGAGCAAGAGACCTGTGTCCCACTATCCTCCTTCTGCGCCCTCCCTATCTTTTAAAGCTCCACTACCTCACAGAAACATCATGCTGATGATCAAGCCTTAGCATGTGGGCCTTTAGGGAATACTACAGATTTGGCTGGTGGTGATTGCAAAGGAAGGAACACATTTCTGAGCCTAGACTGTTTGTTGTTCCTTTAGACAAGTTCCTCAGATTGTGTCTGACTAAGGATGTCCCTGCCCAGCTGGTCAGTCCTGACTTCCTATGACAGTCCTTGCTTCTCTGGGGACTGTGCTACTGGATCCAACAAGTGGTGTCTAGGGATTAATTCAGTCCAAAGTTTTAGGTTTCTGCCATGTAGGGGGAGCTCGTGGTCTTTGTTGTTGTTGTTGTTGTTTGTTTGTTTGTCTAAAACACTCTTTAAATAATACATAGTTTAAAAGACAAGTCTAAGAGGAAATATAAATTGCAGCATTCAATTCATGGTGGCTCACGCCCTTAATCCCAGCACTTGTTGTATCCATCTTGATCTTCATTGGAAAAGCATTGGACTCAAGGTCTTCCTAAAATTGGGATTTTGTCTTACTCTCCCTTACAGCTGAATTTCATGGGCTTTGGGACAGCCTCGTGTATGATGTGGAGGTCAAATCACATGTAAGTTGCTGTACTTTTTCTCAAAATGTACTTACTGCTTTGCTCTCCTGCCTCTGTAGCACAAATTTTAATTGGCCTTAATAATAAAAACTTGGACTCGGCTGTTGGGGGAGGGGAGTAAAAGCTGAAGGTTCAGAAAAGTAGAGCGGCCAGCCACTAGAGACTTCTACCACTGCTCAGACCAAAGGGGCCGTCCTGTCCTCAGGCTGCACTGAGCTCCTGTCTCCTCCCGCCTTTTCACTCCTGGCTCCACCTCCCTAGTGCTGGGATCACCTTTGTGTGAGCTCTGTTTCTCTTTTAAACTGGATCAATTTCACGTAGCCTAGGGTGGCCTTGAACTAACAGAGGTCCCGTCTTTTCCCCAAATCCTGGGATTGAAGGTGTGAACCACCACTGCCTGTCCTCTAGTAGCTTAGCTCTGTACTCTGTTCTTCAGGCAAGCTTTATCTGTTAAAACACAAACGAAATATCACTACAAGCCTCCCTGTGTCCCTCGACTCAGGTGGCCCACATCCTGAATGACAATCTGTCAGAGGTTCCCTAGCATAGAGCTGATCCTTTAGGTAGGAGATGGTCAGAGATTGAGAGAAAATGAGATTTATTTTGAATTACATTTTTCTTGTGGGTCCTTTTGGTTACAAACTGGAAAACTGTCACTGGTGAAGGCACCTTCTCGGGCTTCTGACACATGTGCTGTATACATACCCAATTACCTGCTGTGCTGTCTTCAAGGAGGGAGTTTTTTATCTGATAAGTACCTTGGGCATCTTATTGGATGTTGTCATTCTGAGTAAAAGTGTTGACTTTGTCTCTCCTCTTAGAATGATACCAACTAGTGTTTTACCTTCTTACCTTTTAAAGATGCCTTCTAGAAGTCAGCAAATGATGGGAGATGGTCTCTGAGTGTTAGGAGGTAACAGTCCTTTCAGGGGTAGCCATGCTAGCCTTGCCCCTTTGGTGTTTAGAAGCAGGCCTTTGAAGCATGCTTTTGGGAACCTTTGCCTTGCAGGTGTCTTATCTGTCTTTCTGCTTTTCCGTGTTAGCTCCTTGATTATGTGATGACCACCTTACTGTTCTCAGACAAGAACGTGGACAGCAACCTTATCACCTGGAACCGGGTGGTGCTGCTGCACGGTGAGGTGGACACTTCTTCATGTGACAAAATGGATGGCCTGAAGTTGACTTGTACAATGTTTTAACTCTTTATTTTCTGAAAGAGTCAGAATTGTTCTTGGGTAATCCATATCTTTGACCCTGAAACAATTCCCTAAAGTCTCGCAAATTTGTTAGCTGACTTTTTCTTAGGGTCAAATTGACTGCTTCCTTCTAACCATTTTTATATAAAATGATTGCCTGTTTTTCCCAACTGAACATAATTGCTTAGGATAGAACAAGTCTCCATTCTTTTCTGTGTGATAGTTCCTGCTTCACTTTGTGAGTGTGAACTACAGAAGCCATGTTTTTTTTTTTTTTTGTTTGTTTTTTTTTTTTTTGTTTTTTTTTTTTTTTGTTTTTCGAGACAGGGTTTCTCTATGGTTTTGGAGCCTGTCCTGGAACTAGCTCTTGTAGACCAGGCTGGTCTCGAACTCACAGAGATCCGCCTGCCTCTGCCTCCCGAGTGCTGGGATTAAAGGCGTGCGCCACCACCGCCCGGCCAGAAGCCATGTTTTAAAGAGAAATTCTGTCAGGTGCTTTTTAGGAGGAAATATGGTTGATTTATACCCCACCCACACTGCTGTCATCACTGCATAGAAATGAAGCAAAGTCAATACAACACCCACATTATAGCAAAGGAAGGACTTAGGATAATTGCCAGTTTATGCCCAAGACTTCTAAAAAGTGTCATTTAAGGGGCTAGAGAGATGGCTTAGTAGTTGAGAGTAGTTGTAAGTGTTGCTCTTACAGAGGGCTAGGATTCAGGTCCCATCACCCACATGGTAATTCACAGCCATCTGTAACTCTAATTCCTGGGGATCTGATATCCTCTTCTGACCTCTGAGGGCACTACACGCATATTGTGTACTCACATTCAAATAAAAACAAAACACTCTACACAGAAAGTAAAAATAAATCTTTAAAACAAAAAGCTGGATATGGTATAGAGTAGGCCTTTAATCTCGGTCTTTTGGAGGCAAAAGAAGTAGACAGATCTCTGAGTTTGAGGCCACTCAGGGCTATATATTGAGACCTTGTCTCAAAGAAGGGGAAAAAATGTATTTTGGTTCACAGTTTTAGAGGTTCAGTCCATGATCTGTTGACTGCTGTTTTGGGGCCTGTGATGAATCGTATGGGGGGAGCATATGGGAGAACAGTCATATCGTAGCCAAGAATGAAAAAGAGAAGGAGACCAAAGTCCTTCAGTGCCCTTCACGTGCATACCCCCAATGACGTAAACCTTCCTTTATCTCCTCTCGTTTTCTGCAATCACCCAGAGCACCACTGGGAACCAGACTTTTAACAAATGGATCAAAGTGACATTTCAGATCTAAACTGGTATTGCTTCTCTGATCTGATGTGGAATGCAGGCCCCCTTTGGATTATCTGCAGTGAAAGACGCCACTACAGTAATGGTTTTGATGAGATGGCACTCTTCTATCTCATTTACTGAGAAACGTGTATTTGATCTTTGATAAGTGTGGACTTCCTAGAGGAAGTGTGGAGACAAGGGCTTGTGTCACTAAGATGTAGACAGAAGTGGTGTGTATTCAGTTTGCCAAGAGAAGTTAGGAGCCAGGAAGCAGCGTCAGCTGGGCGATTAGAAATAGGAAAGTCCAGCCATGTTAGTGATGTCCAGTCAGGGCTACATAGTGAGATCCTAGAGCTTTTAAACTTAACAATTAACACTTGTAGTAATAAGAGCAATAGTGCTTAACTATGTTTAAACGTATATTACATCACTGGCTTGAATTTATTTCCTTGGCTATTATTGCAGGTCCTCCAGGAACTGGAAAAACATCCCTTTGTAAGGCATTAGCACAGAAACTGACCATCAGACTGTCAAGCAGGTAACTTTGGTGACAGCAGAGAGGAGAGCAACAGGCACAGGACTTGTAACATCTGAAACTTTTATTTTCAGTTATTCACCTCTCCGTAGGTATAGGCATTTCATTTCTCTACACTCATGGTCACAGGGTTGATTCAGTCTTGTGACGTCCCCTGAGGTAGCGTGGCACTGTCCTAGTGCATATGGATTTAAAGAGAAGTGTTTCTGCTCATGGTGGTGGGTCTGGATACTAATGAGCAAGTTCTGTTCTTTTAGGAAAAGAACTTTGATTTTCCTGTGGACTTTCCTGTTCTTTCTCAAGTTCTTTCTGTTTGGGGTCTTGGCTCTCCTCACGTTTGAAGACAGTGTGGTGATTACTCATGACTTGGGAATCTCTTCAGCATGTTAGACTCATAGGTGTTCCAAAGTCGACCCATGTACTTTGCCCTTTTTTTTTTCCAGCTTTTTATTTTTAAAAAATATTTTATTTTGCTGTGTATATGGGTATTTTGCCTGCATGCATATCTGTGCCTGTGTGCCTGGTGCCCAGAGAGGCCAAAAGAGGGCATAAAATCCCACGCAGCTGGAGTTTCAATGGTTGTGAGCAGCCATGTGGGTACTGGGAGGTCAGACCCAAGTCTTTGGAAGAACAGACAGTCTTCTTAACTTCTAAGTCATCTCTCAAGCTCCTCTTTCTCATCTTTTAAAAAGTATCTGCACTTAATTTTAAACAGTTTCTATTGCTGCACCCTTAAGCCCATGGATTTTTTTTTTTTTTGAGTGTGGAGTTTTATTAAAAGGGAAGGGAGAGATAGAGAAAGAGGAAGAGAGAGGAGAGAGAGGGGAGAGGAAGAGAGGCAGAAACCTGTTTGCCTCAGCAAAGAGAGTGCACAAGCGCCCATGAATTTTTTTTTTTTTTTGTAGTGTCTAAACTGCTTTTACACTCAATGTAGTTATTTTTCATAGTTTCTTTTCTTCCTGTGAAGATTCCTTTTGGTTCTTTTTCTCTTCTTTCCAACAGGTGCTTTTGTTAAAAGTCCTGAACCAGATTACTATGGCTTTTTTAATGATCTTGCCTATCTGTTGACTGACTTTTTGTCTAGTTATGGGTCATATGTTCCTCCTTCCTGGCATGTGTGTTTAGTCTCTGTTGTCAGTCTGAGTGGATTTGAAATCGTCTAAAGGACACAGCTGTCAGTCTGTCTTTGAGGGAGTTTCAGGAGAAGTTTAACAAAGAAAGGAAATCTTACCCTAAATGTGGGTGACACCATTCTAAGACTAGTGTCCTAATCTGAATAAAAGGAGAAAACCAGCTGGCTGGTAGCATTCTGCCTCCCTGCTCCTGGTTGATGCTGTGTTCTAACCCACTCTGCATCATGCCTTCCTTATCATGATGGGTTGTATTCCTCTGAACTGTGAGCAAAAGTAATGCCCTCCTCTCTTAACTTGTCTTTTGTCAAGTATTGGACCACAATGATGAAAAGAAACCTAATTCAGCATCTCAAGTGTTTTCGCCTAAATACTAAATATTGTGGTTAAAGTATCTAGATATTTACATATTCCTTTTAAATTTCTGTCTTGGTTCTGGTAGCCTTTTCAACTGCTTGTAACAAGCAAAATATTCCTATGAGAAATCTAACCTTCACTTAGAAAAATGTGGGAATTTGTATTTATCTTATAAGTTAGAAAGGGGTGTGTGTTTACAATTATTTGTTCCTCCTCATCTGTCAAATACAGTGTTTTATAATTAATGTTACTTAATATTCACCCCAGTCTCTTTACTGTGTCATTTGTCATTAACTTCTTCTCTACACTTTGTAAGATGCAAAAGTAATTAGTACTATAGTTTTAAAAATGGAATGCTAGTGGTACTTTTTAAAGCAAGGAATTCTTCTGTGGACCTGTTACATGGGTGAGCTATGCGGAGTACTGGGAAGCCTGGCCTACATAGAGAGTTCTAGAACAGCCCAAGCTATATAGACCCTGTTTCCAAAGGAGAGAGAGGGTTGATTTTAGGAGCTTCCTCCTCTCCCCTGGCTCCATGAGGCTTGTTTTACTGTCACCTGAACTTACTAATTGCATCCTGTTAGGTTTCCTACAATTATTAATTATATGGAACTGCATCTCTTAAGAGTGGGGGTTTAGTTTCAGAATGTGGGCAATGGAGGGAGGTTGTATCAAAGGCAGTGTATTAATTTTAGTTTTCCTGCTTTTTCTCACCAGGTACCGGTATGGCCAGTTGATTGAAATAAACAGCCACAGCCTATTTTCTAAGTGGTTTTCAGAAGTAAGTATCAAATGTTTTAATTATTGATATTGTCAACCACAGTGGAAAACAATGTCTTCTGTCTTGACCAAACATACCAAACACAGAAGCTTTTGGAAAGAAGTAGGTGAAATGAGAAAGTCAACAAGGTACCTGACTGTGGTCAGGGATGGAGTCCAGCGCTTGAAGACTTGAAGGCAGGCTTCACAGTCATGCACTCTGGATCTGAACTGAGGGTACCAGTACAACGTTGTGGGTGTTCTCAACCCTGGAAGCCTGTATGCCCTTGTGGTGGGTGTAAACAATGTGCCTGCGACTTTCCCTCGTCGGTTTCAGTGTTGCCATCAGTGGTTGGTCTTGTTCCCGGGGAGTAAGCTCACACAGGTGATCATTGGTGGGGTCACTTTTACTGCGTCACCCTGAGCAATGACAGATGTGGTCTCAGGTCTCCATTGCCTAGGAAGCAGCAGCATTTGTGCTGACCTCTAAAGCCATCTCTAGATCTTGTCTGGTGCTGTGAGTTTGCTGGGGGCCGTCATGACAATGGTGCCTTTGTGCTCCTGTAACAGTTTACTACAAATTGGCTTACTAATATGAATGCTTTGTTTTCAGAGTGGCAAGTTGGTAACTAGGATGTTCCAGAAGATTCAGGACTTGATTGATGATAAGGAAGCTCTGGTGTTTGTGCTGATTGATGAGGTAGGCACTCAGATAGCCAATCTTTGATCCCTCTCACTTGGTCAGCTGTGTTGCAAGCTCTCTCTGTGGATCTTTTCCTGATGCCCCATGCAGGAGCACACATAGACACATTCACTGTTTTTATTCTGTTGACACAGTCCATAACCAAGTGCCAGTCACTCTTCACTGACATGTTGTTTTGTCCCTGCAGGTGGAGAGTCTCACAGCTGCTCGAAATGCTTGCAGGGCAGGCGCAGAGCCATCAGATGCTATCCGTGTAGTCAATGCTGTCTTGACGCAAATTGACCAGATTAAAAGGTAACTGGGGTAAATAGTGAGAGTGCACATGTGTAGAGACAGAAATATGAGGCTCAAATTGCTTTAGGTCGTGCTCTCGGGCAGTCATTTCCCTCACCTTGGCTTCTGCTGCTAGTGTCTCCCTACAGTCTCCAAGGAAGGTTCCCTCTGCCTGAAACCCTCACTACCCTCTCTTCCAGTATCACTTTCAGTCCTGTATGCCAAGTTCCTGTCACAGACCAGATAAACACTAAGTCTCAGACCGTTTCTACCTAGGTCCTGTGTTAAAATGGTCAGCTCTCTTCCCCTCTACCCAGTATCTCTGTCATACTGACAGACTCTCTACTCTCCTCCCATGGTCCCTATTATGGGGCTTCACACTTGCCTGCTTAGGATCCCTCATAATACGTATGATCTTCCTCATCTGCCTGCTTGGAGTGCCCCATTATGTGATTTCTTCCCCCACTGCAAGGAGAGGCAGTCATCCCTTCCCATTAGTTAAAAGGTGATGTGGGGTCAGAAGGACACCTCCCCTTGGTGTCCCTTTGCCTTCGTTATGCTCAAGGCTGATAGTCTTCATTGCCTCAAGTTCCCCTTAGTGGGAAGTCAGGGATGTTGCACAAAATAAGATCTTCCCAGAGCTGAAGTAGGTAAGACAACAAATCCAATAGAGTATACCACAGCTTTGTAGAGGCAAATGCCTTGGGAGTATCTGGGCATAGACCTGCTGCAAGCAGATCAGGGCTCTCGGGATATGAAAGTTGTATGACATGAAGCACAGCCACCAAAACAAAACTGGATAGGCTCTTCTACTCACAGACTTATTGGTCCTCTTACCTACGTCCCTGTCAAATAAGGCGGACCAGAACTGGGCCTTTAAAGTTCTGTGCCTGATTTTTGCCTGTTTACCACAACAGGCATTCCAATGTGGTAATTCTGACCACTTCCAACATCACTGAGAAGATTGATGTGGCTTTTGTGGACAGAGCTGACATCAAGCAATACATCGGACCCCCTTCTAGAGCAGCCATCTTCAGAATCTACCTCTCTTGTTTAGAAGAACTAATGAAGGTATCTATTTTCACTAGATTTGTACATGTCGGCAGTTAGTTAGCATAGCTTATTGTACACTAGTTCCAATAAGGCATTTTATCACATTAAAAATTATATAGTGCATCTAAATTTTGCCTGCTGACTCAATATTTTTTATCTTTATTTCCTGTAAAAGTAAAAATAAATTTTGAATTAGCCTATAAAATAATGCTTTTTTTATAGTACTTTTATATGCCTATGTCATTATACCATACTCTTAATAATATTTCTGGTTTTTTGGTACAATATGATTAACACTTCGGTATGTAAGATACCAGTGTGTAGGTTAGTGAGAGGGTTGTAGGCAGACTATTGGGCACATTCTGGTTCTGAGCTTGCCATGAACTATGGAAGTGGCCAGTCTCTTAGCCTATACAAAGGACAATGGAAGTCCTGCTTCACAGGTTATACTGACTGAAGGCCAAAGTTTTCAGAGTATCATGTGACTGAAGGTTATAGTTTACAAAGCTATGACTAACTGGAAGTTTGGTTCTCAAACCGCATCTGACAACTCCTGCTGCAAGAACATACTTTTGAGTATGGACTGTGGGGAATTGGGCAGTAACTGAGCAAACCAGTATGCAGAGATTTACAATAATGCTGTGGTGAATCCTTGGCTCTAGTCAGCAGAGTGGAATTGTCCTCACATCCTGCAGCAACTGCCTCTATTTTATGATGCTCTCTTCACCAAAGATGGTATGGTCACTTTTGGGCAGGAATAGGAAGCCAGTTCAGTACGGGTGTTCAGGTCAGCATTGTTCTGGCATTGACATCCTGTCTAGCTTCAGTAGCTGGAAGAAGGGTGGGGGGCCTCTGTGAGCTGCTTTACTGCCAAAGAGCTTAGCATGAGGCAGGTCCAGTGAATATGCTGGATGCGTTAGCTGTCAAAGGTGCTTTTGATGTGTCTTTTAGCCCTCATAATAGGGGAGCTGAGACCAGTTTCTTATTTGGTTATTTTGTGAAAACCATCAGGGGATGGTTGAGTTCAGATTCCCAGCACCCACTTGAATGTGTCAAACCCACCTGTAATCCCAGGAGTCAGGAAATGGAGACAGGATCTCTGGAGCAAGCTGAATGGCTAAGTAGTCAAATTTTTGAGCTCTGGGTTCAAGTGAGAGATGGTGAGCTATTATTGTGAAAGATATCAGTCTCTAGACACACACACCACATACACATGCATATGTAAGAAAGAACAAGAGATTTAGACACTGTAATAAAACTTGGGCTGGTCCTGAAGGAAATAATAGTGTGTAATTGAGTCTCACTCTGTCAGGAGCTTGCAATGGGCTCTTGTGATGTGTGCCTGCCCATATAAATTCACTGACTATGGGAACCTGAAAGAATCACTTGTGCAGAGAAGTAAGGATACCAAACAGAAACTTGTTTCCTCACAAGCCTCCAAATTACACAGAAAAGGGTTTTGTGGAATTAGTCAGTGCCACCCTGCCCGCTCAGCGCAGCTCCTTGAGGGAGAGTTTCAGGAACCCACTGCCTTGTCTGTCACTCTACTAGTCATAACTGAAGAGCAAACCGAGACTGTTCTGTTGAAGACAGCCGTGGTCCTGGCTCTGCGTTTCAGTTCTGCTCCTGTTTGTTTGACACATATTTCTGGAACTAAGGCAGAGTTCAGTACCACGCATCACTGTCCCCTACCCATTCCCCCAAGCTCTGACGTGTAACCAGAAAATATCTTGGCTAACAACTCAGCATCTGGCTTGCTACTGGTTTCTGAGCTATGCCTTATGATTTATATGCTGATCTTTGAAGAAATATAGGTATGTATGTGGAGATGAATATTAAAGTATGCAGAGCTGTATTCTAGTGTATCATGGTGATTATATTGGACTTACATAAATCATAAAAACTTCTGCTCATTCTGGCAGTGCTGGCCCTTTTTCTCGTGGTGCCTGCACCTTGTCTTGTGTGGATTGTGTCATAACCGCTCTGCCTTGTTCCCCAGTGTCAGATCATATATCCTCGGCAGCAGCTGCTCACCCTCCGAGAGCTGGAAATGATTGGCTTCATTGAAAATAATGTGTCAAAGCTGAGCCTCCTTTTGAGTGAAATTTCAAGGTACAAACTGATATTTTTTCTTAAATTTTAAGAAAAATCATTTGCTGAGGTAACCAGGTATTATGATTTCCTTTGGAAGTCAGAGAAGACTCTGTCAGTCAGCTATCAAGGCACTGCAAAAGTAGGCCACTCGGGAGGCAGAGGCAGGCGGATCTCTGTGAGTTCGAGGCCAGCCTGGTCTACAAGAACTAGTTCCAGGACAGGCTCCAAAGTAACAGCGAAATCCCGTTTTGAAAAACAAAAAACAAAACAACAAAAACAAAACAAAAAGTAGGCGTGAATAGCTGACAGAAGCCTGCAATTCATAGAAAGAAAGTGAGAAGGAAAATAACTTTGGTGATTAAGGTAGAATAAAGGGCAGGGGAGTCTGGCATAGAGCCTCAAAGGACAGGATATATATATATAATTGCAGAACATCAGGAGGCTACTGGGCAATGTGTTGGCAGCCATCTTAATGGAGTATTTCCCACAGACCAGTGTGGTGGCACTGGAGAGGCAGAAGGACCATGCTGTGAACCTCCCTTTCTGGCCAGTTTAGATTTTATTAAGAAACCATGAAATATGTGGAAAGTTAACATGAGGAGTACAGTGTTGCTAGAGACGAAACTTAAATCTATGAGGAGAATATACTTAATGTAAAAACATAGACACAGTGGCCTGGTTAACATGAGGAATACAGTGTTACTTACTCGACACCTGAGGCACTTGGTCCTAGAGCCTCACTTGGAGCAGGAACTTAAGAAGACAGATGATGTTGGGTGGTGCTGTTTGTCTACTCTTTTGGCCTTTGGTCTTTTGGGGGGCGGATCTCTACCCAGCTCCCAAATAAATACCAAGAGGCTTTTTCTTTCTTAGAAATGCCCAGCCTTAGCTTGGCTTGTTTCTAGCCAGCGTTTCTTAATAACCCGTCAACCTTTTTAGCCTCTGGACGTTTACCTTTTCTTCTGTATACCTTGCTTTAACTCTTACTCTGTGGCTGGTTGTGTGTCTTGTCCCTAGTGGCCTCCTCTCCTTGTTCTTGCTCCCTCTCCCTCAGATTTCTCCTCCGATTTATTCTCTCTGCCTGCCAGCCCCACCTATCCTTTCTACTGCCTTGCTATTAGCTGTTCAGCTCTTTATTAAACCATCAAGTGTTTTAGACAGGCAAAAGAATCACAGCTTCACAGAGTTAAACAAATGCAACATAAACAAAAGTCACACATCTTTATATCATTAAGTAAATGTTCCACAGCATAAACAAAAGTAACACACCTTTACATCATTAAATGTTCCACAGCATAAACAAAAGTAACACACCTTTACATCATTAAACAAATGTTCCACAGCATAAACAAAAGTAACACACCTTAAAATAATAATCTACAACACTTGGGAAGGACAGAGGACAGCAATCTTTGAGGCCAAGGCTGTACCCAGGATCACACCGAGGCTTGTGCTTTTGGGTTGCCTTGGCCAGCATTTGAACTCCAGATCACCTTAAAGAGAATGATTTTCTCTGAATTGTGCACATTTATGTATGAAGTTGACATCCATGAATTTTTTATTTTTTTTTAAATGCAGAAAGAGTGAGGGCCTCAGTGGCCGGGTCCTGAGAAAACTCCCTTTCCTGGCTCATGCACTCTACATCCAGGTAAGCTTCCCTTGGCCCAGTGTATTGGATACCCGGGGTCCTCTCCCACACTGTTCACAGAATTCTGGGGTATCAACTTAGTTTCTTTTCCAGCTGTGGTATGGCAAAATGCTCTTTAAAAAGCAATTTAAGGAGAGTTTGTTCTAGCATCATGGTGTGAAAGTCAGACCAGCAAGAACTTGAACTTGCTGGTCCACAATCAAGGAGCAGAGAATGAATTAATGGTGTTGCAGGGTTTCCTTTCCCATTGATATAGTGGACCCCAACCAGGGCCTGCTGCCCACAGTTGAGATAACCGAGATAATTCTCTAAAGACATGCCCAGAGGCCTGTCTCCCGGGTGATTTTAGGCTCTGTCAGTCATAGGCAGTGGGTACTTGGGAAGAAATGGCTCTCCCAGGTGTCTCCTCATACGTACACACACTTGTGTGTGCAATACACAGGCACACGAGTACTGTGGCACATTAGAAATTTGTGTCTAGAGCCCACCTCATATTCTTCAGTATTTGTGCCCCATGAGCCTGGGTTCTGTTTACAACCAATGGTGACCTGGAGTCGTTCCCTTACCTGCCCAGGGCCAGGCCTCCAACAAGCCCATCAGCCACCCAGTTCTCTTAAATCCATTATTTGGCATTCTCCCTGGCCGATGACAACTGCTATGCTGGTTGTAGTCTTCAGTACCAAGGAAACACCCGTGGGCCATGAGTGTGAGTGCTTGGTGCTGAGCTGCATCATCATTCTTGGTTATAAAGCAGCAGTGTTGTGCCCCACAGCTCCAGCACAGTGGCCGAGCTCTTTGGGAAAGGCTCTGAAATGGCAGGCCTTGAGGCCCCACGTTCTATTCCCGACAGATTTTCTTTCTTAGCAGGTGATGATTGCTGGTCTTACTTGTCTACTCTGGTAGCCTTTTCTAACCAGTAGGAAACAGCAAGATACATCATCTTCTACAAACCACATCTGTGTGCCTTGCTGTGGGCCTGAGAGGTTGTGGCTTGTTTAGCCCACATAGAGCTGAGCGTCTTCCTAACTCCGCAAATCTGTAGATGATAGCTGCCAGGTAGCCTTCTAAGGCCCAAGTCCGCTCATCATGGTCATGTGTCTTTCCAGGCTCCTAGCGTCACCATCGAGGGTTTCCTTCAGGCCCTGTCTCTGGCAGTGGACAAGCAGTTTGAGGAGAAAAAGAAGCTTTCTGCTTATGTTTGATCCCAGACAGCCATATCTGTGGCTTCCAGTGGACAACTAGTAGGTGACACCACCTACCTCATAGTGTGATCAGAAATTACACTAAACCATGTAGGTCTGCAAGCCAGACAGACGGGTGGGCAAACTTTGTCCAAAGAAGGACTGTTTTGTGTTGTTTTACAATCATATTTAAAGGTAAACTGCCTGTCTTTTTCACTGTTTTTAAAAGATAGTTCAAATTCTGTTTTAAAGACCTATCTAAATATTGATGCCATCCTGACTTTAGCGTGTCAGAACAGAAGACATTAAATTTGTTTAAAATGGAGAGAGATCAAAACAGCTCTCCTAGAACAAGAAAGAAGCTAAGTAAAAGACAGCATTGAAGATCTTTGCCCAAACTAGAAAGGAGCAGATACTTTCTGGCCTGAGCCTGCTTCGGTTAACACAAGATGCTATGTAATGGGTGAGAACAGCATGTTCCCATGATACAGAAATTGAGAAGAGGATTGCAGGTAAGGCCTTCCTTGACAGTGCTTAGATGTCATGTTCACAGGAGCAGTGTGTGCTATGTATGGTCAAAGGAAGCAGGCAGTGTGTGGAAATTTCTGCTGTGTTTTGTTTCTCCAATAATGTTACTCATATTTCAAGTGTAAATTCATGTTGCCAAATATAAAATAAGTCATTAAGTGTTGCACCTCAGATATCATGTTTTACTTCATCTTCTGCTAAAAGTAGTTTGGCATTGATGCTTGTACATAAAGTCACTTTTAAAAGGGAGTGCTGCCTTTGTCATAGAAAGTTTTTAAATATTAAACTTGTCTTCAGAATGCTCTCAATTTTATACTATCTGCTTCAAATGCTGTGAATGTTACTAATAATGACTGATGTGTTCATACAGCTTTAAATCTGCTGTGTTCCAAGGACCATACAGTATAGTTGTGTCATTGGCGGGAGCACACCCACCCTGCCAGTAGGGTTAGGAGTAGTAGTACTGAGACACCACAGGCCATGGCTATGCCTGTCAACTCAACTTTACCTCCCGATCTGATACAGACTTGGAAAACGGGGCCCTGCTCTTTAATTCCTGGGGCTCCCATGGGTGCTTTGACTTCACTTTCCCCTGGGAAGCTGCGGATAGAGCAGTGACTGGAGTAGTCTGCCACTTCCTGCTTCTCTCTGTGCATCCTTTCTACTGGTCTGTGCTTTTCAGGGTTTCCGCCTGATCTACTGTTCCGTGATTCCCAGTATTCTTCCTCTTTTTGGAATAAATTTGTCCTTTGTTGTTCTGACTATTCTCATTCATGGACTTGCAGAAGAAGCTTCTAAACCATTCTCTTTCCTTAGAAGTTACCTCTAACAAACTGGAAAGAAAAAAAGGTTAACAAGAACTCTGCACAAATTCTTGAAAAAGAAAATTAGTTCAAAAGAAAACAGCATGATCTCAATTATAAAAAACACAGAGAATTAGAAAACATGTCATTCTCATGAATATATATTCACAACTTTTCACAAGGATAAACCAAAGCAGGGCTTCCCTAGACTTTTATTTCTAGGTTTTGGGTTTTTGAGACAGGGTCTCATTATGTAGGTTTGGCTGTCCTGGAACTCAGAATGTAGCCTAGGCTGGTCTACTAACAGAGATCTGCTTCCTGAGTGCTGTGATTGAAGGCATGTGCCACCACGTCCACATTCTGAGAAGTTTATTTTCATGCCTGTCTCTAAGAGTGTACACATAGCACCTCCATTTTCCATTCTAGCCAGCCCTTATGATGTGTCCTAACCCTGTGGACAGGTTCCCACAACTGAAATAATGAATGGGGTCTGAAGGTGCAAGGTCAGGAAAGGGTGAGGATGGGTTATTCCATATCCTAGGATTGAGAGCTAGGGTGGTCAAGGACCATCTTCCTACTAACTAAGATATCCAACATCTAAGTGTCCAGGTAAAAAGATGAGGTCTGGGAACTGAGGAGTGAGTAAAGAGGTTAGGATGTGAGAGTATGGGCTGAAGGGTACCTATATAGAAAAGCCAAGGACAGGCCGTCGATTGGGAGAGATGGTCTGACGATTTCAATCTGACAGTTCTTTCTGAGACCAGCAGAGGGCAATATCCTGCAAGTCAGGACAGGTGGTGAGCATTGTCAGGAGTTTTTCTGAGCCCAGCCATCAGCTGTAGCCATTTTCTCCTCCTGGCCCTGTGCATTCAGTGGCAGGGCATGTATGGTCATCAGTATGTGTTGTATGACTTTTCCTGGGAGATATGAACATGCATGATGACAGACCAAAGAAATTATTTCTTCCAAACACAACTTTGGAAGTCACTGTTTTGGGAGGGTTAACTACAGAAGAATGGTGACTTGGACAGCTGCATCACCATAAACCCCACTGCATCGTGGCTGGCAATTTATGAAAACTTACCACTGGAGTTTCTTGAACAACTTTCAGGAAGCTCCACTAGAGAGTCTCCTCCACTAGCAATTGTTTGCTACTTACTTATATAAACTCAGTGGTGGAGATGGGATTCTTGCAGGCTGCCTGAACATCCTGCTTGTGAGTTTCCTTCCTTCTTCTCTCCAGTAGAAAATTTGGAAGAAATAGCTATAGAACAGCAGGTAATCTAGGCTGAGGGGAGCTTCCATCTACCTGGATCTCACTCAGCAAAGCTTGAGCTCTTTGCAGGCTGTTGTGGACATACTCCGGCATTGCTGGACAGGCATTATTTCAAGTTCAGGCTTCCTGAGGTGGAATAGCAATGTGATGGAGCCGGTGTGGACTTGACAGCCAGAAGCCTGACCTAGCAGGGGCCTGTAGAAGGTGACTGCCCACAGTTTTCCTCATACAGTGAGCCTGACCTTTGAAGGTTCCACGGGCAGTGAATACCCCACATCACACAGAATCTGGTGACCCATTGAAACTGGAAAAGAAACTGCCCGTGAGGAGCCTGTAACAGTCAGTAGAGAAGGGCAGGTAGATCTGGAAACGTTTGTGGAACCTCCCCCCCCCCCCCCCCCCCCCCCCGCTTATCAATAGCCGTGTCCTAATGGGATGAACAGTCGAGTGGCCCCAGGAGTCTCCTGACTTAGGATCACCAGATCATAATTTATTACTGGAATCCTTCTTTCTCTATCACCCGACTTACTAATTGTGACAGGGCTTTGTTTTTGAGTGTCACCTGAGTTATCACTAACTTAGGCTTGAAAACTTATTCTACTGTATAAATTTTCTTTTATGATTGGAAATCTTTATCATCTGAATTTTTGTATCTGAAAACCATTTTTCTCTTATCTGAGTTACCATTTTTTCTCATTTTACATAGCTATCCCCGTTCCCACTCTCTCCCCTCCTCCCACTTCCCCTGTTTCTCCTCTACCCCACCTCCCCATCCACACTTTAGAAAGAGTAAGCCTTCCTATGGGGAGTCAACAAAGTCTGACGCTTCACTTTGTGGAAAGACCAACGCCTTCCCCCACTATATGTAGCCTGAGCAAGGTATCCCTCCAAAGGCAGTGTGTTCCTAGATGCCAGTTCAAGCACTAGGGATAAATCCTTGTCCCACTGCCAGTGGCCTCATAGACTGTCCATGCCTCACAACTGTCCTTCACAGTCTCTGGGCCTAAATTGGTCCTATGCAGGTTTGCCCTCTGTCATTCCAGAATCAGTGAGCTCTCACTAGCTTGGGTCAGCTGTTTCTGTGGCTTTCACCATCATGGCCTTCACCCCTTTGTTCATAGTAATTATTGTTCCTCCCTCTCTCGGGCTAAACTCAGGTAGCTTGGCCCAGTGCTTCACTGTAAATCTCAAATATAACATCAGTAGCACAGACAGTGAGAGCAACAATTAATAAATAGAACCTCCTAAAATTGAGAAGCTTCTGTAAGGCAAAGGACATAGTCACTAAGACAAAATGGCATCATACTGAATGGGAAAAGATCTTCACTCACACCACACCGAACAATGGACTGGTCTCCAAAATATATAAAGAACTCAAGAAACTAGACATCAAATTACCAAATAATTCAACCAAAAAAATGTGGTACAGATCTAAACAGAATTCTCAAAAGAATTGCAAATGGCCGAAAGATGCTTAAAGAATTGCTCAACATCCTTAGCCATCAGGGAAATGCAAATCAAAATGACTCTGAGATACCCTCTTATAGCAGTCAGAATGGCTAAGATCAAAAACACCAATCATAGCTTATGCTGGAGAAGATGTGGAGTAAGGGGAACACTCATCCATTGCTGGTGGGAGTGCAAACTTGTACAACCACTTTGGAAATCAGTATGGTGTTTTCTCAGAAAATTGGGAATCAGTCTACCTCAGGACCCAGCAATACCACTCTTGAGCATATACCCAAAGGATGCAGACCCATAACCACAAGGACTTTTGATCAATTGTTTTCATAGCAGCATTTTTTGTAATAGCCAGAACCTGGAAACAACTTAGATACCTGCCCCTCAACTGAAGAGATAAAGAAAATGTGGTACATTTACACAATGGAATACTGCTCAGAGGAAAAAAAGAAGACATCTTAAAATTTACATGCAATGGATGGAACTAGAAAAAACTATCCTGAGTGAGGTAACTCAGACCCAGATAGACAAACATGGTATGTACTTACTTATAAGTGGATATTAGATGTAAAGCAAAGGATAACCAGCCTATAAGATCTCTGGGATAACGATATCAGAGACACTAGATAACAAGGAGAACCCTAAGAGAGACATACATAAATTCCCCTGGGAAGGGGAAACAGACAAGACCTGAGAAAATTAGGAAAAGGCTGGAAGGGGAGGGGAGGTAGAAGGACAACATGAGGGAATGGGATACTTGGGATAGGGGAAGGACAGGAAGAGAAAAGAAAGTTGTCTTGATTGAGAAGCAGCACTAGGGAAATTCCCAGGAATCCATAAGGAACCCCAGCTAAGACTCAAAGCAACAGTGGAGAGGATGCCTAAATTGGCCTTCTGTAATCAGAGTGATGACTAGCTTAATTGTCATCATAGAACCTTCAACCAGCAACTGGTGGAAGCAGATACCGAGAACTTATTTTTCTATTAGGCAAAATAGAAAAACTTGGAATCACATTTAGAGATCAGCTAAGTAATCACTGGTCAGGCTGCCAACCTGTTACATCACATGGACGGCCTTCATGACAAAACCTTTCTCTCTAATCTGAACTCTTAGTTAGGACTTCTGTTTGATTGATGGAGTTAACATTTTCTCTGGAAAGTCATTCTTTATCACTTGAGTCATAACTATAACAGAAAACATCATGTCATCACCACTAATAACTAAAAATCTTTCTTCAAACACCCAAATTATTGCTTATGGCTGCAACCCTTTCTTCCCTCATCCGAATTTGTTTTTCAATCAAAACTCCTTTTCAGCCATCTTCATGACAGAAGAATTTTTGTAATCTTATCCAACTTTTTTAAAATTTCTTTAAGATGATCTTTTTTTATTTTACATACTAATTTGTTGGGAGCTGTGAATCCCCAGATTCTGAATTTCTTGTAAACAACTTGTTTTCCTCTGCTCTGAGACAGCTTGCAGCTGCTCTGAGCACGAGACCCTCAGAAGTTCCTGATGGCAGGAGAGTGGTTTCTGGTGCGTTTGGCTGGGGCATGGCTATCAGTTAAGGATCTCTATATAAGCTGTTCTGGTACACAATAAAGGGGGCATTCCTGTTTCAAGGGTGACCCATGTCTCCATCTGTGTGTCTTTGTGTGTTTCAGTCTCCAGCCCCATGCCCTGTTCACGAACTGTATGGTGGTGCAGAGTGCAGATGGGCCGGATGCACTACACTAAATCCCAGTTCCCCTTCCCTCCCCTCCTGCTTCCCCCACCTTCTCTCCACCCCACCCCCATCTACTGAGACGGGGTGAGGCCTCCCATGGGGAGTCAACAAAGTCTGTGTCACATCACATTGAGGCAGGACCAAGGCTCTTCACCCTGTATCTCGACTAAGCAAGGTATCTCCCCACAGGGAATGGGCTTCAAAAAGCCATTTCATGCACTAGGGGTAAATACTGGTCCCACTGCCAGTGATCCCACAAACTGCCCAAGCCACACAACTGAATGAGTCACTCTCATTCAGAGGGCCTAGTGCGGTCCTATGTAGGTTCCCCAGTTGATCCAGACAACTTCTTAGTCACTCTGTTGTTCTATTGCTGTGAAGAGACACCATGACCAAGGCAACTCTTATAAAAGAAAACATTTAGTTGGAGGCTTGCTTACGGTTTCAGAGGTTTAGCCCATTATTATCATGGCAGGGAGCATGGTGGCAAACATGCAGATGCTAATCCATAGAGCAAAAGCAGCACCAGGTCTAGCATGGGCTCTTGAAACCTCAAATCCCACCCCCAGTGATGTGCTTCCTCCAACAAGGCCACACCTACCCTAACAAGGTCATACCTCCTAATCCTTGTAATCCTTCCAAACAGTTCCCCTCTCTGGTGACTAAGCATTCAAATAAAAGCCTCTGGGGACCATTCTCATTCAAACACCACACACAGTTTACAATAAAACTTTGTTGGCCACCTGAGTTATTAATGATGGAAACCTTTCTTGGTTACTTCAGTTGTCATATATCACTGGCATTATCACTTGTGATTGATACTGTCACTATTGTGTAGATTATCACCTACTCAGACTTTTTTCTGTTTTAAGAATTAAGGATGGAAACCTTTTGTGGCTCACCTTACTGTTTTTGTTCATTTCATTTTGAAAGAGAACCTTTTATCAGACACAGTACTCTTTCAGGAGTTATTGTCTATGGCAGGTAATATTGTTATTTTGGGGAGTTAGCGTAGTAAGTAATGGATTTCATCATAGTACTTTATTACATATGCCTTATTTTACTTTGTTCCCTACTATTCTCCTTACCTACTAATCTACTTCCTTCCCCTCCCCTCTCCAGTTGGTTCTCTCTTCTTCCAATTAGTCCCCCTTCTATTTCTGTTTACATGGAATCCATTATCCTCTCTATTTATCTTCTTTAAAATCTCTTCTTCCTCTTCTTTTAATTCTGTAACCTACAAACACATATATGAATACATTCATATATGTACATATATCTTATTTAGGTTCCATATATGAGAGAGAAAAAACATGCAGCATTCATCTTTTTAATTGGCTTTTTCCTTTAACATAATGGTTTCTAGTTATATCCATTTTCCTGTAAATGTCGTGTTTTTTTTTTTTTTTTTTTTTTGATTTTCGAGACAGGGTTTCTCTGAAGTTTTTGGTGCCTGTCCTGGAACTAGCTCTTGTAGACCAGGCTGGCCTCGAACTCACAGAGATCCACCTATCTCTGCCTCCCGAGTGCTGGGATTAAAGGCGTGCGCCACCACCGCCCAGCCGTGTTTTATTTTTCTTAATGGCTACATAAAATTCCGTTGTTTATATGTACCAAGTTTTCTTTATTCACCTGTTGATGGGTGGCTGAACTGGTTCTATTTTTTGGTTGTTGTGCACAGTGCATAGATGGGTAAGTATCACTATGGTGCATTGACTTCAGGTCTATACCCAAGACTGATATAGTTGGGTCACATGATATTCTACTCTCAGTTTTTAAATACACCTCCATACTGGTTTTCATGTAGATGTAAAAGTTTTCATTCCCACTAGTAGTAAATGAAGGTCCCTTTTCCCTATCTCTTTGCTGGCATTTTTTGTCTTAGTTTTCTTGGTGATAGCCATTCTGACTGCAGTGAAATGGACTCAGAGCAGAGTTAATTTGCATTTCCCCGATGGCTAAAGTTGTTGAACACTTTAAAAAATATTCTCTGGCCATTTGTGTATATTTGAGAACTGCTCGTTTTCCCACCGCCTGTCTGTCTCACTCCTTCCCTCTCCTTCGTCTCCATTGACAGGACTAGATCATGAGACGGTCCCATAGGTCATCCTTTTCTCTCAGGGTATCACTCACTTGTTGCTATTTTTTTCTACTGCAAAGTTTACCAAGCCTGTCTTTCATGTGGTTATGTAAATCTGTATGTTGATCTTTTATTATTGCTGACTATTGCTAGCTATATATATATATAATAAACAATAATAAAATGTATCTATTCGTTCTAAAATTCTATTTTATTCTTTCTTAGTGAGGCTTTATTTCCACTATGTTCATGTTTCCTTCAGCACATTCACAATAGCTTTTCTAGACAACCCCAGCAGTCCCCAGAGTGACCGTACTCAGCAGCACCAGCACTGTGCAGAGTTCGGGGCCAGCCTGGTCATCTACAGAAGCTAGTCCAGGACAGGTTCCAAAGCTACAGAAAAACCCGGTCTCGAAAAAGAAACAAAAACAAACAAACAAACCAAGAGCTTCTGTCTGCACAGGCTTCACACGAGGAGTATCTTCCTGGTGTATTAAATTTGCCTGTGTCAGTTTGGTGTAAAGAAGCAAGTCTTCTCTGTCTTGTGTACACACGCAAGTGTGTACGTACACACACACACACACACACACACACACACAGCTGCAAAAACTAAGCACCAAAAGCCAAATCATCCAATCAAAAAAGACAAATGCAGTAGACAGGTCTCAAAAGAAGAAATACAACTGGCCAGTATATACTTGAAGCATATTTAACATTTTAATTTGTTGTAATTACCTTCATTTCCAAAGCTTGTTAAAGTTCACACATAATTTTTGTTTGGTGGTGGTGGTCATTTGTTGTTTATTTTTCTTCCCTAATTCAACAATGTTTGCTGGAGATGGAAAGCAGTAAGTAGAATGGTTAAAGTTTTGTATGCCAGAGTCCTGACCTTTCCCTATCTGTCACTTGCATCCTACTCAGGAGCTCAGAATTCATAGTAGTTGATTAGGGACATCCCTAGCCCTTGAAGGACTTGTCAATCTTCACAGCTGTGTCATTAAGAGACCAGAACAAATGGCTGTTTGAGCTACCACCCTTAATTGTGAAGGAGCCTACCAAAGCTCAGGGAAGGGCCTCTGTCAATCATATTTCTCAAAATAAAGGAGTTTCTGCATTTGGGAACCATTGCTTGGTGGTAGGGTGCTTGCTGTTGTGGAATATTATTTTAACTAGGCAAAAATGTATTATATTTGTTTATGCTGTGGAGTGTTACTTTAACTGTGTAAAGGTGTGTTACATTTGTTTATGCTGCATTTGTTTAATGATGTAAGGAAGTGTGTTTAATTATGTAAAGATGTGTTGCATTTGTTTTACCTTGCCTGCCTAAGGCACCTGATTAATCTAAAAAATTGCTGAACCTCTGGCCAATAGCTAGGCAGAGAATAACTAGGAGGAGGACTCTGGGCTTGGGAAGAATGAGAGAAGCAGGAGGAGGAGAGAAAGAGGGAGAAAGAGAGGGACACGCCTGGGATAAGAAGCCAGGCAGCTGCTAGCCAACCAGACACAAGAAACAGTGAAAGTAAGAAATGTAGAAAGAAATACAGAGAAATACAGGAAGGAGAGAGAGAGAGAGAGAGAGAGAGAGAGAAAGCCCTGAGGCAAAAGGTAGATAAAGAGAAACAGCTTAATTTAAGCTAAAGAGCTACGTATAACTAGCCTAATCTAGGCCACACGTTCATAATTAAAAAGTCCCCATGTCATGATTTGGGAGCTAGTTGGTGACCTAAAAGAAAAAGCCTGCTACAGCTTGCTTTGTCCCTCTGTTGGCTTCAGGGGCCACAGGGTCCCAAGCTCCTTGAGGGCACAAAGCAGTTTATTTACTCTTACTTCCCCTTTTTTGTTTGTTTGAGGCGGGAGCTGTGACTGCCTTAGAACCTGAAATGTAGCCCAGTCTGGGCTTAAACTTGCTGTTACCTCCTCCCTCTACCTCCTGAGTTTTGGGATTACAGGCCTGGGCCACAACGCCTCGTTTCTTACTTCCACGTCCTGTGGCTGGTGTTCCCCAGTGATACATGTTGTCTTTCCCTCTCTGGCCTTCATTCCTTTAGTAGCTGCATAGCTGGTCTCTGATGTCTCCACATTCTCTTCCTTCCTAGAAATCACCAAGGACAGCTTAGCCTGAAGATTAAACTCAGGTACTTCATTGAGCCTTACCTGGGGTAGGATCGCAGAGCCTGGGTTTCAGGACATTCCCTAGCCCTGACACTCACATCCCTAGGATCAGATACACACCTCTTATGGTTCTCATTCCCATTGGTCACCCAGGGGAGACTGCAGTCTCAGGAAATCACTGTACCCAGAGTGGGTAGAGCAGGTGCCACTGATGACTTTGAAGTAGCCCGGCAGCTGATGATACTCTTCATGACCAGCCTGTGATCCACTCTTCATGTGGGTAACAGACCTAGCTTCGGTTCCAAAATGCTGTCCCCTCCCGTTCCTCCTGGCTGCTGAGTGTGTTCCCTCATTCTGCCAACACAAGCACTCATTTACTAGGGAGCCAGAGTGGCGGCTGGCTTCTTGTGGGACAGAAACTGCCCAAAGTTGGTTTAGCTGCTAGTAAGTCCTTCAAATATAATGTTATTTTACATTTATTTGTTAGTTTTTTAAAATGTGTTTAAACCAGCAACCTCTTCTGGGATGTCTTAAATTTCATTCTGCTAATAGCCACTTATGAACTACATAATTCATAGCCATATATATACTTATAACAGTGGTTCTCAACCAGTGGGTCATGACCCCATTGGGGGTAGAATGACCCTTTCACGGGGTTCCCATATCAGATATCCTGCACATCAGCTTTACATTATAATTCATAAGAGTAGCAAAATTACAGTTAAGAATTATCAATAAAAATAATGTTATGGTTGTAGTCTCTACAACATGAGGAACTGCATTAGAAGGTTGAGAACCACTGACTTAGAAGAAGCTTTGCCTAGGGCTGGAGAGAGTGCTGGCTATTATCAGTGGTGTCTAGAAACTGGATATTCACTTTAAGGCTATTCAGAACTCGAGTACAAACTTCTCAGCTCTTCAGTGTCCAGAGGGAATGCCATCAGCACATCCACCTACACGTGCACTTAAATAGACACCGTCTCCAGTGGCTTAAGACTTTGGTTGAAGAAAACAAATAACCAGGTCAAATCAACGCACGTTTATTCATTAGAGCATCCCTGAAGCATAGAACTTTCATAAGGAAATGGGGCCCCGAAGGCACAGTTAGTCAAACACCCACCCATGCGCCAGATCAGGCCTGTGGCAGGTCTGAGGGAGGCTAAAAGAAGGTAGGTGATTTTAACAAAATGGGTTGGACCTTGTTGATTAAAAAAACAACAACAACAACAACAGCAGCAACAAAATGCTTGAAATTTCTCTCCCATGAAATTTCACCTCCTGGTTCTCAGAATGGGACCCTAGGGAAGTGACGCTATTACAGCTGTCATTTCTGAGTGCCTTGAGCTCACCATGGTCCACATCCAGAACAGAACCTTTCTGGGTTCATGGTCTTAGCTCCTTCACATTGTGTCCTGAAAGGAGATAGAAGGCTTCCTGACCCCACACTTAGGAGGCTGCTGTTTCTTGGAATTGAAACAGCAAGCCATTGCAAACATTTGTACTCCAACTGGGTCTGGTGTGGGTGTGGACTTCAGCAACTGGCTCTTTTCCCAGATAGGAAAATATCAGCAAAGAAAATGGTCCAACTCTCCCTTATAAAGCAGACCACTCATGTTGATGCAAAATGCAGCTTTCACCTGAAAGGGAATAAGAATTAATTCTTATGCCAAATTAGCTTGATCATAACCCAAGAACATGAACTCACCACCACCACCAAAAAAATGGGAACAATTTCACCAAGTTTTTATGTTTATAGAATTTAAGTCATAATTCAAGGTCTTTTTCAAATACCTTAGTGGAAACATTGGGTTGGACAGGTTGGCAAAGTAATGAAGTCTCTGCTATAGGTTTCAGTGTTATCTGATAACATTCTAGCTTTTAGGTTGGTGGAAGCTAGTGACCTATTACAATGCTACATGTCAAAAGATTTGACTCATAGACACAGCAGTGAAGAGTGAGGGGCTATGAAGGAGACTAAGGAGTAACCAAAAAAGCCGGGCGGTGGTGGTGCATGCCTTTAATCCCAGCACTCAGGAGGCAGAGGCAGGTGAATCTCTGTGATTTCGAGGCCAGCCTGGTCTACGAGAGCTAGTTCTAGGACAGGCTCCAAAGCTACAGAGAAACCCGGTCTTGGAAAACCAAAAAAGAGAGAGAGAGAGAGAGAGAGAGAGAGAGAGAGAGAGAGAGAAAGAAAGGAAAAAGAGTAATGAGTAATTTTGCTCTAGATCACTGGTTCTCAACCTTCCTAATACAGTTCCTCACATCCTGGTGACCCCCAACCATAAAATTATTTTCGTTGCTACTTTATAACTGTAATTTTGCTACTGTTATGGATAATAATGTAAATATCTGATATGCAGAATATCTGATATGCTACCCATGTGAAAGGTACTTTGACCCCCTCAAAAGGTCACAGATTGAGAACCACTACTCTAGATCTTCAATATTTCAACTTTCCATGATCACTAAAACCTAAATTATTGTACAAGTCATTCTTGTACAATATTGAATGTAGGTATGGCTCTTTTCTGGGAACTTCAGGTCACACCCAGTTTGGAGTTGGGCCACGTCCCATCAAGAGGTTCTTTTCCATAGGGGGCCTTTGAGGTCTCTGGGAGGGCAGCTGAAGTTCAGTAAGGGACAATGATCTGCTAGCTGTTTCTGGCTCTGTTTGTTTTCTATTCTGATGGACTCGGCATCGGTCAGAGTCTCTTGGGCATCATGTTTCTCTAGCTGGGTTTGCAACAAGGCGTTGGGTGTGAGATAGTCCTACCATCATATTTGCTCATCTGCAGTGTGCACCCTGTGTTTCAGCCACCTTCCCCTCTTCCGTGTGTAAGGAGGTGTGACATCCAAGTACCTACATTGCTGAGCACTGTAGCATTTGCAAGTGGTGGCTGCATAGGTATGGGATCAGCCAGTCTGCGTGAGTGAGGCTTTGTCTTCATATGCAGCCTTGTTATCTACCTTCCCAGGAAGATCTACAGATCCAAGGATTAACAGTGATGATCAGATGACAACAGCAGGACAGTGGTTACCATCTATCCATCCTTCCCAGCTACTCTGGCTGACTGAGAGGAACCCATTCCCAACTCTGACTCCAGTTTGTTGCCAGTGAAGAACACAGCTCAGGTGACTCTTGACTTTGAACAGATCTCAGGTCTTCTGTGTCGAGGAGAGTCAAAGCCACATGAGCACCACCAGAAAGTCAATTCCTGGACCCAATGCTGACTCAGGGCAGGGCTCTATTTTTTGCCGAGGGAAATGCTTTCTTGTATTTCACTTTTGGAGAATGTGCCAAGTATTCTGGCTCGTTTTTGTCTGGCTCAAATTTTAAAATGAAAATGAAGCACAACCTATTACTGAACTTGGCCTAGCAAATGGAAGAAACTGAATTGCCACATCCTGCAGAGGGAGATGGGACTTCTAACAAGAAACCAGCCACCAGTGGCAAGGCGCCCCCATTCTTTCTGGAACCAATACTAATGCTATTCCTTTGTATATATTCACTTCTGCCTGCTCCAGAGAGGAAGAGCTCGTTGTCTACATGAAAGAGTTTAATTGCTAGGACCGGAACTTCCAGCCAATAAGTGAAAAGCTGTCAGTTTTAAATGATCAAATGCTTTAACCTTACATTGTAAATAACTACCAGTCAGATGCTTCTCCTCTTTGTGGGAATTGATGTCTGTTGATAGAACTAGGTGTTTTAATCACCAGGCTCCTCAGGAAGCTGGGTGTTGTCAAGCACGAGTCCAGACACTGACCTCTCAGAGTCCCCAGTGAGGCCTGCATCTGACCATGAGAAGAAACTGTTTTGACTGACTCTCCAAAGCCTTGCTGACTCCTCTCTATCTGAGGAGCGTTGCTTCCAAATAATGGAACAGTGACTGATCTCCGACCTCACAGGTGACCTGAGGGAGGTACTCCAGACAGCACGCAGTGCAGAATGTCAGGCCACATGGGGGAATGTGGAAGGACTCACACGTGTCCCGTTGTTTCCTGTATAACCCTGTACATAGACTTCCCTGTTATTGTGACTTTGTTCTACAGACAGCATCACACTGAAAGGGATGATGGTATAGAGAAGGAGTCATTCCAAGGCTAGCATAGGGCTTGAGGGCCAGAACCACCCAGTCCAGTATCTTCCAGGCCTTAGTACTTCAAGCACAAGGATGCAAAAGGCAATAACCCCATTCAATACCAATGCCGCCAATGTCTCTGTTTGCTGGGAATTTTAAGCACCTGGGAAACTCTTGCCTCCTAATCAAGAGCAGAAGTATCCAGAATCTCTGGAGGCCTTGTGCTTGCCATAGATCTCAAGGATGGTCTTTAATACAATCAATCAATTTCTTCCTCCTGCTACAGCCAGGGAGTGGGGCTTTCCCCAAGTGCTGCCATGTGGGAAGACCTCATGCTCTGCCTTCCTGATGACCTTTTCTGCTTTCTGAAGAAAGTTGGGACCTCACTTTATCCAGTATGTGTGAAGATGACATATTCATCCTTATTCTTCAGTTGCCCTAGCTTTGGGGCAACACACTTGAGACTGTTCCTCAGTGTCTACATGAATAGTATGCTTCACATGGGGTCTCAGCATGCCCGTGAGGCTATGTCCCAGGGTGACTTTGGCACCTCTGTATCTGAGCTGTGGAGCAGTGTGAAGTTCATAGTAAAGATGGGTCTGCTATCTGCCTCCATTCCTTTGCTAGTGTGCTCTTCTCATGGACCGTGATCTCAGGAGCTCCCCTGGTTGTGGGGAGGACCATTGCCAGTCTTCTCAGTGATCCATATATCTCGTCTATCTAGTCTTATTTTTATCCTGAAAACTTGCTGGTTATTAGTTTTTATGTATCCTGCTTTTCACTTATTTTTCTCTGCCCATAGACCCTGTGTGGATGTGACTGTAGGTTTGAACTTTAGCCCTAAGGTTCCAGCCAGCCACCTTCCATGACACTTGCTCCTCTTGGTACAGCCTTCTCCTCCTTTAGGGAGTTTCCCATTGTGCACTTTACTGATGGAGAAGGAAGTTATCACATGCTAACTGCTCTATAGGAGTTGCTCTGAGGTATAATAAACCCAGTGTCAAATGCCTAAATGTCCTGCCTGCTGCTTCCCCTGGAGTGTTGGTCCAATCACCGCAACCAGGCATTACACTCATTCATAACCATTTGCTAGCTGAACTCCCATCACCTTCTGTATTTTCTTCCTCCTATCCCAGGATGCCTCATTTGGGTTCTCTGCCAACAGCACCCTTTCAGGTCTTCCCACATGGTGTCTCTTGTGTTAGCCCCACTGCCTGACTCTATCAGGGTTCCTTTGTGTTGTCCTCCTTAGAGTGTTCTGTTGTCTGCTGCCTGGTGCATGCTTGTGCCTCCTTCTCCCTTAAGTCAGCTGCCTCACAGCCGAGCCCTGTCTCCATCTAGCTGTCTATTCCAGGACAGAATCCTTCTCGGTCCTGGGAGGATTCTTCTGTTGGGCCAGGGAGCTGTAGTCTGTTTTCTTTGGGAGCCTTTGGCTCTCGGTCCCCTCCCGTTTCTTTCCAAGGGCTCTGGTCCTGAATATCACTATCACGCTGTACTTTCTCTTGTGCTCTGGGCTTCGTTCCAGATGGTTTCTTCACAACTTCCTGCAGGTCTCAAGTTCTTGTGTCTAATATAATACTGAAACTCTCTGACTTAAGTTTCAATTATTGCTTAATTTCCTGGTTTTGCTTTTCAGGTTCAGCTTGCTTTTAACTAGTTTCAAGTCTCTTACATGTCTGAAAGCACATGGAGCCCATTTATTTTTTTTTTAACCTCAAACACCGATGGACTCCGCTGCTTATATCAACAAATAGGACCCTCTCCTGCTGTTTCTAAGGACCTTTATACAAGCTACTAAGTTTTCTTGTACCTCCTTACCCAGGAAGCCTTGGGAAGAGGCCTGCATGAGGGTATGGTTGCCTACACAGAGGACTGATCAGACTCCCAGGAAGGTGACTGCAAGGCTGCAAGCTGACCTGGCTATGGACTTGTTATGAACTCCAGGGGAGATGCTCTCCTCAGGCTTATTCTCTGTAGTCCTTGGATTTGGTGCCACTCTCTGATTGACCCTGAGCCCCTCCACTGCGACTACCTTTGCTCTGGCTGCATCTCCTGTTGTCTGTCCTCTCTAGAAAATAAACATTGCTGTTTGCATCACTGCTCCAGGATGGGGATGCAGAAGACACCCTTCCTCACTGATTGACAATGCATCTGAGAAGGTGCTTCCACAGCCACCCTTTTCGAGGGATCAGTCACCTAAACAAAAGAGCGCAGTCCTACTCACAGAATGTTTACATGGAGTTTACGGCCACTCAGCAGGCAAGTGACTGACCCCCACACCTAGAGAGAACAGTATAGCTAGGACTCTGAAGAACTGTCTGGAACAAGTGAGCAGAGTCTCCCCGAGGACAGAGCCCAGAACAGACCCTGACACAGAGAATGTCTGAAACAAGTGAGTGTGTTTCCTCGATCCTTGGCCTCGTCTTCCTCCTCCGGCCCTGACCTCTGTTTCCCTTCCCACAACCCTCCTCTGTTCATCTCACCACTTCCCTCCTGTTTCTTCTCCTCAGAGTAGAAGATCCATCCCGAATGTGGGCCACATCATTTCATAGGCTGGACCCTGGACTGAAAAAGGTGGGCAAGCTGAACATAAGCTTGACCTTCTAGTTCCTTCCACCTTGACTTCCTGCACTACTGAACTGTAACCAAAGTTGTGAGCCAAATAAGTCTTTTCTCCCTTAAATTGCTTTTATCAGAATATTTACCACAGCAGTATGAACAAAACTAAGAAATCCCCCAATCTCTGTTCCTGTTTTCCTGTTCCTCCCATTTCTCATCCCATGACTTCCTCCTAATCCCTTCCTTTTGTCACCCCCTCCCCACTTCCCCTGGCTCTTCCCTCTTATCACCTGCCTCCGTCCGCCCCTGTTCCTCTGCCTCCTCTTTTCCTGATCATCCACTCCTTGCTTCTCCCTTCCTCAGGCTCTCTCCTCCCCCTAATTGTCCACTCTCTCGTTCCCAGCTCCTGCTCCTCCTCTCCCTTCTCCTGTTCCCCACCTTCTCTGCAAGAATTGGCCACCTTGTCATAAAGTCTCTCTCCTTGGGCTGGGAAGATGCCCTGGTGGTGAGGAGCTCTTGTTGCCCTTGCAGAAGTCCTGAGTTCAGTTTCCAACACCCATATAGCAGGTCACAACCATTTGTAACTCCAATTCCAGGAGCTATGGTGCCTTTTCTGACCTCCACGGGCATTAGACATTCACATGGTACACAGACATACATGTAGGCAAAACATTCATACACATAAAATAAATCATATATATATTAAATAAGGTTTCTCTCCTGGTTGTTCCAGAGAAATTACTGAGAACAGATAGCCTTTTACCTTCCAGGGCCTGTAAATGTGGAGATCCTGGTTCTTTTTTTTTTTTTTTTTTTTTTTGGTTTTTCGAGACAGGGTTTCTCTGTGGTTTTGGAGCCTGTCCTGGAACTAGCTCTTGTAGACCAGGCTGGTCTCGAACTCACAGAGATCCGCCTGCCTCTGCCTCCCGAGTGCTGGGATTAAAGGCGTGCGCCACCACCGCCCGGCCGAGATCCTGGTTCTTAAAGTACTAATGCATTTCTACCCAGAGTCAAGTGCCAGACCCATCTCGTGAGCTCAGTAGCTAGGAAAACGGGCTCCACAGCTCTGCTTGGAGATCTGTCTACCTGTATGCAGCAGTTCTGAGTGAGCTTAATGCTAGGCTGTCTTCTCCAATCGCTAGCTTCTGGGTGAGTCCTGTTTCTTCTCAGCTTGACAGCAGTATGAGACCGGTTGTGATATCACTGTATCATCAATTGAATTTGTAAAAGTATGATCCTACATAGATAAGAAACTGCAACCCAGGTCAAGATGGAGTTCTCCCCTGGAGTCCCTGAGCAGGGCTGGTCGGTAGGTGTAGCGCATCCACAGCAAGACTAAGTCCTGAACAAGACAAGCCTGTGTGCCTCAGTATTAGCCAGCTCTGCTTTCTGAGGAGTTGGGGTGCTCTCTTAAAAGTGGGAGCGATGAGTAAAAAGCACTCCAGGTTTAAGGGGAAAGATTTTAATACCTTCAGGAGCCATTTAGAATGCCTAGGTCAAAGCTGGATAGGCTCAGAGAATCAGGTCACCTGACCCTTTTCCTTTACTCCCACCCTTTTTTCCTCTTGGTTTTTCAAGACAGAGTTTCTCTGTGTAGCCCTGGTGGTTCTAGAACTCATTCTGTAGACCAGGCTGGCCTCAAACTCAGAAATCTGCCTCCCTTTGCCACTGCCTAGCTATGACCTTTCTTTTCTTTTTCTTTTTTCCTACTGTTGAGAAAGCTGAGGCTCCAAAGGAACTTGGGGGATACTACTAAGGTCACACAGTCTGGGGCCCAGAATCCTCCATCCGACATCTCTGTCTGTGATCTTCCCTTGCTGGAGAAATGCCCACTGCATTTCCTCCTCTCCACATCATTCTTGGTTGCCCTTAAGGTCATTTATTTGTTTGAAATAGTTTTTAGTACTTTGTTTTTCATCTCTAGACTTTCCAGCTCATTTTAATTCTTCCATGCTTTTCAAATCATTTAAAATATTTGGACCAGTTTTGAAGTGACATAAAACTGCTGAGATAGTCCAGAGAGTCCTTACACCTTTCACAGTCGGGGCTCTTTGGCTAGCGTGCTGATCGTCACTGAGAGTGGCCCACGCAGGCTGGATCATCACCTCGCCAAGGTGCAGCTCATTCATAGTCCCCAGCTTTCTCTTCCTCACTCCAGCCCTGTCCTGATTCTTTTGTGCCCCACGGTGACGGTAGGCCAAGCTGCCCTTGTTATTTTATCATCTTGAGAAGTACTGGCCAGGTATCTTCTACACTCTTTCTCCAGTGTGATTGCTTGATATCTGCACAGTTAGACCAGGACTGTGTGCTTTAAAGGAAGAATACCAATGTCTGTCTGTGTCTCACAGGCAGTGAAGCACCCTCGTGGTGCCTGCCCTCGCTTCTCTCATGGTAAGAGCCATTGCCTTCTGCTTGCTTCTTCCAAGATCTTCTCATTGTCTTTGTCTTCCGGCACTCTGAAAATGGTATACCTAAGAGTAAAGATTTTAAAATCTATACTGTTCTCCCTCTGGGTTTCCTGGTTTGGTGTCTTTTATAGTTTTGGAACTTTCTCAGCCACTATTACTTGAAATATTCCTTCTCCTTCTGGTACTACAGTTGCATGCGTGCTATGTCTTCCAGTACCATTTATTGATTCTTATGCATTGTCACGTTCTCTGCTCTGAGAAAGATCTCTGTGGTCCATCTTCCACCCTTCCCACCATCTGACAGTGATTCTGAGACCTTGGACATTCTGATAAGGATATAGAAAGAGTAGACTTAAATACAGTTCCTCCTCAAGTCTTGTGTACTTGTGCCCTGAGCTGAGTACCACACACACTTAGAGCTGTATAAAATAAGACAGGAAGACAATTTTGGTGAGTGCAGCTGCCTGCAAGCCATCCCGTGCTCTGTAAGAATCCTCTGACAGACTCAGTTACTCATGAAGCCGGGTTGAGTCATACTTTGGTCTGTTGGTGCTGTCCCAATTTTGAAGTAGGCATTTCTTTAACAACTCCCTGGAAATTCACACGGGATGTCAGTCCAAACCATGGCATGAAAGTGGTTCCCTGCATCTTAACTACTTCACTGGGCTTGGGCACTACCCTTAACGCAGCTTGAACTTCTACCTCAGATGCACCCATTAGGTGAAGCCTGCCCCAGAGTCATGCTCGTGTGGTGACTGCAGTAATTAACGTGGTCTTTGTTTGGTGCATCAGCTCTACGTTTCAAAGCATGTATCATTTATGTTTTATTTTGTCATCCAATGCATATTTACTGGTTTCAGTCCTGCAACTAAATATGTCCTGGCTCTGTCCCCAGAGACAGTCCTGTAGCTTTATGGTTATTTTGTGGTTTGTAAAAGATTGGATTTTTGTAAGTTCTTCAAGAAGGACTTGTATGTTTACAACTGCTTTTTACTTTTTTCTTGATGAATGGCTTTGTTGCACATAATATTCTTGGCTCCAAGTTTCTTTCTTGGAGTCTCTAAGATGTTTCTCCACTGTTTTCTAGTAAAAGATTGTTGTTAAAATATTTGGAGCCAATCTTCTGTTCTTTCTTTTGTAAATAAATTAGACAATTTTTCCTTTACTATCTGTCTTAGTTGGGGTTTCTGTTGCTATGAACAGACATCATGACCACAAGAACTCTTATAAAGGAAAGCCTTTAATTAGGGCTGTTTTACAGTTCAAAGGTTTAGTCCATTGTCAGTCTAGCAGAAGGCATGGTGGCATGGAGGAGGAAGGTGGAATTAGAGAGAAGCCATGGAGCTGCCGGAGATAGATTCTGAGAACCTTACCCTGTAAGCCACAGTCACGTGGCAATATACAGATTAATAGAAATGGGTTAAATTAATATAAGAGTTAGCCAATAATAAGTTAGAGCTAATGGGTCAAGCAGTAGTTTAATTAATACAGTTTCTATGTAATTATTTCGGGTCTAAGCTGGCCGGGTGGCCGGAAACCAACAAGCAGCCTCCTTCTCCAACATGTATGTGCTGTGGGACAATGGTCTTGTACCTTGTAAAGATTTGTCACTTGTATTGTTCTAATAAAATGCTGATTAGTCAGTAGCCAGCCAGGAAGTATAGGCAGGGCAATGAGAAAAGGAGAATTCTGGAAAGAAGAAAAGCTCATAAAAAGGTACCAAGCCACATGGCTAACACGGACAAGAATTATGAGTTAATGTAAGTTATAAGACTTAATAAGAAGCCTGAGTTAATAGGCCAACCAATTTATAATTAATGTAGACCTCTGTGTGTTTCTTTGGGACTGAATGACTGCAGGTCTGGACCAGCTAGAAACCTCTGTCAACGTGTGTGTGTGTGTGTGTGTGTGTGTGTGTGTGTGTGTGTGTGTATTATCTTAAGAGAGTCCTTGAGTCCCTCATGCTTCCTGGCCACAGTGCTGGGGGATTTCTGCTCTGTTTGATCACTGTCAGAAAGACTCTATGGTGTGTGTGTGTGTGTGAGAGAGAGAGAGAGAGAGAGCCACACAGACAGACAGACAGACAAAGAGACAGATCCATCAATCTTCAAGGGAGACAAACGAAGCTGGATCCATGATGTATAACTGAGTTGTGAATACATTTAGATTTTCCATCATGTAATCTATTTTTTCTTATATTTATTTCCTCTATTTTGTAGTAATATGATGTTATGCTCTTTGGACCCTTTTGGCAGCCCACCACCCAGGTCCCAAAGGAATCACTCACGGAGTCTTATTCTTATTTACATACATATTTATACACATCTGGCCTTAACTTGGCTTGTTTCTTGCCTGCTTTTCTTAATTTATATTATCCCCTCTGCCTTTTTGCCTTTAGGCTTTTCCATTCTCTTACTTCTTTAAAATCTGTCTCTTACTCCATGGATTGCTGTGTAGCTGGGTGACTGGCCCCTGGTGTCCTCAGGCTACTCCTCCGAACCCCTTCTCCTAGTTTTCTCCTTATCTATTTTCTCTCTGCCTGCCAGTCCTTCCTATCCTTTCTCCTGCCTCACTATTGGCTGTTCAGATCTTTATTAGACCATCAGGTGTTCTAGACAGGCAAAGTATCACAGCTTCAGAGAGTTAAACAAATGCAACATAAACAAAAGTAACACACCTTAAAATAATACTCCCAACACTAGTGTCTTCACTTTCTTAATCTGTATGGTGATGCAGTTTTCAAACAATATTTTTCTTTTTGTCTTTTCCAAGTGTGACATCAGGGTCCTCCTGGGCATTCCCCACCACATCTCCTACTGACCTGACAGTTGCAGCAGCCTTTCCTGGAATGTCAGAAGGAAGTCACTCTGACTACGCCCTGGTCACATGGGAATGTTTGCTCCTTCCCTGCTTAATACTGTGTTTGCTGAGGGTCTTTTGAAGAGACTCGTATTCAGCTAAGGAAATTCCTTTCTATTCTTAGTCTGCTGAGGGTTTTTTTCATGAATGAAAGCTGAGTGTTCCCAGATGTGGGCCTGTGTCTATTAGGGTGGTCATATGCTTTCCTTCTTCCTTTTGTGAGTGTGGGCAGGAAGTAGTACTATCTATGAGTCCACAGCAGCCCTCACCACCCAGATGGACATGGTGGTGCCTTCTTTTCTGCATCTTCACTTTCCCATCGAAAAATGGGTCCTTCTCAGTGACTGTGGGCAAAAACCTGGGTCTCAAGGTTGCTCTTTTGGGGTCAAGGTAAGATGATGCCAGGGCTTGGGAGGGTTAGGAGGTATAGTGGCTGAGAGGCATCTCACCTAGCCTCACTCTTGGCTCATTCTCAGGATGGTCCCTCCAGAAGCTCGGGGTCTGAAGGATCCTTCCAGAACTCTGGCAAGAAAGACCCGCACAGTTTGGACTTGCATATAAAGACCCAGATCCTAGGGAACAAGCTCTGCCCACCTCACCTGAAAATCAGTAGTGCTGAGGTATGCCAGTCCTAGCTCAGTACTGCAGGTAACACGGTGAGGTTCCCAGGAGAGCACAGATGGGGCATCATGGGAGAAAGTCACCATCTTGCTCTTAACAAGCACTGAGTACAGGGATCCAGCTCTGTCTATTTTGAAGATGTTGATGTGTGTGGCCACGAAGCAGAAATCCACAGCACTATGACCCAGGAGCCTGAGGGGCTACACTGTACCTTGCATCCCTCCAAACAGTACCCCAGCAGCCAGCACAATGGCATTTCATAAATAATTACACATTCCTTAAGCTTTTGCAAAGCCGAGAGAAAACATAAGTGCAATGCTGAGATTCTTGGAATGTTTTCCATTTATTTGGTGTGGCACAATCCCCACTGGGGCTCAGCAGAGCCCTGTTTTCTGTGGCATTGGAATAAAATGATGGAATTGTTGTGGTGCCTGTTAGATACTCCCAAATGAGGACAAGCTTCTTAATCCTGTGATGCCCATTCTTGGAGCAGCTCCATAGGGGCCTGGACTAATCTCACCTCAGTCCAAGACACCCCTGAGTACTGCCAAGTCGTTCCTGGGGTCTCCTGGCCAGTCTCTTACTCCTCAGAGGATGGCTTTAAGATAATGGCTGTCACCTCTGCTTGCTCTGGAGTTATCAATACTCCCTGTTGAGGCTCCCTAAATTTGGGGCGAGCTCATCTGTTTGTCTTTCACTGAGCCTTTCTTTGACCTTCACCCTGTCTTAACCTGGCTTGGTGACTTTGCTGGTCTGATTTCTCATTACAAACTTTAGGATCAAACAACTGTTTGGATTCTGCCCAGGCTGTGGCGGGTCCTGGGTGACCTCAGGACTGCAGTGGGTAGCCGACTTCTCTGCTACCTACATCTCCCACGCTCAGGCACATTTATGCACATTTCCAAGATGGTTCACCAAGTCTATTTATCCCATCCCTTTCTATTAGCCTCTGCCTCATCTCTGAAGGGCATTGAAGCAGGGCCCAGCTCACAAAAGGTAGACCCACAGCTCTGTGTGGTGGCTTTAACCTTTACCAGAACTGATGGTGTGGGCCAAAGAAGGGAACCCCTATTTGGAATGCAGATTCAGGGGGGCTGGTCATACAACTACCTGGTGATGCATTTCCAGAGACCCCTTGACACTCTTCCTGCAGTTGGACTGTGGTGTAAGCCTTGGTCAGCAGGCCCAAGCTCACGAAGAAGCCAATGAGCTGGAGGTGGATGGCTCTGCTCACCAGGGCAATAAATGAACAAATTCCTGTTGAGGCTTCTCACAGTTTGGAGCCAGGTAACCCATTTGTCTTTCTCTGAGCCTTTCTTTGGCAGGCACCCTGGCTTAACTGGGGTGACACCATGGTGCTATCCTCTGGAGGCCACAAAAGTTCATCACATTCCAGCCACCCAAGGTCCTAAGGCTCAATATCCTCTGGGCTACAGTTTCTTTTTTTGTGGTGGAGGACATTGTACAATAGAAACAACTATTCTTTGTTTGCTTGAACCTTCTTGATAAAGTATTTCCCACCTGCTGTCCTCAACAGCTGTCTTCACTAGACACAGAGGAGACTCCCTAGTTACTGGAATCAAGAGCTTGCTCTTCATCAAATACACATGGTCCTATGCAGGTATGGACTACAAAGCCAAGGATGGTGTCTCATGGCCCTTTAATCTAAAGCCAAACAGATGGAACTATATGATTAGCCCTGTAGCTGAGGTCTGGGCAGTTCCAGTTATGACTTAGACTGTGTCGGCCTCGGCAACATAGCTCTGGCTGTCTTAAACCCTCAATGAAGTCTTGCTGGGGTGGGGCCAGTGGCCAGACGCATGCTTCCGAGCAGCTCACTGCGACTTGCGGCTCCCCTGGCTCCTATATAGTATTGCTGCCTGGGGGTACTGTGTTCAGGATACACAGGACAAGCCACAGCTACATTTATACCCAACTCATGTACTGTACCTACCAACTGTGGACTACACCCCACCCTTCTTCATGAGCACGTGATCCAACTCAGGGAGACTAAGTCGATTGAGATGAATGTAATTAGTGGACAAAGAGCTTGAGCGCTGGGCAGGGAATAGTGCCCTGGAGTATCCAGCCAGGCATTTGCCAAGGGCAGCACTTGGCCTTCTGGTCAGCCCTACACCTCAGGTAACCAGATTCTCTTCATCCACCACATGCCCAGAGCTGGTTGCCACAGTCTCTAAGCTTTCTTGGTACTCACATCTCATGGACTGTAGGTCCAGGGTTTTGCCTAAGTCTTTGATGCCCCTTCTTCTCCACAGTCCTGAATAGAGTCAAACTGGGGTGTCCTAGTACTCTCTGTCTTGGGGTTCTCCTTCCTGCCTTCCTCAAGCAAGGAGGACTCTGGTCTCATCTGAGGTCACTTGAATACAGACCTGCATGGCAAGCTTGGCTCATTTCATACCCCTGCTGCAGCTGAAAGGATAAACTGCCAAGGCCCCTTTGTCCTCATGGGGGAAGCAGGAGGCAGCGAAAGGGTCAGCTATGAACCCCATTCCCTCAATGACAGATCCTGCTTTCAGAACACCAACATCTGTCTGGATCTGAAGCTACCCTCAGGTTCTGATTTGCCCCCAGATCAGAGAGGCGAGTACTTTGGGTCCTGAATACACTGCCTGTGTGTATTGTCTCGTGTCATTTTAAAATAGCTGAACACTGTGGTTGTTGCTGCCGCATTTCATGGAGCCCTACAGAGACTTCTCTGTTCCAAGAATTTGCTGTTAAGTCCATTCACAGTCACCCTGAAGTAGTAAGGGCAGCGGGACTGCGTCCCCAGCACCCCGGCCGCCTGCTCGGCTAGCTTATGCTCCGAAATAACAACACACAAACTGTATTCATTTAATCACTGCTTGGCCCATGTCTATCTAGGCTCTTTCTCACATATTAATTTAGCCCATTTCTAATCATCTGTGTTGCGCCCCTAGGTGCGCTTACCGGGAAGATTCTAGCCTATGTCCATCCTGGGTCGGAGCTTCTTAGTGTGCGTCTGCCCAGGAGCCAGGAGCATGGCGTCTCTCTCAGGCGTCTGCTCCCGAGAGGGCTGTGGAGTCTCTGACCTCGCTTCCTCTTCCTCCCAGCATTTTGTTCTGTTTACTCCACCCACAGGGCCAAGCAGTTTCTTTATTGGCCAATGACCTTCCTCCATCATCACCCAATGTCGCCTCCTCCCCTGGATCCTCGTTCTCATCCTTACCTGAGGTGTTTGGATCTAGACTATGATGTCCTCTCCTATGCCAGCACTGCTCTGTGTGAGGAGTCAGTCTCCAGGTAGCCTTCTCTGCAGCTTTAACACGGCTTCTAGAGACATTCATCCTTACCTTTCCCTTATTTTCCAGTAGTGTCGTATTGTGAGAAAACTTTAAGAGCGGCTCCCCACCTGATCAAACCAGCAGAAACCCAGACTACCTGCCGTGACATCCTCATCTCATGGAGACAGTGGTTACCTGTCATGGGAATGATTCGCAGTCCTCTTTCCAGTCTGGGCCATAGTGGCTGGTTGCTCTTGGACATAGTCCATCTCCAGAGTTGCCCCTGCCTCTAAACAGTCCCCTGGTCACTCCATTCAGCTAGTCTCCCTCTCTCTTGCCGCATACACCACACCCAACCATGTGGACCAGCAGCTTGACATCCCTGCCTGGAGAGAGGGCGGCTGTTCTCTCTGAGCTCCCCCACTGCAAAACTCCCATGGGAAAAAGGGCTGTCATGATGCAGGAAGAAGTCCAGATGCAGCAGCTCTGGCCTGGCCCCAAGTAAGGCCCTTCTGGAGATGGCTACTCCCTGACCAGTGTCTAGGCGAAAGCAACCCAGCCAACTAGACATGAGGTTCTCATTACACACTGCGGCAAGAACAAAGCCGATGTAAATGTTTCCCTTTTGGAAAAAGCTGAAAGCGGAGCTAAGGCTCTGCTCTATACTCCCAATAAATCCAGAGACCACCTGAGTTCATCTCCTTAAAGCAGCCTGTGCTGCAAAGGGGCCTTTCTAGGAAGTTCCAGTTCCTGCAAAGTGAGGTGTAAGAACAAAAGCAGAACCTGGATTGTGGCAGTTCCAGGGTCCCAGGCCTATGCCCTGAGCTGAGCTAGTGTCTGCTCAGTGTAGCTTGGGAGTCCAGAGAGCTGACCACAGGCAGCGTGGCAGGTGACTCCACCCATCTTTATGTAGGTGAATAATGACAGAGACCTCAGTGTGTATCATGGTATGAGAGGGGCCTCCTAATCTCCTAGGGGATCCTCTCAGGTCTTTCTAATAGGACAATCAACTTCACCTTCTTGGACCCTGCAGGTGCCAGCTGCTCTACAGATTGGACCCTTGTTGCACAGCTAAGGTAGCAAAGGCATGTGGGACAGAGTATGGCCCCAAACAATGGTCATAGGTCAGTTCAGAACATTTGCAACACACTCAAAGTGGGCATGCCTGTCCTCCTGGGACACAAGCAGTCACGGCATTTGTTATCAGTCAACCCACCCAGCCTCTCTTCCCTGCCCATGGAATGAGAGTGGGTGTCACTGTATAGCCAGGAGGCTTTGGAGGAACTGAGCCTCTGCTTTTGGAGTGGTATTACCCTACAAAGCCTGTTCCCCTCCAGTTCTCTGAGCATGTTATACTACCTTGGTTGACTCTGCCAGTAGATCAACCAAACTGCACACTTATGTCCCTGTGCAGCTGATTTTATGAGTACCGTATCTTCCACTACCATCTCACACTAGTCTACACTCCAAGGGCCTCAATTCACTGCAATCCAATCAGGTCTCAAGGTTCTATGCGAGAAACCAGCAAAACAATTAGAACAAATAATACAAATAATCATGAGAAAAAATGCATAAGAGGTAATAAAGACTCACCATGATGATTATCAGTGTTTGACAGCTGAAGAGAATAACTGCATGAGGAATACAGCCACCTGAGAAACAAGCAGGCCAATAGGGTACAGTTGTAAAAATCCTGCACCTTCCAGACTGGTTTGGGCCAGCTTCTCCCTCTCCTCACCTGTCAGTCTTCTCTAGGCAGACCTTGGCTTATGTGGACAGACCCACCAGGCTTGTAAAGTATCTGTGGATGACGACCAGCACACTAATGAGGGACCTATGGTCACTCAGGCTCAGGGCAGTGAGCTGCCCTCACACACACACACACACACACACACACACATACACACTGCATACTCACGGAACTCAGCAAGTCCTAGAGAACAGAATGGAACAAGGAAGAACAAATCAGGGAGCCCTGGTCAGCTTGTGAGTAGGAGAAGTATACAGTAGTCTGGTAGAGCCTAGGGCCCCTGGATGAGTGTGGGTGCCACCCCTAGACACCTGTATACTGTACACCAAAGACTGTAGCACAAAGGTACAGCAGGAGGCACCCGTCTCAGAAACCTGTGCTCATGTGTAAAAGGACAACCATTACCACGCTCAAGGGAATGTCCTGTGATACAGGGTGGGTTACAAACCACAGTCTGGAAGGTGCAAGACTGAGCAAGATGGGAGGGAGGCTATTTGCCTGGCCCTCCCAGTGGCACAGTCACATGATCTCAGCTTTAGGGTGGAGAGGCAGGACTCCAAATCCAGCCACAGGACTACGCATGCACGTGTTTCCAAGCCCCGTGTCTCCCACCTGTGAACAAGGATCGGGGTGCGCTGCCATGGCAAAGCTACTGGATTGGGCCATGCAGGTGGGACTTCTGGTTGGGCTTCTTGGAGCAGTTCTGAGAGGTGAGTTTAATTTTTATTTAGTAATGCACATGGGTATTTTCTTCATTTGTCAAGTGCAAATTTGCTAGCTCGGGGATCATGAGCAACTCAACTAAGGAACCCTGACCCAGTGTCCTTCAGAGACATTGAAGTCACTCAAGCTGTTGTCTGTCTGCTGTTACTCCACTTGGAACAGGGGATCCTCACCCCCAGCTCCCTCCATAATATTGCTGTCGTTAGCTGCTGGTAGTGGCCAAGGCATCTTGAGATATAAGAAGTAGTTCCCCCTGGCAAGGTGTCCAGTCACAGGAAGGGAGAGAGGAAAGGAGGAAGCCATGGAGGAAGGAAGGGATGGAGAAAGCTGGGGGCGGGGTGGTAAAGGAGAACAAGGGCCTTTAACACCTGTCAGATCCTTCTAGTTCAAACTCTACTGATTCACACAGGGCAGCTGCAGCATAGGGTGCTGAAGTCTGCAAAGAGGACTGGAATAAAGGTCTTGACAACTGTGTCTGTCCTGTATGTGGGGGCTGGTCTGTTTGTTTTTAGCCCTGACTGTCCGGGACCGCATAGAGATCCAATCATGCCCAGCTGGGGCTAGACTTTTAAGCAAAGCTTGCCTATGACTAGAGGATATGGATAGAATGCCCACCCTTCCTTCCTCATGTCTTAGGGTTTCTACTGCTATGAGAAAACACAATAACCAAAAAGCAAATCTGTTAGGAAAGGGTTTGTTTTGTTAGGCTTATACTTCATCATTGCTGTTCACCTCTGAATTCAGACAGGAATTCAAACAGAGTAGGATCGCAGAGGCAGGAGCTGATACAGAGGCTATGTCCAGAGTAGGTGAGCTCCCATTAGCTCAGGTCAGCTGTTTCTGTGGGCATTCTTGACTCTCTTGTTCATATTATTGCTCCTCCCACTCTTTGATCTCTGGAAGCTCAGCCCAGTGCTTAGCTGTGGATCTCTGCTTCTGCTCCCATCAGTTGCTGGATGAAGGTTCTATGATGACAGTTAGGGTAGTCATCAATCTGATTACAGGGGAAGGCTAGTTCAGGCACCCTCTCCACTATTGCTTAGGGGCTTAGCTGGGGTCATCCTTGTGGATTCCTGGGAATTTCCCTAGTACTGGGTTTCTCACTAGCCCCATAATGGCTCCCTCAATCAAGATATATCATTTTCCTTGCTCTCCCTCCCCCTCTCTGTCCTTCCCCATCTCAATCATCCTGTCCCTCGTGTTTTCCTCCTCCCTCCCCTCCTCCCCTGCCTCTCCTCTTCTGCTGTCCCTTCTCCCCCTCCAACACTTTCAATGTTCTCAGGAGCTCTTGTCTATTTCCCCTTCCCAGGGGATTCTATGTATGTTTCTCTCAGGGTTCTCCTTGTGACCTAGCTTCTCTGGGTTCGTGGACTATAGGCTGGTTTATGTCTAATCCTTGCTTTATGTCTAATAATCCACTTATGAGTGAGTAATACCATGTTTGTCTTTCTGGATCTGGGTTACTTCACTCAGGAAGGTTTTTTCTAGTTCCATCCATTTGCCTGCAAATTTCAAGATTTCACTTGAAATTTAATTTGAGTAGTACTCCATTGTGTAAATGTTCCACATTTTCTTTATCCATTCTTAAGTAGAAGAGCATCTAGGTTGTTTCTGGATTCTGGCTATTACGAATAATACTGCTATGAACACAGTTGAACAAATGTCCTTGTGATATGAGTGTGCATTCTTTGGGTATGTATCCAAGAGGGACATTTCAGCCCACATTCTTATAGAACCCAGGACCAGCAGCCCAAAGATTACCCCACCTACAACGGGCTGGGCCCTCTCCTATTAATCACGAAAATGCCTTACAGCTGGATCTCAAGGAGGCTTTTCCTCAGCTGAGTCTCCATCTGATGACTCTAGCTTGTGTCAAGTTGACACAAAGAACCACCCAGTACATCCCAGTGGTCATTCTCCAAATTTAGATGGCCAGGAATGTGATTTTTCAGAGCCAGAGATCCTTCTTGTATCTTTCTAGCCCAAAGATCCTGCTTTCCTCTGGCTCTGAGGACAGAGCCATGCACCACTCATGGTGGTGGCTCCTTTCTCTACTCCCCATCTTCTCTTCCCCAGGATGGATGTGCCTACCAGGTTGGAAAGCCCATCACTCACAGAAACTCACCTCTGACCTTCTGACTTGCATTTGAAGCTCACAGAGGCCTAAGGACCTCAAGTTTGAGCAGATGGTTTGGGATTTGCGGTTCAGGAGGCTAAAGGTCACCTTGCACTATGCAGAAAGGGAAGAACGACAACTTGTGTGACTCAGGATAGCCAACAGTTATGGGGAAAACAGAGCCTTGGACAGGATGTGCCCCAAAGGAGCTGGGCAGTCAGCAAACTGGCCCCACCCTTCCCTGCTGTTCCCTTCAGGTTCAGCACAAAGTCATCCTGTGGTTTTGGAGACTGTGTTAAAGGACTATTGGATAATAATTTCAATAATTCCACACTGTTCTCCATGCATCCACTGAGCCACAGTTACTCAGGAGTCTAATGGGAACTCCCGGGTGCAGGCTCCTGAGAAGCTCTAGGGGTCTTTGTGGATGTGGGATATCTCCACAGGTCCACGTATTTATCCCGGATGAAATATCTACTCCCTCCCATTTGTACAGGGCATGTGCCTGAGAGTTTGTGTACCTATATCTGCAGGAGCATCTTCCCAGCGAAACAGGCGAGTCTCTCCTCCTTTCTCAGTAGGAAGGAGGAATTGTGGCCCCCGAATACTGAGCTCTCTGTTCTGCTCCAAAGACTGATTCTCCTTCAAGATTGCTCTGAGTATGAAGGAGTCTGTTTGCAGAGATCCGCACGTGTGCTCTTTGTTCAGGAAGTGCATTGTGAGGCATCTTCTGTTGGCTGTCGCTCTGAAAATGACTATTTCATGGGTCCTTCTTTCCCTATTCCTTTTTACCTACCTGGTCCACACCCTTGAATTATAGACTCAGTGTAGAAACTGAAAGCAGAAAGTGGATGACCATTGGCTGAGATCAACTAAACTCTGGGGCTTAGTGGAGAGAGGAATTGGTCTCTAGAATGTGGCCAAGTGATGCCATGGGGACTTGCCTGTGATTGGCACACACTGGCCTGAGACTCAAGGGAAGTTCTCATGGGTCTTCTAGATGAAAAGGGAACCCCCAACTGCCAAGACTGGAAGGAAGGAGGATGTGGAACAGAGTGGTTCTCCGCTGGATCCAGGTACTCTCATATAAAAAGCAGGGTGGGAAGGGGAAGGACTGTTGCATAGATGGGAGCCAGTCCTGCATAAGAGCCTGAAACCCCAGATCCTGCTCCAGCTCTGTTGTAAGCTCCCTATGTGCCTTAAATACCAGTAACCCTGCTGTGCCTCGCAGCAGTGGGTTGGAAACCCAGGGCATCCAGGGTTTCAAAAGCAGTTCCTAAAGTCAGACAGAGGCTAAGGAGTCCCAAAGGCTCCATACATCCAGGTAATAGGGCCTGTGTGTGGCGTTTCACTTTGATATTAATAAAACTTGCCTGAAGATCAGAGAGTAAAACAGCCCTACTGGTCAGCCTATACCAGGCAGTGGTAACACGCACCTTTAATCCCAGTGGCTACACTGGTTGCCATAGAAACCGGGCAGTGCATGCCTTTAATCCCAATGGTGCATGCATTTAATCCTAACCCTAGCGAGGATTATAAAATAGAGGGTAACAGTCCTCAAACACAGACTCATTCTGAGATTCCTGGAGGTAGGATTGCCATTTTTGGACTAAGGTTGAGGTAAGAGCCAGCAACTGCTTTGCTTGTTGGATCTTCAGGTTGAACCCCAGTTTCTCTCCCTGGGCTTTTATTAACTGTCCATCAGGCCTGTGGCCGCAGTCATGGACCATGAAACTCTTCCCTAGCAGTTAATGTTACTGGGACCATGAAGCCCAGAGTTCAGAGCATCTCACCATTACATTCACTGAAGTCCAGATCAAAGTGTGTGTGTGTGTGTGTGTGTGTGTGTGTGCGCGCGCGTGCGCGCGCGTGCTCCCATGTGCGGGTCAGTCTCAGGTGTGTTTCCTCGGGAGTCATCTACCTTGTTTTTTGAGATGCAGCCTCTGGATAGGCTGACAAGTCTACCTGTTTGGGTCTGCCCGGCACTGAGATTACAAACGTGTCACAAAACCTGGTTTTTTACACAGGTGGTGGGTGTTGAACACAGATCCTCGTGCTTTTAAGGCAAGAACTTTATCAAGTAGGTGTAGTTAGACTTCCTTTGGACTGTCAGCTCCCAAATAATGGCATGGAGATTTCTTATTAATTATGAAAGCTTGACCTTAGATTAGTTTGTTTCCAACTAGCTCTTAAGACTTAAATTAACCCATTTATATTAATCTGTGTTCTGCCTCGTGGCTCGTTACCTCTCCTTCATACTGTACATCCCATTTCCTCTGTGTCTGCTTGTTGAAATCTGCTTCTCTTTTTCCCGAGTTCCTATCTCTGCCTAGAAGTCCTGCCTATCCTCTCCTGTCTATCTATTGGCTGTTTAGCTTTTTATTATTAAACCAATCAGAAGGTGTCTTGGCAGAGACATATCTTCAGTGTACAAAAGGATTATCCCACAACAAGTAGGCCTTATGTGAAAGTCTCATGAAGACAACACAATAGGTCTGCTATAAAACTGTGCACATGTGCAAACACAAATTTACACATGCATACACCAAAACAAACACGAAAACATGCACACACCTACTCAGCCTCCTACTGTATGTCTGTTGACACACAAACATGTCCACACAGGCATGCCCGTGCATATCTTGCCTCCTTTTGTCAACCTTTAGGTTCTTCCAATCTAGGAATAAAGTTGACTGGCAGAGAATCATTCAGGTCTCCTTGGTATAAAGGGATCAAATTTTGTCTCTCTTGTCTGCACAGCAGGTCTGCTTCACCTGGTCCTCAGAAGAGGTTGTAAGGGCAGCAACCATGCTGGAATCTGGGCAGTGACAGCCTTTCTGCTGGTGGTCTAATTCCAGAAGATGGGGGAAGGTGTTCACAGGATGAATGGATGATTTGAGGGACCCTGCCATCCTCTGTCACTTCCTTCTCTCCTCAGTTTCTGGATCTCTTAAAGTAAAACGGGCAAACAGAAGTTTTCAGTCCCTGGTACCCACACATTGTAGGGACTCTTTAAGTGCTGGTGGTATGGGTGGATTAACAGATTAATGGATGGAGGTGGGTAGATGAATGGCAAGGAAAAGAGGCAGAGAAAGGGAGATTTATGACCTTGTTGGAACGTCCCAGTGATTGTGAGCTGGAACTGGGTCTTCTGACTCAGTGTGCTCCCATCTCCTTCACAGGACCACACCACACCCTTGTCTGGCAAGGATGGTGTTGTGACAGTGAGTATGGGCCTGCGGGGTCCAGGCATGTGTACTGAGACCTGCTTGGATGTCCACTTTCTTGAGTGACCTGGAGTAGGTTCAGGGTGCCTGAGCTCCGGTGAAGATAAAGAGGCTGGTCAGTACTCTGTCAGAGGACTGCCTATCCAGACATAGCTGGGCCACAGTGATGTCACATCCCACGATGCAGGCTCTCCAGTTATTCAGCCCTTCACAGACACACAATGGGGACGATGATTCAAGTTTTGCCTCAGTTGACTTCATGAGTTGGTGTCATGGAGACACACAAAGAGAATGGCCTCCAGTCAGGGGCTCAAACACAAGAATTTCCAAGAAAGACCCCATTATTCTCCTCTCTGGAGACTCCATGGAGGGTATTTGGTCAGCTTTGGGCAGGCATATTTGTGGCCGGAAAAAGTAGTCGGGAAGACAGACATCCTAAGGGCCTGTAAGCTGGCTGGTTTTGGTGCCAGATGTCACCAAAAGAAAATAGGACAATGCTCTTATTTATGCACATAAAATTATCCCTAGAATTGCGGGAAGCTACAAACAGGATGAAGAGGCTGCCATCCTTGTGGAGATCAAGCCGATAGACACCTGGCGCTAATCTCTGTGTGTTTTAACAAACTCCTCAGGTTGGAGAATCCTTTGTTTTCAGTTTCCAAAGGCGGCCAAGGGAGGCACTCTTGTCAATCAAGAGACCCTGAGCTGAAGTTTGCTACAAAGTCCTAAAAGCAGAGAAGCTGGTTGCTTTTAAAAGTAGCAACAGTTAAAACAAAAGTTTAAACAGCAGTTTGCTAAATGTTGGGAGGTCCCATGGTGGACTTCTAGAAGAAACATGCCTTCCTCTGTTAGCAAATTAGAGCCATGTACACTTGATGGGACACGGTGTCTGCAGATGACAATGTTTCATTGTCCAGAGGAAAAATGACTCTGAACGAGGCCCACACACCCTCATTCCACAATCTTTCGCAATCCCTTCCCTTGAGACAACATCACCAGGCATTTGCCGACTCCAAATCGGAGCTGGAAACGTGGTTGTTTTTTCTGCTTTGATGAAGAAGTACTTTTTTCTCAGGACTTTGAAGTTTATTTATTGTCATAAATTTCATTAATCATTTTTGAAGCTTATACTTTTGTTCACAACTTAAGGGTTTCTGAAGGGCATACCATCAGCATAAATTCAAATAATTTGAAGAAATGTATCCAACAGTTACTTTTAATTGGCTGCAGAGCACGGCCCCCAATTTATTACAAACTTACACGCTATGGTTTAGAACTAATTTTAGGTTCCCCTTGAAGCTGGAATTCAAAACTTCACCGTGGCTCCACATGGTATTATGTGAGGAGAATGTTTGTTTCATAATTTGAAATAAGAACCTGGATCTTTTATGAGGCCAATATCATTTCCATATGAGGGTGCAGAACGGTGGAGCCTCTGGGGTTGAGCTGACATGCTAGGAGCCAATTCAGCCCCAGTCTCCTGGGTGTGGGCCCTTCTGTGGGACCCTAGGTACAAGTTTCCACAACCCTTTGGTCAGCTAAAAGCCAGCCAGGAGCCTGGGGTTTCTGGAAACTTAGGACCAGGACACTAACTGAAAACCTTCCCTCCAAGCATGTCCAGTAGCCACAGCAACAGAAGCCCTAGCCACCCCAGCAGAAGCAACAGACAGGACTATGGCCTCAGGTTCCACTGTGCCCTGATTTCCAGCAGACTATTCACCAAATAAAGAACCCATAGCCCATCCCTAAATCCTCCTCCATCCCTTTTGCTGTTCTGACTTCCCTCCCTTTTCCTTGCTCTCCGGAGCACCTTGAATGCAGGCAGTCTTTCTCAGCTCCTCCAGCCTCTAGAAGTGAGTGAGATGATGTCCCAGCCTCAAGAGGCTCTCTTCCTATGGGAAAAGGAAATGGGATTGCTGGCTTGTGGGTGCAGGTCAGAGAGACCGGAACTATCCTTAACTGACCCCAGGGCAAGGACTTAGCTTCCAAATGGATCTGGGAAGGTGGGCCTAGAAACAGAAACAAAAAGGCAAAGAAAAAAATGAAATGGGGAGCGGCCGCCGGAATGTTTCCCAATGTACAGAAATAGAATTTTACACTTACTTCAACTTGGCCCCTTGCTTGGCACTGAGCACACTTTGATGGCTCTAGATACTGCTGTGTAGTAGCATGTGAGGACTGTGACTAGTTTTATGAGTTCAGATAGGACCAGGAGCCTGATGATGAGAGGGTCCTCTGGGAAGAAACCAAAGGTCTAAGTAGGGATCTCAGGAAAAGTTCTCCAAGGAGTGAAACACCTGCAACAGCCCAGAGTCAGGACTAACATACAACATACATGTAGTGGCTTTATGATGACCTGGGGCTGGAGGACTGAAGCTAGGGTAGGAAAGGACCCACTGAGGCTGAGGGAACCTGGGGACTCTAGCTCTTACTTGGAGAGACTGAAGAAGCTAAGAACTTGGGCAAGGAGTGGCCTAGTTTGGAAAAAGACCTCACACCTGTTCAGAAGTCTCTGCTCTGTGAAGGAATTCTTTCGGGTCCAGAGGTAAAGGGTATGTGTGCTCTGTGGTGCAGCTGCAGTGACCCTCTGGGGGCATTGGTGGGTTCAATGGATTTGGAGACAAAGCTTACAGGTCACAGTGTGGAGTGTAGAACAAGGCAGGGGTAAAAGATGGGCTGTTTTAGATCCCTCCTGGAGGTAGCCAATGGTTCCTGAGAAGGGTTGAGCCCTGGAGGTGGGGGACAGGAGGTGTTTTCTGTGACACTGTGTAAGCATTTAAATTAGGGTCTCAGAGAGACAGCCAGGGCTCCAGAAGGCAGGAATGTCAGTACTGGGATACAAGGCCCTCAGTTAGCTGGACAGTGCCTTCTTTCTGAGCCACACCCACACTGCAGGGCAAGTTCCAAGACTTGAGAGCACAGAGGGAAGTTGGGCAAACCCCACAAAGGCCCTGTCCTACACTAGTGCCCTTGCCTTCTAAGGTGGTCCCTGTGGGGCCTCCAGGGCCTTGCTCAGTCCTAAGCTGAATGCCTCTGCACTTTCTCTGCACCTTGATAATTCTGGTTTGCTCTGCCTTTCCTGCTTCCCTGTTCTGTGTTTCTTCTTTGGCTGACATGATTGCAAGGCACCCCTGTCCATAGCCACTTTTGGCCCACTCTCCTATCCACTCTCTGCCACCCACTTATTAGTCTGGCTGGGACCCTTGTTTGCGTGTGTGTGGTTTTGGCTTTTTCAAAGTCAACAACAAACTTCATATTGTTTTAATCTTTCTTCCCCTATTCTCGTGTCTTACAGCTTTCCCTGCATTCATTTTTCTTTTTATTTGGAGACTTCATTGTGGGTTATGCTGGCAGATCTTCTGAAGCCTTGTGGGAATATTTTTATTGTGTCTTAAGATAGTTCTTTCTTTCAACTCTTAATATTTCTACTCCCTCTATTTCTATGTTGTTCTTCTCTTTCCAAAGTGTTTTTCTTTTTATATTATTAATTCTTCCCTTGATTTGAGGAATGCACTGTACTTTGTCTGGACCCTCTATGTTCCTCTATCTGAATAGCCACTTCACCTACCACCGGCTTCTAGTTTGTGACCATATCTTGTACAGTGTCTGAATTTCTTGGTGCAGTTTCTTTGACTAAGAGCTTGTCTTGACCTGTAAGTGGATTTGATCACTTGGAAATGGCATCTATCACCTGGAACTGATGTTTTTGTGTGGAGCACTCAACATGCAGATTTTCCAGTGAGGACACAGACCAAACGGCCAAACACTCAAAGGAAATGAGCTTCTAGATGTAAAGCTGAATAAAGACAGAGTTTGGATGTTCCAAACATGATTTTAAATTGTTGTGTTTCATTTATACACAATATAACAAATCAACAGGATCATTGAAATAACTTTTTATTCAAATTAAAATGCTAAAAATCAGCTGAAATTAACCACAAAAAAGCCAGACACAGTGACATACATCTGTAATCTGAGCACTGGGGAAGCAGAGACAGAAGGATCCCAGGGCCTATTACTAACCAGCCATTCTAGCCAATCAATCTCGCCAGCACACACACACACACACACACACACACACACACACACACACCACAGTGCTCAGGACTAGCTTAGCCTGGGATACAAGATGAACAGCAAATACTTGACACTAAGCCATTTGTCTGAGTGCGTGGAGATGTGAAGTTATTTGAATGTTATCTAGTCCTTCCTCCTTCTTTCCTCCTTCCTTCCTTCTTTCCTTCCTTCCTTCCTTCCTTCCCCTCCCTCTCTCTCTCCCTTCCTTCCTTCCTTCCTTCCTTCCTTCCTTCCTAATAAGCATATGGTGTTTTGATTTTGTGAGACTCTAACAAAGACAAACCTCGATGAACAGAGTAAAAATATAAGTTGCTGAGCTGCCCAGGACCAGGACCAGGCCCCACTCCAATGTGATTTAAGACATTTCCTTTAGGACTCTTGTATAAACAACTTTAGTCTTATCTAATTGACTCAGTCATATCAGAGAGCTGACTGCTTGCTATAGCTTCAGTTCTGTTTTTAAATGTTCAATTTCTAGCACCTAAAAACTGGGCTTTTACCTGCCTACAATTCCAGTACTTTGGGAAGTAGAAGCAGGGGAAACAGAAATTCAAGGTCATCTTTAGCTACATATCAAGTCTGGGATATATGAGGCCATGTCAGGACAAAAGTGGGTGCACTAATTTCTCCCTTCTTAGAAGAGGAAACCTGCTGGGTTTCCTTTGTTGGCCCATAGCTGATACTCAGCCGTTCAGAACCCCAGCACAGACCCAAGACCCCAACTGTCCCTGTCCCAAGCATAGCCTCACCTATCCTCTCACAGTGAAGGTCTAGACAAGCCATGACCTGTGTCCAGGCTACTCTCAAGATGTCACTGTTGGACTCTTATCTCAGGGCCAAGCTGTGTCAGAAGCCAGGCATTCCCTCCTCAGCCCATCCAACTGTTTGGTACAGGATTACATCTTTGGTCAGGTCTAATCTACTTGAGGAACCTTGGTAGCTAGAGAGAGACAGCAGGGAGTCTGGGCACAGAGGAACCCTGTCCTTGTTGGGCACTTCCCAGAAAGGCTGTATTGGGTGACTGGAAACATCAAGAAATTGGTGCTATGCCAAGACCTCGGATCCTTAGACCTGCTTTGAAAGTATAGGCGTGGCCGGTTTGGGACTATGCTCTCTGTGTCGATGCCTAGGCTGTCATTGAGGATCCTGCGAGGTCAGGGGCCACACCTCATATCCAGCTGGCTTAGAATGATGCTTCTGCCATAGGCTGGTGCATCAGCTCTGAGCCAACACAACCATGCTATGTGGGTCTTCTCCTTCCAGAGCCATGCTGAGCAGAAAACCCCATCAGAGACTCTGTGAGTATGCCGGCATCCAAGCGACCTCAAATGCCTCTAGGACAGGCCCATGTTTGCTACATGGAATAATATGGTTTGGCTGGACTTCTGGGGACCTGCCTACACCTGGTGGTCAGTGCTCTCTAGAAGCAGCAGGACTATGCTATCTTGTTGATGTTGCTGCTTGGACTGTGGGCAGGGTCTTACACCCCAGTCACCAGGTGCAGCTCTTGCTTTTGGGGTTGAGGAGTGAGGAGGGTTAGAGTTGTGTGATATCTGTACATGTGACTTCTAGAGAGGAGAGTGTAGGGTCTTCATTTTTAGGCTTGATGGTCTCCGCTGCTTCCTTGTTGACTATAGAACCATGAAAAGTCACTGTGCACAGTATACAAGTATGGACTTGGAGTGTATGTGTATGCACCTGTGTGTACACACATGCAGGCATGTATATGCGTGTGGAACCGTGTAGTTGCTGTGATGGTCCTGCAGAACCATGCTGCTTCTTGAATCTCCACTCTCTACTCAGTCTTCCTCATCTTCTGAGCTTTGAGTGAGACAGACAGTGAGTGGATGGAGGGAAAGTCCAGGAGTGGTTTCAGGTGGGAGGCTGCCTGTCAGAGGATGGGGGTGGGGGAGCTGTGGTGAGGCCGCATGCAGGGTTGCACCCTAGAAATGAGTAAGGGTTGGATGGGAAGGAGGAGGGTTGTGGTCCTTAGTGGTGGCTGAATATGACTGATACAGGATAGAAAGACCAGTAAATTAGAAAAGCATATGAAGGATGTATCATTACAAAGCCCATTTGAAACTTCTTGCCAGCTAAAAATCAAAGAATCCAGTACAACATTTTCTGTGAAAGTTTCTGTCATACAAACAATATTCCTTTTATCTGCAGATATTTTATGTTAAAAAGTAATGACCCAGATTTAAGACTTGCTTATATATGACCATAGGCAGGATATCATTACTTATTAAGTGGAGATATTCTACCTCCCTGCTTTCCTGTGAGTTAAAGCTTTGCTATATCAATCGTAACCTTGTCAGTGCCCCCCAGGAATAACCCTGTGATCTCATTTGTGTTCTTTAGCCACCCTTTAGAGATGATAGCTTCAGAATCCTCCACCAACTTCCTATACAACTCTTGTAGAAACAGTCAAGTGTGACTCTTCCAGGAGAAGCCCACACCCATGCTATTTCTCTGATTGCCTTTTCTATTTCTAACTTTGCTCCATCTTATCCTGAAATTCTGGTTTTACCTAAGTCAAGGTTCTCCAAAGATTAAGGGAAGTCCTCACACTGCTGTGGTCAACAAGAATAGAATCATGCCTCTATCCAGCACTGCCCTTCAACCATAGGTCATCTTCTTCCACAACTCAGGATGGACTACCCCCTTCCTCCTTCTGCCTCCAGGGTTTCCAGACCTTTGATGAAAGCTTGACATCAGTTTCCACAGCGCTGTCAATGAGTCTTCCTTCACCACCATCCCAGCAAAGAATAAAGTTACTTCTGAGAGAAGGGAGTCTCCTTTAGATGGCTGCCAGTCGGTCCCCCTTCATTCTTCATTCAGGCTGCCCCATTCTTCCTGAGGTAGCCAGGCAGTGTAGATGCCCACACAGCTGTGCTCTACCTTAACCTCCCCGTGTCTCGGCTGGGGATGAACAGTAGCCATGTCCTATGGCAGAGTGGATGCTCAGACTCTGCTGCCATGGAGCAGAGACTTCTGTCCTCCCTGGACATCTCTAGAGGGTATCATGAAGGGTGGGTAGATAACTGTCTCATCTATCTGAACAAGAAGAATCCTGGATGATGGCAGGATCAGTGTGTATTTCCTAGGCTGTTGGGAAGACAGTCGGCCAAGGGCTTTGTCTTTAGACACCAGCTGTACCCCTGGAGGCCAAGAGCAGCCTGTTATCTCTGCCCTTTGAGGACTCACTTCCTTCTTTTATTCTAAAGTTTTCTAAGGGCGGAGAAGTGCCTTTTTGTAGAGGCTTGAAAAGGCTCTTCCTTCTGTTTCTAATTAACTTCCTTTCAAAGCTGAGCAGGAAAAAGAGCCTCTCTGTCTGGGGGCGCTGGTCCTTGTGTCAGCCTCCTGGAAAGCAGCCCTGGCCCCTGAGAGCATAACTATAGCAAACAAGAAAATCCCAAGGAGAGGAAATGAAAGAAAACCAGTTTCCTTCTTCTTCTACTTCAAAGTTAGAGAGAAACTACTTTTCCTTTTCGTTACTGAAAACAGAAAACCCACTTTACCACTATATTTTGCTTAGAAAGGGGGATTCTTGGTGCCTGGTGTTTATAAAGCCACCTGGAAAGGGTATGGCCAGCCCAGAATCTGCCCTGGGATCCATCTTTATCCCTACTCAAGCTACAGAAGCTCCATGTCCAGGACCAAACCCAGTGACTGTGCCCTGGAAATCGTGCCCCCATCACATGCCTTCCCTCTGTACCTTCAACAGCTAATAAGAGAAGAATCAGTTATCCAATCCAGCTGATTAGGGTCAGATACGTCCTTTGTTTTCAGTGCTGCAAATGTAATTAATGGTAATTAATTCTTGATGTGTCTTTTTTTGGAGGAAATCTGGGTGCTTTTTTATTCATTTAAAGCAAAATGAATGATAAAAGAATATTGTCTCAGCCATCAAAACTCAAATTCCATGGACCTGTCTCCAAAGCATCCCTTTGCCTTCCGGGTTGTAGTTGTTTGAATGAGGATGGCTCCCATAAGCTCATAATTTTGAATCCTTAAGATTAATTGGTGGAATCATTTGGGAAGGATTAGTAGGCATTACCTTATTGAAGGAGGTATGTCACTAGGGGTAGTCTTGGAGGTTTCAAAACCCCATGCCATTCCCATCTTGTGCTTGTGGATCCGATGTAAGCTCTCAGCAACTATTCCAGGGCTATGTCTGCCTGCCTGCTGCCATGCTCCCTGCCATGATATTTATGGACTCTCGACTACCCTTTGGAACCATGAGCCCCAAATTAAATGTTTTCTTTTGTACGTTATCTTGGTCATGGTGCTTTGTCACAACAGTAGAAAAGTAGCTGAGACATAGAGCCCTGTCCCTTCTACACCATGCATTGTGAGACTTCCTGGGAAACAAGGATCCATCTTTCTTACCCCTGAACTCAAGCAACTGCCCAAAACTCACAAGTTTGGATCTGGACAGACTGAGCAGGACTTGGGACTCTGCCAAGGTCAACTCCACCTAGTGTGCAGCACACTTCATTGTCTGCCTTTCTTTGAACTCTTTTTCTTTTTTTTTTTTTTCAGACAGTGTCTCACAATGTAACCCTATCTGACTTGGAACTTGTTATATAAACTAGGCTGACTCTGAACTGAAGAGGTATCCTTGTTTCTGCCTCCCAGGAGCTGGGACTAAAGATATGTGCCTTTTAAATGAAACTAAACAGAACTTTTAATTTTTAATCAGATTGTAGGCAGAGTTTTCCTGTTCCAACCACCTGTTCCCAAATAACTGGCAGCTGCATCCCAAATAACTCACTTGGAGACTTAATGTAAATTATAAATGCTCAGCCCATAGCTCAGACTTATTATTACCTAACTCTTATATTTAAATTAACCCATATTTCTTATCTATGCTTTGCCACGTGGCTCTGGCTTGTTACATTATTTTTCTACATGTCTACTTCCTAAGGTTGGCTGGTGTCTTCTCTGACTCTGCCCTTCTTCTTCCTATCATTCTCCTAGTTTGATTGTCCCACCTATAATTCCTGCCTGGCTACCTGCCAATCACCATTTTATTAAACCAATCTGAATGACAAATCTTTACAGTGTACAAGAGGATTATTCTACAGCATAAAATTTTTCTATTTTCCCATTAAAAATTGTGTAAGTATAAAAACTACAAGTTCAGAACTAAAACAATTTCTAAAATATGTAGCTTCCATTAACAACCCAATGTGCATCTCTCTGAACACTGATCACATGATAGAATAAATAAGTATTTAGATATGCCATGTGTGGTGATTTGAATGAAACACTTTGCTCTCCCAGAAAGAAACTCTTAAAATTGAATGCTTAGCCACCAGATAGTGGAACTGTTTGGGATCATGAGGTGTGGCTTTTTTGGAGGAAGTGTGTTACTAGAAATAGGTTTTGAAGTTTCAAACATCCACACCAAATGTGCTCATTCTCTTTCTCTCCCTGAAGATCGGGACATGGCTCTCAACCACTTCTCCTGCACCATGCCTGCCATGCTCCCCACCGTGGTGATAATGTAAGTAAACTGAAACTGTAAACAAGCCCCTAAGTCAATGCTTTCTTTTTAAGGGTTGCCTTGGTCATGATGTCTCTTCGCAGTCATAGAAGAGTGACTAAGACACCAAGTCTTAGATCTGACCGTTTTAAAAGGCTAAGAGTGGTATTCCATACTAGAGACACAATCAGTTCATATTCAGCTTCCCATGGGTTAACATCAAATGTTTCTAGTGTTTAAATCTGTTTGTAAACCAGGCTACAGTGAACACATACACACATGACATTTCAGCTTGTGAATCATCTGCTCCAGTTTGAATATCCCCCACAAGCACTCCCAGTAGAAGAAAGCTGCCATTTTATTCACATCACAGTGTTTTCTGGTGCTAGCTAGAGAGTTAGGTGGAGGTGGTAGAGGTAGTATGTAGACAGACAATAGACAAGAGACATGTTAGTCCACCTACGTCTGAGCATTGCTCATCATTTCTAGTTCATAGGCAAGGCTCGAGAGTGAGGATGCCAAATTTTGGGAAGGCAATGTCCATTTCAGCATCAGGCCCCAAATTCTGCCAACTTGACTTTGTTATTTTGGTAATGCGGTGGCAAATGAAACCATCCATGTAATGAACACAAAGCTGTTTGATTTAGTTTCCATTCCTGGGGTGACAGGTTTGGGATGTGAGCAAGTTGTTGTGGCCCCAGGAAGCCTCAGTTGCCTGCCTACGTGATGTGGGAGTCCCCTCTCTGTGTTGCTTTTCTTGGTTAATGAGAAACTGCCTTGGCCTGTTGATAGGGCAGAACTTAGGTAGGCAGGGAAGACAGAACTGAATGCTGGGAGAAGGAAAGAGTCAGAGAGATACCATGGATCCACCAGAGACAATGGGAATTTTACCCGGTAAACCACTGCCACATGGCGATGTATAGATTAATAGAAATGGGTTAAATTGATATAAGAGTTAGCCAGTAAGAAGCTAGAGCTAATGGGCCAAGCAGTGTTTTAATTAATACAGTTTCTGTGTAGTTATTTTGGGCCTGGCTCTCCCTGCAACACCTAGGTACTGATGCTCAGCTCTGCTGCACATGAGGATCCAAGGTGAGATCTGCAGGTAAGCATGCCTATGTCAAGAGCCTGACAGATAAAAAGGTTCAAGTCCCCAGCTGGGCCTGGCTGATCTTGCGACCAATGGAATCTTGAGGACCCTACTGGTGTCAGTAGCTCTGCGTCCCCTGTACGTAACCACCATCCTTCCTAGGAGAGCAGAGTCTAGTGTGCTCACCCAACTGCCAGAGTTGCTACCTTGATTCTTGTATAAGATATGTTCTTTGAGCCACCTGAGTCTGCCCTACCAGGCACTTTGTATCCCAGAAGTCAGCCTCTGAGCCTGCTTCATGCTGCAGGCTAGCTGTTGTTGTTTTTTTCATCTTTTTTGCCTTTATTTGCAACTTCTAAGGCCAGTGTTCTCCAATGACTCACAAAATCTGTCCTCAGGCCAGTGATAGCCCATATGATATTGTTTCAATCTATAGGAAGATGAGTGCCAATGATAACCCATATGATGTTGTCTCAGTCTATAGGAAGATGAGTGCCAGTGATAGCTAATATAATATTGTCTCAGTCTATAGGAAGATGAGTGCCAGTGATAGCCCCTATGATATTGTCTCAGTCTATAGGAAGGTAAATGCCAGTGATAGCCCATATAATATTGTCTCACTGTATAGGAAGATGAGTGCCAGTGATAGCCCCTATGATATTGTCTCGTTCTATCAGAAGATGAATGCCTATGATAGCCCATATGATATTGTCTCAGTCTATAGGAAGATGATAGCCCCTATGATATTGTCTCGGTCTATAGGAAGATGAACGCCAGTAGTCATTCCTTTGTCATGAAGTCAATGCCTATTGCATGGGGCAGCACTGGGCTTCACAATGCTCCTGCCCCTCCCCAAGGAAGGTCAGCAGGGCTGGCCACTTGCTTTCTGTTTGGGGGTTTTCATTAAGAGGAAAATTGACAATGCTGGAGCAGGAATTCATGGACACTCTACACACAAAGGGATGTCTCTGGCCCCCTCTTCTAAACTTGGGGAGGCATTGGAAGCAAAGTGACTTCCTTCAGGGATGGTTAGAGAAAGCTTGGGCCTGTTTCCATGGGTAGCGTGAGGGCCTCCAAGGGAGCAAAATTCTGGGTAGAGATGGGGAAAGTCAGAGATAGGGAGATACACACAGAGAGATTCACACAGACACCAAGAGAAACTGAAAGACAGAGACAAAAAAGACACAGATACAGAAAGACAAGGCAGAGTAACACAGACACAAAGGAGGGAGAGAAGATGAGGGAGAAGAAAGCATCTTACAGAGTAAGGATGTCATGAAGGTTATGGACCAATCTGCATCTTCAGAATCTCAGAATTCAAGATCATCCAAGGTGAACAGATTGGCTTCAATCTAGTCTGTCAGTTTCTTTATAGAAAGAACTTTAAATGGGCTTGCAGATGGGGAGTGGGCAGGACTTGAGGACTGACATCAAGTAAAGGTCTCTGAGCCGACCACCTCAGGGCTGTGCTAATCTGAGGAGCTGAGAAGGGTAGGGCCAGGCAACCCTCAGCCTCCAGGGTACAGACCTGCACATACCTTGTTCCTTAACTTGCAGGTGGGGTTGTTAGACAATAAATGTTCATTGTTACAGCCACCTACCTGTGGTTCTTTGTCTTATTGGCCACAGGAGTTCCGTTTGCAGAGATCCCCACCCCTGGCCACAGGATCTCAGAGGCGGAGAGCCCCACCCCGGCCACAGGAATCTCAGGCCAGCTTCCCTTCCTTGTGCTCAGGACTCTGAAAGGTAAGTTGAGGCTGGGTTCATTACCTACAGTGTACGTTATAAGGTTGGTGAGACAGGAGCAGTGCTGGCTCCAAGCCTAATTTTTTTCTCACCTTACAGTGGAGCATAGGCAGTTAGGCTGTTCTTTTGCGGGGGAGAGTGCTGGTAAAACAATGTCTCTCTCCATAACCCTGGCTGTCCTGGAGTTGTCTAGACCAGACTGGCCTTGAATTCAGAGATCCTATTGCTTCTCCTGAGTACTGGGATTAAAGATATGTACCACCATGCCTAGCTAAGTTAGCATGTTCTTAGTTGGAACAAATCTAAAATGTAGTTTATTCTATCTGTGAGAGATTCCCCCAAGCCAGATGCCATGGAAGAGGAGGAAAGATCTAGAAAGGAACTGAGCCAGGCACATATGAACAAGAAATAAAGTTTGCTGACAGCACTTCTGTGTGTCAAAATATGTCACAATGCATTACATGGAACAGGGTAAACACTGCGTAGAAGACTCAGGCCAACATGAGAGAACTGAGCTGTGAACTACAAGATATAGCTTTAAAACTATAAAGTATCAACTAAAATTCATCAGCAAATCCACAGCTAGAGATTAATTAGCCTACTCCATAAACTCATAATCAGCTGATTAAAACACAGTGATAGATTAGTTAAATGCGTAGTTATCACTTTTAAAGTATTATTTACATAGAAACCAGTGACCCAGAAAAGCAAAAGTACATAGTCTTTTAAACATTCATGGAAATTTTGCCAATGCCAATGAGCAACAACAAAAAAGTATAGACAGATTACATAGCACAATACAGAATTTTAATTAGCCAGAAAAAGAAAAACAAAATTCATTCATATACTTAATAACTATTGCATTGAGTTGACAAGGAATAAAGATTAGCACATAGGCAAAGTAGGTTTATCCAAACCATAATCTTTAGTTACCTATGAATATAGTCAAAGCATCTCTGAGAGGATTATTTATAACTATATTGTATTCAAGAGACACAGAGTGACTGAAAATAAGTAGACTAAGCTTGTGCTTTAAAGAACAGGAAAAAATGGCAAAATGGACACACTACAAAGAGAAGGTTTCTAAAAACAAAATGTAACTATACCCAATCAATAAAACAGAAGACTAGTTCATAAAAAATATGAAAAAAATAGAAAGATGCTGTGCTCTGCCAAAACATAATTCTCTGTTCAAATGTTCTAACACCTCTGCTTTCAGACACAGTTAAGAAGACTGGGGTTACCCTCCGGCCTGATTTCTAAAGTACCAGGCAATGGCACTGGAGAACAAAAACAAGGAGGCCCCGATCCTCAGTGTACTTTCTGCAACCGTTTCTAAGCTTCAGCAGAGGAAGGCTCATTCAAGTGAGCAGGCAGTCTCACTAAGCCAGGGAGGTGCTAATCGAGGCAGGCCAAGAAAAACAGAGGGCACAGGAGGCTAAAGAAGACAGGAGAAGTGGGTCCCTCAGCATGAAGGTGTCTGCCACTTTAATACCTGCACAGGGTAAGCCCAGTGCCCATCTTACCAGTCAGAGGGGTTTTGCCTCACAGGTACATAGGTTTTCTGAAGCTGTCAGAAAAACAAAACAAAACAAAAACCTATGGAGCAAACGGTTTAAATAAAACAAAGATTTCAGCCCAGAGTTCTGGTGTCTGGTGTCTAGAGACTGACAAGAAGAATAGGCAAGGCTGGTTCCCCTGGAAATAAGGGATCTCACCTCCTAGGCCTGCCCCTGCCCCTGATGGCTCTGACCCTTGGCCTGCAGGAGCACCAGCTGATGACAGTTTGTGTTCTTCCATAGGCATCTGCATCCTGGCTCACGTTGTCTAAGACCCAACCTCATGACCTCTTATGAACTCAGTTGTTACAAAGACCCTATTTTCAAATACATTCTGACTCCCAGGCACCTTGCATCAGGATTTCAACAAAGAAGTGAGTAGAGATCAAATGCAGTCCCAGTAGCAGAAGTTCAGAATTGTCACTAGGCTGCATGCTGTCTGATCCCACTTTGGAGGGCTTCAAAGCAAAAGCAGACGAGCCAAACTATTTCCGCATAACTTAAGCCCAGAGCAAAGCCTGGGATGTTTATAGGAAGACGGCCAGTACCTTACTCCGCACAGTCTACAATGCTGAGAGTCAACCAGAAACTGGCAAGCTGCAAAGAAGGAAAATGTGACTCATAACATATCTCCAAATGACACAGATTCCACAGACAATGACATCAAAACAGTGTGACCACATTTCAAAACACCAGAGGATAGATGGCTTAAACAGGCGTGTAGAAGCACGGGAGATTTTAGAGACCAAAACTAAACTTGGAGTGGATGTGATGGACACAAAACAGATGTTCCAGAGAGTAATTGCTGCCCTGGGACTTGTAATGTAGGAATCCATCCAAAATGACACAGGTAAAGAAAAAGAAGTGTGTGTGTGTGTGTGTGTGTGTGTGTGTGTGTGTTTAGTATGAAAAGTGTAGAAAGTTTGGAGTATCCTAAGTGTGTTGTATCACTGTTTCCTCTAAATTGAAACATTCTCTCCTAAGTTAAGGAAACTTAACTCCTTATGTTAAGGCATAGGGAAACGAATAAGCTGCCAGACTCATGAGCCCCTCCTTAAATAATAACAACAGTAATTGCTGAGGAGGGGGAACTGTGTTAAGTAGGATTTCCAAAGGATGGAAATTATATAAATATTCAAAGAAATAATAGCCTACTTTTTCAAATTTGATGAAAACACACCCAAAGATTTGTGATCCTCAACAAATTTCATACATGAGAAACAAGAAAAGGATAGAAGACTGGTAGGTACATCATGATACCTGTATGCATGCATGTAAGTATGCATATAAATATGTATATGTTTACTTTGAGACAGGTTCTCTCTATGTGGCTCTGGCCATCCTAGAACTTTCTATGTGGACTAGGCTAGTTTCAAATTCACAGAGCTACACCTGCCTCTGCCTGCTGAGTGCTGGGATTAAAGACATGTACCACCATGCCTGGAACAGATACCTGTTTTGTTTTGTTTGTTATTTGTTGAGACAGGGTCTCTCCATGTAGTCCTGGTTGTTTTGGAGCTTCTTAAGTAGACCAGGCTGGCCCCGAACCCCTGCCTCTGTCTCCCAAGTGCTGGGATCAGATAGATGTCTTCAAAGCCAGGAATAAAGAGAAAAATCTTAGTAAGAACAAGTAAGTCCCATTATATACATGAATGCATGTAAATTGACAGCAGGCTTACCGCCCAGAGCTAGGAGACAACAATGCATAATCTTTAAAGTACCAACATTAAAAACCCATCAGTACCAAGTTTGGTGGCACACACCTTTAATCGCAACACCCAGAAAGCAGAAGCAGGTAGACCTCTGAATTTGAGGCCAGCCTGGTCCACAGAACTAATTTCAGGATAGCCAGGGCTACATAGAAAAACGCTGTCTCAAAAACAGATATAGATAGATAGATAGATAGATAGATAGATAGATAGATAGATAGATAGATAAAAATAAATAATAATCCACCAGCTAAACTGGGTATGGTGGTGCATGCCTTTAATCTCAGCACTCAAGAGATTGAGGCAGGAGACTATGAGTTAAAGGCCAGCCTGGTCTCCATAGAGAGCCCTAGGCTAGCCAAGACTGCATAGTGAGACTCTGTCTCAAAACAAACAAACATCAATTAAAATATTTTACTTGCAAAGAGAAGAGCAGGACCTTGGGCAATGACTCAGTCAGTAAGGTGATTGCTGTGCAGTCGTGAGGATCTGAACTCAGGTCCCCAGAACCCACATAAAAAGCTGGAGATGGAGGCACCAGCTTTAATCCTAGTACAGGGGAGGTATAGATGAGCAGCTGAATCCCTGGAGTTTGCAGATCAGCCGATCTATCCATATTGGTAAGCTCCAGATTCAGTAAGTCTCTAAAGACACCTAGTGTCAAGCTCTGGCCTTCACATGCATGTACACATGAGCACATTTGAGAGCATTACACACACACAGTAGTGATTTCTTCAAATGTTAAAAAGCTGTAATTCTAGCCAGGTGGTGGTGGTGCACACCTTTAATTCCAGCACTCAGGAGGCAGAGACAGGCAGATCTCTTGAGTTTGAAGCCAGCCTGGTCTGTAAAAGCTAGTTCCAGGACAGACTCCAAAGCTACAGAGATACCCTGTCTTGAAAACAAACAAACAAACAAACAAACAAAGCCATAATTCTAAAAGCATATACATTATGAGGGAGGCTAAAGACCTTCATGAGAGAATGTAAACTTAAACGAGGAGCTGAAGAGCATCAGAGATGGCATGCATGAGGGTGAGTGAGCAAACAGGAAAGATCTCACTACCTAAGCCTTTATAGGAAGGTAACCAATAGCTTCAAGCCAAAATGGAAACACTGTAGGTGAGGTTTAGCTGTGTAAGTAATACAGCAGCAATGTCAACAGGGCAGGAAAGGAGATGCCGGGTAAAGGACCTGTTTTTAGACTATTCATTAATGAGTCCTGGGATGCCTAGGGGCAGTCATGAGTTGGAGGAGGATATAATAGCCTCTGAAACAAATGCAAAACAGCACAGCAGCTGAGATCTGTCTGTTGCACTGCCTCGCAGGGTTTCTGGAATAGTGACCATACATATGAAACCAGGCCACCACTGCTGTGTTCTTCACAGCCCAACCTGTTACCACCTGCACCTCTCCTTCAGCTGGAGCAACTCGCTAACAATGTTTCTTCTCTACTCAAAGTCCCAAGAGACCTCCTATTCTCAGGGGGCCAAAGTCACTCCTAACACAGAGGGTTCTTCATGAGTTTAACAAAATACCTAACTGAAAGAAAAGAAGAGAGGTTTATTTTGGCGCACAGTTTCAGAAGGTTGCAGTCCATCGTGCAGGCAGAGAAAGGTGCAGTAGCTCTTTGATGGCAGCAGCATACATGGGCAGCAACCTGGTTACAGACAGGAATCAGAACCCGCAGTGAAGGGAAGAAGTGGGTATCGTCTTCAAAGCCTACCTCCACCAGCCAGGATCCACATTCTAAAGTTCAACAACCTCCCCAAAACACTCCCACCACCTGGGAGCAACAGGATTCTATGGGGAGCGGCATGTTACAGCCAAACCTCACAGGCATGGCATGATTTTCCCTGCCTACTTCTTGTCTGGGAAGGTTTGATAAGGGACACAGGGTCAGAACTAGACTTGCAGGCATAAACCTCTTTCTGCTGCACTGCCTTGCAAATTCTTTGGAATGGCCAGGCCAGTGCCAATTTCTAGAACCCCAAAGCTAGAAGCAGCCAAAGGCTACCACAAGCACCTCGAAAAGGGCACTCTGTGAGGTAGTCTGTGCTCTGGGACCTGCCAGATGGCTCTCTTCCCACCTATCCCAGCCTTGTGCCTATACCTCAAAGGTCCTGCTGGTACCTGGCCATACTGGTCTACATGCACTTGAGACTCTACGGTGTCAGTGGGTGTTTTTATTCTTATCTGGACTCAGATGTCCCTGGAACTGCTAGCCCCACTACCATCCTCCAGTGAAGGCCCCTGGCCCTCTTCCTCTAAGGTTCTGCAGGCCCATATTATTCCAGTAGTAAGCGAGGGGAGTTCTTCTGTAAAGCTTCAGAATCCACTGTGGTGATATGTTGGTGTTTTAACAAATAAAGCTTGCTTGAAGATCAGAGTGCAGAGCTAAGCCACTAGAGGCCAGGCAGTGGTGGCTCACACCTCTAATCCCAGTACTTGGGAGGTAGAGACAGGAAGGGATATGGCTGGGCAGAGAGAGGAATATAAGGCATGAGGAAACAAGAGCCCAATGTAGTCTGAGGTTTGGTAGAGACAACTGCAGTCTGAGGATGCAGCCTAAGGAGACAGACGGAGGACAGGATTGCCCCCTTTTGTCTGAACACTGGTAGAGATAAAAAGTCTCTCTAGTGGCTGGCCGCACTGCTTCTCCGATCCTTCAGCTTTCATCCCTGAATATCTGACTCCAGGTTTTATTTATTAAGATCAATTAGAATTCATGCTAAACTCCACTGTGGTGGTCAGAACAGAATCACATGTTCGTACTCAGTGTCCTCCTCTGCCCTGATGCTGAGTTTTACCTACACTGAAGTAACACCAGCAACTTATGGTACAGATGAGGTAATACCCAAAGCCCCTAACCCGAGGAATAGACTAGATCGAGGCCTGAGGGCTCTAGGAAAGAAGGCACACGAGTTCTTAGAGGGCTTCATCCAGGGATAGGGCATGCACAAGAGGACCAGCAGCTGCCTGTCGGGTGGGCCAGGCCACCTGATACCCAAGTCGCCATCAAGAGGTTTCAGGTACAGTGTTCATCTGTGATTCCCTGGAGATAAGTGGCATGTCTTAACATGACCTCTGCGACCCAGGCACAGCAGAAGACCTCGGGGGTTTGAGTTCCTGACAGTCACTGTCCGTCTCGAGACCCTCTCTGCACCCGTGTCCAAATATGACATGCGTAGCCCTGAGACAAGGTGGGGGCAGTGTCAGCTTTCTGCATGTCCTTGCTAATAGTTGCCCTGGTCTATCCTTACAATCAATCTGTTGACTCGAGAGGTCCATAATTACACCCATTACCAAACCACAGAGTGAGGAACCTTCCCAGTGTTTCACAATTCAACAGCTCTAAGCCAGACTCCACCCTGACTGTGCACAAGTGCTTACAGAAACAATGTGGAACCTTGCTGACACAAGGACCCTAAGTCTGGTTTCATGGGCAGCCAAGTCTTGGAGTCCATGGGTAAAATGAGCCCTAGTCTTTCACAACGACATCCTCAACTCCAGGTACCTGAGAAGGAGATATAGACATATCCTACCATAGTCTGTTGAGCCTGGTATGCTAAGAAGATGTGGGGACAGTGCCTAGAACCTTACAAATCCCCTTGACTGGCTCTTTTTTTTTGTTTGTTTTGCTTTTGCTTACTGTCTTATTATATGGAAGCCACTTGAAACCTTGGGAATGCAGGGGGTCTTGTCCCATCATCACCCTATGGAGTTTACCAGGTCTCTCAGGCCACAGTTGCACCAAGAGGTGAGAGACACTCTTGGCCCTCAGATAAGTGGAGTATGAGAATGACTGACTCTGCCTCCCGGGACACTCCTGGGATATACCCCCACTTAACTGTGCGTGACCTGCCTGGGTTTCCATGGCTTTGAGTCACTGACCTGAGTATGTCCAGGGTCCTGCTTGGGAGGCTACCTGAGACCCAGTCCAGACAGTCCCTCCATGGGGAAGGCTTTCCATTTCTCTCTGGTCATTGAGCAGGTCTGATCTTTTCCTGAACATGTAATGCTGCATCCTGCTCAGACCTGCTACTCCTGTCCTGTAGGAAACTGAACTTTTCCAGCTCAGAGACTTGTTGTGTATGGATGGAGTCCACCTGGACAAGATTCACTCTGGGAGGTCTCTCCTGGTCTTTCAGGTAGGGTGTAACCAAGAACAGGTGTCAGAGTCCTTAAGTGCTGGAGCAGATAAATCTGATGAAAACAAGAACACACATGTGCATTGTCTCATACAACAATTTGGAAGAAAACCACTGCTCAGGACCTGACAGGCTTCTCCGCTGGTGCAGGGTCCACTAGACTCCTCCACCTACCAAGACCACACCAGGACTACTCCAGTCCTGTTTCCCGACCACAGGACTGAGCCCTGCTACTCACCCTTCTCTCCTCAGTGGTCTCAGTGGCTCTGTCTGACATAAGGGGGTGGAATACCTAGAACTGTGGTACATGTTGTAAGTTCAGTCTATCTTCCCAGGAAGTAAAGAGAACAGAATTGTGCTACCAGCCATGTGTGAGTTCTGCCTTATTTTAATCACCAGAACTTTATAACTCTAAGCTATGAAACTGGTGTGGTTCTAGAGTTACAAGCTCTGACCATTTGGGGATGATGAGGCTGAGTTAAGTTTGCCAACCCTGGAGACGATGCATCCTGCAGGTGCTATTCTGGGCCTGGAATTCCACAGGATGGAGTCCTGAATTTAGAACTGAAGACATCATTGTTCAGATAAAGAAAGTAACACTTGGACTCCAAGATCCAAGTTGAGCAAACATGGGACAGCACAGCCTAGCTCATTCACCCTTTGGAGAAGGTACACAAATATGTTTACAAACACACACATGCATGTTTGCCAAAGCAGGTAGTGTGTGCATCTATGTGAATATTTAGGGACAAGTGGAAGGAAAAGGTTGTCCCACATAGTCTTCCTTTGCTATGGTGGGCCTTAGGCACATCCTAAAATTGGGAGGAAACAATTAAGGCCACCCTTCAGGACCTACCCCAAAAAATTTATTGAGATTGTACAGGGGTCTGATTTGTGTGGGCCTGGTCACTAGGAAACAGATGGCCCATGGCCAGAGAGTCTTCTGATCAAAGGGTGGCCAGGGAACCTTGTGAGAAAGTTATGTGCTGACACGTCTAATCTTGGACGTCTGAGCTTGCTTGATCCAAGCACAGACTGTGCTCCAGACCACTTCCTGCTAGCACATAATGGATAATCAAGGCGAATGAGTCCTACTATCACTGGGGGTGGGGAAGAGATAATATATGTAGGTCCAGTAGACCTCTGACCATCTAGCCAGAGTGTCATGATGCTTCTCCCACTTTCAGAGCCTTCCAGAGGGGAAAGGGGAACCAACCTAACCATATCCCACTGGCTTGGGGAGTTCTAATCTTGGTCCCGCCTAGGTTTGCCACTCTCCTTTTGCAAACTAGGTTTCTGAAGAAGTGAGAGCAACTGGAAGAGAGGCTGTGCACAGAAAGAAATCTGGGTAGCCTGAGACTGCTCATGTCTCCACTGAGGAGCTTTATCCAAAGCCTGCCTCCTCTGCCCTGATCATTTAGACATTTTTACCTCAGTCTTCCAGGTCCATTCTGAGTCCCAGATCTGACTGCCACATGCCACATGGAACAGCCTGGATCTTCTCTGAGTATCCACCCTCTTGGACCACATGCAACAGCCTGAATCCTCTCTGAGCATCCACCCTCTTGGACCACATGGACCAGCCTGGATCCTCTCTGAGTATCCACCCTCTTGTTTGCTGAGCCCACTGACTCAGCCTGTAGCAGACACACAATGGCCAGATTTTACAAATCTAGTTTCCACTGGCAGATGAGTCAGGAGTCTAGGATAACTGCCTCTCTCTCATAGAGGGAAACCCAAATACTCTAATAATAACACTCTTAGATTATAAAGAAGTCAGACACACACCCAAAACCCCCACACTGAGGAGGCTGAAGCAGGAGGATCATGAATTTGAGGTTAACTTGGGTTATGTAGTGAGAAACAAAAAAATAAAACAAAGTAAGGAAAATGTATTTTTATTACATAGAAATCTTAAAGTTACAAACAAACCTAAGAGTAAATGTGGTGAGCATTTGCGTAAAAATAACAGAGAAAATATGGCTTTTGAAAATGAAAATCTCTTTTACGCAATATGAACAATTCGGCAGCAGAAATGTAACCATTGCCCTGCATCTCAGATGTCTGTCTCCCCACAGCCAAGAATGTAAACTTGAAAGCCTACTGTTTGTCCTTCAGCATCTCAGTCTCCTCCTGTGTTGCTGATGAAGTGTAAGCTGGCAAGAGCCTTCTGAAAAGCATTTCAGTTACACAGTCTAAGAGTCCCGTCTGGGGAAAGCTCCCTGGAATCGTTAGCTCGACGTCCTGATGTCCTGAAGAGTAAACATTACATTAAGTAGAATGGAAGGGCACAATGACACCAAGCCCCATGTGGCACCAGGAGAACCAGACAAGAATGTAATTATGCTAATCAAGCAAAGGAGGGAACAGCCCTGAGACAGTTCTGATGAAACTCTGAGCAGCCTAAACTACAGCTCATCAGGCCCAGCTGGGAAGAAGGAGTTAGGGGAGTGTTATATTTCCCAGTTGATACTCTTCTATACTTCTTGAATTTCCTGCATAACCACGTAGAACTATCACTGTAACAAAGATAATATTTTATCTTCTAAAACCTGGGGAAGGTGACCACTGTGGATGCCCAGTTCTGGACAAGGCTTTGGAGTGCTCCCTCAGTGCTGGTCTTGGTAGTTCTGGGAATCTGCTGTCCTTCCTTCCCAGAGAGCCAGTTATGGGAGCGAGAGATACCAGGGCCAGCAGAGCCAGCTGTATCTCAGGCATTCCCTCCACTGCTGTGGGTGTTGTGGGATGTTTGACCACACTGTGTGAAGATGTGTCTCTGTCCTTCCTTCTGACGGGTTTAATAAAGAGCTGACCAGCTAATAACTGGCAGGAGAGGACAGGCGGGACTTCCGGGAAGAGATAAGAACTCTGGGAACGAATATGGCATAGGGATTTGCCAGCGAGACACAGAGGAAGTTGGACATACAGTACTGAGGAGAGGTAATGAGCCACGTGGCAGAACTTAGATTAATATAAATGGGTTAATTTAAGTTTGAAATTAGGCTAGTTGGGAACAAGCCTAAGCTACAGCCAAGCTTTCATAATTAATAAGTATCTGTGTCATTATTCGGAGCTGGTGGTTCAAAGAAAGTCCAGCTACCTGAGTTCCTAGTAAGCTGTTTGACCCAGCCTGTTCACTATCCCAGGGCAAGAGTTTCTCAAGGGACCTTTAATGTGGCTGCTAGGGACTTGTTCTCACCTATTTCTGCCACCCCCTCCAAGATGATTTTGTCGTCTTCACAGGAAACACTTGCAGCCAAATTTCCAGTTACTTGGATTGGAATCATTAGACCGGGATAATGAAGGTCAGTGAGGCTAAGACAAATCAGGAGCAGGGTGGAGGTGGGGTACAAGCAGGGGACAAGCTATACACTCTCGGTTCTGCCCTCTCTCAACCCTCTTCTCTGTCCTGGGTTGAGTGAGGCTCTGGGCGTTCTGATTGGAGATAATTAAGCCCCAAGTGGCAGCATGGGCTGGTGGTGGACATTGCAAATGTCCAGCACTGAGGTTCTGCTCAAGTAGAGCTGCGGAAAGATACAAATAAAACAAGATAAAAAAATGCACTATTGGACTGACCTCCCACTAAGAGGTTATCCCAGCAAGACAAAATCCAGCTCACACAGAAGCCTCTCACCAAAGCCTAGTGTCTACTGGATGCTTACAATGTTTCTGACACCCAGCTGGCTCTGAAGGAACTTGTAGTTTATGGCTATTTGATACTGGAAGTTCAGGTATCATTGCCTCTGACACTGAGCCTAAGGGGTGGAGACCTCCCATCATGGCCCAGGTTCTGGGCCTTTCTGTAGTTGTTTTTTGTTTGTTTTTACTCTTTGGGTCCCACCACCCAGCTCCCAAATAAATACACAGAGACTTATTCTTACTTATGAATGCCCAGCCTTAACTTGGCTTGTTTCTAGCCAGCTTTTCTAACTTAGATTATCCTGTTTCTCTTTAACTATGTTTTGCCTCTGGACTTTTAACCTTTATTTATTCTATATATTTTTCTTTCCTTCTTACTCTATAGCTGGCTGTATGGCTGTAAGGCTGGGTGACTGCCCCCAGCTCCCTTCTCCTTTTCTCATGCCTCCCTGCTCTCCTTTTTTTTCTAGCCTAGATTTCTCCACCTATTTATTCTCTCTGCCTGGCATGCCTGCGTATTTCTCTCTCCTGCCTAGCTATTGGCGATTCAGCTGTTTATTAGACCTATCAGGTGTTTGAGGCAGGCAAAGAAACACAGCTTTACAGAGTTACACAAATGCAACATAAAAGAATGCCATACATCTTTGCATAATTAAACAAATATTCCACAACATAAACTAATGTAAAGCATCTTAAACTAATATTCCACAATGCCTTTCAGTGGGGTAAACAGCAGCTGTGGTTGCTCTTATTCAGGAAGACAGAAAAGATTTCATTTTACCAAGGGAACCCCTTGCAGAAGTCTGGGGCAGCTTACCCCAGTCACCTGACTATATGTTAATGTATGGCTTCTTGCAGACCTGGTGGCATATGCCTAGGTCCTTGGCTCTGGGGAATGCATTATCTGGGTGGCACCAGATCTCTGACCTAGCTGGGCATGGGTCCCCACTGAAGTCACTGTTGGGGGCCTCAAGGCTACCTGGAGTTGAGCAGGTAACACCCCAACCAACAGTGACTGTACCCTGATGTCCAGCACAGAGAGCCTTCTGGGAGGGCAGTCCATTTCCAAAACTTTTCTATGTCCTAGGGCATAGAGAAGATGCTACTCTATCAGGGAGTTTGCTGGAAGCAACCTGAGCACCCCCTTGATCTGAATGCATCATGGGGCATAGCCAGCTGTCGAGGCCTCAGAAGCCCAGAACTCTGAGATTCTATTACCACAGGGAAGGAGCTGTGGTGTGGAGGAAGCTGAACAGCTTCTGCCCTAGGGAAGGCCCCTAGGCCTCCAGATGAGCTTGAGTCTGCAAAACTGAGCCTTCTTCACCTTGCTTCAACCTTACCAGATGTCTCCCCCTATACTCACTTTTCACACAGCGTTCCACAAGGACTATCTCAGATGCTCTCTGCCCAGCCTGTGTTTCCTGTAGGAACTACCTTCCTCCACCCAATTCTCCTGCTGGTGTCTGCCCTTTGCGCTTAAGATATGAGATGGTTCAACCTCCATGTTCTCTATGCTCTCTTAGCCCTTCCCCGTGCCCTTGTTTTACAACTTTGATTAAAACCAGTAGCACACAAAATTATTCTGAAGACATGCTTGGAAAGCCACTTGGTAAATAGGCTAGACTTTTCCCTCTTGGATTTGTAAATCCAAATTTGCATGAAAGGTTTGCACAAATATTGCTTGATATTGAAAACGACAGTTCCTTTCCGTCCACAAGTTCAGTCTCGTGAGTAGCAGAGTCACACACTTCATTTATTGGGGTGACTCTCGGGCAGGGTGATGAGGTGAACTTTTCACAAACCCCAGTGTGTAGAAACCTCCAGATATGCTGGGGTAGGGCTCATTACCTCAAATTCACTTCCCTTTGGCTTTGAAGCAGCTGACACACCAGCAATGGCATTGTAACTCACTTGTGCTCAGGGTAAGCTCCTAGGTGGTGATAGTTGTGAGGACACAGCTTTGTGTGTTTGTGAACCCGTGTTGGCTTTTCTGTCCAGGCCTTAGAAGGATCTGTAAAATACCAAAGTGTCTTAGTACAAAGTGGACAGATACCTGTGGAGAGCTGGCAGCTAGTAGTTCACAAACAACCTCCACTGCGGCAGAGCTCTGTGCATCAGAGAGGGGGCGTGCAGAAAGCATGGGCCTGTTTGGGGACTGAGAGCATTCTGTGCATCAGAAGCAGTGATCCAGCCGCAGTATGATGCACACAGACTGTGTGAAGAAAATTCTCTCAGTCTCTACATGTGTGTGAAATCTGCATGGAGGAGGTTGAAGAGATAGATTGGCATATTCTCTGTCATCTAATGTTTTTTGTTTGTCCTAAAGCAGACCCCATTTCCTAAGCAAGACCCTAGGCTCACAAGGAGGCTGGTTTGTATATGCCCTGGTCTACAGTTCAAGCAGTCTGCCCATGTGCTGAGAGACCTCAAACAGGGCAGGATCAGCAGCGCCCAGTTCTGGGCCCCAGAACCACCTTCTACCCAGGGTCCTCTGCTCTTCCCCCTTCCCCTTCTGCCTGCAGTTGGCTGAAGAGCACCACACACACCACAGACCTCCTTTCACTTCTGAAGAGGGGAGAGGGACGATTACCAGCAACCATAGCAAAGACAACCACAGAAACAGGAAACAGGACAAGCCTGCCCCTCTGCACGGTGGAGCACCATGTAAGAACAGCCAGCTCAGGGGCCACAGCTAAGAGGTGATGCCAGCTAACCCAGTGAAGAACACACACAATGGGCTTCTTTCTGAAGAATTCGTGAAGGCAATTGTCCCCTTCCTCTGCCTGAGCCAGACCCAACTGGAGATCACCACCACAGGCAGAAGTGGGAAGGTGGAGGGTCCTTGTGGAGGGCCCTCCATAACTACGCCTCATTTAGCCTCAAAGAGCAGAGTACACACTACTACTGGAGGTCTGGAGCCTTCTCTGTTGGAGGTGGCACAGCATGGGACACCAACATGAGCAAGCAGCATGGGTAGCTTGGATGTAGGGATGGACGCCAGGCAGCGTCTCTTCATCTTGGAGATAAGGGCACTGCCCTACCCGCCTCTGACAGATAATGACAAAGTGCTTTGAAAAGCTTCAAGCCCACAACTTAATGAGACAGGCGTGGCCACGGCACAGCCTTGCTCTTTGAAAGTTCTGAGAGTTGATTTTTATCAACTGATGAACTCTTCCCAGAGCCTCAGGCCTGAGTAAGGGAGGATACTAGGTGTGGGATGCAGGACCCAAGGACACAGGATGCTGGATACTGGGCAGAGATGAGTCCTCATATAGCTGGCCCAATTGTGTTCAACCTTCCTACACTGGGCATCCAGTGGAACAAGGGAATTTGAGCAGAGAAACTGCTGCTCCAGCCAGAGGGACCCAAGCTCAGGCTGTTCCAAAAATTGACAGTAAGAAATGGGAGGTGGAAACAGACTGAGAAACTTGTGTCTAGGGGCAGAGGTTGAACCAGAGAAGACATGTCAGGCTGGCTGCATGTAAGGAGGGTGTTGGCTCCCTCTAAATGGTTTCTGCTTTGTCACTTGGATGAGGACAGGCTTTCACACATGTGGGTTTGTAGTATGGCAGTTTCCTCCAGGTTGGAAATAGCATTGCTGTCTTGAAGCAGAGAAGCTGTGGCCACCTGCTCTGGATCCTCATATTATTTCCTATCATGGAAGGAGGCAGAAAGTCATGAGGGTCAAGAAAGCTTCATGGAGACCTCCCTAAATGCCTCCCCTCTCTGATACTATGTAGGAAGCAAACATTTGCCAGAGGTGGTTTCTCTGCTGCTTATCCCCTGTGCTCCTGTGAATAACCCTAGTAAACTAATTGATTCGCCGAGCTGCTCTTGGATGGAACTGTCTTTAGTCTGTCTGGACTCTGGGAGCAAAAAGATGTTTCTCTATGTGTCCCCAGGAAGCCACATAACAGTCTTTGTGTTCTTTCTTGATGTCAATGCCCTTGGTTCAAGGTTGAGAGCCCACAGCAGCATAGGGGTGAAAGGGACGGTTTCAAGGGACAGAGACAGGCCTGGACACAGGATCAAGGAGTGAAAATCCACTCCCAACCCAGGTTGCCTCCCAGGCCTCAAGTCCCAGCCTCTCCATGCAGCCCAAGCTGTTGTCCAGTGTTTTGCTGGATCCTGTCTCCATGGGCTGATAATGTACCCACATGACTGAGTGGGGAGGGTAGAAACAATAGCATAGTTTTCTGGAAACTTCCATCCAACTCTGTCTCCATCACCTGGGAAGCTACACTCCCTACACCTAAACAGGATGAAGCAGAGGATATGGACTAAGCCAACCTCAGCTGGTTTGCTCAAAGGTGAGCCTGGGTTGTGAGAGACAGTGGAGCCTGTCCTTGTTGGAGCCTTCCTCAATATGACTTCAATGGTGGTAATGGCTGTATTTGCAAACATTTCCCCAGATACAGCTGTGGACACTGATCTGCAAGTCCTTTCCTGGAACTCCCTTTCTTCTTCCTCACCCTCTCTCAGATAAAGGAGGAAGGAGGTTAGGTGAGTGAACTGGTGGGGAAGGAGTCCCCATAGTGAGGCGAGTCCATCCCATCTCTGTCATGTCTGTGGCTGTGACATGGTTCTGTTTAGGGTAAGCAAAGTTTGCCCTGTTTTTTGCAGTCAAGAATCCTCAATATCAGCAACTCCAAAGGACTTGAGAAGTTCAAGGCTAGCCTGGACTACAGATCCTGTAGGAGAGAGAGAGAGAGAGAGAGAGAGAGAGAGAGAGAGAGAGAATGGGAGAGAGAATGGGAGAGAGAGAGAATGGGAGAGAGAGAGAATGGGAGAGAGAGAAAGGGAGAGAGAGGAAGGACATAAAAGATTACACATCAAATGAGTCAATTTGTAGGAAATTCCAGAATAGGAAAATACACAGAGAAAGGGGGAAAGGGGGCGCTTATTGTTTCCTGGGAATAGGGTTCTTTGGAGGAAGTAGGTGCTAAAGATAAATTACTCTAGAAGTCAGACGTTCTAGACTGTGCTGTCACACCTATGAACAGACTAACGGCCACTGGATCTTGAGTGGGAGAGTGGTCGGGGATGTGAACCACATCTCAAGAAAGCTGAAAAGAACAGAGGCTGTGTACCAGGCATGGCATACAGAGAAAATGATGCATTTGTTCTTGAAGCCATTGTGTTAAAGAAGACAGGGCTCTGTAGGGAACCAGAGAAGTATCATCAGAACAAGCTGGGGCTCAAGAAAGAAGTGAGAAAGGTCTCTCTGAAGTTAAGCAGGCCAAAGAACAAGAGTGGGTGATCCCCTCCAAGAGAGAAGCTGCAGGAGGAGATACAGAGAAAGGTTTCAGAGTTTAGCCAGTCAGGGAGGGGCTGGTTAGAGCCAGGTGAACCAACTAAGGACTAGCAAGGACCCTGCCCCATTCAAAGTCAAAGAAGAGCGTGCAGAGCCAGTTCAAGCTGATGGGCCCAGCTGCTCCTTCATCAATGTGGAATTGAAAGAGGCCAAAGTTAGGCAGACATTCGGGAAGGAAGGGAAAAGGATCCAGTCCAGCAGACCAGGACAGTTTGTTCCTACCTGCTCTCCCTTTCTTCCAGGTACCTTCCTGTGGTCTATCTCTGCCTGCCCTTCGCGGAGCCTGGGTCTATCCCCTCTCCAGCCAAAGTAATTAAGAAGCATTTCTAAGACCTAGATGACTCCTGGGTTCTCCCTTCCAAAGGAGGACTCTAACACTCACCAACCTCTTTAATTTGGTATCTCAAGACCAACATTTGGAAAGGGGTGGAAGATGTCTCCCGCAAGAAACCTCAGAGAATCAGAAACCCGGAGTCCACTGCAGGCCTTGTCTATCCTCATAGGTACCCTCTGTGTGTCTCCTTGGTTATGTGTACCAAGGTAGAGTGCAGTCGCTTTGGTTCCCAACCTCCTAGTAAAGTCCCAAAGCACAGGGTCCAGTGCGTTCTGGGCCGCGGCCGCCGGGGGCGCTGCGCGAGCTACTGTTAAAACCCTGTCGCGGGCGCGCGCTCTCAGAGTCCGGCCGCTGCCCGCTCCGCTATCTCCCGCTGCCTGGCCAAGCCTCGTCCGACTGCCCCGTCCGGGATCCAGGCTTCACGAGTCGCTCTCCGCGCACTATCCACCCGCCCCGGGCTCTGAACCTCGGACGTGCACCTGAGAGCGCGGCCGGAGGTCCAGGCCCGGCGGCGACATGGGGAAATTTCAGTCCAAGCACGGTGAGGTGCGGGCCAGAGCGGGAGGGGAGGGTGGCGATGGAGGAGGGTGCGGGGGCCTCCGCCACTCACTGTCCCTTCCCTCTTCCCCGCGTCCTTCGGCCGCGCCGCAGCTGCAGCAGCCTGCAAGCGGAGAGAGAGCCCCGAAGGTAAGCCCCGGCGCAGCCAGGGCGCGAGGCGCCCCCGGGCCGGATGCGCAGAGTTCCGAGCTTGGGGCGCGCCTTGCCTCGCGCCCTCGGGTGGGACACGCCATAGGTCTGCGGGAGCGCATGGTCCCGGGGTTCTGGGAACGGGGTGGGCACCTCGAGGCGGACTTGGCAGAAGCGCACCCCGCGGAGCTTACGGTCTCCTTCCTTCTCCGTGGGTGCCGTGTTTCCCACGCGTCTGTGGGCGGGCCACAGGGGACAGCTTCGTGGTGTCCGCGTATGCGAGTGGCCGCAAAGGCGCGGAAGAGACCGAACGGCGCGCAGGAGGCAGCGGCGGCGTGGAACATCGCGCACGGGACAAGCAGGTAAGCGACGGGTGGTGGGCGGGGTCGCGCGCAACCGCGGGTCTCCCAGGACTGGGAGAAGTGCCCTAGCTGTTCCTTTTTATCACCGGGAGATACAGAAACCATGACTCAGATGGCTGGCCTGAGCCAGGATAGCCCGTCCCTTCGCAGCATCTGGAATAGTATCTCAGAGGGGGACAGCGTGGAGGTACTGGAATCCCCATGCCCTAAGTTAGGGGTGGATTGATGGCTCCACTTCTCGGTCAGGAGGAGCTGGTGAAGAGGCTATGAGGCAGAGATTGGGATCAGCTGGGACTATGATATCAGTATTCCAGGCTTGAGGCATCGAAGGTGATGTCCAGGTGTATCTTATTACCACTTACATTTGCTGAGGAGTTCTTGGTTCTCACTGGGAACCTGGGACTCTTGTTCATGTCATGGGAAAGCATACCCTTGGAATCCCCACTTGAGAGCAGTGGTGTTCAGAAAGGGGCACAATTTAGCTGACGAGGAAGTGTGTGTCTCTGGAGTTTGAGGGCCAGAGCATCTTTTCTGGAGAGTGCAGGTGCTTCTGGTGTAGTTGTGGAATTACTAAAGTGAAGCCGCGATCTTGGATTGTGTGTGTGTGTGTGTGTGTTCGTTCGTGTGTGTGTGTGTGTTCGCGCGTGTGTTCTGGCTTGCATTGTTTCCTCTTTGCTTTGTTCTTCTTTCATGATAAGGCCTTTCTAAGGTGGGAAGAGCAGAGTCTCAGTAGGACTGACTTAAGTATCTACAGTCAACAATGCTGTGTTTCCTGGTTTTCCTTATCTAGCTGTGGCCCCTGGCCAGGTCGTACCTGGAGTTGAGGCCCTAGCCCAGTCATTACCCTCACTGGACTCAGGAATTCTTTTTTTTTTTTTTTTTTTTTTTTTTGGACTCAGGAATTCTTGAAGCCACATTGCTGTGCTGGTGCCTGGCAGCTTGGGCTGTACTAAGCAGCCCTTTCCCAGGTCTGGGAGTTACTCTATCCTCACCTCGTGTCTTCTGTCTGGAAGGTTCAATGGGGACAGTTAGAGTTGGGTCTGTGTCCTTTCTCAAATCCTTCTTTTTACAGTGTCCACTGTTCTGCCCAACTTAGTGTCCTCCCAGGAGCTGTACCTTGAAGAGACCAGCCCTGATCACTGTACAACTTCCACACCACGAACTCCCAGAGGCTTGCGACAGACCTTTGGGGGGCTTGTATCTCCTCGTCTGGGTTCTCATCTGCTCTTTTGCGTTCGACTCTGTTACTAAGCTGCAGTGGTCTGTGCATCTATGTACAGCTAAGACACTTGGGTACCATGTCCTGCCCTGAGTGAGTGGCCATCCTTGCTATTTCCAGAAGCTCTGCAGTGTGGCAGCACCTATGTGGCTCCTTGCCTGGGGGCGATCTAAAGGGAGGGGCACGGGTTTGTTAGCAATAACCAAGTGATGGTTTAGAGAGAAGTGTGTGACGTCAGAACTACTGTGGTCACAGGCTTTGAGGCAGGACTGATGGGGCTGTCGTTCAGGCAGCATTGGCTGGTGGCTTTTCTCAGCGTAGATGAGTCGTCATCCATGGGGCTCCGCGTAGGATAGTTTCCTTATGTGTGCACTGTTCCACCAGACGATATTTAATTTCTCCAGCTCCCCCTAAAGCTGACAGGAAATTGCGCAGAAGACAAGAGTCACTCTTTTCTGTTGTGAATTAAACACGGATTTCCATTAGCCCGAGGAAGGAGCATTCTGCTCACTCTAGTGGTAGAGTTTTAACTTGGATTCTGAGGGATCTGCTTGTATGAGTTCAGGAGGCCATGAGAGCCGTGTCCATGGCTGTCTGTGGACATTCTACAGCTGTCCATAGTTATAAGAGGAAAGGACAAGGGTGCTTAGCCTGTGGAGGGCTGTGTGTGGTCATCTTGCGCAAACTTGTACTTCACAGTGTGACTCACTACCTCCACCCACATCTATCCCACCATTCTCTGTGTGCTGACATATCATACCTTTCAGAAGGAGATAACCTTGGAAAATATGGGAGTGAGCAGTGTGAGACCCCGTGGTGCCTTTGAGGGCTGAACTCTAGACCAGGGCTGAATTCGCTGTGCAAACCTTGGCTTCTAGTTAAAACAAAACAAAACAAGAACAAAACAAAACAAAAAAAACCCTCAACCCTCATTATCACCTTGTCTACAGGTTCATCAGAAAGGGAAACTTGCCCACCTATCCTCTGATTCCTTCTAACTATCTAGAATTCTCTGGAGTCAACTGGAGGACCTAAACCTTTTAGCTCTCCTGGTCCTGCTATGGCAGGGGTAGCCAGGCCATCCCCTGACCCGGACCGGGAGCCACCTCATCTGAAAGCTTACCTGCTTCTGCTAGGGAAAGGGAGATGTTAGCCTTTGAGAAACTCCTCATGTTTTTGTCACAGCCTAGATACTTTTCTATTCCCAGTCGACATAGAAACATGACACACGAACTGTAAGCCATCTGCAGGGAAGATATGGAGCTCCAGGGAGGTGATGGGGTCCTCACCTGCTAAGCTTTAGAGCCCCCAAGAGGAAGCAGTATTTCCCTGGACTACCCACAGAACAGCTGGAAGGGAGGCCCTGGAGGTGCCAGGGTGGAAGAGGGTAGCTTGGCTGTCAATCATCACAGCACATCATTGTTACCCCTCGTTCTCTCTGTGCCCTGAGTCTGGCTTTTGGGACCCAAGTCTGACTCTTGAGAAGTTGGCAGAGAAGTGCATAGTGACCCAGGGCCCACTTTGATGCAGGAACATCAAGGACAATCCTGGGAGAATTTCAAAGAGCACTGAGGCTTCCCAAGATCAAATGGTCAAAGGGCATTGAATCCCCGCCTCTTTCCTGCTTCCGAAGTTGCAGGTGTCTCACTGACCCCCACATAATCTGTGACGAGTGGTTCTTACCCAAGGGGATTAGAATGATCTATCAGAGGCCCCGGGAAACCTTGCCCGAAATGCCTCTGAGAGAGGGGAGACAAAACTGGGCCGCAGACCCAACCTGAGGGAGCTTGGAATAATGTTTCAGGCACATGGCTGAAGTTTACTTCCCACGCTAAACAGAGAAGGGAAGGGAGGCACAGGCCAGTGGGATGTTCCTGTGTTGCAGAAAGTGTTGGAGTCATCTCAGGGGTTAAGGCCTCAAGAAGTAGGCAAATGCCATGCACTCAGTGTCTGACCCAGTCTGGTACTTGTGGGAGGCTCTGGGGCTGCTGTGATGCACTCTGCCACTGAAAGTGCATACTTGGGCTCTGCTTTTGCTCATTGGCTAGCACTCTGCCATCTTATGACAGGAGCCCTGGGACCATGACCATGTGAGGCCACAAAGGCTGGAGAGGCAGATTCCTGATGTCTACAGTGGGGAACCCTTCTGTGTGCATTGGTCGTTGGAGCCGTGTTCCCATGGTATTCGAGTGCTCCCTGCCAGACACAGAGGGAGCAGATATGTACAGATTTGGATGTGCCCACCTCTGCATTCGAGGAGCGTCATATAAAGTGCCTGGGCCAAGGATCTAAGAATGTGGGGCATTTTGCCCCAGACTGCCACCTAGACTGGCGGGGTGGTTCATAGACAGCTGGGACTGAGGGTTGTATCTGGGTAGCTTGTGATGTCTAGGTTTCTAAAACAGTTTCAGATCACAGCTGCTAGAGGAGCTAAAATTTTGGCTTCCTAGAAGTATTAACTGGTAATTATTCCTCATTGAGATAGTCAATGGGAGATTAACGCTCTTGACCAGAGGTCCTGATCAGCCTGGAGCCCTGGTGAGGAGGGAGGGGTCTGAGGTAAGCTGGGTAAGGCCAGTAGGGGTGATATAACTAGGAACCATGGTTCCAGCCACATACAGGGAAATGGCCTGGCCTCATGGACACTCTCCTAGAACTGTGGTCCAACATCGCATGCAGGAACAGGCTGGACAACTTCCCTGGGGCTACAGCTTGTCAAGAGCTTGATATGCAGGCTACATATCCAGACCCAGATGCTTCCCAGCACCAGGTACAGCCCGACTTGCTCTGTAGTCTGGGGGCAGGGATTTGTAGTTTCTGTTTCTTGATAAGAAGTAGAGGACAGGACCATGTCTCACTCCCAAGTAGTGAGGTCAGGGTGACCACTGGTCTTCTGCACAGAGGTCATTGAAAATCCTGGTCAGAGTGAACAGTGGGAACTCCAAATGCCACAGCTAACTAAAACATGACTCTTCCCCCACCCCCTCCACTATGGTCAGGAGGCAGGAAACTGTCTCCACAATACTGTGACTTAGCCGTGTGGCCATGTCTTGTGGCATCTTCCACATGTCTCTGAATCTCAGCTTAGCTTGTTTCCTGTGGCCTTGACTTCACATACTTCTCATCATCTCAGGAGAGATGAGGGGACAAATGTAAGGGTCTATAATGGGACATTGGAGCTTGGCAGAAGCTATCCAGAGATTCTCCCAAGCTAGTCCCCCAGGAAGTCAGTGCTAACCACCTGTATGTGGCTAGGAAGCCTTGCTCTTAGGAAAGCTGAACTCTGGACATAGACCTGTTCTTCCTACAGGTAAGAGGAGCTCCCGGAATGTTGCCTATATCAGAAAGACTGTAGTTATGAGGACAGGCTTGTGTCACCCCAGGGGACTATGGAGAAGCTGACCCACAGCAGCTCATGAAGGCTGCTGTTCCTGACTGGCTAGTGGAGAAGTCCTACAGAGCCGTGGGTCACAGGAAAGAGTTGTTCATGGAGAAAGCTCGTTTGTGTAACCCCTGGATATATGCTGTATTACTGAGAGCGAGGTTGGCATTGGATGGAGCTGCTGTGGGTGCTTATGGGTTGCTCTTAGTGTGGGCAGCACTGAGCAGTACGTACCCTTATCCATTCAGCTCATCCACACAGGAGCTCTGCTCGCCTGAGCCCTTGACAAACAGGGAAGCACGTCAGGACACTTGTGCCTGGAAGGGGGTGCTGAGTGTTACTGCTGTGTCTGTCTCCTCTTTTAGCCTCCTGGTGGGCTTTTCTTCTTACAGGAGATAGGGTCTGAACCCAAGAGGCCCCTATCCCTCCAACCCAAGCACTTCTGAGAAATCAGTTCTGTGTCTTGTGAGTTTTGTGGTCAGAGAGTGACCAGGTAGGGCAGGTCCCCAGAATCTGTCCTGGGTTATGTGAGAAAGAGGATGGGATAAGCCCTCATGCTGCACAGAACTGTCTGTGCCCGCTGGGACACTGTCCATGTGTTTGACCTGTCAAATAGTTGGGAGACATGCTAGCAAGTAGAGGTAGGTGGGGCCCAGGTGGCCATAGCTTCAGGAGAAACATGGGGCTCTGGGCTGGCTACAGGGTCATTGGATCATGTGACTTAAATTAGGCTTCTCATACTTGAGGTGGTATATGGAAAGGTTATCCACCCAGCCCCCACCCCCTTCCCGGTCCTTTGCTCCGTTGACTTTCTATGGTTATATTGGGCTGTCAAACACGAATGCCCTCTGTCCACTGTGAGCATCCAGCACAGGTCATAGCTTGTGGGCTCCTCTTGGACTACCCTTTGGAGGCTGATCCTTGGGCTCTATCCTGTTTTATTAACTGAGATTGGAGGGGTAACATTGAAACCTGGCCTAGAATATGGCCTGGCTACTGCCCCAGGCCTACGACAGGTGAGAATAATTATCCCATGTGCTGACTACCTCACCAGGTACATCTGTGGCCTGTTAGATACTCTGGCCATCGTGGGCGGAAACACAGCACTGGCTTGGGCAAGACTGGCTGGCTGGCTGGAACTGCTCCTGACAGATAAGCTAAGCCTGTTAGTGATCAAAAGCCCTCAGTGCCCCCCAACCTGCCTCACAGCAGGCTGCGCCCCCCTGCCGGGCTGGTGCGTGCTGTAATCAGCTTTCTTCGCATTGATGGGAGATTTGGCAGCATCCGGCTGGCAGCCCTTCATGCCAACATTGAACAAATTGGGTCTGTTCGATCCTGTTTGCCATGCACAGCTGGAATGTACTGATGGCAGGGAAGCCCTGCAGCCAGAAGGAAGGATTTGTTTTACTTTTGTTCTGCAGAATCTTCTCAGTTAACCATAGCTAGTTGTGAGCCCTGAAATCAGAGAAGCTAAAAAGCATGTAATATTTTAATACATAAATTCAAATGGAGATTATTTTAACATATCATCGGGTATCCTGGTGGATTGGTATCTAGAGCAGCCTTTCCTGCTGCTTGTCCCCAGAATTGTAGGTACTGCTGGCCATTGTTGCGGGTGGAGGAGGGGGCTGGCAGGGCCTCCTAGCATCTTCTATACCTGTGATGTGGAGTTCCAGAGTTGGTGTGTACACTGAGGGGAAATGAGATATTTGTATCTCCTTGAAGTGAAAGCCTGACCTCATTCTGCCTCTGAGGAAGAACCTGGAAAAATAGGTACCTTTTCCTTCCCAACTCAGGGACCTAGCACAAAGCCCTCACTTGAGAACCCTCCAGTGTTCTCCCAGAGAGACTGAGAATACAGATGGCCTGGCCAGACCCTTCCACTACCTTCTCACCCTGTCAGTGTGCTCTCCTGTCCTTCCTGTCAGTGCTCTTGGTAGGGAAGTCCTGACTGCTCACCCAAAACTGCTGACTTCATACCCTGCTCAAGTGTCCCCTGTCCACTTAGTCCCCCTTTCCCATAGCTGTCTGGTCTCCTCAACTATACTGGAATTGGGTCTCTAAGCTCTATGCAACCCTGGTTCTTGCCTTCCTGGGGGTGCTCAGAGCCCCCCCGTATATCTCACCCAGTTCAGGATGTCAAGCCCATGAGTCTCCCAGATGAGCAGAGTGTCCCTGGACTTGGCCTGTCCTTATCATTCCCTGTATAGGTGTTCCCTGGGGCTCCAGCTTGCTGCTCTCTCGTTGACTGGCAGGATTAGCCCTCGGGCTCCTATAGTGACCTACTAGGCTGGAGCTGCCTTCTGCTTGCGCCAACTCTAGGCCAGCCTCACCTTTGCTGGGAGTCCTGGACCCATTTTCCTGGGGTTGGGGAGAGCTACTTTTAATCTGAAAGTATTATTTTGTATTTTGAGAAAGATCAGTGGGGGAAAAGGGAAGCACACTTACACTTGCTTTGACAAATTCCTTGGAAAGTGAGTGTGTGTGTGTGCGCGTGCGTGCGTGTGTGTGTGTGTGTGTGTGTGCGCGTGCTGCTCACAGTTGTGTCATAGGGAAGAGTGGGTTCCAGAAGGCTACAAGGATCACCGGTGAAGCAAGCAGTGGAAGAAGGTGAAGCCAAGAGGAGCTCGAGTGGAATGCAGAGTCTACAATGCTGATATGAGGCCGCAGAGGGTAGACATGGCCCAGCATGAGGCCGAGAAAGACGGCACAACACACTGTCAACAGAATACCGGCTGCAGTGGTCACCTTCTAGCAGCCCGGTCTGTGTGGACTTCAGGGGAGATAGGGACATGGTAAGGAAGTGTTTGGGGGTAAAAGCAAAAAGTATTCCAAGCAGGTGAGAGAAGCCACATCAGGGGGCATCTGAAGAGAAAAGATGAATGGTCAAAGAAGAAAGGTCTTAGGAATCAGGAGAGGGTGTTCAGCTGGCTACAGACCCCACATGCCAGAGCTTATCCTTAGGACCACTCAGTTCCTACCCCAAGACCTCTTTTGGAAGGAAGCAACTAAGACACAGCAGAGTTAGGCAGTTCACTGAATCACACTGTAGTGAGTTCTGGAGTCTGGACCTAACCTGTGTGAGTCTCCTGACCCCTACCTCCCACCCATGAGCTGCTATCCTGTCCCGAGGTTACTTCCCTGATCAATACCTCAGCCATTACTAGGCTGAAGGAGGAGCTCGAGATACGGGCTTCTGGATGGTTCAGAGGGTGCAGGACAGGATGGTGAGGGGACATCAGAGGGGAGGTAGCCTTGACAAAGGGTGGCTGTCCGGAGTCACAGGGGCCCTACCAGTGCAGAAGCCCCAAGGTAGGAGTAAACAGTGCAAATTCCAGGAGGAGGGGAAGTATATACAGAGAACTAGCTACACCTACATCCTAGGAGCTGCAGTAAACAAAGATGTGTGTACCAACCTTTCTGAGGCTCTAGGAGGCTACTTAGTGTCTGTGACAGGCATTACAGCTAGAAGGGTACCGGAAGCTCTAGGGGAGCAATGACACTCCCCCCCACACACACTGCTGGATTTATGGGGATTCTGGGACCTACTCCATGGCTATGGAGCAGGGAGGTGGTATAACCCCGTCTTTACTTCAGACTTGTTTCAGCTGGTGTTGACTCTGAGAAAAGAGCCTACTAGCACTTTATCCTTGGACCCCTGACTGTGTTTTGAGCAGTAGCTTGATGGTGTCAGTTGTGGCTGGGCATGATTGGCATGAGGAACCAATGGCATCTAATGATGTTAGGGGATAAAAGCGTCATGCATGCCGTCTGTGGGAAGACCACTGAAATGGTGACCCCATCCCTTCCAGGCATAGCAAGGCAGCAGGAACTGGCCACTGGCTTGGCATATTCATATCCTGACAGAAAGGGCATCAGCTCATCTGTGGGGAGGGGAAGCAGGAAAGAAGGTTCTTTGCACTTCATCTCAGGGTTCCTTTCGCTTGTGATGCATAGGGTATAGGACAGAGGTTAGTACAAAACAGGAAGACAGGCACCTGTTTGTGTGTTGGGGCTCCTCAGGAAGCAGTTAGGGGAATGGTGGCTACCATATTTCTGCCCATGCTGCAGGGGACCAGAGTCTTGGTGGATGAAGAAACCAAGCCAGAGCTCTCACCTCTCGCTGGCCACCTCCAGCCCTAGCAGCCAGACTATGCTTGGCCAGACCCTTTGGACCTGATTCATATCCTAGTAGCCCCTGCTGTGTCCAGGCTGTCTACTCTTCTGTGTCTGGATAAACCTGGACTTCCTTCCTTTCACCTCTCCCTGCAGCTGCGCAGCCTTTAGCTGCCTGGAGCCGGTACCAATTTCTGAAACAGACTATTAACTAGGAGGCAACCATGTAAGCTTGTCAGAGGGACTCCACTAAATTTCCTTAGGGCGGGTTTGGAGGATCTAGGTTTGGCCTTTGTCCCTTTAAGGCCTTCATGCAGCTGCTGGCAGATAGCGCAGCTCTGAGACCCCCTTTGATCTCCACAGCCCAGCCAGGCAGCCGAGCCAGTGAGGGTACATTTCCACAGAGAGCACTTAACAAAAATGAACACCATTTATTGCTTTTTCTGAGTTGTGAGCTCCCCAGGGGCCTGGCGCCGGTTTTTAGCCTGCTTATCTCTGGTAAGAACACCACATCACACAGTACCTTCCAGAGTAAAACAAAAACAGTAACTTAGGGTTCAGGCGTGTTCTCTTCCAGCTATGGAATTAATCTGCCTTTGAAATGAGAAACATAAAGCTTTAATAGGAATGAAAAGAAACAAAGATGTCCAGTGGGTTTCCTGAGTAGCAGTCTAGATGGCGGAAGCTGTGTGGGGTCTGTGTTAAAAATGAGCGGAGGCCATTTCATCTAAGCAGAGGCAGAGGGAGCTGAGTTTGGGTTCTGTTTTGTGATTCAGCAACCTCTGTGGCCCGTGAGTGGTCACCATCAGAGAGGGCTGGCCATCCTTGTTGAAAGACGGCTGTGGTTTCAGGCGTAACTGAAGAAAGATCATCAGGGTGGAGAGCAAAGCGGCCACAGAACACTGAGGACTAAAGCAACAGCAGTGTCAATGTCTAAGACGAAACGGGGGAAGTAGTGAGTATGGCTGACGTTAGTTAATTCTCTGGGCAAGTGTGTGTGTGTGTGTGTGTGTGTGTGTGAGAGAGAGAGAGAGAGAGAGAGAGAAAAGAGGGAGAGGGGAGAGTGTGTGTGTGAGAAAGTGTGTGTGTATGAGTGTGTGAAAGAGTGTGTGTGTGTGTGTGTGGAGAATGTGAATGTGTGTGTGAGTGAGAGAGTGGAGAGAGAGACTGTGTGAGAGAGAGAGGGGAGAGAGTGTATGAGTGTCTGGTATGTGTGTGAGGGGGGAGAAGAGGGAGAGGGGGAGAGAGTGTATGGAGAGTGTGTGTGTGTGTGAGTGTGAGAGAGAGAGTCTGCGTGGAGAGAGAGTGTGAGTGGAGAGTCTGTGTGAGAGACTGTGTGTGAGAGGAGGGGGAGAGAGTGTGAGTGTCTGTGTGTCTGTGTGTGAGGGGGGAGAGGAGAAAGGGGGAGAGTGTGTGTGTAAGAGAGAGAGAGAGTGGAGAGTTTCTGTGAGAGAGACTGTGTATGTGAGAGACTGTGTGTGTGTGAGAGGGGGGAGAGTGTGTGTGAAGGAGAAAGAGGGTGTTCATGTAGTGAGTACAGACATGAATATACACAGGCTTCATACACACATGCGTGTATACATTTAATATGTGTATAGAAAGCACTTTGCTTCAAGGTGGGCCCTCTGTTTCTGTGGATGCCTTGGTTTGCAATGGATTACTGGGAAGGATGTGGAGTCTCCTTTCTTTGCTGAGGCCTGGGGCTAGTAGCACTCTCCTTCCCACATGTGTGGGTTAATATGCATGATACAAGTCACCTGAATCCTTCTCTCTGAGTGAGGGACAGAATCTTGGCCACCAGACTTTAAAAGGAAGCTGCTGACCCCTCATTGAGTATGACCTTCCTGGTAGCATCTCAGTAGCAAAAGTTTCTCCTACAAGCGGCCAGGGTGCATCCTTGTAATGCGTTCATTCAGTGACTCAGGCACCCTCTTCTGCCTGTCTAATATATCCTGAGAACTAGCCATGGGCTGTGCTCCTTGGTGCTTGTGGACAGTAGATGGTCAGCTCCCCACAGGACACGATGGCTGATCAAATCCTGCAGTGAATGTGGATCCTTTAGGGGACCATTTTTGGGGTCAGCGTATTTTGGGGTGAGTGGGTATTGGGAATGTGGCCCATGCTATGTTTTCTATTATTAGTCAAATGATGGAAATGATAGGACACTGGTAGGAACAGGAGGAAGAGGATGATGGAAATATTTGTATTTTCTGGCCTGGACAGAAAATGGTGGAGAGCAAAATACTGGTGTGAAGGATGAGTGTGTGTTTTAGGAAACCATTACTCTCCCAGCTACCCATCTTTTATAAATTCCAGGTTTTGGTTATCATAAAATTCCTGATGAAAATGGTCCAATCCCCCCAATTAAAAAAATGTGTAGAGCAAAAACACACTGCAGATCTTAGAAGAAAACAAGACGCTAACATGCACTTGCTGTGTTCCCTTCATGTGGTGGCTTTGGAGTCATTGTCCTTAGACATCTTATTTTGGATTCAGGCACTCAGGACCTCATGGCCCTCAGCCCCTGCAGGGGACTGCCAGGCACCGCAGGAACTGCTGGGCCCCTACTGCACATGTGTCGGAATTATTAAGCCCATAAAACTAGATTGTCACATCTGAAACTGTTTAGCTGCTGAAACTGAGACGGGACTTCAAAGCTGGCCAAGCGTTTCCAGACAGACGAGTGGGCTGGCACCTGGAAGTGAAATTCCAGCCCCTGGCGGCAGGCAGAGTGGCCTCCTCACCTTTTCCTAAGAAAACACTGTTCCTCAGAGCCTAGGGCTAGATGCCACACCTGGAAACCTATTTGAGGAACAAGGTCCCTGCATTTGAGGACTTTTAAAGCCATCATCACCCGGGGTCCACAGCTTTCCGGCTCTAAGGGTGTCTACAGCCTACTTTCCCCTCTGTCGCCTCCTGTCTCCTGCTTCTCCCTAATCCTTACTCCACTGGTACCTCCCCTGCAGCCTCTTTCTTCACTTCCCTCTTGACCCTGCTGGCTCTGGCACTGTGACGGCCCTGGTTTCAGTTGTGTCCTTCAGGGCTGACCCATGGGTGATGCCCTGAAGAGGGATGCCTGAGGGATGCCCACATTAATCCCACACACAGCATCAGCAGCCTCCAAGCAGGAGCCCAGGTGTTCTGGCTCCCTGGGCTCTCCTGCAGGCCTTCAGGTGCTGGCTGCATACACTTGAGGATACTACTGGCTGCTGTCATGTACCCCTCCACCCTCTGCCCCCACAGACATGGTGTGACTCGCACCTAAGTCCTACAGCTCTGTCTTCCCACCAGCAGGTGATTCTAGCTGTAACCAGGACTGACACTGCAAACTTCCCCAAATGCTGTGGGAATGCTACACCCAAAGGTCATCCTGGTGGCCTGTCATGTTGCTGGAGAGTTCTGTGGCTAGGTAGAATGGCTGCAGGGGTCTGCCAGGAACTAGAAGGTTAATGTGGGTAGTTTTTCTGATGGTCAGGAGCTAATGTTGGAATGAACAGACATCCTAGTACTTGGCAACCATGTGTTCTAGACCACACACCCTTCACAGAGGCCCTGTTGGGCACAGCTCTGCACAGTGGCCTCACCTTCTCCTTTCCCTTGTTTCTCTTCCCAACCCTGCCTGGTTTTGCCTCTCTATATTTTTTTTAATCTGACTGTATCTGTTTCTCATGTGTCCCTCCCCACAACCTCACCCCATCTGAGACATTTGACAAGGTCTGGCCATTCATCCTAGTCTGTGTTTGAGGGGGCACACAACATCGACCTTGAAAGTGATAGGTGGAGCCAGTGCTTCCACAAGCCTAAAGGTTGTGGGCCAAGCGGAGATGTGGACTTAGTCACAGAGAATAGGATTCTGTGGGAGCTGTCACTGTCCATCCCTCTACTAGAGGCATGACTTACTCTACCTGAGCCTGGATTCTTCTGACAGCGGAAGTCCTTGGACCTGGCTTCAGGAAGGAAGATGTGGGCTTATCTCTTGGACTAGTCACCCAGATAGTTTTCTAGACAGGAGTAAATATTTGCCCTCTAGAGAAAGAAAATTCTCAGAAGCTGGGTGTGGTGACACATGCCTATAATTTCAGCACTTGGGACGCGGAGACAGGAAGGCCAGCAGTTAGATACTGTCCAGCCCACAGAGGCCCTGTCTTAACAACCCATTAAAAAGGAATCCTATAGAGGAGCCTAAGGAGGGTTCTGACCTCTTTGAAAGAATCCACTCCCATTCCTTTCATCAAGAACCTGTATGTGTCCACCAGCATTTCTGGCTCACACAGCTGCCCTGGGAGCCCAGATGTCTAGCAGGTGCCCCTTCTCCATATCATCCTCTTTCCAGAAGAGAGAAGCTTGGTTTCTAGAAACTCTGAGACAGGTTTAAAGGAACTTTATCTCTTGGTGCCAGTCTCTGGTCTGTTTGTGGGCCTCCAGCAGCCCAGTGGTATGCCCTGAAGAGTCAGTCAGGTGATTGGTGACTGACAGCTACACTTGCCTGACCCTCACACGAGGCCCAGGTGAAGACAATGTTCTCGTGTGTCTGAGTCTGGGGGACACTTCAGGCAGTGAGAGCTAGCACATGATTATCCCGAGGCCCATCTGCCCTGTGCTTATTCTCAGAGCTGCCTATGTTGAGTGGGCATTTGGAAGACACTGAGGCCCTGCAGGTTCTAGTAGGTGATATGATCCAGGAACATGACCCTCTTTCAAGGACAGGTGTGCGTCACCATCTCTAATTCTGCTGTGTGCTGACCTCAGGACAAGTTGCCTGCTGACTTAGGGAACTAGGACTCTGGGTTTGTTTGAAAACATCCCCCACTCGCTGCTGCCACCAAGCGGCAATTATAGGGAATGTTTGTAGACTTGTGACCTGAACCAGCCCGGGGCCTCTTACCTCCTGAATTGGGATGATGGAACAAGGCAGGGTTGTGGAGAACTGTGAGCCCCTCATTTTGGGTGTGAATAAATGGGTGTTTGTAGGATGTGGACTATTAATGAATGTAGCCAGCAGGGCAAGTTAATCCCGAACACAACATAGATGCTTTCCACCTTATTTATGGGCCATGTTCCCATTGTGGCATGGGCCCCACCATCACCTCACTGGTCCCCAGTGGCTAGGAGAGCACCCATCAGAGACTGGAGCATAAGATGGTGATATTTTAAGGGCAGCCAGCAGGTGCCCCTGGGTCAGAAACTGCAGAGATGTGCAGAATGCTAAACTGGAGTTTCATCATGCATCTGGGGTCCATACTGGCCCGGACAGGGCCAGACATCGGTGTCTAGCAACTAGAGTTTAAAGAGATGTAACGCTGGACCTGAGAGGAATGGCTTCAGAGGCCAAAGCAAGGAGGGTCTGGTAGAGGAACCGAAGTGAATGAGAATGTCACTCTCAGGTTCCCAGACTCCGTCACAACAGGGGTAGGTATTGTATGCCTCTGACTTGGCTGTATTGGGGAGGGGGCTCCATTTCTGGCCAGTGGCCTGGCACAGGTTTTATATGATGTAATTAAAGCCCTTGACTCTTCTATTTAACGAAGCAGCTCAGATTAAAGGGCATTTCTATGTAGGCAAGACAGATTTGACTTAAATCACCAGGCAGAGGCCAGAATTACCCCACAAACATTCATTTTCTTCTTTGATCCAGGGCCTCTGCAGCCACCCCTGGGCTAGTGCTTAAAATCCTCTATGTTCTGGGGTTTGGTGTATGCTGACAGTCTGCTGCAGTGGCCCCTGCCCACATGGTGTGGCCTTGGTCAATTATAGCAGCCCTGTCCTATTATTGTAGCCTCAGGAATGTCCCAGGAGACCAGCCTAGAACTTGTGTAGGATCTTTTTTCTTCTTTCCTTGCTGTGCTGGGCTTTGTACCTAGAGCGGTGCATCCCACGCAAGCTGTCTTCCACTAGACCCATCCCAGCTCTCTCTGAATTCAGTCTCCTTGTTTCTCCATCTACCAGTGCTTTTAAAGTCCGGGCAAAGCTCCACAGCCTGGCACTCAGGATAAAGAATGGTATTGCTGTCATAGTAAATCAGAGACCAGCAACCCTAGGCTCTAGCCTTCAGCTGTATCTCTATCTTGGGGTGTTGTACCCACCTATTTCTCAGCGAGATGAGATTTATCTGTTGAAGGGTTCAAACTGTGACCAAGAGCGAATAGCCCTGGAGTTCCATGGGGGAAGGGACTGCGAATCTTGGGGATCCTCTCTGATCTCACTTGTACCACTTTATAGGCCCATCCTGGAGGCAGGTGCAGGTGATCAGGAGATGCCCATCTTGGTCTGTCCCACCTGCCCTTGCCCCCGTCATTTAACGGTGACTCAAGTCTCCAACCCTCTCCCTGGCATCAGCCAGCTTGGGTTTCCCTGCATAACTGCATTTTACCGGCAGTAATATACAACCCCGGGATTTGCTGTCACAGGACCCTGGATCCGTCCAGGATAAAGCTGAGTCTGGGAGGTCCATGTCCTTAGATTCTCTGCCTCACAGGGAGCTGGAACTAAAGCTTTACAAGTTGCTATGGTTTCATCTTATGTCACCTGGGGTGAACTGGCCCATGTCCCTCTAGGCTTGGGTCTTCAGTCTCAGAAGGACACGGCACTGTGCACTGTAAAACTCCTTGCACTTCAGTAAAATCAGATCGTCTGAGCCTTGAGTCTGTGGCTATTCGGTCAATGAATGAATGAGGACGCCTACACCTTTTTAAGAAGGGGTCTTACTGTGTACTCCCGGCTGTCCTGAGACTTGCTAAGTAGGGCATGCTGGCCTCAAACTCAGAGAACCTCTGCCTCTGTCTCCCAAGTGGTGGGATTACGGGTGAATGCTACCACACACAGCTAGAAAGGGGACTTTTTAATAATTATGAGGTTTTCCCATTAAGACGATCTCCAGTGTAATCCCCTAAACGACATCCTAAGAACAAGCTATATAGGGAGCCTCTCCCTAATGGTTCCCATGAACTGGGAGGTCCAGAGAGACGGTTGAGGTATTTATCAGATGCAGATATGAGCAGGGTCTCCTCTACTTCCTGGTCCTAGTCATTCACCCTTGACCATTTTGATCTCCTGACATGAGGGCTCCTCAAATGCTGTGCTTCCCAAAATCAGTTGCACAGCCAAAAAAAACCTAGGGAGGAGCTCCTCCCTCTTCCCCCTGCTGCACTCTGGGGTTCAGGAGCCCAACACTGGGTTTGTCTTCACCAACCTCCCATAGCTGGTACCCAGAATACAGCTGTTCTCCCGTTTCTGTCCCTCGCACCTGAGCGTTTCTGGTATTCCTCTTCCACACATTCTGCACCACAGTCAGCCTGTTTACTCAGGCTTGGGCCTTTTCATGGCTATTGTCGTTTGCTACTAGAGGCAAAATGCTCTCCCCACTCCATCACAAGGCATCAGGTTTTTGCATATGCTCTGCCAGAGTTTGAGACCTGTGTCCTGCAGAACCCACAAGGTGGTGCTAGGCAGCCCGCCAGGCATCCCACATTTGCCACAGTGAGAAATAGGGTGAGAGGTATTTCTTGGTTCCTGTGGTCACTGACAGAGTAGAATGTGCAAAACTGTACCTGGAATACTCAGTTTTCTGGATGAGATATAAAATTGGGGAACCTTGCCTTTCTTCTGCCTCCAGCTACAAACCAAAAGCATCCTTTGGCCCATGTTGCCCCTAGGGACACTGTCATCTGGCCGATTGGATAGGTCTTAGCTCAGCTTCCCATCTACTTGAGGCCTCTCAAAGCTTTGAAGCCACCTGGAGTCAAACATAAATGCCAGGAAACTGGTGGGAAATGCTCCTGGGGGCTCTGAGAGCGGGGCTGGGGGCTGCGAGTTCCTCCACCACGAAGGGCCCTTTGATTACAGATGGCTTCCATGGAACATTTTATATTTCCTTTCTTGTAGCCTTTGCTTCTGTGGATTATTTACAAGAACCATGTGAGCTTTTGTTCTGCAGAGTTTTCTTGGCTTAAACATTGCCTGGATGTGTTTGAAGTCCTTCCCATTTTTCCATAACTGGTCTTGAGATCAGCTGTGGGCCAAGGGAGTTTCTTGGCAGCCAACCTTGCTCCTCAGTCCAGGACTGGAGGAGACAGCGGCCCCTCTGCAGCTCCAGTGAATGCCATCCTGAGTTGATTCCATGGGTACCATGGGGGAGCTTTAATGCTAGGTAGGGTTCTTGGTCTCAAGCCTTATATTTGGGAGTTGGCTGTGTTAGGGCTGAGCTACAGGGAGGTCCCAAGTTCTCACTTTGGACAGTGGGCTTTGCTCACAGACAATGAGGCTCAGTTCTGGAAAAGACTCCAGCACATGGTCCTTGTGTGTTCTGTTGTATGAAGCTGGGATGGTGTATGGGGGCCTACAGATTGAGAGGCCTCTCCAGGTCTGATGCTGGCGTCTATTCAGGTCTCAGCCTCAAGAGCTCCAATCTGTTGTCTTCCTTGACTCTGAGCCTCATGGTCATGTTGCCCTGTTCTTTTGCAGGAGCTGCCCAATGGGGATCCCAAGGAGGGGCCTTTCTGGGAGGACACAGGCTCTCTAGAAGGTGAGTCCAGCTACAGCAAATGCTCCAGACTTCACCCTGACCTTAGGGCTCACACCACAGAACCCTCAATACTGGCATACAAGAGCTAGGATCAGTTGGTTCTTACTCTACCAGGCAGGTAGCTCAGATCAATCAGTGGAAGCAGCAAAATGTCGAACCACAGTATCCCCACACACTTGTTCACTTAGTGTTTGTAGTTCTAGGACTGAACAGGGAGGCTGGGCTTCATGGGATGGCACTCTTGAATTCTGAGCTAACGTGATTAGTTAATACAGTGTGGAGTGGCAGAGAAGTCCTAAGCATGCCACTTGTGACTTGTCTTCTTCTGCTGAGCCTCATGGTCATATGAACCCCGTCTGAGTCACTATCATGTGTGCATCTTTGGTAGAGTCACCCCACACAGAAATGTGGTAAGTTCGTCCAGTCTGCTAGTAGGTGCAAAGGACCAGCCCACAGACCACCTTCAGACAGCAGCTGAAGCCCAGAGGGGCTCCAAGATCTGCCTGCTAAAAGTCAAGCCCTATATCCTCTTAGCTCAAACCTGGACAGACACCTGACTGATGGCCCTGGGCCTCTCTCCTGAATAAACAGCTTGAGACCCAGGGATGATGGGAACCCAGCATTCAGGGAGTCAGGGGAGACAAGACCGCTTGGCCATCAGATAGCCCACGTGTCCTTATAAGTGGGTTCCGAATTGAAGGTGTTGGAAAATGACCATGAGAATGGGGAGAAAAGTCTGGTGAGGACTCTGGATTGGAGATCACTCTTATGATCTTGAAGGTCCTTCTCCTACCTCATCTGTACAGTGTTAGCCTAGAGGAGACAGATTGCTCACTATGGGATACATGTGCAGCAAGGGCTTACCAAGTTGAGGCCAACCCAGGTGAGGCCTCTCTCTACTTTCTACTTTCCTATTCTACAGGAGCATCCTTAGCTCAGGGCCTGGTAGAACAGGAGAGCAGACATAGTCAACCCATTTCCCCTGTCCTCATGCTACTCACATGGGACAAGCCCCTGCCTTACCTCCTCTTGTTCCCTCAGTTGTGCTGCCCCCTGAGAAGTCTGAGGGCCATGAGGGCCAGGGGCAGCTCTTCAGCGTGGACGATGGGGAGAAGGCAGCCACCCATGAGGGCCCATTAAGAGTCAACAAGAAGCACTTGAACATTGATGTAAGTCCTCTCCCCTGAACATCTAGGGTCCAGGATGAATAGTGGTGGCCTAAATGGGGACCATGGACATTCCAGCCCTGTGGTCTCCGTAGCCTCCCTGAGACCTTAAAGCAGGACTAAAATGTGCCGCTCTGGTGGGCTGCATGGTATTGCTGTGGACCTGGCCATGCTGGGCAGATGGGTCTCCATATGTAATGTCATCCAGCACTACTGGACAGGGAATAACAGCGGGATCTCCTACCCCACAGGCAAGGAAGCAAGAACACTTGGTTCTAATTCCTCTTACTCAAAGTGATCCTGAGTATTTGCATGCACAGGGACAGATATCACAGGGGAGAAACGGAGTCATGAGGCATAGAGTTAGTACATCACTGGGGTGGAGGTGGAGCTGGTCAAGGACAGGGATTGAGGGTTGCAAACCAATTGCCCTTCAGCTTCTTTGTCCTGGCTGGAAACTAGAAAGACTCACAGCTGGCTTCCTTGTCTCCTATCCCTGCATACCACCTACAGGCCCTCCAGTGTGATGTCTCTGTGGAAGAAGACAACCGCCAGGAGTGGACATTCACACTGTACGACTTTGACAACAGTGGGAAAGTCACCAGAGAGGTAATCAAACCACCCATAGGATGGGGGGCTCAGGTCAGGGGTGTGGCCTCTTGAGATGTGGAACCGGTCTGGTTCAGTAGACAGATGTCTGAGTTGTCAGACGGACAGACAGAATGAGTCTTGGAAGGAGGAAAAAAAAGACTAGGACTTTCCTGAGATAGAAGGGGAGGCAGATAGGGGACCAACTTTCATATCCTCTGATAGCTGGTATCTCTTTTCTTTGGAAGTCTACACATCTCATCAAGTCCAGTATGGCCTTTCTCTGTAGCTGTGATGTCCCTAGGCCAAGCCTGGGTGAACAACCCTTCACAGGGCAGCCTGAGTTCTTGGAGTGTCCCTGCTCCATTGAGTTGTGTCCAGGAGGGCAGAGGAAGCATCTGCATGTGACATTGATGCTGGAAAGCTTACCTGCTTGTGTATCTAATTTTGGAATGTAAAAGATATGGCTTCAAAGACAGACAGCAGGGCTACCTTTAAGCAAGGCATGACATCCTGGGGCAATTCTGGGCATAAGGTAAGGCAGTCTCTGATGGGGAGTAAGTGGACCCAAGGTGCCTGCTGTAGCTAGTTGGTGAATACATGCTTGGTAAAGGTCTCTTGAAATCTGTCATGTTGGTCCCAGGACATGTCCAGCCTGATGCACACCATCTATGAGGTTGTTGATGCCTCTGTCAATCATTCCTCGGGCAGCAGCAAGACCCTGCGAGTGAAGCTTACTGTCAGTCCTGAGCCCTCCAGCAAGAGGAAGGAATGTCCTACTGGCCAAGGTGAGGGGTCTATGCCAGGAGTCTTCCTGTTCAGATGTCACCGTCTCTATGCGCACTGCCCCTCAGACAGGCCTGTACAGGGTGGGGCACTCCTACAACCACCTGATATATGCTTCACACTTGCTCTTCCCCATAGCACTTACCTCTCCACCACTGACCCCTGCATTGTTCAAGTCCCCTATCTGCTTTAACTCAAAAATTTTGTTTCCACAATGTCCCAAGCAGGACCTGGTACCTGGCAGTGGACAAAACTGTGTGCTCAATGAGTGGATGGATGAGCAAGAAAAGTAATTCATTAACAAAGGGCAGAGTAGTGTAGACCTCCATCCCAAGCACTCAGGGTGCAACAGGGTTAAACGTTCAAGGCCAGCATTGGTGATGGCGTGACTGCGTGTCATAAAATATGACAGTAAAACAGAATGAGTGGATGGATGGATTCATACGACATGGAGAATGAGTGGGTGAAGGACAGGCAGAAGAATGTCTGAGTCAAAGCAAGGATCAGCAGATACGTAGGGCATGAGCAAATGGATGCACCGTGAGGCAGGAATGTAACACCTTTCTTTCAGACCGGGAGTCCACTCGTGGCAGAACAGAGAGTGAGCTCACAGAGGACCCCCGAGCAGCGGATAGAAGGCTGTCTACCCACAGCAGGTGAAGTGTGGGGTCAGGTGGTTGCATCCTGCAGGTCTCCCCGAGTTCCTGCCAGGAAGCGTGGGGAAATAGGTAGGCCCTGTGTGCTGTGAAGGGTGATGTACCTGGGTGAGGTTGAGCATCATGCTATGCAAAAGGAAGCAAGCAGGGGCCATTGTGGCCCCAATGAGGTGACCTGGGGTGGGATCCTGGGGATCCTGGGTCCTGGTAGGCTGCCGTAATGAGCTGTGAACCTTAATTCTCTGGACAGCATATATAACCCAACGGCTTCCCTTCTGCCTTCTTTAGACAGTGGGTGCTAGTCCAAGTCCCCACTTCACCTCCTAGACAACCATCCACCTCCGCAGGCACTCCTGTCAGTCTGTAGCTCAGGCCTGTCCTCTCTGCTCCACACAGGAAGCCCAATGCTGATTCCCAGCCCTGCTCTGTACGAGTACCCTACTGTGTGGATGAGAACACAGAGCGCAGGAACCACTACCTGGACCTTGCAGGCATCGAGAACTACACATCTAAGTTTGGTCCTGGTAGGTACTAGAGGACCCCACCTCGGATCTGCCCTCTTGGTGTAGATTCCTCCCTAGAGATGCAGGCAGGCAGGGGTAGGCTCTGGAATTCCAATGGTGCCAGGTCTCAGGTGTCCACACCTTGCCTGGGCATCCCATCATCCTTTGCGTAGATGTGAACTCACACCCTCCAGCACTGGCAGGGACCTGGAAAGCAAGGTGGTTAAACATCCAGGTGTGTATATGAGGCATGCCTTGGCTTAGGGAAAATGGAGTTTTCCAGGGTTGAAAAGCTCCGGAGCCTTCCAGGATTGCCAGCTTGTGTAGAAGCAGACAGCCAGTACTGCAGACACTTGTACTGCTCTACTCAATGTTCCTTTCTGATGCTGTGCCTCCTGTAGCCTTTAGATTCATGAGCTGCAGCCTGGCAAGTCTCCCACTAGCACCCATTCCCACTAAGCATTTCTGGGGTCCACTTGTGACAGATTCTCTGATAAGTCCCTCCAATCTGTTCCAGATAACCTGGGCTAGAGGTCCCTGGTTGAAGCTGATCCTCACCTGGGAGGGGCTGGCTCTAAGTGCTTAGTTCTAGAGCTTCAGTCCTCTGATAAGGGCATCTGAAGAAGTAGACGGGGATCCAAAGAGTTTACTGGGGAGTTTGACCACAAGTAGCCCCCCTGTACTGAGGGCACTGCGCAGGGCCAACCTTAAGGGTCAAGTATTTCATGAAGCTGAAACCAGGTTATTCTGGAAGTCTGTTTTCTCTCTCCTCTCTTCCTCCTCCTTCCCTCTGGGTGTGTTATGGAGAGAGGGAAGGGGGACATATTAATGAATTAATTCTGGTCCTTCACTGGAGTGTCCCTTAATAGGACACAACTTTCTGATGTCCCCTCATGTCCTAGACAGAGCCCTGACTATGCCAGTAGAGAATCTCTACTAATAGGACCCACAACAGGGATAAAGGGCCAGCTGAACAGGGAAGCAAGTTGCCAGGGTCCTTAATGTGGGGCTGACTCCCATCTGGAATGTAAGATAGATCTGGTACTGAGCTTGGGGCATCTGGTCACCCAGTCAGCAGGTCACTTCTGTTGCAAACCCACAGTGCAGGTATGACATGTGTCCCAAGCCTTACTCTGGGCCACCACTGTGTCTTCTCCCCAGGGTCACCACCTGAGCAGGCCAGGCAAGATCATCACGGCAGGGCCACACACATTCCAAGCAGGTCCCGATCACAGGAGTCGGATGCCCACGCTGTACACCACCGCAGATCCCAGGTCCTGGCTGACCATGTCGTACCAACTAATGAGTCTGCTGTCCGGGCCCTGTCTGCACAACCCCGGCTCAAGGGGCAGGAGAAGCAGTTCCTCAGGTCACCCAAGGGTCCAGGAAAACCTCTTGGGGCAACAGGCAGCAGCAAGCCAGGGAAAACGCTCAGCTATTGCCTACAGGCTGTCCCACTGCCCCAGGGTGCTCAGGATGGCCACCACCTTCCACAGCCTCCACCACAGCCCCCACCACAGCCCTATGGTCACAAGCGGTACCGGCAGAAGGGCAGAGAAGGCCACTCGCCACTCAAGGGACATGGCCAGCCGACCATGGTGGAGCATGAAGCGGTTCGGGACCTGCCTCCTATGCTGGGGCCTGAGGGCTACATGGTGCCTGTGATCCAGAGGCATGAACACCACCATCACCATGAACACCACCACCACCATCACCACCACCACTTCCACCCATCCTAGCACCCAAACCAGTACTCTGCCCACATGCCCTCAGGGACATAGAGCAGGTGCTGGCATGTGCCCAGAAGAGAGGACAGCATTCCCTGGCCCAACACCCAGCTGCAGATGTCGAGATGGCACCAGGCTGGATATTCATGGACAGAGCCTTTTCTCCATGCCATTTGGATACGAGCACATTTGATGCAGCTGATGACTCCCAGTAACAGTGCTCCTGTGTGATTCAGACAGCCCCCACGTGAGGACAGAAAAGCATCAGCTCCTACTTTTGCTGCTCACCGTGGTCCTGGGATGTTCGAGAGACTGCACCTAGACACTCTTCGTATCCTTTGACCTTTGGGTGCCCTGCATTGTTCCTGGAACAAGGCCAGGAGCCAATGGCGATGGAAGCGCTCTGTGGGGTTTATTCATTATAAAGTCCGCAGGCTGGGCTTGCCAAGTGGTTCTTCAGTGCACCACATCCTTAGTTTCACACATGATGTCAAGCAAAGAAAGCAAAGAGGTCAGGGTATCAGCAGATGTGGAGGGGGCATGAGTGAGTAGAGGGGCAGGGTGGTGTTCAGCGGGCAGCACGAGGCTTGGTCTCCAGAGCTTCCAGCATCCCAGGTGGATGCAGAGAAGACACAGACAGGTTGAGAAGGATCAGCTACCACACTGGAGGCCCCCACCTAGGCTGTGCTCATTCTTGTGCCATAGCCAATTGACACCTAGGTGTCCCTTCTACGAGGGCTGCAAGGGTGTGGGAACCTTAACAAGCCATGGTCTTTTGACTCCACCAGAACAGGATCCTGTAAAGGCAATTTTTACCTCTTGTGAGTTTGTACAGGTGGCATTATGCCTTCTTAGCATATATGAAATAGTGCATTCTGTAACATGCCATACCTTGTATTAAAATGGACTTTTCTGAGCGCTGTGGTCAGTCTATACCTTGTAGCTACTGGTGAAGATCACAGGTACGTGTTATGAAGGCTGAGTGCTGTAGAACCATCTTGGCTAATGTTGGTTGATGTTCACAACTCCATAGTAATTCTTCTAAGATATATATTTGGACTGGTCTAAGGAAAATCAGAACCCTAAACCTAGAATTCAGCTCATGCTAACATGAACACTAGCACCATATCCACCATGGCCTATGCAGACTGCTGAGAAGCAACACTTTATCCTCTCTCCTTAAACACTAAATTCTATGGAACTCCTGGAGATCTGAGTGTGATGTCTCCCGTGAGCTGTCTCACATACATAGGAGGCCTGGGGATTATCAGCCCTCAGAAGGCAGCTGCTGGTCACTTCACAGGTAGAAATCACACACATGCTCCTGAATACCAAAAGACTAGCGTGTGCCACCCTTACGTCATGGATGTGGAGATGGTACACATGTACGGCTCCATCATTCACACGCAGCAGAGGGACTGAGCAGGAATCATCATGGCCACCCAGCTGGCTACTCAGAATGCAGCATTCAGGCTGAGAGACATCACACAAGATATCCCTAATGACACCTTGGGCCATGGTTCAGCTGAACACCTAGAAGTGGGGAGATCCTGCCAAGCAAGTCAGAACATTGTGTTTTAGAAATTCAGGGCAGGTAGAAGTTCCAATAAACTCATGGTAGGGGCCGAGCACCCACTACTATGAGAATGTTAAGCAGAGGAGTCAATACCACTCCATCCAGCTGAGGGACCAAGCCTTAGATAGCAGGGTTCTCCGTGGCAGTGCTACATGTACAAGGCTGGGCTACATATATGAGGCTATGCTACATGTATGAAGCTTATAGAGATGGGAAAGCATTTGTAAACAAAATGGAAAAAAAAAGCCAAAACAAAAGTCAGCTGGTTTAGATAGGTGTGGGAGGCCTACAATTCAAGACCACCCTGGACTATACATAGTGAGACTGCCTCCCTCATCCACCCCCGATTGCCTGTTCTCCAACAGTTAGCCACTGTGGATGTGGTCACTAGTGTCTGCAAATGTAGTTGAGGATGGTGGGTCTGCTGAGGTGCAGTAACTTGGCCAGGGTTGACGCAGGGACTCCATGACCATCCAGAAGTAAAACTGCAATGTGGTATTTAGTCTACTTTGCGCCGGGTACCAGGACGGTGTCTCCGTGGGGGTTGGTGGTACCTGGCGACAGGAAAGGGCGGCTATTGTCAGGGAAACAAAAAGGCCTTGGTTGTGTTAAGTGAAGGCTGAAGTTGCTGTGTGTTCTTAGAACTGAACATCCTGATATCTTGTACATTCCCAAATAAAAACCACCAAGGGAACAACAAAGGTGTTGCCAAGAAGCCCCTTTCTCAGCAGGCACCCCATCTCTTTCAGGATAAACCTTTTGACTCTGGGTTCTAGTCATGTGCTCTTTCTCAATGTGATCTGGGGTTCTGCTGCCCTGAGCTGGCCATGTACTCTGTTCACACATCAAGGTCTCTTAACTTCCTTTTCCTAGCAAATTCGGACATATGTAGGGTCCTTGATCCTTTAAACCTCTAGGACTGCTCTGTCTCTCCAGGGCTCAGACCAGGGCTCACAGACACTCTGCTCCTGCCTGCTACCAAAACAAGTTCTGAAGGCAGGCAGTCCCAGTCATCCCCAGCTGGCTTTGGCACTGCCTAGAGGCCACAGCTCTGGCATCCGCCTTCGCCGTGTGAACCAGCACAGCCCGGTCTACGACAGTGGAGTGTCAGCTGGTCTCTGAGAGGGTCTCCTAGGTCTGTGCATGTTGTCTTGTGTGTCAGAACCTCCTGTTCTACTGCACGGATGCTCAGGTATGAATAATGCCATGGTGAATGCCAGGGAGCAGGATACGTCCTGGGTCACAAAAATAACCCTACTTAATTTGGGGGGTCCTAATGCCATTCCCATGGCTGCACAGTTCTGTATCCCAGTGACAACACCCTCCTACTCGTTACCCCATTTTCTGGATTATAGCTCTACTTGTACTGTGATGATTCTGTGTTGAGTCCCTACAATAGGCAGTATTGAGCTTGCAGTTATTAACCCTAATGAGCAGGCAGGAGAGTTCCCTTTAGTATTTTTGCAGTGCCTCTCTGATGCAAGAGGCTCAACCCTAACCCAAGTCGGCCCTGCAGTGGACCTCTGGAAAGAAACGAGTCAGTGCATCGAGTCTCCCATCACTAAATTTTACGGTAAGCGAGACACAAGAGGTTCTTCAAACACATTTCATAGAACTTTACTCTTCTACTAAAACAAAGTCATACAAAGACAAAAGCCTATAAAAAGGAAAATGTGAAACTGATTCGAATGGCCACAGTTACCAGGAGCACAGAGTTTGCAAGAGAAAGGACGCAGGACACTCTGACGGGGGCTCTTTTGAGCAGTGACCCAGAACCTGGAAAGGCCTGCCACCTAGGGCATTCCTAGTGCTGGCAGAGGCGCCTCACCTGCTCTGCTCTGGCTATTTAGAGTCTGAACCAAAGTCAAAGCTGAGTCAAATCAAGAGTGGACACCACTATACTGATGGGGACACGAGCTTGGCAGTGGTTACTCTGGCCAGCTGACCTCTGGTGCCTAACGAAGTCTGAGGAACCTGTACAGGTGCACTCTTGGCCTCTACCCTCACGGGGACTTCCTGAATACGGACAGGATTGATTCTCTTGGGGGGAAGCCAGAGATGACCCAGGGCCTGGTAGCATGGAGCATCCACACAGAAGATATCTCTATCAAGCTTCCCCAGAGAGGGTTAAATAAATAAATATGCCATACAGAACACGAGGGACTGATCACTGCTGTTGCCCGCAGCCTTTGAACAGACCGTGACCTACAGAGCAGAGTGCACAAGGGGACAGTGCAAATGATGTCGGGTTCTTGAAAGTACAGAGGTGCCTGTGGCCTCAGCTAAGTGGGGTTATCCATGGCAGGGGACAAGAGACTCGGCCAGAAAGACCCAGGGCCATGGGCTGGGGCGTGCTCTCCCCAGGAGGGTGGGACGGCATGTCGTACGTGCAAAATGGTATGCTGCGCCCCCTCGTGGTTCACACTCTGGGAGGCTCCTGCTGTCATGGACTGTGTGCAGACTCCTCAAGAGTTCCTGCTGTTTGCTCGACACTGTGGGGCTCTGTGGTCACCTGCTTGAGGTTCCCAGCTCAGTGCTTAGGAAATAGAGGGGCTGGGTTCCCGTGAGAAGAGGAAGCAGACTGGCTGCAGACAACCCTGGCTCTGCAGGAGCTCTTAGGGCATTAACCCAGATGGGAACACAGCTGGCAGGCACCACCCACCCAAAGGGTGACCCACTCCCACCCCGTAAACACTGTCTCACTTTCCAGGGGTACCCTGAGCCGTGCCTGAGGAGTGTGGGCAGGGAATGAGGAGGAAGAGTGGACAGTCCTCAGCTTGCTTACGGTACAGAAAGCACAGCAAGGACACTCTAAGAAACAGAGGTGGCAGAAGCCAATGGGGAACAGCTCACTGACATTCCAGCCCCAGGGAACTGTGCGTACGTTCACATGTTCTGGACAGGGTAGAAATGAAATGTAACTGCCACAAAATACTGGACAGTCATCCACAGACAAGTGATACTAGTACCTGGAGGCGAGGCCCTGCCTGTAGTGGGAAGAGCTGACCCCAGAGTCCTGGGTATACCTACCACTGCCCACAAGAACACAAGGAGCCACTCCTGTCAGAACAGCTCTAGGCACTGCCCCTGGGGCATCTCCTGCTTGGAGGAAGCCTAGGGGTGTTATGTCTGTGGGAAGCCATGTGTGGCAGAGTGACCAGAATCACCGCGACATCTTGGTAGGGCAGTGGCCACCGGTCAGAGGCGTGCTGGTGGGCCCGAGCCTGGCCATAGGCTGCTAGCATAGTCCTGACCCCATCCAGGTGTGTCCAGGCTACAGGTGTTAGGAGTAGATGGTGATGACTTCCCGGCCGCCACCCCTGACCAGGAGGACCCTGTTCAGCCCTTCAGTCAAGACCTCAAGAAACTCCATGTCTGTAGTGATAGTTAAGGGCGTACCAATCTCAACTGGACACATAAGGGACTCCAGTGCACACTACAGACAGCCCAAGAAACCAAGGTCAGTGGCAGATGGGCAGACCCCAAGATGGGCTAGGGAGCTCTAAGAGATGAGGGGGTGACGACAGGAAAGACCAGGAGGGAAACTACCACCTCCAGAGAACAGAGATAGTCCTGGAGCTTCCAGTTACTAACCCCATCCCCCTGAAACCAACAACTGGGTCACTCCCGGGAAGCCTGGTGGTTGGGTGGTCTCTGACCAAGAAGCCTGAGGAAACATCTCCCTAATCTGCCACGGTGGTCCCAAGTGGCTGCCCGACAAGACCCCAGAGAAACCTTGGCACCCACAAAGCACAAACTGTCAAGGCTGTGGCCAACACTTGTCCCCTTGATATGCCTACTGGGGGAAACAGCCCAGGGAGCCTGCTGAGAGGACACCCATCCAGGCAGAGAGTCTCAGCACTGTCTCTGAGGACAGCTCTGCTTGTGGGAGGGAGGCCACTGAGACCAAGAGTGGGTAGGCTCAGTTTTTCCTGTGTGGGTTTACTGTTCTATTCAGGAAGGCTTAGGGCAAGACTGCACTTGCTAGGCATCTGGGGAACCCAGTTTGTGTCCTATGAACCAGGCCTATCACCCAGGGACACACCAGATGGATTTGCCACTGCCTCTCACCCTGGGATGGGGCTGTGGCCCCGGTGGAGTGCTTACTAGCATGCCAGTGCTCAGTCCCGGCACAAGAAAGGGCCTGTCACTCTCCTCAGGAGCTTAAATGCAACATTGTTTCTCCAAATGCTAGAAGGACCCAGCCAGCCCTTCAGTCTGTTCAGACTCTGCAGCACTTGCCTTCCTCTGTCTTATCCAAGGTCCCCAGGGCAATGCACAGTACACAACAGGCAGAAAAGCATGCTCTGGTACTGAGAGGCTCAGGGGGACCTCTGTGTCCCCCAGTTCGCAGGAGCAGAGGCTCTGAGAACAAGGGGACCCAGGTCTGACAGTGCTGTAGCTGTAATACTGTTCACCAACCCCGCCCCCCCCCCCCCCCAGCAGGAAACACTGGAAAGGATACAGTTCTCATCCCCCTGACGATTTTTCGGAGGGCCTGGCATATTCAGCAGGACCAGCTGTGCATCCTGGGACTTGTTGAGGACCACACCATTGAGCTTCACAGCTGTGTGCATCCTCCTGACGTTGGACTGGTCCCTGGAGAAGGGTGGTACAGCGGACAGCACAGTGGGCTTGAGGCTTGCAGCCTACCTAGCCCTCCCATTTTGTTCATGTACGCTAGGAAGGGCTCAGCGGATCATCTGAGGTCAGGTATGGGGTGACTTACTTAGCAGCAGAAAGCGTTTGGCTCTAGATACTTCAGAACAGCGCATCGCTAAACTGCTAAGCTTCTAGGGACAGTAAAGTAACGCAGGTAAACTACAATGCATTCAGTCAGCTGCACTTGCAAAGCAGCCATCGGTACAGGCAGAGACAGGGTATGGGGCACAGCGGCTGTCTGGGCAGACGTGGGAACTGGCCTGCTTCTTAGGGCAGGGGCTACAACTGCTGAATTCTTGGCATCCTCTTGACCCCACATCTGTTGAACTGAGTACACAGCACTGAGGTCTAGGGAGGTCTGCCAAAGTCACGACATCACCACCCACGGACCCTCAGGGTCTGTGCTGCAGCCGGGATTTAGCAGAGAACTGGGTTTGGGCTCAGGCACCCCTCTTTCCTGCTCTTGCCAAGCTGCGACTAAGAACTAAGCTTCTACCACTGTGTGGTTCGGATACTTGTCTGTAACCTCTGGAGCGAGCAGAGCATCACTGATCCCTACACCATGGTGCCCTGCTGCTATATGGGGTTCTGTACTCCTCAATGCCCCAGGTCCTAGGGATCACAGCCATGTAAGTGTGAGGATACTAGCCTTCATCCCCTCTCTAGAGGACTCTATCAACCAAATGTAGAACCAATGTTTAGGAAGCTTCCTTGGGAAACTGCCACAGAGCACTTCCTGTCCCTATGAATCTGCATTTTTATGTTTTGGGACATCTGGCACATCCCTGGGCTCAGGGCATAGGGCAGACTCTGTGGCCAGCCTGCTCATCTGCCCATGCAGTCTTGATTGCAGCCCTTCTGAATAGAGGCATCTCTGCCTCAGATACAGGGACAGGCAGATGAAGCTGCCATTTGAGGGTCATAGAGAGGTCCAGGATCACACCCACTGATCAACTCGACTCTAAGCCAAATATATCAGCTTGTAACTGCCATTCTTCCAGGAAGAAAACAGTCATGGGCCCTTTATCTTCTCTCTTCAGTTTAATTTGATAAAATTACAGGCCAGTCTCTGTGGCACCATCCAGGCCTCTCATTACAGGAACCCTGGATTCACTGCATAGGAAGGGCACAATTACTGTGTGTTTGGTCCAATAGCGGTTCCCAAACTGCATGAAATACAAGAGCCCAGGGGTGAGAGACTACAGCAGCCACATGGAAGCTGAGTGTCAGTTCTGGGTCTGACCTGCTAGAGCTAGAGACACCAGAGGGTTCGGGAAAGGTCCTTGAGTTCTGAAAGCTACCTGAATCCCATCTCAGCTCCCAGTAACACAGCAGAGTTAATCAGTAGAATGTCTTGTTCAAATGAACTTTCTAGATAGTGTCCAGACCTGGGAGTTAAGTCTACACAGCAGTCTTGGCAGCAGGAGGTAAAGTCACATGTCCTTGGCACGCTGTCAGCAGAGATGCCCAAGACCATCCAAAATAGAAAACACATGCACTCAAATGTCTACAGATGCTAAGAGGTGCATACCAACACACGCATGCAGGTGGGTACACCAGTGTGTGCACAAACACAAATGTACTCAGACCAGCACACATGCATGAGCTTTAATTGGTGCACACATGTTCCAGCAGGTGTACACATTTTCTAACTGGTACACATATGTACACATTTTCTAACTGGTACACATATGCACTCTAACCAACACACGTCCACAGCTGTATAGGTTCCAGGGACACTGTGAAAGAAAACACATCCCTTGCTAGACTAACCAGGAAATGGGCCTGATCTTTCAACTTCTTCCTGACCCTGGCTGAGTAAGGCAACCCTAGATCCTGAAAGGTAAGTAATTACCCCACCCAGATTCCCTGTGTGTGCAGGCATCTATATGTACGTAAAGGCACGTGTGTGCAAGAGGTGTGGGATCAAACCCTGCTGCTATGTGATTATGTGGGTTTTTTTTTTTTTTGGTTTTTCGAGACAGGGTTTCTCTGTGGCTTTGGAGCCTGTCCTGGAACTAGCTCTGTAGACCAGGCTGGTCTCGAACTCACAGAGATCCGCCTACCTCTGCCTCCCGAGTGCTGGGATTAAAGGCGTGCGCCACCATCGCCCGGCGTGATTATGTGTTTTAATAAACTATGGAGGTGGGGAGCTTTTGGATTTCCAGAGAGCAGAAAGCCTGGGGTGTCTCAGCTTCTCAAGGTTCCCTCAGTGTTTGAGTATAACTAAGGGCTCTTTACCAGTACTGTGCACACTACCTGCTTGTCAGGGACAACAACTCAGAATGACTGACGTGAGGCAGGACGGGAACGGGGACAACAGAGGTGAAAGGACCAGAGCGACCCCAGCCTATGTCTTCTTAGAATGCTCCCACCCATAGGTTTGGCAGCTGGACCCTCAGATCCCCGCCTCGGACTCCTGGCCCTGACGTCCAAATCCAAGAGCTCACGCACAGGTAGTCTGATCACACAGAACTGATCTGCATCCCCTTCTCGCTGGAGAGGAAGGAATGGGCGGTGTGCTAAGAAAGCAATTTTGTCTTAACTGAGTAGATCTGGAGGCGTGTGGGTGAAGCCGCTCACTGCTGCAGGAAGCACACACCTAGCCTCCTTCAGAGCAGCACAGAACCAGCCCTCCGACACTATCTTTGGTGTCTCTTAGGGAACGACATCTGGGCGTGTGCCCTGAGCGGCTCTGAGAGGAGGCAGTGAGGTCAAACAGGGCTCTACATGCACAGGGCTGTCCACACGCACGCAGACATGCAAGGCAACTCAGTCTACAAGGCTAAAAACGAAGGTGCACTTACAGGTTTCCCCACTCTCTACATGGAAGAGAACACAAAGAGCAGGTTACTCCAGCAGAGGATTCCACACGATTGAGTTAATTCAAGTAATGGTGGCCATGCTAAGCTGGTAAAATGGCTGACCATGGTACGTCAACGGATTCTCACCTCACAGGACCCCAAAGTCCTCTTTCCCTCCCTAGGAACTTGGAGCTTTAGAATCATCCCACCATGAAGAGCCGGTCAAAGGGGCCCCTGGCTTGCTTTCGGGCTTGGGGACTATGTCAATGGAACTTAACTAAACCTGTCATAATGGCATCCCCACAACTGTGACAGCCACAAGGACCTCAGTCTTAAGGTTCTCAAGTCAGCCAAAATGATGGGGGCCTAGACTTTTGTGGGTCTGGAGCTCCACCTTTCCAAGGGGAATAAGCCCCTCTCTCCAAGCAGAGGGAAGCCATTAGCAGTAGGAGAGTACAGTTCCCAGCCGAGTCCCCTTGTGACCTGACTCACTGGCGCTGACAGCATAGCCTTGGGCTGGTCCCAGTTCTCTGCAGGCCTGTGGGCCTGTGGTCTGCCCTTACTGTGCACTGGCCCAACCCACACAGAAACTCACGGCTTGAGGCTGAAGAGGTCTTTGAAGCCTGATGCACTGGTGTCCTTGTTCCTGTGTTTCTCTGCGATGAGCTTCTCTTTTGTCCACGTCATCTGCACTTTGTCGGGCGTTGGTGGGGCTTGGGTTCTAGCAGCTGCTGTGGTATGGGATGCTGTGTTCCTGTCGTGAATCAGTTGGGCCTGGAGAGGGAACAGAAGACGGCTCTTGAAAGCTACCCTGGAGGGAACCTGACCAGCGAGACCAATAAACCAAGAGGACTCGTGTGTAACTGGCTAGGACCCCTCAACCACTGGACAGCAGCTCTACAGGGGGCCCCCGAGCTGGCCTCACCTCACAACAGTCTCCCTATCTCTTGTACTACACCAGATGGGCTTCTGGTTCCCTCCACCTCTTCTTACCTCACTTCCCTGCCTTAAAAGCAGAAAAAAGGATCTAGGACTCTGCTGAGTTAAAGGAACACCGGAGCCATAGACTCCTTACGTGGTGTAGCCCCTGACCTCTCATTCATCAACCCTGACCAGCAGACACACCGTGGTGTAGCACTATAGTAGCTTCCATCTCAGGGAGGAGCTTGCTTCAACCCCTCTGGCTTTCCCTAGGGGAGCAGGGCCTGCCAGGCTCACAGAGGCTTTGGATGGTCATACCAGGGTAGTGCCTGAAAGGATGAACAAGCAGAGTGCCTACCTAACAGCCCCATCCAGTGGCTTAGGCACCAAGGAAGTAGGGTGACTATTTAAAGATCTCTTTGAGACCAACCTGCAACCCTAGGCCAGAGGCAGAGATCTGGACAGTTCTTCCTCTTGTCTGGGCTATGACAGTCATCACTAATTCTCTGGATCCAGGCTGTCAACAGCCAGGGACAAAATGAAACATGGTTATCTATCTCAGAGTCACAGCTAAGGCTCAGACAGTAGAGAGGGGACTTCTATGACTTCACTGGGGATAAAAGACTCTTAAGAGACCTTGCTCCAGTAAACAAAGTCACCCACGTGGAAGCTAAGTGGGCCAACATGAAGCTGAAGATATAGCAATCCCCACACGGAAGGCCCTCGTAGCTAGGAATTGTAAATGTCCCCACATGACAAGGGGAGCCTACAACAAGAGGTGGCCACTTGTCTTCTTCATACTTGACAATGTGAAGGAGTCACTGGCTGATGAGGACACATGCCCTCTGTAGGGCCCAGACAAGTGAGTCCGGCTGGGTGAGGAATTGCACCTGCCTGACCCTCACAGCCTTAGCCAGTATGGGCAAGGACTCACTGCCAGCTTCCCTGCAGAGCCCCAGCCAGGGTGGGTCAAAGTCCACTGGGGATCACTACTCATCCTGTGCCATTCAATCCTGTCTGTTCAGCAGGGGTCATCGCGGGGGCCTCCACGATGGAGACCTTGGGCTAACTCAACTATGTCTGAACTTCATGGTCCCTCAGTGCTCTCACCCCCACCGTGGCCTTAACTTCTTCACAGCCTCCACAGGGAAGAAGAGTCTGTTGGTTACCCACCACACTAGCAGTGCAACCGAAGGTTCCCACCCATCCTGCTGAGCTGCTTCAAACAAGCTAGTGGCTCTGTCCCACAAGGAGGCACATCTCCGCTGAAGTCAGACTCCTGAATGTTATCTCCTACCCCAAACTCTCCTTGATCTGAGTTTAGGAAATCTCAAGGTTAAAGATGCCACTTAATCCAGTATTTTTTGTCCTGGCTGAGGCCAGAACAGAGAGGTTACCACTGGGACTCCCTGCAGTCCACAGAAACGAAGCAACCAAGTCTTCCCAGACAGTATTGGATGGAGCCAGCTGGCAGGCATCCATGCTACAGACTCTTCCACAGATACAGAGGGCATCCTATCTGGGTCCTATCTCCTGTCTCCTATGTCCCCAACTCTCCTAAGAATGTGGGGTGATCACTGCTCTGATCCTAACTGTTAGTCACGTGATCCATGTGCTAACCATGGAAAATTCTCATGGACACTGAGGTCACAAAGTGGTGGGAGGCAGAGGGTTCTTGTGCCCCTGTGACCACATTTATCACTGACCCCATTGAGAATCATTCCCTCCACCCACTCTGCTACTGCAAAGTCACAGGTAAGATTCTGGAGTTCGTACAACAAAAGACCTATGGGCATATCCTCAAAAGACATGGATGTCATGTTCTTCACCATCTGTACCTTTCCTAGGTAAGATGATCACAAAGATGCCAGTCCTCAGGGTCACACTGTGCTAACAGGCACAGGGGGCCATGCTTGCTCTTCTTCAACACTCAATGCCAAATGAAGTGGAACTATGTCAATCCAGAGCCAGTGTTGCTGGGTTGTCCTCTGCCCCATTATCAGCACAGATTCCCACTCTGGGGCCACATGGCGCTACCCTAGCTACTTTCCTCTCCCCGGTGCACATACCTCTCTCCCCCACACAGATTCCCACTCTGGGGCCACATGGCGCTACCCTAGCTACTCTCTTCTCCCGGGAGCACATACCACTCTCTCCCACACAGATCCCCACTCTGGGGCCAGATGGCGCTACCCTAGCTACCTTTTTCTCCCTGGTGCACATACCTCTCTCTCCCGCTCATTTTTCGACAGCTGCATCTGTTTCAGCATCTGTGACCTCTGCTCCATCATTAGTGTCTTCTCATAGGTGAATGCAGAAATGTCGTTTTCAACCTACAACGTGTCAGGCCACAAAAGTAAACAATGTATACAAAACAGTGTCGTTGCCAACCAGTGACCTAACCCCCTTTGTCAAGAGACCTAAGCAAGCAGTGGCCACACATCCTAGGCCTTGAGTGACACGGTGCCCCTGGAGTGACACAGCACTATCCCAGAGCAGCCCGGGAAGGTATGAGTATGTGTGACTACGGAAGGAAGCATGGAGATATTAGCCTACCTCAATCCTACTGGGGACTTGGTAGCACTACCACACAGGTGATGCTGCTACATCTCATACTGACCAAACACACATTGCTCGGGGTTCTGGGCATGACATTCCTGGCTTGTCTGTGGATGCTGTGGTCTCAAAGGACACACGCTCCCAAATAACTGTGTCATTTCCTGTCTCAGACAAGTTGACCCCTCACAGAATTATTAAGTCCGTAGGTAAACATACCAAACCAAGGGACAGCAGCATCTAAGCTCTTGAGGATCTTGACTGTTGGGACTCAGAATAGCCCTGTCTGTTACACCCAAACACCCCAAAACTTACACTCAGGGTAGCCCCTTGTCAGCTGACTGGGTTTCCCAGTTGTAGGGCATAGACTTCTGTATTCGGAAATGGAGATTAACTCTAGAAACCAACTCCTGGTGCAAGACTGAAACCGAGGGGTTGGGCAGCCTCATTAGGTTTTCTGGTCTCCATGACTAGCCCTGGTCTGCCTCGCAGGACCTTGTCTCCTTCCATGGCTCTTTTCTGGGCAGCTTCTGTTACTAAGTCGAATGATGGTTTCTGACTGCTAACAATGCTGTTTCTATGACTTCAGTGTGCAGCCAGACTGAGAGAGCCATCTACAGAGGAGGCTGCAATCAGAAGCCACAGAGAGTCTGCAACTCCAAATGGCTGAGAAACGTCTAAATGCGCCCAGAGCACAAAACCCAGAGCCAACCTGCACTCTGACTTACACAAAGCTCTTATAGAGGGAGGAGAACATAGCCCTGTACCACAAGGTTCCCTGGGAGCTGACAAGAAAATGCAGGAGGTCGTCAATAATGCAAGGAGATGCCAGGCCTCATCCATGATTAAAGAGACGTAGCCAGAGGCAGGCAGTTTGCAAGCTTTGCAGCCCTAGACCTGTGACTTCTCCATGGGACCACAGAGGGTACTGGGCTCCCTCTACCTAACGTGGCATTCCACATGGCCATGGAAAGAAAATGGGCCCTTCTGGAATACCCTTCACCAAACGGCCTCTCTGGGACTACTTCTACCAAATGTGACGCCCTCCCAGTTCTACTCCAGGGACCAGGCTACACAGCCATGCACAGACCACAGGGTCAACGTGCACTGGGTGTCATCCTTGATCAAATGGACGATCAGAGAGTAAGCCATCCAGACCACATAACTGAGAACATGGCATTCAGAGAAAGCAGAAGGCAATGAGGAGCGAAGGGTACACGGTTCATCCCCATGGAGCTGCTCAGTCCATAGGGACAACCTTGGGTCCTTGGGCACAGCTGGAGTAGGCATCTTAGAATTCACTTCACTCCTCAGTCATTCAGACAGTAAATTGCATCCACTGTAACCCAATCACTTTATTCTACCTGTTAGCCCCACACTCGTGACCCTATTTACCCACAGATGGACAAATCATTCTAGCCATCGAACTATAAACTCATGGACAAAACAAAGCCAATGGCTCCAGACCTCTGGGAAGGCCTCACCCCTAGGGACTGTACCCCATTGGCCTCGTCCCCCAGAGCAGCTGTCAACTAAGGATAGAGACCACACAGTAGCCTAGAGGAGCATGACATCCAAGTTCCCCTACCCTCCGAGAGCATGCAGGTGGGTACGCACCATCTCCACCACCTCCACCTCGGCACTGATCCTGAGGTGGTAGAGGAACATCTGTAGGTCCTTCTTCATCTGGATGCTGTTGTCATCCACCTGGGCTACAGTGAAGATGCGCATCCGGCATTTTCGCCACACCTGGGGAAGGGAGGGGACATTTCTGCAGGAACTCAAGCAAGGCCATACCCTTCACGCCGTGGTGTCCCTGTAGCCTAGCTGTGTCCCTGTGTCCCTGCGGCAGACACCTTGTGCTGGCGCAGCAGGAAGGGCAGCAGCATGAGCATGCCCCCATCGTGCACAATCCACCACACGTCGATGTTCCCGTCACTGAAGCGTTCTTGGTTCTGCGGGAACAAGTCAATGTTTTTGGCCACCAACAATGCCTGGTGTGCTGCTGTAGTGTCACGGACGGTGTCTGTGGAGAGAGGCATACATGGGTGAGATCTCAGGGTGGTGGGGCTAGCTCAACTGTCACAGGCTAAGTAGGCAGGGTCCCATCAAGTCATCTACCCAGGAGGGCATTAAGGAACAACTTCCATGTCACCAGCTACTCCATGGTCTCCAGAGGGTTGTGTGCCACATTCTAGGAAAAGCCTCAAACGGAGATTGGGCTTGGGTATTAGGGGAGAAAGTATTAACGATTATAAAGTAGCCATTTGCTTTCCCAGGGACTAACAACGTGGCTAGCACATTCAGAGGTCCCAAATATATACTCTCTGGCCAGACTTGGGTGTGACAGTAACACGGCTGGGGCTATCGTGGAACCTTGGTGGAAAATGGTTGCCACACCCACCCACAAAGTTCTTCCAGGAGAAAGGGTTATCTGCCTGCTTCCAGGACTCTGGCCAGCCCATGAGGACAGTGTTGTGTTTCATGCCACCGAGGCCAGCTGACTGGATCAGGTGAGATGCGCCATCTCGCAGGTTGGAGGACACCACCAGTTGGCAGAAGCCTTTGGTCTTCTCTGCACCCATCAGAGATCGGATGTTCTGTGGAAGTTGTAGGGGAGTGTCACTATGTGATGTCAAGACACCTGTCAGTCACCATTACGGTGAGGGGGGCCCTACACATATGCCACAGCCTGACGTTTAGGGATGGAGACTTTGAGGGGTGCTTGGGAGTTGCTAGCCCTATGTGTGAGACATATGTGTGAGAGACAACATAAACCTGGCACTGTGTGGACATAAACAGCTGTGTGGAGGTGTCAAGGAGGGTCACTACCCTGAGATAGTGCATTAAATATGATAGTGCCTTAAAATGATCTGTCTTTACGAAACACTCATTATTACTTGGATTGGGGGTGGGGGTCATATCAGACAATGATCATTAAATGTTTAAATGCTTCATAGTAATGGGCCAACTTTAACAGCCTCTGAGCAAATCCAGTGCTCCAGCAACAACTATCAGACAAGCCACAATGCCAGTCTCCATTTCTGGTACTCTGTCAGGCATCCACCAGGACAGCTCCTCCCTCCCCAGAACAATAGAGAGGTCAATAGAAGGGTCGATAGAGAGGGTGGCCACTGTGACTCAGGACACACCGTTCACTAATCAACAGCCCAAGGGATGCTGTCATTACATATCTATAGTGTCCGGCCTACTAGGTCCTCTTGAGTGCAGGGTGTCAGATAGAACCTAGAGGAACAGCCCTATCAGACTTCCCATGTATGTGGAGGGTGACCTTCAGCCTCTGCACCCTCCCTTTTAGTCTAGGAAGGCCACATCGCTGTAGGCACACATTTTCCACACTTCATGCAGGCATAGGGAGGAGTCCCTCTTCATAGTCCCTGATGAGATTCAGACTTAGCACTGATGCTGTGAGAGTCAAGACTTTGGAGACCCTGTAATGAGATGAGCGTAGTTTGCATGGGAGATAGATGTGCTTGGGGAACTAGGACCGGGAGGGGTGAATGATGCTCCCAAAGAGGCCCATTATGACCATGCTATAGCCAAGATGGGGAAATGTGACATTATTTGGAAAAGGTGTCCTTTCAGAATAATCCTAACTGTTCAATGGGACCCAAAATCCAGTAACAAGTCACCCTAAAAAGATAGGCAGAGAGACCTGAGGCAGAAGGCAGGCAGCTGTGTGGAGACAGAGGCAGAGGCTGAAAGTCCTGGAGCCCCAGAGCTAGAAAGGGAGGAAGTATATTTGAGCCCACCGTGCCCACAACTCAATCTTTGTCTTCACCCAGTCTGGGATTGCTCCACTGGTCACGTGACACACTTCTCCTTCCTTTGCCTGATTTCAGGGGCCTATGTCAGCCCCACAGTGCCCTGCACTAGAGCTCCACATGGTTCCCCAGCACCCCTCTCCTTCCTCCCTTGCTTCCTGTTCATCTTTACCACCCATCCAGGGCAGACCAGGCTCACACGGACATGTTCCACTTATAGAATTCTGTGTAATTCAGGAACAATCTAAACACACTGTCCTAAAAGGGGAACATGCCAGCGAGTGGGAGGCAGCCCAGGCAGGAGGTGTGGTCATGGGACACAGCTGCTCCTAAGCAGGAAGGAAAAAACAGTGCCCAGGATGGGGGTTTCATAGGAGAAGTACTACAGAGGCTGACTCAGCACAATGGCACTTGGCAGGGGCATTCTGTTGTCCTTCAGGCTGAAGCAGGCTAAAGGTCACAGCAGAGACCAGGATTTCACAGGGCACCCAAACACCACTGCCCTGGCTTTGTGATGCCTGTATCCCTGACACTGGATGCAACACTGCTTTCCCCATGCTACAGACTCAAGGAGCTGGAGCTGGGTCTTTTCACCTTACTGCTAAAGAAGCTCCTGCCTAACCTAATGAAAGCTGTAAAGGCCAGAGCCCCGAGTAGGCAAGCACCTAGCCCAGGTCGGCACTGTAACAGACAAGTCAGGGTGACTGTGGGCAGGGAGACCGTACAGGAGAAGATGGGACCTCAGTTAGGGAAGGATAGACTCAAACTCTTGAGCCTTCACACACAATTGGTGAGGTAGAAGGGAAAGTAACATTAATTCTGATAAGGAGAAACCATGTAAACAAGTTTCTTACACAAGCTTTGATGATTTATAAAAAGGCTTTCCCAAAATGTCCTTATTTTTATACTACCAACAACAGTCTGATTGGAGGATAGGGATCCATCAGAAAAGTGAATCAGGGCCCAGATACTGACATGCAGACAGATGGACCCTTGGGCAGCTCTTTCTTGTTTTTGCTGATCAATAGAAATGACTAATTCCAAAGCTAAAGCCTTTCTCATAACCTTCTGCTTAAAAGCACTTAGAGACTAAAATCACCCACCCAGGGATTAGGGATGGCTCAGTGGCTGAGCACCTATCTAACATGTATGGGGGCCTAGGTTCCCCACTCCCACCCCAGCACTGCAAAAAACAAAACAAAACAAAAAAACAAGAGAATCAGACTGTTAGACATAAGTGAGAAAGCTAAGGGTGAGTCTCATGTCTTCTCAGGATAGAGATTGAAAGTGGGGTCCGAGGATCCTTTGCAGCCATCACTTCCACACAAATACCTTTTCCCATTCATTGCCAGTGAGACCAGATAACAGGAGCCCATGCACACCCTTATGCCCAACTGGTGGTCTCAATTCCAGGGATTTCCTCCACAGCGCATGACAGTGCATATAGCAGACACTGGACTCTCTGTGCCCGCGAGTTATCACAGAATAAAAGCAAGAGCACCTCCAAGACAGAGCTACCTCCTTCCCCATAACAGGATGCTTCTCGGACCAGCTGCAGGTTAGTTACTAGCAGACACAACGGAACACCGTCCATTCTAAAAGACGATAGCTACAATGCTTCAATTCACGAGAGAGCGCATCCATCCTTAAGAATGATAGCTACAATGTTTCAATTCACAAGACAACACCGGCCATCCTTAATGACAATAGCTACAATGTTTCAATTCACAAGATAGAACCCATCCATCCCTAAGGACAATAGCTACAATGTTTCAATTCATGGGTTTCCAGTCAACAGGTGCCAGTGTTTAGATCCAAGGAGACACACGCTGATGGACAACTGCTGGCCTCTTTGGAGGGGCAAGAGAAGGATCCATGGTTTTCCTGTCCTCCTTGAACTTGCTGAATCTGACTGACCTGAAAAGCTGCCTGGGTAAGCAATGCCATCACTGAAAAGGCCACGAGATTGTCACTACAAACTAGGGTCACCAACAGCCATTCCCACCCATGCTCACAATCATATCTCTTACACCTGGCACAGCCTAAACTCAGAAATTAGGCTGCAGCTTACACACACTCAGGAGGCAGGAAGCCTGAATGTACAAGCAAGACCAGATAAGGATGGTCATTAGAGAAAAGCTGATCACCTCTCCCTCTCCAGAGAAGAGGGTGATACCCAGACATGGCAGCCATGATGGAACCCTGGGTCAGGTCCACAAAATGGAGAGAGGAGTAAAAAGGTTTCTGATAATCTGGGAAGCTGGACACTGGAGGTGGACAATCAGAAAGGGTTCTAGATAGATGACAGAATAGGATGTCACAGGAAAGGGGAGGGAGGTGACAGCACCCTGGTCTTATGGGGACAGCGGAGGCTAGAGGCTAGAGGTAGACATTAGGGGACTGATGATTCTACTTGCTCGCCTCTGCTTAGGCTGAAGATTTCCTGTCGCAAGTCTGAAAGCAGAGAAATGCAAAAGCGTGCATAGGATCCCGGGAGTTACACAGACACCAAACTGTGGGCAGCGGGCTATAGAGATGGCACCAGTATGTCCGCAGGAGCAGGTTCTAGTCACTCTCCCCCTCATTCACAGGATCAGGACATCTGCAGCACACTGCCTCATCTACCCATCGTCTCTACATACTAGAAGGAGCTGGGGTGCATGGGAGCGCAGCTATAACAAGCACCAGGAGCGAAGTACCAAGACTAGGCACGGGGGCCCGTAGTGCCTGAGTTCTACAGCACGCTGAGTGGAGCTGTCCCTACTCCTCTCTATCCCAGGAGACCACATACCTCCCTTTCTTCAAGTCTTACTCCTGGACCATTTCAGACTCGGCAGCCACCTTGACGGATACAAGTGACAGCACATGGCTCCTAAACCTTGAGATGCAGGACATGGCTCTGCCCTTCCTAGGTAGCTGGAACCCTCACATCATTCATGACACTCCCCTTGCCCACCTCTTCAGCCCTCTGGGCCTCCACATGCTTGTCTAAGAAGGTGCCCTCTAGCACAGAACCCACGATGGTCAGGCCCTTGCCAGCCTTCAGCTGCGAGGTGAAGGACAGCAGGCGGGGGTGCTTCACACACTGCTCAGAATCCAGGTTCAGCATCACCAGCACCTGGGGCCTGTGGTAGGGTAAGCAAGGACAGGAGTTACAATGGCAACGCACAGCCCAGGTTCCAGTGCTCACCAAACCAGATGGGATAGAGATGGGAAGGATAGCAGACAGCACAGGACGGGTAAGACAGGTGAGATGGGAAGGACAGGAGAGACGGGTACAGGCCCTGTGTCGAAGGCTACTGGTATCCCAGCTAAGGGTGCTCAGTTGGGCCTTATGGCAAACGAAACGCTCTTAGAGGAGTGTGCCTCTGATCCATACTGCTGGTGGCTTATTACCTATGTCCAGGTCCCATCTCTGGCTATTCTCCCATTCTTAGACAGTGCTGCCCTGTCAGATCTCTCCCCAGGGGCCAACAGCAAAAGCTTCTGAGACAGCATTAACCATGAACAGGTTAGGGTCTTTGCTCTGTTCTGCTGTCTAATCTATGGCTGTAGGATGTACTCACCTCCAGTTCTTGGTATGTGGGGGCCCGTGTTCCACACGCAGGAGGGCATAGCGGGCAGCATTCAGTGACAGGCCCCTGATGCCGTCACCCCACTCCTTTTCAGCCCTGTGTGGGTAGAGAAAAGGGTCATCTTGTCCCTGTAACACTCTAAGAATGTTTGCCTGGCTGGGGTATTCAGTTTCTGTAAACCTGAGACATGAAGAGGCTTCCCAAGACAGGCAGGGGCTACTGGGTAGCATGGAACGGTATGAGCAGCAGGACTTCCTCTGTGGCACTGACCACCAGGGACAGAGGGAAGAATGAGGGTAAGACCATAACTTGGGAGCCCTGCACCAGACTGGTCTCAAGGCCCAGAGTAGGGGCAGAACAGTCAGGGAAGGACGAAGGAAACTCTGTGGGAACAGAACTCTGACATGTAGCTCCTGATACATGCCACCCTTGTCCAGAGTGTGTGCATGTGTGTACAAGCTTACAATGGGTGTCACACATCAGTGCTGTGGTTGACAGAGTGCAAAATTCCTTAAACAGACTGTAACAGTCACAGCTGCTATATGAAGCCATAGATGTACCCACTGATAAAGTAGAACATTAAAAATATGTGACGTGGGCTGGAGAGATGGCTCAGTGGTTAAGAGCATTGTCTGCTCTTCTAGAGGTCCTGAGTTCAATTCCCAGCAACCACAGGGTGGCTCACAACCATCTGTAATGAGATATGGCGCCCTCTTCTGGCGTGCGGGCATACATGGAGGCAGAATGTTGTGTACATAATAAATAACAAATCATATATAAATATAAATATATATATATAAATATATATATATAATGTGACGTTAAAAAAAAACAGAAAACAAAACAAAACAAAAAACCAGGAACACAATGGCTCCCGGGCAGGAAATCGGCATATACCTGAGCAAGTCAGCCTGGCTGGGGTCAGAGGATGACACAGTACCCCCAAATCTCACAGGGTGTCTAACCTCTGAGACCTCATCAACAGCACCCAGATTCGCGCCCCCAGGCCGGGCACAGGTCAAGCCCTGGTTCCGTGTGAGCCTGAGGAGTGTGGGGAAGTCACAGCCGTGCGAGAGGCTGCCACTCACCCGCGGTATTCAATGTACTTGTAGATGCAGCCAGCGATGAGCATGGCGAAGAGGGCGTAGTACCAGGAGCAGATGAACATCAGGGCAAGGCAGAGGCTCATCCCGAGGAAGGAGAGGGTCCTAATGAACAGGAAGCTCAGACCAGGCCAGTACAGCCCCTAACTGGCACCTGAAACTGCTTCACAAACCGCACCTTCCCCATCATGAAAGCCTTCCTTGTAACAGCACATCAGCCTCAACCCCTGGCAGTCAGGCCTGTCCCTCAGTCATCCCTGAAATATGAAATTCCTTCTAGGCACCCTGCTGTGGCCCAGGATTGTGGCAACTTGAGGACAGCAGATGCCTGTTTACCTCCTGAGATGGACAAGACACCCCAGCCAATGCAGAACACAGAACGGGCTCTATGCACCCCACCCCAAAGCAGACTGGCAGTCCTAAGATCTTCACATTTCCGATTGATCAGAATGATACAAGAATCCCATGTGTGCGCAGGAGTGTAAGTACAAGTCAGACCTTCCTTACAGTTCAGAGACCAGCACAGGACCATTACCTCATGGAATTCTTTCCACAAAAATAGTTTTAAGCCCAGCAACAGGGGGGGCCTCCAGAACAGATTGCATGTGCTCAGGTTTGTGAGTCCCTCAGGGCATCCATGCAGAAGGCCTTACCAGTGGTAGAACTTGAAACGTGGGCGCCAGTTGGGTGTGCGCAGCAGGGTCTGGACAGCACAGGCCAGATTCACGAACATGTAGCACATGAGGAAGAACCTGGAGCGGAAGGCCCAGTAAGTCGGCTGCCCCCCACAAAGCAGTACTGTGGTATCCAGCCAGGGCCCCACCACACACTGCTCATCATCTTCCAGGGAGACCTTCCCTATTCACACACTGGTGCCTCCTCTACGGGCCTCCACACAGCAGCTGAGAAACAGGTCCCATCCTACTGTCTCTGGCCAAACACCACAAAAGTAGCCACTGCCCCTACACCACAACAGCTCTCTGTAAAACCATGTTGGCCTCGGCTGGACCAACAGCTGTGTACCCAGAGCACAACCACCTGGCCTTCTGTGCCTGCCTTGTATGTTTATTCCTGACCCTGTGTCCACACAGGAAGGGACAGTAGCCAAGCCCTCACACTCTTCACCCTGGTGTCCTTTAGGCTACTCACATGGACAGGATGGGGGCCACGCTGTCCAGGGAGGCGATGAGAATGCCCGTCTCACAGATGAGGGCCGTGAGCAGCAGGGCCCACGTGGGCTCCCCATTGGCCTTTCCATGGCCAAACACCTGCAGTATGGAGAGAGAGGTAGGTGGGCTGGGGCAAGAGAACACATACCACGGGTGAGCGGAACAAGTGGACAAGGCAGTGTCCTTGACAAGTGAGGTGTTCGAGACTTTCAAGCAAACCTAGCTTTCGTCACATGTCACTATGCTGTATGAAGCCAGGCCCAAAAGTAAACTAAATAGCCACACAGACAGGCTCAGGGGACAGCTCTGCCACACCTGGATTTCCATGCTTGCTTGTTGGTTTTCTTTTTTGTTTGGTTTTGTTTTCTATCTTCAGATCACTTCTGTGTGGTCAGTGGCCTCACTGGAACTCTACAGCCTCCAGAATTTTTGGAAAACAACTTCTTTTGGTTTAAGTTATTGGGTTATGATGCTTTGAGATATCATAATCCCAGGAATCTCATTACATCCTGCACCTCTAGGTTCACTCCAGTAACTGCAGTCCCAGCTACAGATGCCAGGTTCAGGGATACCAATCCCTGGTTAACTTCAGTGGGACCGTCCTTGGCACAGCCTCAACAGGGTCACATGGACAAACATGGCCCACCAGAAAAAGGCTTTAGAGTGTTCGGTGGCCTCTGCCCTGCACCCTCAGCCCAGTAGCTAGTGTGAGAGATGACCAGTGTAGAGTCCAAAGGCAGGACCAACGTTCCCCTGTCTTCATTCCATAGGTTTGGCTCTGCAGGATGGACTCTTAGGGACCCTACATACCCAAACATGGCCTTTCAAGGCTCTTCTCAGGGCAGCCAGCACCATCTGCCGCAGCTCACCTGCAGGAAAGGGATGATGCCATCGCGGGCGATGGCCTGCAGCAGGCGGGGGGCCCCAGTCAGGCTCTGTAGGCCAGCACCACAGGTGGAGAAGAAGGAGCCAATGACGATGACCCAGGGGGATGGCCAGGCCAGCATGCCAATGACCAGGTTCCCTTGCAGGGCCTCCCCAAACCTACGGGTGAGCAGGGAAGGGGGTCAGTAGAACTTCCAGAAAGTGATCTGAAGACAGAAAAAAAAAATATCTGTCCTCTATTTGAGTGTGAACCTCTGGGCTCAGGGAGAAGGGAGGTAAAAAACCCAACCCAGGTAGGAGGACCCAACCAGCTTTGCAGCTTCCCTCGGAAGGGGCTTTGGGGGTCTGACACCATTCTGCTGGAATCCTCTCAGAACAGAAAGCCCTGGCTTACGCCAAGATGGTGTTGGCCATTGCCACTTCTGCAGCGGTCATATTTAGGTCTGGGGGTACAGTTTGTAATACCCCCTGAAGCCCTGAGATTCTGACAAACTTGTACCATAAGAAGGAAGGGTCCACCATAGTCTACACTAAAGTTCCACTGACCCAGCAGCGGGGCTGGGGTCTCTGGGTCCCATCTCTCTCATTCTCACACCCCTCTGTCTACTCCTCATCTCCAGCTTCATCAGGCCTCAACTTTTCTGAGTAGTCTTTAGGCTCCAGGCTCAAGGGGCTGACACACAATGCTTTAGTCAGGCAAGAGGCAGCGTGACTGGTTAAGTAAGAGCTTTTAGCTCACACACAATTGTGAGGCCAAGGGTAACTGAGTTTCAAAGCTGAAGTCTCTCTCAGGAAAGACAATATACCAATTAGAGTCAGTTCATGTAGTAAAAAACCAACATACTTATCTCGCAAGACTACACCCTCGATGCAGGCCCCAAATAGCACTATGCAGGAAAGATCTGAGCTGAAGTCAAGGAGTGGTCAGTCCTAGGCCAAGCTCCAGATAGATGCATACTGGCCAGTGGGCCCTATCCCATGGGGCTGAACCCAGGATGACTTAGTGGTAAGATATCCCCATACCCTGTCCCCACGGTTGTAATCCCACACCTCCATAGTCCTTTGGACACTGTCCTCTCTAAAGAGAATGCAACCTCAGGGTACTCAAAAAGTGCTTGGTTGGTGGCCAGACCACCATGCTGGGAGGACACTGGGCTCCTGTAATGTCAGTTTCACAAAAGCAACTGTGGTCAGTGTTTATGCCACATACCACACTACACCCAACCAAGGCTGTATAACTAGTGTCCCAGACCAATCCAATGGTGTTCTGTATTTTTTTTTTCCTTTGATATTACTAGATATATAATGCCAGAGCCTTGTGCATGTTAGATAAGCACTCTACCACTGAATTATAACCCTTAGTTCTTACTTGGGATTTTGGAGGGACATGTGCCAAATACGATCGCAAGAGAACAGGAATCCGGGTGCCATGTTTTAGTACGGCACATCACATAGGGCTGCCAGAGCTACAAGCAGGGCAGCCTGTGGTCAGGCCATAAACCTAGAAAGTGCACCACAGATGGGTACAATGAGAATGTGAGTGAAGGGCTTGAACAAGGGCAGCAGGACCCCTTTAAGGATACAAATGAAAGACGTGGTCACGATGGCCAGAATGGTCCCTGTTGGGATGGACTTCTGGGCGTCTTTGAGGTCCCCAGAGCGGTTGGATCCTGCCATGATCCCTGCAGAACAGACAGGAGTGACAGTGACTGAAAACCTAGAGGATATCGCCCACAGCACAACTCATCTGTAGGTCAGGAAAGACAGGCCAGTATCACCACTGCTTGCTGGGAAGATGGTCCCTGAGGACCGAAAGACAGAGAGACGTACACACAGAGAGTAGAAAACAGAGACTGACCAAGAGACAGAGACAGCAACAGCCATAAAGACAGAGTCAAAGGAAGATATTCATGGGGGAATACACAGAGAAACAGACACAGAGGCAAGAGAAGCAGGGGAGGCAGGGAGGTGGGGAGCCTCACCTGTTACGGAGGGGAAGTAGATGCCAACTAGCATGGTGAAGTAGGTCATGATGTCCGTGAGGACATATGGCAATGCACCAGGCCGGCTCTCCTCAGACACGGGTACTGAGGACACGCCCTTCTTTTCCACAAATGCCCCCTTGTCCGAATATGTGCTCCACAGGTTGTCTGTAAGGAGAACAGGCTGGAGTAGTAGACCTCCTAACAGAATCCTTCCACCTTCTGCTGGGAATGCTCACCGGGACTGTGTGCCCAGCCTCACCACTGACAACTGCAGGTGGTTCTCACTCTTCCGTGGCTCTGATTTCAATCAAAGATACTCAGCTTGCAAGGACCAAGGGCAAGAAGCTACTCCCCCCCTCAACCCACCAACCTCAACACAAGGTTTCACACTAGGGGATCCCTGCACACAGCACCTACATGCTCTCAAACAGCTAGCTGCCCACAGTCTTAATGCCCTCCTTGCTGGGCACCCACCAGCAAGGCAGCAACACAAAGCTGTAATCGTATTAGTTCTTCCAATAATCCAAGAAACGTGGCTGCCTTCACTCTCCACTGGCCCAACGCAGTCTTGCACCAACTGTGAACACCCCATAGGGACCTCTCCATAACTGGCCTTCCATCCCTGTGCACTTGATGCCTCCCTTGAGATCTCTTGGGAGTTGCTTCCTCCAGAGGGCTTACCTCAGAGATTCCAGGAGGCCCTGTGAGTGAGGGATCCCTGTGCTCCTCACCCCTCAACCCAGACAACCCTCAGCTGCCTACTGACATCACACCATTCCACTGGGGAGCACACAGAACCACAACCTCACAGAGGGCAGATGCTAGGACCAAGTGTTCAGGCTCTCCAGGAACAGTTCCTTCACACCAAGATGAAACTGCCCCCTATTTGTTATCCCAGCATGTGGAAGGGGATGACAGGGATGGTACCAGTCCATCCTTGTCATCAGGGTTCTAGGCCAATCATGGATACATTGCAATTTCCAGGCCATGCTGGGCTATAAAGTGAGTATTTATCTCAAACAAAGATTGAGTGCCTGGCCTTACCCAGCTGGTTTGTAGCAGCTGAAGGAGGTCATTCCAGACTAGAGTTTGGCTGGACAGGACTCCAAGGATTTGTCTAAGCAAGAGGAACCAGGGCCCTAAGAGTAGTCCCCAGTAACCCACGGCAGTGGTCACAGCCTTCCCCACCAGACTTACCCAGGAAGACACCGCTGGCCACACCAGGGATGCCCTGGATCTCGGTGACATTATTCTGTATAAAGTACTCATCACAGGTGGCACTCAGGCTAGAGCCATTGCAGAAGAGGCGCCAGAGTGCAGTGGTCACTGTGCCATTGCTGACAACCTGTGTTTTGGCACAGGTCTCAAAGCTGCGTTTTGCCAGTGTGCGGTTCCCAAGTAGACAGACCCTGGAGCAGGGAGAGGATAGAACTTGATTTCACCACTCTGCTCGGCAGACTCAGTGGGAGGCTCAACGCCTCCCATGTTACTGCAGAGGCCACATGTCAGGAGCAAGCATCAAGCCGGATTCCAACAGTTTAGGGACTGATCTCTCATACAAGCCCTCAATTGATCAGGGCTGCCTTCCTCCTGCCTGGGGAAACTCTTTCTGGAAGGAAGGTGGTCTTCCCTATCAAGGACCATGGCGGCTTTGGTCAGTCCACGCCCAAACAACCACCTCACCCCCTGGCTTGGTTCATACTCACTCGCTTGCTTGCTATTACCCTGGTCACCTTGGTTAAACCTCCTCAATTCCACAAGAGGGCAAGAGCCAGCCCATCGGAGGGGTTTCTATGAAGATGAGGAAGCCAGGTCTCATAGGATAAGGATAGGCCACACTGGAAAAACCACTGTGGGGGTTTGAATGAGAATGTCTCCCATAGGTTCAAACATTTAACACTTGGTCCCCAGTTGGTGGCGCTGTCTGGGGAGGCTCAGGAAGTTATGTTATTGGGGACAGACTTTGAGAGTTCATAGTCCTACCCCATTTTCAGTTCATGCTCTCTGTCATGTTTGTGGCTGAAGATGGGATCTGTTTCCTACTCTCCATGCTATGTCTTCGTGCCAGGATGGACTCTTATCCCTCTAGAACCATAGGCCAAAATAAACTCTTCCAGAGGTTGTTTGTAATCTTGATGCTTTTCACAGCAACCTAAAAAGGACTAATGCATTATATCCAGAGGGCCACTGGCTACCCTGAGGTGTGGGGACAACCTTCAATAGCTTCCTGTCCTCATAGATGCACCCAGAGCCAGCTGCACGGGTTCTCATAGATGCACCCAGAGCCAGCTGCACGGGTTCTCATAGATGCACCCAGAGCCAGCTGCACGGGTTCTCATAGATGCACCCAGAGCCAGCTGCACGCGTTCTCATAGATGCACCCAGAGACAGCTGCACGCGTTCTCATAGATGCACCCAGAGCCAGCTGCACGGGTTCTCATAGATGCACCCAGAGACAGCTGCACGGGTTCTCATAGATGCACCCAGAGACAGCTGCACGGGTTCTCATAGATGCACCCAGAGCCAGCTGCACGGGTTCTCATAGATGCACCCAGAGCCAGCTGCACGCATTCTCATAGATGCACCCAGAGCCAGCTGCATGGGTTCTCATAGATGCAGCCAGAACCAGCTGCATGGGTTCTCATAGATGCACCCAGAGCCAGCTGCATGGGTTCTCATAGATGCACCCAGAACCAGCTGCATGGGCACTGTTACCATCCTGTACTCCAAAGTTTCTCAAAACCACACTGAAGCCCAGGAACAAGTGACTATCAAGGCCACCTCCATGCTCTTGCTTAGAAAAGAACTGAGGGTCTGAAAGAAGAGGAAACCAGGAGATACAGACCCAGCCCCTGGAGAAACATTACAAGATGAACCCAGCATTAGATCAAGGCCGCCCTGCACAGCCTGGGACTCACGGGATGTCAGGTGGGGCGAAGGCTGTCTTGATGACCCCAGCATAGATGGCCATGATGGAAAGCACAACACAGGCTAAGAAGACCAGCGCCAGTTTGTTGACGTATTTGACGCCCACGAAGACCACGACTGCCATCAGTGCCAGCGCGCAGCTGCCATACACACGCATGTTGTTCAGCAGCGCAGCCGCCTCGCCGTCTGCTGACTCTGCCTGGAAAACGGCTGCACTTGGAGAGATGTAGGTCTGCGGGAATAAGGCAGGTCAGCGAAGAAGGAGGTCCTGGCTAGGGACTCGTCCAGCCTTGACCTCACACCTTGGCTCCTTCCCTGACACCACTAGCAAAGAAAGCCTGTCAGGACTGAGGGCACTGGGAGTACTGAGACAGAATCCTGTGTTTCACCCAAGATGGACTCAGGGTGCCAGCCCGCAGTCATTCCCTGTCCAGTTCCCTCAAACTGCCAGAGTCAGATGAAAACCAGCAGTCTAGGAAGTTGGCCACCTTCTTAGTGGCCGACCTGACTTGGTCAGGTTACTCACAGGCAGGGGTGAGAACCCTTGTAGGGAGGAGTCAGGGACTCCTGACAACAGCCTCAGCAGAACCCAGGGCATCTCCTCTGTCTTCACTAATGCCAGCCGACCGCTGAGCACACTCTCCAGAGAGCCAGCAAGTAGCTACTGTGTCCTTCAAGCTGCTCTACCTTAGAGACCAACCAGACCCTAGGAATGGGCATGACAATCTAGAGCATCCCCCTTCGTCTGCAACCCAGGATCTATAGGGGAACATGGACTCCTAGGTCCCAGCCCAGACTCCCCAAACTTGAATATATCAGGAAGCCTTTCTTAGCATGGGATGTCTTCCCTGCAGGCTCTGAGATACCTGGGTACCAAAGAAAAGAGCCAACTCTATGGAGATGGTTATAGTAACGGTTAATATTAATTGTCAATTGACAGGATCTAAGATCACTTAGGAGAAAAGCTTCTGGGACAAATGTGATCCATATTAGACTAGCTTCTGTCCATACCAGTGAGGTATTATCTTAATTAAAGGAGGTAAGACCCATCCTAAAAATGGGTAGCCCAGTCCCTGAGTTGGGATTTTGAGCTCAGGAGAAGGCTATCTGAACACTAAGATTCATCTCTGTCTTCTTCCTAGCTGCAGAAACAATGAGACCAGCTGCTTTGACCACCTGCCCCTGACCATTTTCTGGTCATGATGAACAGTATCCTCAAACTGAAAGATAAACCCTTCCTTAAGTTGCTTTTGTAATAGCTCATCACAGCAACTGGGAAAGAACTGGTACAGAGAATGAATTCCCCAGGCTTCTGGGATGTGAGATAGGTCAGCCTCAGCCATCACCTTGTTCCAACCTGGAACCTTCATCTTCAAGGGTCACAGAAGACATACTGTCTCCAAGGCTAACCATACCGTACCTGGGGGGCACACTACAGACACTTCGGCTGCAAAACTCACTGACACTGAGCACAAGTCCTACTTCAATGCAGGGAATTCCTTTGAGTGCAAGACTGTAAGGACCAGAGCTGAGCAGGCCTGCTCTGCCTTCAAGAGCTAGCATTGGTCAAGGAATTGTACAAGCCCATGGCTCCTAAGACAGCACACTATGAGGTCTCACCCATCAGGGACCCAAACCCTCAGCCCAGAGAGCAGTATTGAGAGTCCAGATGTCCACAGCAGCAAGGTAGAGGACAGTCAGGGGAGGAGTACAAAAGGGCTCACAGGCAAAGTGCCTGGGTAAGGAAGACTTTCATAGACGAACTCACCAGGAAGATCTCGATGGTACCCAGGATGTACATGGCGCCTGCAAACGTTGTGCCCAGATAGAAGCAGAGGCCTACAGCCCCTCCAAACTCTGGTCCCAGCGAACGGGAGATCATGTAGTATGAGCCGCCCGCTGTAAAGATAGCCCAAGGAAAACATGGGTCAGGAAGTACCATTCACTATGAACATAGAGCATTCATTCAAAAAGAGATGTCCCCAGGACGGGACAAGCAGCTTTAGTCTTCCTTCAAAATAGACCCAGGAGGAAGCCTTGGGCAATAAAGTCATGTCTACCCTGTCCATAGGGTAGAACTAAGGTGTGATGTGAAGGACCTGAAACAAGCAGGTCCAGTACCTCATTTGTCTTCAGAAAAATCTACTGTGCCTTCAGATGGTTACAAGAGACACTGGTACAGGCCTGCCAACTCTTTTTATGCATATGACAAGTAGTGCTTGGTGGAGTTGTCACCGCTAGCTGTAAGAGTTACAGCTTCAGAAGGACCTGCCCTCCACTGAAGTTTGTGCCCATCTCTGTGGTGTGGTTTCTGTCCTCTCTAACAGAGGACAGGCAGGAATGAGGGTATGTCTACACCAGGGCCTCTGGGGACAGGGCCACTCTCTTCTCTTCATGGGCAGCCCAATACCCCAGTGTTATCCTGATGCAAACTTTAATGTCATTGTCACCGTGAGTCTGGGGAAGGGGATAGCAACCCGACACACGTAGCTCGTCCTGCAGGGTGAAAAGATCAATAAACCAACTCAAGAGACATAAGCGCTGGCATCCTCACCTGGGACTACACCATTGGTCGCAATGGCACTCATAGAGATGGCAGTCAGCATTGTCTGCAAAGAAAGACAGCTCTTTCAGGAAACGTGTGCCCCAAGATTCTCCAACATGGTGAGCCTGAGGCTGCAGACTTCTGACCTCATAGGAGTGCTAAATGGTCAGGAAAGACAGGTCCTTCCCTACCCAAACCCCAAATATGCCCCCCCCCAAAAAAAAAAACAAAATACAAGCTCCACCCTGCCCAACACAGCCCTGAAAGCTGAGCTTTACCCAGGTGCCTGACCTCTAAGGAGTCCCAGGTTTGTCTCTACTAACCCATGAGGCACAAGGGGACACTTTATCTAGATGTGAATCCAACACAGTATAGGGGACCTCATCTTGTATCTACCTTGCCTCCAGGAACCACCCTCTGCTCCAGAAAGTGTATTTGTGGGTGTCAGGGGTGTCAATAGCCTCACAAAGAGTGGTATTAGCCTGAAGTGCCCACACAGAGTGACCAGAGGACAGGCCTGGAGTGGCCATATGGAATGACCAGCCAGGAAGCATAGGCACATGCCCTCGGAGAGCCATGGCAGGACCAGACACATGAGTTAATGAGTTGGGGAAACTGACCAGTCGGGACAGAAGAAATGGCCAGTCGAAGGACAGTACGTAGCCTGGGATAGGCACACAGTAGGAGCTATTAGGGAACAAGTGGTCAGGTGGCCTGAGCCAGGAGGTAAAGGAGCTCCCATTCAACCATATTATTTGAATTCCCTCCAGAAAGGACCCTTGTGCTTTCTGGTGACACCTGAATAACTAAAACAATTTATACTTCTCACCAGAGAAAGGGGAAGAGGAGAGAGCAGGTAAATAGACTGTGAGCAACAATAAAAGGTAAATTTCTTTTTAAAAAAGTCACTAGAAATAAGGAGCCAAACAGAGGCAGTGATGAGTCTGCTCTGAATTCATTCCACCACCCTCAGCCTGGACTCGAACAAGCTACAGACCTGTCCCTTTCTCTACAACAGAGATCCTGAAAAATGCCCACAGTTCTTCCAGGGTAGTCTTGCCACAGCCTAGTGATAGGCACCTGCCCCTGACTCGGCCTTCAACCCAGGTGTGCCCAGATGCAGAAATGCCACTCCTATAGAGTACAGCTACATAAGGTCCTCAGACTAGTGGGGAACCTGGCCTTTGCCAAACTAGATGGGCCAGTGTCTTTCCCACGTTCTCTGCAGGAGCTGGTTTCTAGAGGAGCCTACAAGGCAAGCCTGATTCCCCAACAGGAATCTCCCAGGGCCCCAGGCCCAGCTCCTCGGGAACTGCCGCAGGACCAGCTGAGAACACTCACACAGGTACAGCACATGGACACGATGAGGAAGGACTCCAGCACACCAGCTGCCCCCACAATCCAGGTCAGGCGCAAGAAAAGGATAACACCCAAGATGTTCTGCAGGCAGGGCAAGTAGACGCCAATGAAGGTGCCCATGCGTGGGGCCTGGAACAGAGAAAAACATGTCAGGGGTCTCCCACAGCCTGTACCCACTAAACCAGCCTCGAACCCTACCCATGCTTTGGTTTGGAGGAACTGAGGAACCAGAAGGAACATGGCGGCCACACAGTGAAGAGACAGGATAGCAAAGATGCCTGACAAAAACCCGTGTCAGAAATAAGATGAGATTCCATGGTCCTAGAGCAGACCCCAGCTGTCTAGGGCACTGAGCCGGAAGTGAGGAAAATCACAAGGCAGAGCACAGGGACAAGCCCCCTGGTCTGCTTTCCCACTGGGGAGAAGATTCAGAGGGGGAAATCTGAACAGCAAGATAGGATCCCTGCCAGATCTGAGGCAAGCTAGGGGCCTGAGTCTTGGATCCTGGAAGCGTGAGGCATGAAAGAGGGGCGGCCAGAGAGGAGCTAGGTACAGGTAAGGCTGCCTGTAAAGTTCAAGAGTCTCCAAGTAACATAACCGGTAACAGACGGGAGATTTGAGGACACGATGGCTCAGAAGCCAGACCCCAACACAAAGGAGGCTCATCTCAGTGTAGGTGAGCACAGAATGACCATGGAGGATTGGCTTGGCGCATTCCCTGAGGATGATGATCACAAGGTTGTTACAGAGCAATGCTCACACAGAAGCCTGACAGGACGTCACAGCCTGAGAACAGACAGGGAGAGCCCAGCAGCTAAAGAGTGGTACTGAATGGTTGTGCCTAGCCAGAGAACAGACTCCAAGGAGAACAAACTGACTACCTAAACCTGCAAAGACAGGATGGCAGCTCAGGCCTGAACAGGGCCGTCCCAGAGAGTCACCTCAGAGCAGGGCAGTCTGAGCTCTACCAACTGGAGAACAGAGGTCTCACAGGAAAACAGAGAATATGTGGAAAGCTCTGGGTTTGAAAGCCTGGAGGCCTTAGCCCTGAGCCCAAAGCCAGTGGGCAGAAGCGGGCAACACTGAAGAGAAAGATAACAAGAAGATGGAGACCTAGACCTTGACCTCATGGCCTCCCTGTCTTTGAGGTGCGGACTATACATACTTCTGGGGGCAGAAGTCTTTGTGGGCTTGAATTCTGCAAACTGGCAGATGGAAAAATGCCTTTGGAATTTTTTAAAAGAATTATTTTTATCTTTAATTATGTTGTGTGTGTGTACGTATGTGTTGGTACATGCACGTGAGTGCAAGCACCCATGGAGGGCAGAAGAGGGCACTGGATCCCTTGGGAACGCAGTTACCGGTGGTTCTGAACTGCCCAACACAGGAGTTCTGGAAGGGTAGCAATCACCCTTACCTGCTGAGCCCTCTCTCCAAACCATCTGTTAGATTTCCCAGTTAAATTTAAACAATTTAATTAAAGAATTAGCCGGGCGGTGGTAGTAGCAAACACTTTAAATCCCAGCACTCAGGAGGCAGAGACAGGTGGTTCTCTGTGAATTCAAGGCCAGCCTGGTCTACAAAGCAAGTTCCAGGACAGTTAGAGTTACACAGAGAAACTGTCCTGAAAAGCAAAACAAGAAAGAAAGAAAGAAAGAAAGAAAGAAAGAAAGAAAGAAAGAAAGAAAGAAAGGAGGGAGGGAGGGAGGGAGGAAAGAGAAAGAAAGAAAGGCCACAGTGTAAGGTGGACATTAGAGACAGCCCACAGAAGCATGGCAGAGAACATGCCCTGTAAACAGGGCAGCTTGAAAGTGCACAAGCAGCTGCCCAGGTCACATGGTTTCGCTTCAGCTCCCACTGAGACACAGGCTCAGGAGCTAGCTGTCTCCCCAGTATCCTAGTGCCTTGGGGTCCCAGATGCCTCTAAAGGGAACGGCCAACTCTGAATGCTTAGCTTTGTTCAGATGCATTGAGCCCAGAGGACAGAGCAATGAAAAGTGATGCCTGTCTCTGGGGACACGCTTCTGTGACATCAAAGGAGACACCAGAGTCAGGCTCTACTCCTCCTGTCCTGTCCACCCAATGGATCCCTAAGTAGGGCAGCTGTTCACGTCCAACCAAGATAAGCACCTCTGCTAAGGGCCGAATACTTCATCAACTGAAACCCAGTCCAGGAGCCATGTCCCCAAGGGAAACACTGACCAAAGAATTGCCATATGTTGGGCTGGGGTAAAATATACTAAGTACAATCTCCCCAAATGTGACTGCTCTGTTTTCAAGGAGCCCTGGGAGGGGGGAGTGGCAGCCAAGCCTACTGGGTTCCACTTGTGGGTAATAAGAACTAAACTATGGGATCAATTTGAGTAGTGCCTTGGTTGAGCAGAGTTGACCCTCAGTCAGTTCTAAGATTCAGTCAGACCAGTATCTACTATCGGCACAGGCCAAGTTTTCCTTGGACACAAATTTCAGCAGACAAAAGAGATGGGCAGAGAATTCTGGGAAAAGGAAAGGTGCAGACCCCGTCATAAGCCAGATGCAGAGGAAGCAAGATGAGAAGGCCTTACGGAGAAAAGGTACCAAGCCACATGGCTAAAAGCAGATAAGAATTATGAGGTAATTTAAGTTGTAAGAGCTAGTTAATAATAAACCTGAGCTAACAGGCCAAACAGTTTATGATTAACATAAGACTGTGTATTTCTTTGGGACTAAATGACTGCGGGACTGGGTGGGACAGAAACTTCCGTCTACACGCAACCCCTAAATTCTCCTCATTCATCGCATCTGGGAAGCTGTGACTTTGATCAGAGGATCTGGGAAGGGGCAGGAAGAGGCATAGACCAGAGAACACATCTGAGGAGGCCAGGAAGACAGCCCATGCCCTTGTTAACAATTGTTAACCCTGTCCCCAAAGACCACAAGGCCCCAGATGCGACCAGTTTCAAAAGCACTGAACATCGTGAAGACCTGCAACACAGTACTAACTCTGCTGGGCTCGCACCAGGAGGGAAAGAAGGCGGCTAAGGCCACTCTGTGGTCTGACCTCCCTGGAGCCACCGACAGGATGGGCACCGGCTCATGGGAAACACCCAGGAAACAGCTGGATGTGGCACACAGGGTGGACACAGAGGAAGGGAAAGGTGGAGGGTAGATGAGCTGGCTGTCACCTGACTTGGCAGGTGTCACACGAATGAACACCTTCATTTGTGTTCACCAGCACTGGACTCCTCCCTCCAGAGAAAACAGGGGCCTTTGGGAAGTAGAAAAAAGGGGAATAAAAGTCAAAGTCTTTAGTGATGGCTCTAAACTAGACATAGTGGCACACACCTGTAATCCCAATACCTGGAAGCTGAGGCAGGAGGACGATTGTGAGTTCAAATCCAACTTTGGGCAACATAGTGAGTTCCAGGGAAGCCTGGGTTATAGAGTGAGGCTGTCTCATAAAACAAACACATACACAACACAACCAAATAATAAATGAAACAGAACGCCAGTACCCCGCCAGATCTCAGGCAGGACTTAGCGCCACTCTTGTGCTCCCTGGAGTTTGTGGCCCCACAGACACCTACTCAGAGTGGGCAGGGCAGTCTGCACAGGACCGCTAGGACCTTGTTTCTTCTCACTCAGGTCTGTGGGTCTCCCAGAAGCATAGGGCATTGGAAGTATCCACTGAGACACAGTACCAGAAAGATGAAGAATGAAGGAGGAGGATAGGTGTGTTGTGGAAGCCTGGCAAGGGTGTTCTCTGACCAGAAAGTTTCGAGGCTGCTGTCCACACAGGGCAGCATGGGTACCTTGATCTCCCGCCTCCGGCTGTCCTCATCTTCCTCATGCTCCACCACACCCTGGCTCAGGTTGGTATAGTTGGCCAGTTTGTTCAGCAGCGATGACACCATGGGGTTGCTGTCCATCTCTTCCTAATGGGTACAAAACATCAGAGAGGTAGGAACCAGGTTCATCAGCATCCCAGGACAGCAGGTAACGGACCCAGCATATACCTCTATTCCAGGACTATGTGGAGCCTCAGGGCCAGAGTCAAGATGCATGGAAGCCCCCCAGTCTGTGCACCCTGAGACACCTGCTCAGCAGGTCTGGATTCAGAGGCTTCAGGAATTATAGAGAATGCATCTGCCCAAGCTGCAGCTCACTTATCAGGGACAGATAAGCTCAGTGGATCTCAGACAGAAGCATCTTGCTCTGCCATCAGGGCCGAGGATGCCTTGCTTAGGATGCTCCTTTACTTTTCCACATGAAAGTCACTTCTTTCTGTAGAAACTAAAACAAAATTACCTCAAAAAGTGCCATGTTCTTCCCCTCAAAGTAGCTCTCTCTTTCCACCTCCACATTATTGATGAATGGGCTGTTTTCCCTGGGGTTTCCATCTCCTGTGGAAGACAGCCAGGTCAGTCTCAGGAGGAAGTGACAAAAGCCAAGCATGCAGCTCTGGGGAGCAGGCACCAGGTACCTCACTCCCATGACCACCAGTCCCTATCTGTGGCCTTGGCTAAAGACACTTTGTCTAAACTTTCTTTCCGCCCACATGTCCACGTCCCGCAAGAGTCTGTGTGTCCCCAGCACAGGTAATTTTGTGTAAAATGAAACATCAGCCCATTTGTTCACATTGTCTGAGGACTGAAAGTCTACTCCCCATAGTACGGCTGGTCCCTTGGTTGAGGAGCACCTGTCAGCCCTCTCTGCGCACCCCGCCATTTCAGAAGGTCTCCTCATACTTTGTTATGGGACCTGAAAGCCCTGGGCTGAACACTGGCTTCCAGGTTCAATGTTCCCTATGTAGGGGACAGGAGAGGTATCACCCAAACTGCAGAGAACAGTGGCCGCTCAGGATCCAGCCACAAGACAGCTGGGATTCACAGCTCAAGAGGCAGGCATGGCCACACAGTTAGCTGATGGAGGAAGGTCATTGGCCAATAAAGAAACTGCTTGGCCCTGTGGGTGGAGTAAACAGAACAAAATGCTGGGAGGAAGAGGAAGTGAGGTCAGAGACGCGACAGCTCTCCTCTCGGGAGCAGACACCTGAGAGAGACGCCATGCCCCGCTCCCAGTATGAAGCTCCGACCCAGGATGGACATAGGCTAGAATCTTCCCGGTAAGCGCACCTAGGGGCGCAACACAGATGATTAGAAATGGGCTAAATTAATATGTGAGAATTAGCCTAGAAGAGAATGGGCCAAGCAGTGATTAAATGAATACAGTTTGTGTGTTGTTATTTCGGGGCATAAGCTAGCCGGGCAGGCGGCTGGGGTGTTGGGGATGCAGCCCCGCCGCCGCCCTTATTACTACAGTTAGCCTTCTCGGAGCACCCACAAATGAGCCTGCCTGGGTCCTCAGGTGGCAGGATGTCAACACCAGGGTGTATCTTTCTGTTTCTGACCTTTGACCCTAACGTTGTCCACCCGAATAGCTCAACATGACTCTGGGAAGGACATCTGTCCTGAATCACAGCTCTCCAGCCCCAACACTTCAGCACAGCCAATCCCAGGCCATTCAGGCCCTGAGTCGGGGAGTGGCCAAGTCAGTAGGTACAGGACTCTGTTTTCTAATCCCTTCCCTATCAGGGTCCTGGAAGAGATGAATCTCCAAGGAACTCCTCAGCCTTTGGCACACGGGACATGCTTCATGCTGCCAAGTTCCTAGACTGATCCTCTCTGCCTCAGTTTCCACATATGAGATGGAACTGACACGTATACTGGCGTATTGTTGCACACCGCGCCCCCGTGTCTGCGCTCTGTTATTGTTGCACACCGCGCCCCCATGTCTGCGCTCTGTTATTGTTGCACACCGCGCCCCCGTGTCTGCGCTCTGTGAGCTGGCACCCAGTTCACGAGCTTCAGGCAAGGGGGCTGCAGGTTAAAATACACAGACACAGAGAGAGAGAGACAGGTCATCCTTGAATTCCCGAAGAATGCCCCCTTTATTGTGTTCAGGGGCAGCTACACCCTCAGCCAAACCCACCAGAAACCACTCTCCTGCCATCGGGAACTCCTGAAGGTCTTGTGCTCAGAGCAGCTGTAGGCACTCAGATCAGGGGATTACAAGAAATTCAGGATCTGGGGTCTCACTGCTCCCAACATCTTCCCCTAAATTTTTTATAAAGCAGAAGACCCTCCTGACCACACAGCCTTTTGGTCACTTTGATTGAACCTGTACTCAGGAGAGAGTGACAGCATCTCCTCAGGAGAATACTGGCTTTTAGGGAACACAAGAGAGCAACTTAAGCCTGTAAGACAGGTAGATTTAAGTATCCCAGAGACTGTTGGTTCCTCATACTATTTCCCACACACCCTCTTCCCCTCAAGTGAACAGAGGTGTGTGACCATTTCAGATTCGGGACTTTTAGGAGTGGCTTTGCCATGACCCCAGGAGCGGTCAGAAACCACTGCTCCCTCAGCAGTCCCCTAAATAACATAACCCAGCTGCCATACCCCTATGGCACCACTGAAGGGGCCCCACTTAAATTATCTTTTAGGGAATTTGGGCGTTGTCAATCTGTCTGGCTACTTCCTGCTGAGCGGGTACGCTGCATTCTTAGGGGTATTTACTGCAATTTACTGCCATTTTCCAGTTGCGCTCGATGCCGGTTGTGGCAACTGGTGGAGGGCGGGGGCTCCACCTCCCCACCGAGCTGGAAGGTGTTGGTGCGGGAGGTCCAGGCCAAAGGGCCTTGTCGTGGTAGTGCTGAGCTTCTGTGCCCTGAGGCCCACGCAAGATACCTTTCTTAGCAGTTCCTAGAATCAAATGTCTTTCTCCAGTCCAGAACACAAAAGATAACACGATCGACATATCACACATCTGTACACACTCATCTCTTTGAGCCATATACATTCTATCATTTCCCAACACATACGTCCCCTCCGGCCGGGGACAACCCTGTTCGTTCACCCCTTTCTCGGTTGACTTCCACTTGCTGCCAAACCAAGCAACGGACGTCAGGATTAACACATACCCCAATCCACCCTCACCTTCTGAGGGCGACCTCTCAGCGTTCCCTAGTTCCCGATATCTCGACTAGGACCTTCAATTGCCAATACATCGATATCTCAGTGGAGATCTCCAATTGCCGCGCACCGCACCCCCACGTCTGCGCCCTGTGCGCTATTACCCAGTTCGTGAGCTTTGGGCAAGGGGCTGGAGGTTAAAATACACAGACACACACAGGCAGAGAGGCAGCGACACGGGTCATCCTTGAATTCCCCAAGAATGCTCCCTTTATTGTGTTCAGGGACAGATTATATAGAGATAGTCACGCCCCAGCCAAACCCACCAGAAACCACTCTCCTGCCATCAGGAACTCCTGAAGATCTCGTGCTCAGAGCAGCTGTAGGCACTCAGATCAGGGGAAAACAAGTTGTTTACAAGAAATTCAGGATCTGGGGTCTCACTGCTCCCAACAGCATATGGCCTTATCGATACCTCTGGGAGTTCAGAACAAGGCTGAGCAACCCAGGTACCCAGGATGTAGTCACTTAACAAACCCAGACCAAGTTGGACCACACAGAGAGGTCACCATAGGAAGAGGGTTGCACAAAAGGCAGATCCTCATGGGAGAAGGGTCCCACAGAGGAGGGCCTCATGGGAGAAGATGGGCAGCACTTCTCTGGAGCCCTAGTACCTTATCATGGTCCAGGGGCCATGGCTCAAGCACCTTATGGTGGGAATACTATGGGGAAATCAAAGAGCTACCATGAGAATCCTCAGGGGTCTAGGAGAGTAGGAACAAGGGGGCGGGGTAAGATGGGGACAGAAAAAAAAAATCAAGAACAAGAGACAGAGAGAGAGAGAAGAGAGAGGGGGGGAGAGAAAAGAGAGGAGAGGGGGAGAGAGGGGGAAAGGGGGGGAGAGCGGGAGAGAAAGAGGGAGAGAGAGGAGAGAGGGAAGGAGAGAGAGGAGAGAGGGAGGGAGAGGAGAGAGGGAGGGAGAGAGAGGAGAGAGGGAGGGAGGAAGAGAGAGGGAGGGAGGGAGGAAGAGAGGGAGGGAGGGAGGAAGAGAGGGAGGGAGGAAGAGAGAGAGAGGGAGAGGGGGAGAAGGGGAGAGGGAGAGGAGAGAGGGAGAGAAGAGAGGGAGAGAAGAGAGGGAGAGAGGGAGGGAGGGAGAGGAGAGAGGGGGGAGAGAGAGAGGGAAAGAGGGAGGGAGGGAGAGAAAGGGGGGCAAGGTGATGCCAACAGGTGAGGCCCCACAGTGTGGCTGATACTAGTATCCTGTAAGGGAGTTTCTAGCTTGGTACATTTGGTACCAAGCCCTTGTAGCTACCCTCTTTGGGTAGGATCCTCAGTTCTGCTGCTTCTTCATGTCCAGAGTCAATTCAAGGCCCTGGACAGGCAGGTCCAGTAACCAGTGTAATCTCGTGGCCCCTGGGATGAGAGGAGAACACACCTCAGGGACTTTGGTTTCTGAACACAGAGTACCAAGGCTTGGGCCCATGGCCTGGATATCTCATGTTCCAGATGCCCAAGGATGTAGACATTTGTTCAGTCACAGAGGACATAGGCGGCATCCCCTGAGGGATACGCAGGGATCCCAAGGTACTGCAGCCAGAAGTCTGCAGAAAGGGAGCATCCTCGAAGAAGGAAGGAACCCAAAGGCACTTCTGGTGGGCGACCTCTCTCTTGGAGCACAGGTCCCCTCTTGGCAGTACAACTAAGCCACAGAACCTCAGATGACAGAAAGGGCTGCCTGGGGACCAAGAACCGAATCCTGATGTGATGGGCTTGAGTCCCCTGCGCTGATGTCTGGAACCAGAGCCATGGATGGCCCCTGAGCATATCCTGGGCTAGCAGCACAGTGTGGCGATGACTGGGAGCAGGACAATGATTCTTTACTTGGACATTTCCAAGGCAGCTACTTGGAAGGAGGAACCAGGTAAAAAGAACTCTGAACAGCACGTTACATTACGTCCCCTTTCAGGTTTCACAAACTCTGTGTGTGTGATACTTCTGGAGACAACTATCTTAAAAGCCAATAACTCCACGGACAGATTGGCCCCATTAAAGACTAAAGCCCTCTTTGAGAGAGGACACACGTACACACCAAGGTTTGTTTTGTTTTGTTTTGACAGGAGCTTTGAATTTCAAATTCCTCAAATCCCAATGGATTATGCCGGCCTTCCGGACACACCCCACACACCTCCTATCCTATGAGCTAGTTCAGACCATGGCTTTACCACCAATCCAGGTAGCACCTGCGCAGAAAAGACTGACGCAGTTCCCTGGTGCTCACTAGGCCCTTTCTGTCTCAGGAGACACCTGACCCAGGTCCAAGTCACAGACTCCAATAATCAAGGTCATCAGGGGTCAGGGAACAAAGGAACACGAAGTGCCCTGCCCTGAATTTAAGCAGGCTCCCCTAAAAAATGTGGCATCTGATTACAGACACAAAACCAAAGCAGAGGGAGAAACCTTTGTTAGGGCCCACAACCCGAAGCGGCTTTGTTCTAATCAGAGATTCCCTCGCCAGTATTCACCCAGATGCTACAAGTTCCCCTGGTGTTCCCAGTTTTCCTAATTTGTGGTCCTTAGCCTCCCCAGAGATAAGGTAGGAGGAGGACTATGACGACTGGTCCTCTGCAGAGAATTCTGGGGCAGCACAGACAGCTGAGGACACAGCCACACTACGCCTGTCCGCAGTGTCTGACAGGACCGGAGCTCTGGGGACACAGGGATATAAATAGCAAGGCACAGTCCCACCCAGAGATCAGCCCTGCATACCCTGTGTGTTCTGGACACACTATCTAGTCTCCCTCGTGAGGACCTCACACCCTTCAAGTTCCGCTCACATCAGGACCTCAGAGCAAGCAGGAGGAGACAGGACTGTATGGCCCACCATGGACTGAAGCTGAAAGCATGACCGACTGGTCCTCTACTAGATCATTAGGAAGCTGGGGGCAGAGGGAGGTCTGTAAATCAACCTATGCATCCATGCTCACCCTGGCATAACCATAACCATGCAGAGCCTATCACACAAGTGAACGCTTATAAGCCGAGGCACAACCTCCCTGGGTACCCAACAAACCCATATCTGCCACCACCACACAGACACCAGGCCAGCATCATGTAAATCAGCCCCCTTCCACCTGGAGGCAAGAACCTGTACTCTCTACTATCCCCCATGTGGGGTCTCCTCATCTCACCAGCTTCAAATCTTACATGTAGAAGATACAAGACAGTCAACAGACAGATGAAGGACCACCAAAGGACACAGGGGAGGTGGATCACGGCAAGGTAGAAGTTCATCAGGTGTTAAGAGACTCTGGCCAGGAGAGGAGAGACCAGTGTAGCTCAAATCTTCCAAATGACTCCCAAAACTCCATCCCACAACTTCCTACTACGACACTTCTCTGTATGGGCTCCCAGTAAAGGGCCAGAATGAGGGCATAGAGCCAGGTCATACACCCTAGGAACAGAACTGGACTCAAATGGAGTTCATAATACTGGACTTGTAGCGAGAGATGCTGGTAAGCCCAGGAGAACCAGGTCTCCACAATAGAGGGAGGGTAGAACTTCCTCTAGCTCACTCTGTTCCCACACGGGCCCCCTTCCCATAGGAGCACATAACACCAGCCAAGGCACCAGACATGGGGTCCCTGATCACAGCTCCCATGATGTCATTCTCAGAAACATGCAAACTTCAATCAACATATATCTCCTTCCCCAGAGTGGCTCCTCCCCAGTCAATCCAGGGTCCCCTCAAAAGGGAAAGTGATGTTCAGGTTGAGGTATCTTCTGCCATCTAGCAGCTATGGTCACCCAAATAAACATACAACATTCCCACTGAGCTTAGAACCCACTGATGTTCCTGGAAGTAAGGACATTCAGGGTCAAGGGACTTGACAGGAGATGTACTCCAAACCTCTTCCCAAAGCCACTAAGCACACTAGACTTCTGGAAGCTGGGTACCATAGATGAGACACTGTGTAAGCTCTAAAAATTATCAGGTGTGGAGGGGGAGGACACTACATGTACTTCTCTGTATCCAATGCTAATTCTTTTACCTGGTAACGGCTACATACAGAAATTCTGAAAGAAAATGTGCTTTGGGGGGAAAGTATACCCCCCCAAAAGGGCCTCACAGTCTCTGCACGCTCTCAAGCAGTTCAGTTTAGGAACAAATCTGTGTGTGAAAGACAGATGCAGGGGAAGGAAAAGACAAAGAATACTTCAACTTGGGAAAATGCCACATGAGGAAAGGCCAAGCAAAGGAGAGATTTTATATTCTTACAATTTTCTGGTGTCTGGAAATAAATTAATACCAGGTTATAGAAGCCAGATGTGGTGGCCTTAATCCCAGTACTGAGGAGGCAGAGGCAGATAAAAGCTGTGTGAGTTACAAGCCAGCCTGGTCTACATAGTTGCCAGCCTGGTCTACATAGTTTCAAGTTGCAGGCCAGCCATGGCTACATAGTAAGAACCTGTTTGGGAAACAAACGAACAAAAAAGCAGGGAATGCAAATGCAAGGTGTCACAAGCTCTGAGGACAGAGAGGACCAGGGTAGGACTCAAAGCCCGAATACCCTCCAGAGGGTAGGAGACAGGGTTTCAGATTCTACCTTAGATGCTCAGATGGAGCCAACTCAAGCTCATGACCTTGAGCAAAGTCTCTGCTGCTCCCCTCCAGCTCAGCTCAAGTTGCTAGTCTCCAGGGAAGAGGGGACGATAAGGAAGGACACAGAGGGCAAGAGCTATTCAGAAACCATTCCTCCAGCCTGCACCCATAGCCTGAGCATAGGAGTCACCTGCCTGGGTCTCTCACAAAGTGCAGCCACAATGCCAAACGAGAAATCATAGCTGGTGTCCTCAAGAAACTTATCTAACCCTTTGCCCGGATACACAGATACAGCAACGATCGCTCATCTAAGGAAACATCACTCCTAGACTGATCAATACTCCAGGGAGAGGGGAGCACTAGTGCCCTGCACTAATGAGGTGGCACCACACTTGGGAAGCTGAAGGACAGATGACATTCAAACCTGCTCAATGGACGACTGTACAGGATGGCCAAGCCTGCTAACACTGGAAGACAATGTAAGGACACAAACAAAGGCTGGGAGACTGGGGTCAATGTGACAGTCTCATCCTGACGTGCAGAGGCTGTGGTGGCTCATACTGTGTAGCTTCTGTACCTCTGCTTTCATTTTATCACTCATCAAAGTAATGTATGAATGCACAACACAAACACACACAGACACATGCCAAAAAAAAAAAAACACCTTAAAAAACAGCAAAACATCAGAATTTCAGTAAATTCCTCCAGTTGGGGCTGCCCTTGTAAGCTTGCGATCAACCACAGCATTCTCTCTAGTCTCCAAGCCTCACACCAGTTTTGTTAAAAGACACGCCCCATCATCAATGCCCACGCACATGCTCCAGAGAGCTCCGGGCTGGGCAGATTCAGGGAGACGATCAACTGGGGTCACACCTGAACCAAATAAATGGGGAGTGTTTATGGTACCTCACCCACAGGACATTGAGAGGGCATCCAAGAGTCTTCCCTGCCAAATTCCCCCAGAGTCAAGAGATAATTAAGGATCAAACACTTCCATTTGAGAAGTCTACCTGTATTTACATGAAAATACCAGGATCCATTTTATCACCTAGACGATTGTTAATTTTCAGATCTTCCCTAATAACTTTTATATCTAAATAGACTTAAATCTGAATCATACTTTTGAGAGAGTATGTTATAAAGTCTACACAAGGAAACCTTGATTTAAACACACACACACACACAGAGCGCACGCACAAGCGAGCAGCTCAGGAGTCACCAGGCCTTCTGCGCACACACAGAGGCTCTGACAACAGTGTTGCTGACAGAGGGAGCGGTCACAGGTAGGACAAGCCCCTCACCATCCCCACCCTATGCTCCTATCACCAGCATCTGCCAGGCCTTGAGCTGCACTGAGGGTTCTGGGTTATACTAGAACTGAAAACTGTTGAGCACCAAGGCAAAGCTGCTCACCTGAGGTGTCCTCTCTCTCTCGGTCAGACTACACATTCCTAACAACTAGAAGCATCTTCGGCAGAGGACAGCTGGGTATCTTGCTGCCAAGGAGGCAGAGGGATGGCATGATGAGGAATGGACGCTAGGGCGGGCATCCGCTGCCAGCCAAGCACATAACCCAGGCTTCACCGCAGCTGGGAGAAAACCAAGGCACCGGTACTCTGCAGAGAGAAGCCAGGCAGACAGACTCTCTCCACCTGTGGGTAAGATGTGGCCAGGTCATAAGACCACAAAGGCTAACTCTCTAACAAAGTCAGCCTTTCTTCTGCAATCGGAAGACAAACTCATTTCTGATGAACCTCCACACTTACGGATTAAAAGTGATTAACTTCCCTCATTTTCAGAAATACTTTTAAAAACCTGTCCATTTCACACCCAGGTGGCAATGGCCTCCCACTTCATGGCAGAATAACTAGAAAGAGCTCACTTGAAAGTCAGGGCAGGCTGAGGCCAGACCCTCCCCAGCTGAGATGCACAACATTTAGAAAATTACAAAGGCATGCACTCCCTCTAAATGCAAAATGGGGAGACAGACGGCACCACTTAGAGATAACCTTGGGTCTGTAAGGGTGGGTGATGGGGACAGAGACGCAGATAAGTCCTTCTGCGTCTCTTTTCTTCTCACAGTGATTATTTCTACCAGCTGCTTTTGTTATTAAGAAATATGACAAAGCCTGGTGGCATTGGCACCACACACCTTTAATCCTATCAGAGGCAGGCTGATCTTTGTGAGTTCAAGGTCAGCCTGGTCTACAGCAAGTTCCAGGACAGACCAATTAGTAGAGAGTCCCTAGCTCACCAAAACAAAACAAAAAAACAACAACAAACAAGAACTTAAAACAAGGATCTTCAGCCATAAAACCTAAACTAAAACAAGTGAACTATGGGTGCACTCCTGTCCTCTCCTCCCTGCAAACAGAAAAGTGGAGACTGCTTGGCTCAGCTGTCATCTTGTGTCTGCCGCAAGCCCCCAGAGCAGGAGTCCACAGACCCACAGGGCCTGGGACATAGAAGAGAGGACCTAAGGTACTGAGGGCATTTTTTTTTTTTTTTGAGTAGAGGGTGGTTCCTCATAGAGGATCCTCATGAAGGCATGCATGTCTGTCAAACCTTCCAGATGAGCTGGCAACATCACATCTAAAACTAGTTCAGAGTCAACTGCAGAAACAGCAAACCTCAAAACCAAGGGAAGTCAGCCAGACTCTTAGAAAGATACAACTGCGGTTCCAAACAGGAGGTACCTGTCTCTCTTGTACCACACGCAGCTGCCTTCTGACATCTGTATCCTGTGGCCTTTAAGATGCATGTGTAAAGGTCTCGGGCAGCTCAGCAGCCTGTGACTCTAGAATTCCTCAATGTCCCATTTGTCGACCAAAGCCTGTCCTGTGTAATAACTACAAGCTACCAGCTGATGCCTCAGCAGCAAAGGACCATCCCAGGGGCAGCTGGCCTGAACAGAACCCAGAGAAGGACAGAATACCAGATGAGTATCCGTAAGTCTCATGTCATCTGCTGAAAACAACTACAACAAACCCAATGCTAAAGAGGCTAACTGGATGAGTCAGAAGAGATGGGGCAGCCAACTCTCTAAGAGAGCTTCCTAGAGTGGAGACAGTGTAGAGGGGGGCTTTAGACATATGTACCTAGCGATCAAGACTGGAACCACAGAGATGAATCCTGGGACAGTGACTGAAGACAAGCACTCATCCCCGGAATCCTTCCTCCCCAGACACAGACCCAGGCGGGGAATGTGACATGATCCCACAAAGGGAAATCTCCAAGATCCCTCACTTCACTCCCAGGCCTGTCAGGTTATCAGAAATGAGTGTGAGAAACTATCACAGCTTAGGACTAGATATCCTCAGGACAGGATCAAGAGGACACTCTGCTCTTCCAGAGGACCAGGGTTCAATTCCCAGCACCCACAGGTGACTTACAACCATCTGTAACACCAGTTCCAAAACATCCAATGCCCTCTTCTGGCTTCCATGGGTACCAGACACACATGTGGTACACACACATACATGTAGGTAAAACATCAATGGAAACCCATAGAAGCCTAGGCATCAGTGGGTAGACACCCTCCAGAATCATGGCTCGTTAGTGGTAACTAGTTCCAGCACAGACTCCCAATTCTGTCATGAGGTCAGGCTGGAGTGTATCATTCCTGCCCAGCACCCAAGCCCCAGCTCCTGATCAGTCACTGCAACAACCTGTCAACCTTGGAACCCCAAGGACTTACGGGATCCATCTGATGAAACACCCTGTTGCTGACCTAGATGGTCAGGGTTTCTAGGCATCCTGTTTATGATATGAAGGGGCTTGGCCACTGTCACTGGCTCCTCTCCTCACCACACAAGGTCTGGCAGTGCCCACAAACCCATCTATCCATACAGGTTGCAGCTCTTTACAGAAGAAAAGCCACTCCAGGGCCTCCTGTGATAACCAATACCATTTGGTCAGTGGGCCTAGCCCAGACCACAGCCCTGGGCCCACAGAGATCACAGAGTTTTCTTACAGGCAGATCAAACACTTCAGCAAGACACTGTAAGCTGCATGAAACTCTGGCCAACTCTGACCTCTACTATGAAGGCTACAAGGATGGGTTTCGACTTGGAGAAAAGGCTGTACCTTGGTTTTGCACTTTGTCGTCTTACGTGGGGACCCAATGTTAGCCTATACCAGCCAGCTATAGGCTATCTCTGCTTTATAGACTCTAGCTGAGGCCTGACGCATTTTAGAGTGCACATGCACAGTGCCTGGAAAAGCCACCTAAGGCTGTGTTTGGATGTGACTCACCTATAAAAATGCAAATTTGCTACCCCCATCTGCTACTTAGAAGCCCTTCAAACACCCTCCCATTAAGGCCCTTGTCCTCAGGGACATGGGGAGGATGGAAGGAGAGAGGGGAGGAAAGGAGGGAGGTGGGGGAAAAGGTATAGATCAATTAAAAACAATAAAAAATAAAATAATACGGATCTCTGTGAGTTTGAGACCAGCCTGGTCTACAGAGCTAGTTCCAGGACAGGCTCCAAAGCCACACAGAAACCCTGTCTCGAAAAACAAAAAAAATAAAATAAAAATAAAATAAAATAAAATAATGAGGAAAAAAGACCCTTGTCCTCAGAGGCAACCTCAGGTCCAGCTTCTCAAGTATGTCTCAATGGATTCCTCTAAGGCATGCAAATGCAGCATCTCTTTTCAGCAAGCAGGTGGCAAAATGCACCGTGTCTTCCTGCAGCAGCAGTCTCAAGTCCCGTGGGAGGAGGGGCTACAAACTTCAGGCTTCAGGAACACTGCCCCTTCAGAGAATCTAACTATATACGTAAGAGAGGTGTGTGCATAGGTCAGAGGTGGCCAGGGCTCTGGGCATGGGAGACAACCTCTCCATCAGACAAACATCAGGTAAGTGTGGTATTCAGTCAAGTTTCATAGGCGCAGACAAGCAGGGCCAGAGTCCCTGCTGGCCCTCAGCCCAGGATCTGCTCCTGGACAGCAAGCTGAATCCCCACTCCCTGCCTCCTCCCTGCAGAGCCGTATCTTAACAGGGAGAAACTAGGCACAATCTGGCAGGCCCCCAGACCCATTCCCAGGCAGCCAGACCTTAACAGCGTGACCCAGGCATGGCCTCTTCCACTGACTGTGGACAACACATTGCCCTCCTCCCACCCCCATTCTTCCTGGGGCAGGGCTCCAAGGCATCACCACCAATCCCTCAATTGCTCAAGGGAGGGGTGGAAAGCAACCTCTGAGACTCTGAGCCATAGGCCTTGGTCAGTTGAGTAGGCTAGCCAATAGAGCCGGCTGCAAAGCCTCCTCCCTTTCCTGAAATCAATGTGTAGGCGGAAAGTCTACCCAGCTTAGCAACACTGGAGATGGGGCATGGGTCAAGAGAAACCCAGTCTGTACACAGAGGCTTGGAAGTGGAGGGAGGCAGACTTCTTAGCTGACAGCACTAGCTACTAAGCACCCACAGCAAAATGGAGACCCACCTGGTAACCAAAGATGTCTTTTGGCCTCCTAAGGGCCGAGCAGAGAACACTGCCATAAACCCTCCCGGGTGAGTGCTCTGATAAATGGTTATATGTGAGAATGAGTTTCAGAGTCCCAGGGCCCTGAAAGTTAAAGAATGACCACTGGCCTTGACTGCCTTCCAGATTCTGAGCCTTCATGCATCCTAAAATCCCAGCAACCTAGAAAACCCAGGTCAGTGGGATGGCCTCCGGGGCATAGCTGCTGACAGTCAGGCTCGGCCTGATTGATAGGCCCCGGGCTGACGGCCTTCGCACCCCTAACAAATTGTTGGCTGAGTGAATAACCCTTTCTAAAAAGAAAACAAAGGAAATATTGAGAAACAGCCTCCCACAACAACTCCAGCTCAAGGGGGCCACTTGGTTCTTGCGGCATTTTCCGTGCACATTCCTCCAACCCCGGCCTCCCATCTCAGGTTTCCAGGACAGGGAGGTACAGCAGAGAGCTGTAAAGAGTCCTTCAGAAAACGGGCCCTGCCCTTTCCCACCTGCCCCAAGTCTCCTTCAACACTTTCAGGCCCCACCTGGCCTCTTTGCCACCAGGATTCAGAGGAGATGGGGTCACCACAGTGTGGGAACTTGTGAAGTTAGTGGCTTAGAGAGCTTCCTCAGCACTCGGGCCCAGCCTCGCTTTCTTCCCACAAGGCTGACTCTGCATTGATGCTGACCTGCAGGTGGGATTCTGGCCAACAGGCAGAGGTGCATTGGCCCTGATAACACCCCCACACTGCATGGCGTCCTAGCCTCTCAGGGCACCTGCTCCAGAGTGGCAGGCAGCCCCACTTCTTTCCATACGCTTCCATGGGAGCAGGTCCAGCTTTGAGCAGAAGCAGGCAAACCAAACGCACGAGCAAGGCCAAGGCACAGGAGGACTGGAAGCCCCGAAGCCTTTGTTAGCACCCACATACACAACTAGCTGCCCACTCTCCTGTTCACCCCAACCCAGGAGCACCACACATTACACAGTTCAGAAGAGCAAAGATTCTCAGAGGAACTCATGGGAACAGAAAGCAGGTGAGACAAGGCTTCCCAAAACATAGCCTGTTCCACCTCCTACCCTGAAATAGGCAGGATAGCCCCAAAACAGACCCACAAGATCACTGGCCTTCCTTATACCCACTTACAAGGTCCTTAGCAGCAGCCTGGTAGGCATCTCTCCTCCAATAGGCTTTTAAATCTGAAATTCAAACCAACCTAAAACAGGGGAGTTTTGCAGCCTGCTGTTCAAAAGGCTCTCTGCAGACAAGTGGTCAGGACCTGACACACCATAATCACACTATTTCCAACACAGTGTACATACAACATATAACTGCATGAGTGTACACACATACACATGCAGATTCACAGACATGTGTACTCATGTGCACTAACGTATATACACATGTATTCATCCATTCATAGCATACATCATGACAATCATGTGTACACTGCACTTACTGTGCACACCATGCATATCCACATGCACACAAACATCCCCATTGTTCATCTGCAAGGCACCATACACAGCACACACAAAGCCACAAGAAGTTAGAGCCCCAGACTCTGCCACTGAGGAAACAGATCCCAGGACATTGGGCATCTATGGGACCACAGACCTAGAAGTTACATAAGTAGTAGTTAGGCCTAGGACTTTCAATCTAAAGGACATGTCCTTCAGGAAGGCAGCTTCTGGTGACCTCACTCTCTAACATCCCCTGTCACCCTTCCCCAGAAGGGTCATCTTCCCCAGAAGACAGAGAGCAGCATCAGAGCTGAGGAGGGGCAATGCGAGAGGCCAAGGACAAAGCAGAAGACAGGACCCGTGACTGGATCAGCATCCCTGCAGGACACCAGTTAGACCCTCCTGGGGACAGCTTCAGTTACAAACTTGTCTGGGCTGTGGGCACGTCCCTCCATTAAATGAAAAGGGAAACCCAAGAGCCACTTGGCACTCTCTGCTCTGACCTCCAGAGTGCTCGGCCCTCCCCAGTGACCATCAGATGTTTGCTGAGCCTCCCTGAAAGCCAGGCCCGGACTGCTGGCGCCAGAGACCCAACAGAAGGATGGAACAAAAGATGAGAGGTCACAGCCACCTTCATAAGAGACCAGGTCCTGGTGAGGAAAACTGAGGCACAAAGAAATGTTCAAGAATCATCTGCCATCTTCAGAAATGGTCACCCTAAAGAGGACACATATCTACGAAGGAGGAGACAGCCTAGGGACCCCAGCGACTGGCTGGCGGGGCCAGTCTTGCCTCCCACCTGCAGGCATCCCAGACCCCAACACACCAGCACCAGCAGCACAAGCCCTTACTTAGCAAGGACTTGATCCTACAGAAACCTCCGGAGGTCAGCTGACATGCTCACTCAGCAATCCAAACCCAGGAACCCCATAACTACACACTCAGAACCCCCAAACTAGATACTCTAGACCTGCCTGTGGCCTGGCCACCATGGACATACACGTGGACAGAGAGCTGGCAGCCTCATCACCAAGGTGGGCCAGCTACTGAGCAGAAGTGGAAGGCTTATCTGCACAGCCTACCATGAAGAGCCGTTTCCCTCCTTTGCATAAAGGAAGGTGGTAACCCTGGTGGAGACTCAGTCAGTGTTCACTGGCACCTCGAGCCACTCACAGTCCCAAGACATCTGCCTACTCCTGAGTGTCTTTCACCCCTGACTAATACAGCCTCTGGGTAAGGAAGTCTTCCCTCTGGAAGGCCCAGCCTAGCAGGAATCACACTCCAGTAGCTACTTCCAGTGCAGCTGTCACTTCAAATGACACCACCCGGCCACTTGGGAGCAATGGTTAATACTTAACAGTGAACCAGTGAACATCAAACTTTGCCCTCTGCTTGCAAAGGCAGGGCTTGAAGTCTGGAGAGCAACGGGAACTGCAGGCAGTCCAGCCGGCTGAACTTTCTGCTGCAATACTGGGTGTCTGATCCCACATTACACCCAACTGTACAGCTGACAAGAGGGAGTCACTGTCTAAAGCACCAGAAGGCAGTGGCTCTGGTCCAACGTCACTGCCCCTCAACACTGGAGCCTAGGGCCTGCCTTGACACTCACTGGTCAGATCTAGGAGTCTGCTAAGTCTTACAACCAGCAGGCAGAGGCACTCCATTCACTGCCAGGCAGGCAGAGGGTGATAGCTCCCAAATGGTCACTTGGATGTGGTCAAAATTCCTGCTAAGGTCTGAGATGTTTGGCTGGGATGCTGAAAGCTCCTCTATGTAACAAGCTCTATGCCCTCAACAAAACCTCTCTCCTCCTTGCTGGGCCCCTCCTCTTTCTGAATGTTCTTCCTGACCACACCACAAGCCACACAACTCTAAGTAAGGGACACCTGGGGCAGCCTACCAAAAGGAAAACCACCTGAAATCCATGAACATCCCTCACAGAAGGAGAGTAACATGGTTCCTAGTGTTCTCCCATAGCTGAGAACAGAAAAAAAGGTAAAACGGGGGTTCTCTCCGGGTTCAGAAGGTGATACAGCGTTTGGGCTTGTGGTTTGCCTAGGTTAGCTGCAACTCAGCCAGAGTCTAAAGCCCAGAGCGGCTCTGGCTGCTGTAGATTACATATACAACACCTGTGATGTACTAGAAACAGCAGGTTAACGCCACAGGACCACGCCCAGCACAAACAGGTGAAGCAGTATGCTAAAGAAGCATTGCCCAGCAGCCACAGTAATGCTACTTACTGCTGGCTTCTTCTAAGGGGAGCCTCTTCACACTACAGTTCATACGGACCTGTTCTGCTGGAGTTGTCTTGGCCCCTACGGCATGCACACACTTGCACACAGGGATCTACCTACCAAGCTCAAAGCCATCTTTCTTACGGAATTCCCCCAGCCACCTCAGCACCCCGTGGCTACCCTGACTCACCATCAAAAGCTAAGCTTATCCTCAGCCTAGGCCTTTCACATGTCCTCTGAGGCTATATATATAAGGCTGCATTTCTGGAAGCCAACTGCCTGCTTGTCTCTACCACAACTGGTGTGTGGTTCACATCCATTCCTTGAACACCCACCAAGGGTCCTCACTACTCCCCATGTCCAAAGGAATGCATGCCCGCCACTCTCCCACTGCTCCTATAGGCAACGTCAGCATCCTGCATGCATCTCCTTGATACCCAGATCTCACTCTCCATCACATATTGTACCACATAACATACCAGGCTCCTGCTGTGCCAGGATGAGGCAGGGAATCCATCTGGACATGGATGCACCAGGCTCAAGAGGGACACAGCCTTAGTAAATGATCTTTCTGGATCAATGGGACTGCAATGTCCAGTTCCCAGACAGTCTTCGTCTGCTTGGCTTTAAGGGGCATGGCATTATGTTGGACCATTAGAAAGCCCTGCATCACAGAAGCTGTCTGTGTCTTCAACCCCTTGGAGCAGTTCAGACATTCACCCAGCAGAGTGATCAAAAGGCCTGGGCAACATTCCAGAAAAGGACACAGACCCAGGAGGTCCTCACATTAAACAAAAACAAGAAAAAGATAATGGCTGGGGAAGAGTCAGACTTAGCACACAGAGGTGCCTCATCATTCTTGAAGCTCACACCAGTGACACCCAAACACTTAGTAGCAGTCTGACCACAGCAAAGGACAATGCTCAATACCATGTGACCTTCTACTGGGGAGGAACCAGAACTTCTACCCTCATGTGCACACACAGGGCATATACGCATGCTCACACACATGAACATGGGCTAGGCATGATAACTGGGTGCTGACACCTGTACCACTGGTTCCTAAGGGAAGGGCTCGTTGCATGGATACAGTTAGGAGGAGGTAGAGCACAGCCCACGACCATCTGGGTTCCCAGCAGGCACCTGCCCGGTGAGATCCTTTGTTTCCTCTAGTTGCTTTGTACAGCCTTGTCTTATAATACTGGGGATCAAACCCATGGCCCTTGGCCAGCATCCTACCACTGACCAGTAACTCCAGCACCATCTTTGGTTTGAATTCATGCTTCCCCCTCCTACTCTGATTCCGCACAGGTCAGACGCTGCTGACTCTGTAAATGACCATCAACCCCATCTTGAAGAACTCCCAACAAGACGGTATTAGGGTCCAAGCTCACATATTCAGTCCCACCTTCAAGGACTCCTGGCGAGATGGGGTGCGAGTCCATGGTCCCCAGCCCGCCTAGATCTCCAGCACCCATGTAACATCCTTTCCTGACAAATCCCAGGACGAAGTGTTAGTTCCTATCCTAGCCTAGCAGGCCAGGGCCTGGAGTCTCATGCTCAGTCTATTTCCTCACCGTGACCTCCATGGCCAAGCAGGCAGAGTAGCCCTTCACCACCTATCAGCAGCAGCCCCGAGGGACACCCACAACACTATCCACAGCCCAGCCAGAGGTGACTCAGCCTGCCTCAATCAGTGTATCAGTGAACAGGGTCACCTCTACAGAGGGAAGTAAGAAGTCCCCCAGGTAACTAAGATGAAGTCAGCCACAGAGCATGAAATCACGTGGACGGAATCTGAAAGGGAACCTGCAATCAGACTGGAAGGGAGCCTGCAGAGACGTCAGTTCTGACCTGGAATGGAAGGGCCACCAGCAGTGATCACCCTGCAAGAACTCCAGCAAGAGCCCATTGTGGAAACCCCTTTCCTAGGGCAGAGACACCTCCCCTTTCACCTTCCCTGACATGGTTTCCCATAGTCTTGAGATCTAACAGTGCTCCACTCTCTGAGGTAGGACAGGAAGTGTCCTGGCCCCATGCAGTGTCCTCTCTGCTTCTACACACTGAAAATATTCCAGCATAACACCACAAATTCACATGTTCTTTCCACTTCTAGAGGAATCTCACAATAAATATAGTCCAGGTCCAACTTCTGTCCTGCAGAAAGGCTAAGGGGTGTGGTCCCTGCCCTAAGGGAACAATCCCTTTGTGAGTAGAAACCAGAAGGTGAAAAATGGAGGAAGAAAAATGTGGGCGTCACATTTTCCACACTTGCCCCTCCCCCTTCCCTTGCCCAATCAATTTTCACTCTATATGGGCTGGGAGGCAGGCTCCTCATATGGGGCCAAAGACTATTTAACTAGACACACACTATCTAGAAGATAGGGCCAATTTCATTTCTGCCACTAAACAGCCAGCCCAGGCCCTGTCTGGGTCACAGAGCACTAAGGGAAGAGGGTGGTGTGAAGGTAAAGATGGCCACTGTATGGGACAGGCAAAGGTCCACTTCCTACCCTCACACTATCTGCTTCCCTAGGATAGAAGCTGCATGAGACTCAAGAGGGCAGCCACATATTTACAGGCTGAAGAGCTTCCTAGACAACCCGGCCTCGCCAGACCCTCGTTCTGGTCCCAAAGACACTGGCTGTGTAAGCTAGGGTGGCCTACGAGGCCCCACCAGTTCCACCGCAGCTTGGATCTGTGTAGGCACACGAGATAAAGTCCCCCAAACTCACTTCAGCACAAGCAACACACAGTCCACACGTGTCCAGAAAACAATACTTCCAAGGACAGGCAAGGGATCTGTACAGAAGGCAGGACAAGACAGCAGTGTACCCTGGTGACTCCTGTGGTCAGGCAAGCTGGCCCTGGCCTGCTGCCCACATACATGGTTAAGATCCACACAACAGACCTTTAGAAAACCTTCTTCCTGCCTGTACCAGGCTTTCCCAACAACAACCAAGTGTGAGGGCCCTTTCCTACCACCGGGGCTGGGTTCTGAAGCTCCCGTTAGAAACAGGGCAAACCCAGCAGACTTGAAAATACAGCACATTCACCCTGTCATGGCACCGCGGGCTAAGCTTCCAAAAACATCTTCATAGAAATAACTACAAGTTCTACATGAGCCCAGCCAAGTTAAGTTCAACCTGGACCATCAAGGATCATTAAAACACATATACAGGGCTAGAGATGTGTGCTCAGAAGGTAGAATGTTTACTAGCAAGTACCCAGCCCTGGTTCAGTAACAATCAGCAGCATATTTAAAAAATAAAAAAGCAGGTGTGGCCACACATTACTGTAATCCAAGCAGTTGGTAGAGGCACCAGAACCAGAAGTTCAAGGTCATCTTTGTAAAGCTACGTAAGACCGCGTCTCAAAACAATTAACCAATTAAAAGTGCAGGCCTGTCCTCCTGTTAGTCTAAACATGTGCAGGCAATAAAAGAGTCCTAACGGTTACCTGCCTTCCCAGAAGTTGAATCCTCAGTCTTGACCTCAGGCACCACTTAAGGGCCCTGACAGTAGAGGGGACAAAAATATAATGAATCAAAACGAAAAATATCTTCAGCTGAGACACTAATACTGGATGTCAGCAGATGTGTAGAATTGTCTGCCTAGGGGCACTGGGTACCAGGAAGGGCTGTTGGGGCTCTACTCTTGAAGACCACTGTGATGCTGTCCACCCTCCCTCCACAGTGTCCCTGACTGCGGGACACTGAGTCTAGGCTTTCTAGATTCTGCCTCCACCTCTGAACTGATGTTACATTTTTTGCCAGGCATCTGCTCTGAGATACAGCATGGTTTTGTCTACACAGAGAAAGCCTGAACAGTCCAGCAGCCCCCCATGGGAAGGGTCACTGAGTGAGAAGGGCAGGCGGCTAACCTGTGCTAAGCCACTTCCTGGCCAGCATGTCTAGCCTCTGTCTGCAGGCTCCTAAAAGTGTGACCAGAGGAAGCACAGCTTTTCCTGCCTATATACTGGGCGGCAAAAGTTTTGAGGTCATAAGGAAGAGACTTGCACCCTCTTTCCCTTCCAAACCCAGAGCCAGGAGCCTGATTTTCCAACCTGAGACTGTGGGGCATGCACAAGGCCAGCTGCAGCTGTGAGTCTTTGATGGCTCTTTTCACCTCAACAGCCCAATCAAAGGGCCTGTTAGGATCTAGGTCTAGAGAGGAGTTGAATCAGAGTAAGCAGCCAGTTCAAGGTGACTTGTCTTCAAGCAGGGGGAAGCTGGGTTCTAGGAGCTGGGATGGAGATGGATTCCCAGGCCCATCCCCACCCTGCAGAAAGTGAAAGTGCCAGAGAGAGCTCAGAATCCTGGGAACAAAGAAGAGCAAAGAGAAGCCCGCGCTCAGAGAGCGTAGCCCCCTCCCCAGGCAGACACGGGCCTCTGTCCTCCCTCTAAGATCCCAAAGGAGGTTTGGCTGGGACAAGGTCAGTGGAGGCAAATCTGGGATCCCAGTCAGAACTATTAGAAGACCGCCCTGGGACGGTCTGGAGCAAAGCAAAACAGGCCCAGAGGAAGTTCTGTGTCAATGAGACCACCCACCCAGGGGTCTGTACTTCGAGCTCTCCCAGGTGCCACCTAGGAACCTGGGCCTTCCAGTTTCCATAGGTACCTCCAGCAGCTCTGCAACTCCTCCCTAGTCCCGTCAGAGTTATCGGATCAAGTCGTTTCCGGGGCTCAAGCCTCAGTGCTCCAGACTAGCCTAACAGAGAGGTGGAGACCGCGCCCCCAGGGCTAATCGAGCCAGGCCAATAGAGACTTACTTAGGCTTCCCGTGCAGCCCGAACAAGACGCAGGGAAGTGAATTCTAGGGACGGGAACGAACAAGACCAACAAACCACCAGCACAAGAATCCTCTCCAAGTCCCGGGTCACTCCTCTGAGCCAGGCAAGCACCGGCTAGCCCTCCTGACCCCTTCCCATCACCCCGATACGCGCCGCGGGCCGCTGCCACCCTACGAGCCCGAGCGGCCCAGCGGCGGCGGGAGGGCCCAGTCTCTCTGCCTTTGTCCCGCGGCAGGTGCGGCCAAGCTCACCCGAGGTAGGGCAGGCAGAATCCGCACTCTCGGGGGACCCCGGTTCCTCCGTACGCTCAGCAGCCTCGTCCCCGGAGCCGTCGGTGCGCGCCTCCACCGGCACTACGGTAAAGTTCGTGGGCATGGCTCCGCTAGACTTGGCTGTCCCCTGCAGCCACACGCCGCTGCCGCCGGACTTGGGCGTAGGGGCGGGGTCCGCCAGGCACGCCCCGGCCACCACGTGATCTCACCTGCCCGCCCCCACGGCCCAGGAAAAGTTTGCCCGGGGCGGGGCCGGGCGGCTTCCCAAGTGACCCCGCCCCCTCAAGGCTCCGCCCTCCCGCATCTCCGCCCCTGTAGGCCATAGTCCCTGGGTTACCCCTCCATAACACTGTACCCCTCAAAAATTCCGCTCCCACAAACCCAGTCCCTAGAGGCCACAGCCGAATAAACTTTACGCAGAAGCAGACCTCCCGCAGCACCGGAGACTCCAGTCCCGCCCGCAGAACTGCGTCTCCCCCTCCGCATCCCTGTTCACAACACAGGCTCCCTGCCCTTAGTTTCAGTTCTCCCACTCTCTAACTCCCGTGGGGCTCTTCTCCCACCGCTCCACAGATCATGGTCCTTTTCTCTCAGCCTGTCTGCAGCTCAGCATCCCTACCAGGCCGGTAATGTGGGGTGGAGCCCTCACCAGGTCAGGCTGCTAACCTAGTCCAGGGGACAGGTCTATGGCTAGCTATGGGCGCTGTCCTTTGGGGCTTTGTGCACCCTGAGGTTAATTCCACCCGAGGTCACTGGCCTCTGGGACGGGTTTAGCCTGCCAAGCCCCAGCCTCTTTGTACCTGCTGGCAAGAGTGTCCTACGACCCAACCTGGGAAAGCCTTGCAGCCCAACCTCGGAGAATGGTGCTTCCTTCCTTGAGTTTGGTTCCAAGGGATTATTCCCAGGGTAATAACAGGAAGCTTTGAGCAAAGGGTTCCAGAATACAAACACGGAGGAAGTCACAGTTCTTCCTTTCAGGACCTTGTTCTCAATGAAAGACTGTCAGCAATCAAATACTCATCAGGGAAGAAGTGAACTAAAAATGTTAGGGGCAAACTTGGGGTATCGCTCAGTAGGATAGGGTTCTCTACCATTTCAGAGACCCTGGTTATCATTCCCAACACACCTCACAAAAGCCATAGCCCCCAGATGCAACAAATCACCCAAGAAACACTGGCTGCTACTCACAACATGTGGAACCGTGCCATTCAGGACGGCCAGGCCCAGTTCAACCAGGCCCAAGTCTGGAAGGCAGCTGACACCCCAGTGACCAGACTGGGACACAGGAGCTACAGGACTTTGTATATACTACCAATGAGAATAAAACATTTCTAAACCAACTCAGAAAAGCCATTTCTGTGAAAACTCAACTGTGCCCAGCATGGCTGCTTTCTACCCTCTACCAGGCAGGCTCTTCTGGTCAGGAGCTTGAAGGAAGCATGGCTCACTCAGGAATGACCCCTTATACAGTTAACTCCAGCTCCTATTGAGGGTGGGATGCAGCTTGCTGGGTCCACACTGCCACCCCACCTCCCTCCAGGAGCTATCCATAGCAGAGAGGGGCCAGCACCTATTTCCCCAGACCAGCTGGACCTCAACAGTGACCTCAGAACAGCCTGCGGGGGGGGGGGGGGGGTGTTGTTAAAAGATGGAGAGGCATTGCTGGGAGGGGGACAAAAGCATCCACTCAGTTAAGAACAATCCCTTGAGGGCAAGCTCTCAACCTCCCAAAAACGGTTTCAGGGAGTTCAGCACTGAAAATTAAGTGTTGCCCTCTCTGAACAGTGACACCATTAGGCTCATCCCCAAAGTGAGCACAAAAGGGTCACCTGGAAGGATTAGAACCCTTCTGGAGTTGAGTAGATCCAGGTACAAGGACCCCTCATAGCAGTGGGTCAGGAAAAAACTCTGCTGGCTCCAGAAGCCCTCCTGGGGACCCTCTCAACCTCAGCTCCCCACAAGTGACCCTCTCCAGACAGGCAACCAAACCACTTGATACTCAGGCCCCCATCACCCTGCCCTCCCCCCACAATTTTTTTTTAAGAGAGGGTCTTATAGCCCAGGTTGGTCTCAAATTTCAATATATAGCCAAAGACTACATTTCTAATCATCTTGCCTCTACCTCTCAAGTGCTGCACACCGCGCTCCCCGTGTCTGCGCTCTATGCGCTGGAACCCAGTTCACGAGCTTCAGGCAAGGGGCTGGAAGTTGAAGACACAGACGCAGAGACAGACCGACACGCAGACCTTTAAACACTGATACCAAAAGCCCCCGGAATGCTCTCTTTATTGTGTTCAGGGGCAGATTATATAGAGATAGCCACGCTCCAGCCAAACCCACCAGAAACCACTCTCCTGCCATCAGGAACTCCTGAAGGTCTCGTGCTCAGAGCAGCTGTAGGCACTCAGATCAGGGAAAACAAGTTGTTTACAAGAAATTCAGGATCTGGGGTCTCACTGCTCCCAACATCAAGTGCTGGGATTACACGCACGTGCAGACACGCCCAGCTATAGTTCATTTTTCAAACGTGTCTCTCAGCCCCATCTCCAGTGGCTGACTGGTCACTCATCAAGGTCTATCACTGTACCCACAAGCTGAAGAACTCAGACAGCACTAAGCATTGCACCCAGTGAAACCAAGGAGGAGCATGGAGGCACCCACTCACGTGTGTTGGGAGGTCAAGGGGCGAGGGGACATCCGCTGAATTTGTCTGACTCACAGAAGGAAGAGCCCACAGAATGGGACAGAGCAGCCTATGGGGATGTTTTCATTCCTACTAAGTAGAGATAGATTTCCATCAGCCCAGTGTGGAGAGTCTCAGGACCAATGCAGCACCAAGTATTTTAACTTTAAGTGGTTCACAGTGAACCAGTGGGCCAGCTACCAGACCTTCCGGGAGCTCTAAGGGGTGTTCTGCTGATTTCAAAGACTATAAAAAGGAAATGTATCTCTGCTTTATAACTGCTGCAGACAGGACACAAAAGTCTGATGGGTAAATACTCAACCTAGGAAAATACTTTTTTTTCTTGACATGGGACCATATGTGCAGAGGCTGAAGGCTGGGAAACTCTGAGAACGTGATATTCAATGACACTACACTGTAAGATTTCTAGAGCTGCACTGAGAGGTGTATCATACGCTTCTTTGTGCCCCTCCCCCGTGTGTGTGACCGTGCACCTGCCAAGCTCCACTGTGGGCCCTTAGGCACCTTCTCTCTTTTGTTCGAGAGGGTGTGTCACTGGTTTGGAACGTTGACACATGGCATAATTTTAACTGGCCACTGAGCTTCCAGGGTGCCACCTGTCTCTACCCACCATCCCCCAGGAGCATTGGGATTACAAGTATGAAGTACCCAGATTTCTGTGTGGGTTCTGGGGTTCAGTAAAACACTTGCAATCAGATCATCTCCCCAGTCCCCCTGAAGTGCTTTTAAAGCACAAAACCAAGAAATAAGAGGCAAAATTGAAGATGCTCCTTATGGAATTTGCCATTTGGGCAAGAAACTGATAGCCAGGTATTGCTGAGGTCAACACAGTGGTGTAAGTGCAGGCAGACCTGTTGCTGCTTTCAACTCCCAATGATATGGTATCACCCATCCGTGACTACTCGTCTTATAAAAAACCCAGGGCTTCGGTGCACATAACCATAGGCAGAAAGCATCTTCCTGTAGCCACTAGGCTTTGTCACCCACAACGCTAGGCTCTGGCATCTGAGGGTCAGCCCAAGCTGAACCCTTCCTTAGAAGGCTGCCTTTGAGTTAGACCAAGGCCATATCCTGCGCCTTATAGGGCTTCCCCAAGGCACGTTATTCCTGCCATGGTCAGGAATGGACCACCTAGCAGTGTTCTGTGGGGACTGAGCTAGGGACAGAAGCATCCAGTCTTGGACTCTAATAAGGTCCATCAGCTTCAGTCAACCAGCTCCTGGATGCTATTCTTTCTTCATACAAAACCATTCCACTTAAACCAAAGACATACACAGGGTGTCTTCCAAATGACTGTTCAATGTCATTGTCTGGTCACTGTCTCAGATTGCAGGGCCCATTACTGTTATCAGCTCAGGGACTCTCTGCTCAGCTGTAGGGATTGGCAAATCTAGTTCACTTATCAGATGCCTCCAAGCTATGGGAGCCTGGCTGGGCAGGAGACCCCATATGTGGCCCCCAGAAGCTGACAAGGAAACCTAGCTTGCAATGTTGTTTGTTATCAGCAGCTGCCAATTGGTACAGACTTGCCATCAGAATCCCTTTGTGACCTTCAGTTGTGCCCTTCACCCAGGGTCAACTGGAAAAATATCCTCCATGAAAATCTGTACTTTCCTGTTCCCCCACAGCACGGGTGTAGAAGGGAGCCCATCACATGACAGCCACTGTACACATGTGGATACTATATAGGTAGCTATGGAACAATAGGAAAAAGGCCAAGACTGAGCAGCTGCTCCACAGAGGACACCCTGCCTGGGCAGTCCCTGTAGGCACACGCAAGAGACGGCGCCAAGTGATAACTCTGCCCTGCTGTAGCAAACCCAGTTCCCAGGCTCTCAGAGGCATGTGCAATGTGTTGCCACTTTGGTACACTGTATATCAGGGGCCAGGAAAGCCAGTGCTCCAGAAATGCCACCACAACAGACACCGGAAGACTGGGGCCATGTTTACAACAGCCAAACTGTGGCAATGTTGAACAGAGTTCCGCCCGAGTATCCACAGAGTCCTGAAAGTTGGAGCCAGCGCCTCACACATTACAGGTGCCCCCACAACCTTGCTGAGGGTCAAAGCAGGTGGCAGGAGATGGTCATATTTTGACTCCATCTGGTGGGAACAGGGACTAAGTGTGCAGAATTCGATTCAGATTGCAGAAATGGGTCTCGCTATGCTTGGACCGTCCTCTTAAGTAAGAGAGAGGAAGTTGATCTAGCCTTGGAACGTACCGAACTTTTCTCCCAGTTTCTAATCTCAAAGCCCAAAGCTTTGCTTTATGTTGTAACAGATTCCAGAACCACCTAACCCGGTGCCCCGCACCATGTCCAAGTGACTGCCTGCTACACTGCAAGTTCCACACTTACTGGGCGAGGAGAGACGTGGGTTATTTCTGACACATCCAAGACAGCAAATGTTTGTTAAATCACAGAGCTGACACAGTATAAAAGAACTCATCTGGTCCCCAGGCCATGAAAAAGGTGTCTGCCTCCAAGGCCTGGATTTCTACAAGCAGAATTCCCAGACAGTGATCTGTCCCACCCAATGGATCTGGTCCCATGGTGTCCAGCCTGCACCACAGCCAGAAAGAGCCACAAACCTGTCTACCCAGTAGCTCACAACCTCTATCTACAGCCACACTGAGTAGGAAAAAAAGTCTAAATTCAAGGCTAGTGCTTGCCCTCTCAGCAGGACAACAGTCTTTTACTTTACCCCAGGGACACTTGAGTATCTTTAATTTCCGTGTGTGTGTGTGTGACATGCATGTGTGTACAGACTCATTTGTCTGGCTTCCATATACACATGCATAGAGACTGACTTCAGGTGTCTCTGTTTTTTGAGACAAGATCTCTCACTGACTTTAGTGCTTGTTGTTTGAGCTAAACTGGCTGCCCCAGAGATCCCACTATCTCCAGCAACCCCCAGTTCTGGATTTACAGGTGCATGTGCCCCATGCCCAGCCCTTACACAAGTATGGGGATGTGAACTCAGGTCCCCATGCAAGAAAAGCAAGCACTGAGTCAACGTCTCAGCCTGTGGTGGTTATTTTTGGTTGTCAACTTGACTACATCTGGAATTCACTAAAACCCAAGCAGCTGGGTTCACCTGTGAGGGACTTTTCCCTAATTAAATCATTTGAAGTGGGAAGACCCACTTTTAATCCGGATCTTTTGAGGTGGGAAGAGACGCCTTTAATGTGGGCCATACATTCTGCTGACGGCCAATATAAAGGACACAGAAGACGGAAGCTTGTTCTTTTTGCCTGCTTGCTTTTGCTGACAAGCCTGTCTGTTCACTGGCATCAGAGCCTACTTCTTCTGGATTCCAGTGTATACTGAAGACCATCTAAGACAGCCAGCCTCACGGACTGAACAACTACTCAATTCTCGGACCTTGCACTGGTAGACAGCAATTGTTGGACTGGCTGGACCACAGCCTGTAAATCCTCTAATAAATCCCATATATATGATATATATTCTGTAAGTTCTGTTCCTTTAGAGAACCCTAATACACAGCCTAACCCCTTTGGGTGCATAGTCCCAAATAACCCTGGAAGAGAAGATGAACATCTGTAGGCACAGTAATAATATAATGCCTATTTTGTGGGTCTCAGAGTGGCCAAGTCACTTGCTCAAGGTCACACACCCAGCAGAAGGATGGATAAGCAGAGGCAGATAAGAAAACAAGTTCTAGAAGCCTGGAATGAATGGAAGGGCCAGGAAGTCTCTGCCCATTGGTACCATGCCCGGGCTGCCTTCAGGAGCTCAGGAGGTTCTGCTGGGGAAAAGCAGTTAGGTGCACATCCCAGCCCAGAATAGATGCTCACACTGGCATCCTGTGACTTGGGACTTGTGAGTGGCCTAAAAGATATGTGTGTCAGGATAAGTCCAAAGCCAACCTCTTCAGTCCAGCAGTCCACTCCCAAGTCACAGCTCCTGGATGGCATCTGGAGTTCACACAGCAGGACAGGTGTGGCTCTGTCTCAGGCTGTAGAGAGGGGGCCACCTCCTCCCTCCATGGTCCTCTTCTCTACCCCTGCATGCTCTAGAATTGTGCAAGCTGAATCATCAACTCACTCATTCTCCTTCCAGTTGACTGAAGATCAAGACATGCTGACCCTCTGACCAAGCCAGGTCCCTCTCCTTGTGGACTGTTAAAGGTCAAAGAGACGTTGGAGGTGAGACTTACAAACCCACTCAGTGTCAGAATCCTGGCTGACATCCATCCGAGTTGGAAATTCCTCTTGCGGAGTAGCTGTGGCCGTCGGATGTCACGCGTCACATGAAAAACGCTGGCCGCAGGTCACTGTCCCTCTAGCTGTTGCTAGCACCTTGTTAAAAACATCTGCTTCGAGCCGGGCGGTGGTGGCGCACGCCTTTAATCCCAGCACTCGGGAGGCAGAGGCAGGCGGATCTCTGTGAGTTCGAGACCAGCCTGGTCTACAAGAGCTAGTTCCAGGACAGGCTCCAAAACCACAGAGAAACCCTGTCTGGAAAAACCAAAAAAAAAAAAAAAAAAAAAAAAAAAGCATCTGCTTCGAGTGGGCAAGACGGCTCAGTGGGTAACGGCACTTCCCACTCAAGCCTGATTACCTGAGTTTGATACTCCAGACCCAAATAAAGGGAGAAAAGAATAAAGTCTACAAAGTTGCCCTCTGACCACCACATGCATGCCATGGTCTATCCCTGGTCCACACCACTCTCATATACTAATGAATAAAAAAGAAAAAAATTAATCTAGTTATTGACTGCTTTCTCCTGACTTGGGGGAGGGACTTAGTTTTCGGAGGTGGGTGTTGTTTGCTTGCTTATTTTGAAACAGGGTCTTGATGCTCATTGACCTGGCACTCACTAAGTAGACCAGGCTAGCCTCTGAACTTTCTTCAGCCTCCTGCCTCTGACTCCTAAGTGCAGGGATCACAGGCATGCATCCCCACACACAGCTTTGCTTTTTCCTTTTTAAAAGAATGTATTCTGTTTAATTGCAAAAAGAGTGTAAACAGCATTAATATTAACTCCGTAGCTATAGGACACAGCTCTGTGGCCTGAAATATTTTCCATGGCTGTACAGCATCACCATGGCCCATCTCCCGCACTTTCTCCTCTTCCCAAACTGCAATCTGTCCCCAAGAAGCCCCCGCCCCTGACCCTACCCATTCTTCGGGTCTATGAGTACCTTGGCTCTAGAGACGTTGTGTGGGTGGAGTCATTTGTCCTTTTGTGACTGGCTTGGGTCGCTGAGCACAATGTCCTCAAGGCTCGTCCTTCCTTTTCAGATCAGTAACACTCCACCACGTGATGGACTCTGCCTTGCTCACCTCGTGGGCTCTGGAGTTCTTTCTACCTCTTAGCTATTGTGAATCATGTTTTCTTGTTAAACGAGTTCCCCCTCGTCTAACAAGAACAGTTCCCCAAACAAAAGTGGTTAAAGGTGTCCACTGTTTCTGTAGAGAATCACATATTCACATACAGTCTATCTGGGAAAAACAAGACACGGCCTGGCGCAGTCTGTTCGGTAGGGCTAGGGGATGACTTTCCTGCCCTGCCTAAACCAAGCATAGTGTGTAACCCATGCAGCACTGTCCAGACAAAAATACCTCATAATCCTTTAAATTAGCCAGATGTCACTGCCCAGAGACAAGCAGGCTACCTTCCACCGCGATCTCTGTCCTATTATTAACCTAGCACTGATAAGGTAACACAGGACTGTGACAAAGGTCATTCTTTGGTTGGAGGCAGGCAACGACGGCCAATTTTACAGACTCTTGGGGTGTGTTGATGATGCTGCACAAAAAGACACCTTAGCAAGCAGGGCAGAAGCTAGTGCAGGACCCTCAGCCCACTGGAGGGGCCATAGATCCTACCCTAGGCTCTTTTACCCTGGGGCTCAGACATCTCTCAGGGCAGATACATGCCAGCCCCTCAAAACCCAGAGGACCCCAGAAGGAGGACTTCCAGATAAATGAGTAAAACTGCCCAGCCAGGTTTTGCACCCTGAGGGGCAGCCACTCAGCAAGGCCACAGGGGCTGAAGACAGGCACCATGGGTGGTCCCTCCCCCACAGACTGGGAAATATTCAGTCTGTGAGCTTTTCTGCGTGTGCCAGGGGGATCTGCATGAACATTGCTAAGGGAAGTAAACACTTGCCAAACTGATTTACTTCTCGTCTACTCAATTTTTAAAGTTCAAATTTTGCTTTAAAGACTAAAATCTACCTCTTCGCCCCAGTTCTCTTCTTCTATTTCGTTAAAAGAAGAGAAAAGGGGAAATATGTTTGCCTAGCAGTTGCTGACTTAGATAACTCTTTTGGCTTAATCACCTTATTCAAACTTTAAATATTTGGCTTATGTCCCATGACAGAGTCAGACAAACACACTGTCTGCCATGAGGAGTGAACTTCTTTGTGCAAATAATGCAAGTCATTAATTTCTACTTCCTCGGGGCATGAGTTAAAAATACATTTTGAAAATGAGCTTTGATTGCTATTGAAGTACATGAACATCACATGGCCCTCACAAATCTAAACTCACTCTACCAGGTCAGGCTCCCACAAGGCACAGCTAGAAGCTAGATCTTTTCTATGAGACAAACTGCACAGTCCAAAGATGTGCACCAGCAGGACAGGGATGAATCCAGAGACCAAAAAAATAAAATCTCTCTAGAGGCAGGGCTAGGGCTGAGGTGTGCAGAGCACTTACCCAGATGCATGAGGCTCTGAGTTCAATACAAATAGCCCTAATAGAAGGAGAGGAAAAGAGGAAAAAGGGAGGCAGGAGAGGAGGAGGGGAGGGGGGAGAGAGATCACAGTCACCAAGTAGAGGTTAGTGTAAATCCCGAGGGAGGCCCTGCCCCTATGCCCCTTGAACCTTGACTCCTGACTCCTCCCTGAGGAGGGTCAAGGTAGCCCACCAAAACTTGACACACACACCCCCGAAAGGTCAGCCCCCCCCCCCCCCCCAACTGTGGTCCTCTTGGAGGCTTTCCAGTTCCCTCAGGACTGTGGACCACCCAAGAGCACAGGAGTTCAATTTAACCTAGATATCCTTTCATTTGGTCTGATTTGGTTTGCCTGGGATTATTTTACGTTGGCAGTGAGCTCGTGTTAGAAAATATTCCCACCAGTTAGTTGGTTAACAGGTAATGCAGTTCTACTGTGCTAAGGCTGTGAATGATTTATCACATGGGTGGTGGTGCATGTTTGAGGAGATATGCTCACCCTGATTTAAAACTCTCACTCTCTCTCTCTACACACACACACACACACACACACACACACTTGTGCGTGCGTGCGTGCACTGTCAAACTTTAACTTTGTGTTTTTAGATATCAGTTAAGTGAACTTAATTTTAAAAGAACAAAAGCAAACACATTTTAAACCTCATCTCTGGCCGTGGCAAAATTCTTATTTTTGGTAGCCAAAGGAAGGGTGGACCAAGGAGACTGGGATGTCTTTTACCTAAATTACCACTCAGCAAATGTCTCCTTGAAGATGAAGGCAGAATTAAGACAATTTCAAATCCATAAAACCAAAGGATGCATTCAGGCAGATGGCCTGGTCCTGAGGAAGTTCAGAATACAGAAGAGATATGGGGCCATGAAGGTAAATCTAATCCACTGCCTACACAATGCAGCAAGAGCTGTGTGGAACAGAGTCCGAAACAGGCATGCCTGAGGGGTAGCGCTGTAATTCATAAGGGCACAGAGGTCTAGGTGCAAATGGCCTTAATTACGAGCCCTCTGACCAAGTCATGGGCAGCTGCTTCAAGAAAACCTAGGGCCACATTCTAAGAATGGGATTCCTGCTTATAAAACTTGCTCTTCTGTGAGAGGAATATAGTTCAGTATAGAACAAGTCCCTAGGTGCATGCCTAGGTTCAATACCTAGTATTAAAACAAACAATACTGTTTGCTCAATCCCAAAGGAAGTAAGAAAATATACTCCTGACATTCACTGAAGGGGGTGCAGATCTAAGAGAATAATGATAATTTGCTGTGATAAGTTAGAGATTTCAAAACACCAGGTTTGATAACTGACGAAAAAAAAAACCCTGCACAGAACAAAATCAGAAATCCAAGATCAAGACAAGAGAAGATAAAACAAGCTGGCATAAGAGCTCCTCTCTCTCCACCCGGACACCCCACACTGTGCTTATTACTCCACCGAGCTACCCTTCCACTGTGACTTCTCACCTCCAGTAGCATGGGAACAAGAGAATGTGACCTCTGTTCACAAAGGAATGAGCAGAAAGTCGGCCACAGAAAGACCACAAGAAAAGAGTTAAAGCCTTGAGGATTTAAAAGCAACACATTCCAAAGACCTGATGCCTTAAAGGAGTCACTGCTGAAATCTAACACCATCTTGTCCCCAGGATGGGAGTCGGGGGAGTTCCCTCCTTGTGGATCTAGGGATGATTATAAAGACAATGGGGGGATTAAATTGTGTTTCTGGGAAGCCACGTGGAAATCCATCCCCAGGTGGCTTGCTTCTTCACACACCGGTTCTCACTTCATTAGGCTACCCAACCACAGTGGGTCTTGCCTGGGAATCACAGGGTACACACGACCTGACCCCAGAAGAACAGATCTTGATGGGAAACTGCTTCTTTGAAAAGGTTTAGTTGAGCTGAGGTGATGCTGTGGGTGGGTTGTCAATAATTCCACACCTGGCATCCTCCCAGGGAAGGTCCCGAGTATCCTCAGACAGCGTTGACACAGACCCTCCATTTTCCTTGATTAAATCTGGTTTCCCTTTCCAGCTTATATTTCTTGAATATTGACTTTCGAGTGGTGAGAAATTGGAGATGAATCCAGTAACAACACTTACCATCCTGGCGGAAATGAAGATATTTGAGACACTTGTGCCCCTCTCCCTGTGGCTATCAAACTACTGAAACTATGGGCTTCCAAGAAATTGGAATTTTCTCAGGAATCTCGTGCTGGAAGAAGGAAGCAGGCTGAGCTGTGGTCCTGAGGAGTCCAAGTCCTGCTGACGACAGGTTCTACAGCCCTTGAGAACTACACCCTTAGACTTGACCCTTATTTAAATGTCATACAATGGAGCCTCATAAAATGTCTCTGGAAAGGGGCACAGACACCCCTGACTAAGATCTACCTGGAGCAGCCTCGGTTTCCCCCACAGCAGCAGAATCCACCTTGCCGCCGCCTCCCCTCAGGCTTGTCCTAGACTAGGCACAACTGCACACCTGCTTTCACAGACACACGAGCCTCAGAGTCACCCTGGCTGCCTTCCCATCCTGGCAGTGTTCTGTGGCTTCATCTGCCACACCTGCTCCTTCTCTGTGCATGGCTGAGTCCCCATTACCTGCTCTGTCTCTGCTTTACTCTCCCCACAGCCCACACACCCCAGCCACTCTGGCAGGTCTTGGGTGGGATCCTGAGGTGCCAAACCTGATGACCACACAGAGCACTTCTCAGGGAAGGCAGCCACACCCTTGCAAGTCATGGTAAGATCGTGCTGTTCCTGGAGCACGGTTATGTCTTCCCTCAGAGAGTCTCTCATAGTCACAACTGCCATTGATGCTGGCTCCTTATCCATCCCTGTAGGCTGGCCTGAGAGCAGAGAGTGCTGCCTCACTCACATTCTGAGCAAAGGCTAGGATGCACCGGCAACAGACACGTCTCCCCTTCTTTCTGGGGCTTCACAGACTGATGACACAGGGCGCCATGAGAAATCTGACCTGAGACTCCAGGCTCAAGGTGACCAGAGATACTTTTCATTGCTTCCCTGATATAAGGGCACCTTTTTTGCCCTTTTCATCCTCCTCCTGGGATCCCTAGGGGATGAGAAAGCATGGGCCAGTTGCCTAGCTGACATCAGCCAAATTCTACCCAGCATACGATTGGCGGCTGTTGTCAGGGCTTCAGTCACACAAATAAACCCAAGAAATCTCAGGAGCCACCCACTGTTTCAGGAAGGAGGCTGCAGCTCCACTCCACTGGATATAATTTCTGGACATGATTAAACAGGAAGGAAATAAAAGACTCTGGCTGAGATTACATGCAGGAACACCACAGAGCCCAGCTCTCTAGGCTGTACATTACCACTGCTAGAAACTAGTGATTAACCACACCTGCTGTCTGTCATTGTCACACCTGGCAGTGAAGCTGTGTGGTTTGGGGTCAGGGCCAGCAGGGCAGCAGAGGCCCTTTCTGCATTTCCCCCTAAGCAGGAAAGTGTAAGCTCCCACACAGGCCTGGATGTTATGGCCTTGGTTTTATTTCTCCACGTGGGTCACACAACTCTGGGTGTGGTGTTGCACTGGGGGGGGGGGGGGGATGTAAGAGGACCAGAAGTTCAAGGCCAGCCTCAGCCACCTAAGGAGTTAATAAAAGCCACACACAAATCCTAAAACTGCTTTTGTTTGGTGGACCTGAAAGTCCACCTTTGAGTGACTTTTCTGCTCTTCCATTGAGATGGAAACCCAGAATCCTCCAGTATCTCCCAGAAACAGTGGCATATGCTTGTGCCTGTGACTCATGGAAACCCTACCTGGAAGATTCCCCCCTTTCCACTTCCCGCCTCAGCACCTGGGCAACAGCTTCTGAATTGTAAGGACAGTTGCTGGGCAGAGGAACAGATTGACTCCCTGGAGCCTGACACAGGAGGAAGGAACCCCGCTGTTTTATTTCCTTTTCTACTTGGTTAGGACTGGAGAAAGATGGGGGGGGGGGGGGGGGGCTCTGGCTTTCCCAGGTGCAAGGAGACCCAGCAAGAGCTCCAGGGAAACCAGGACAACTCCGGGAGGAACTCCTTTTTAGAATTTGCAAGGCAAATGAAGGAGGAGGCCCCCTGAGACTTAGGCCACTCCCAGCTTCAGACACCTTTCCAAGGCCCATCGCTGTCCCTGCCAAAGTCGCAGTGGCTAGGGGAGGAGTTCCACTGAAGGTGTCTCTGTTTCCCAAGGACTAGAGGCTGCAGGACAGTGCAGATCAAAGGGGAACCCAGCTGTGCCCCCTCTCGTTTATTGGCCTGATCCCAAGCGCATTGGCTTGGCAGCTCTGGGCTCCTGTTGCAGTAGCTACCTGATGTCACCAGCAGAAAATCAGGGTGCTCCTGAAGCAGCCATCCAGCAGAACATTTACCTGAGCTGGGTTTAAAGCCACTAGTGATCATTACACATAAGACACAAGAACATGGGGAACCTGCTGGCCAAGGGGCCCCTTTCCAGCGTAGTGAACTCCATGCTCACAACCAGGAGTTGCCCCCCAGGGGCTTCACTGGCCTTAGCTCTTCCGCCACAGCAGCCCCTGCTCAGATAAGAAAAGGGGAGCATCCAAGCTACCGATCAGCCGGCACAGAGTGAAGCTGCACACTGACACTGACTCTCTCTCTCTCTCTCTCTCTCTCTCTCTCTCTCTCTCACACACACACACACACACACACACACACACACGTTTATTTATGGATTAATCAGAGTAGCTTACAAGCAGTGGTCCAGCACTCTGTCTGTCTTTCTCTGTCTCTCTCTCTCTCTCTGTCTCTCTCTCTCTCTCTCTCACACACACACACACACACACACACACACGTTTATTTATGGATTAATCAGAGTAGTTTACAGGCAGTGGTCCAGCGCGCTCTCTCTCTCTCTCTCTCTCTCTCTCTCTCTCTCTCTCTCTCTCACTCACACACACACACACACACACACACACGTTTATTTATGGAATAATCAGAGTAGCTTACAGGCAGTGGTCCAGCTAGTTCAACAATGGCTGTCTACCAACAGAAAATCCTAGAATCCAGTAGCTGCTCAGTCCACAAAATTGGATGTCTCAGATTGTCTTCAGTATACGCCAGACGTAGCCCAAAGAGACAGGCTCCAATTCCAGTGAAGGAATGAACTTCCAAGAGTGAGGGCAATCAGGCAAAGAATGAACACTTCCACGTCCTTATATAGGCTGCCACCAGGTGTGGCCCAGATTTAAGGTGGATGATTTCGGGTAGGTCGTCCTGCGTCAAATGATTTAATCAAGAAAAATCCCCCACAGGTGCACTCAGCTGCTTCGGTTTCAGTGAATTCCAGATGCAGCCAAACTGACAACCAAAAATTACCACCACAGTAAACTTTGACAAGAAAAACACAGCCCTTGGCCGTCTGCCTTAGCCTCTTTAGGCTGCACGAGACCCTAGACTGTGTAACTCATGAAGGACAGACATTTCTTCTGGAAGGTCAGGACAAAGTGTCTGCTGATAGCTAGTCTCCTGGCTCACAGAGGCCATTGTCAAAGCAGGTCACCCATCCTGGGGAAGGTCCAACAGCTTGGCTCTCCTAGCTTGTTGGGACCATTTAGAGTCCTGGCCTCCAGCTGCTCTTCCCTGCTAGAGATCTTTACTTTCCTTCTGATTTGAGTTACTGAAAGCTGTGTCAAAGTTGTTTACCAGCTCTGCTTCACGAGTGAGCACGTGTTGCCTTGCCTTGAGGATCAGAAGATAAGGTTTTCACCTGTTGCCCCATCTGACTGCTGGATAAGCCTCTGTGGTGCTATTGAATAATGGGCTTCTTACTAGTGACTAGAGGTCTGTGTCTCTGTCTTTCTGTCTCTGTGTTTGTGTGTTTTAACCTCCAGCCCTGTGCCCGAAGCTCGCGAACTGTATGGTAGTGCATAGAGCGCAGACAGGCATTGTGCGCAGCACTAGCTGATCTCCAGGGTCCCACCTCTCAAGACTGCAGTTTTAGAGGTCAGGGATGAGGTTAGCATGTTAATGGGGTTCTCTCTGCTAGGACAAGGCTAGGACTACTGTCCCTGTCACATTGGCATCTGCTGGGCACCCCACTGTTGTCTGCTTTGGCTTACTTGTCCAATTCCAAGTGTTTTTGCAGCTCTGTACTCCTGTTTCATGACGGTTACCTGATGTCACCGTCAGGAAATCAGGGTGCTTCTGAAGCAGCCATCCAGCAAAACATTTACCTAAAATGGTTTAAAGCCGCAGCTGAGCCTCCAAATTAAGCTCTCACCAAACAAAGCGCAGGAGTCACTGATTACTGCAGAATGCAGGCAGGGGTGTGAAGGGAACAGGTCACTCACCCAGAGTTCCCCTGAGGGCTACCTTCACTTCCTTCAAGGAAATCTGGATTTGCAAATGTTGGCGACCTCATCCCCTAGGCAAGGTTTAAGAGGGGGCTGATTAGGACTGCCTAATTGAAGGTGTCCTGTGAGGCAGAATCAAGAGGCTTTGGTGGTCCAATAGAAATAATGACCCACCTGGGTATCTACGTCTTCTCCCCTCTGAGCAAATGACCTGGCCATTGGAGGACTCCACATTGGAGGACTCCCTTTGGCTGTCCTGCTCTGATCACTGGATTTCTGGCTTAGGTCCAGAAGAAATTAGGAATTGGGCCACAAGTTATCCATTCTGTCCACACTGCTGTCCACTAGTGCTAGGTTACCATGCTTAGCCCTCCTGGGAACGCCTCATACAGGGCCTTCATGAAGCCCCAAAGGACGAGGGCGCTACCCCAGTGGGCCAGGGCTTAAACGCTTAGTCGCTATGGAGACAAGATGCACTTTCTGGTCTGAGCTAGGCAGGCACAGTAGTATAATGGGATAGCGGGGATGCTACAGTGACAGAAACACTGATGGGGGCTCATGATGGTCCTACGAGACAAGGACAGCAGGTATGCACAGCAGGAGCACACTAGAAATGTCTCTCAGACAGGTACCTCTCCTCCACACGGGCACCTTGCGGCAGGACAGGCAGCTCTCTGGGTAGTCGTGCCTGGCAACTTTCTACAAAGCGGCCATGCCTCCCTTATCCTTTTCTATCCCCGATCTTTTGCAGCACACTGACTTTCTTTAGATTCAGATTCCAGGACCTCTAATGACCTCAGTAAGCCCCCTCCTGTTCAATATTCAATTCTTGAAGGGAACAGCCTAAAAGGACAGAGGCAGATCTGTCCCCAGGAGGTCCAAATCCAGCGTGCACTCCTGAGCAGAACTAGACAGTAGTCTCCCCTCCCGCTGTCTCCCCGGAACTCTTTCCCTTCCTGCAAAAGCCCTTTGTGGCTTTGAGTTGCCCAAGACTGAGCCCCTGCCTTCTCAGGTCTGTTGTTCTTTCTTAAATCTGACTCCTTCCTACCAATGTTCAGCAACTCTGGGACCTGGCATTTGAGCAGCTGGCAGCCTGAACTTTACCCTGATAACACCACGTCTTCTAATGAGCACACCTGGATGGCTTCATATACAGGTGACCCTCTCTTAGCTCTGACCACTAGAACTGCAGGCTGGCTCAGGGGCTCATCAAGCATAAGGAGAACATGAGCCGCAGCAGGACCCCTGTGGGAGCCCCTCTGGTCCTATACCCCAGGCTACCCCCACCTCTGGGGATTGTATCCCTTGGCCTTTGCCTGGCCGGGCTTCCCTAGGAGGGAATGCTAGCTACTGATGCCGTGGCCACACCGCACCTGAATGGAAAGGCAGTTCCCAAGCAGTGTGGAACACTCTCAGTCAATGCCGTGTGGCTCAGTATGTCTTCAAAAGGCATAGCTGACCCGAGACCTGAACTAGGAAGAAATAGCCTTTACCACCTGTGCCTTGGGAAGTGTAGTAAGAATCATTTCTTCTGAGAATGGCACCACACTACAGTAACAGGGCCACGCAAGTCCCCTCAACTGGCTGACCAATGGTTCCCGGGAACAAGCGTACCTAAGGAAAGGATCAGAGTGAACTTAGTGTTAGTTGTCAGAAGTCGACTCAGTTATATTTCCTGTAAGTGGCCACATGAGTCTTGCTTGACCCACTGAGTGGCTATCCTTCACTTCAACAGCCCAACCCTGTCACCTTTCATGGATACATTGTCATTATAAGTAACGCCTGTTGGGGAGCCTACTTGTCCAGGATACATTGTCATTGTAAGTAACACCTGTTGGGGAGCCTACTTGTCCAGGATACATTGTCATTATAAGTTACCCCTGTAGGGGAGTCTACTTGTCCAGGAAGACCACTGTGGTCACAGATACTAGAATATGCCAGAGTGTTCAACACATGTCTGCCTGTGTCCTGCCTGCATCCCTGCATCCAGAGCATCCTCAAACCACACAGCACATAGGAGGCGTGCGACTGAGACTATACCCTTTGAGCTCTGCTCATGCCCAGAACACTCCGCACATGTTGACCAGGGATGCACATTATCTCTGCATCTGTGAAGAGTTTCCCACAGGGGCTGGAGAGATGGCTAAGCGGTTAAGAGCATTGCCTGCTCTTCCAAAGGTCCTGAGTTCAATTCCCAGCAACCACATGGTGGCTCACAAACATCTGTAATGAGGTTTGGTGCCCTCTTCTGGCATGCGAGCATACACACAGACAGAACATCGTATACATAATAAATAAATAAATATATTTAAAAAAACAAAAGAGTTTCCCACAGGAGCCGTCCTATCCTCAGGGGCCCCCTGTGAAAAGCTATGTTTAGTGGCAGCTGGCTGGGGATCACCATCTCACAGTCCAGGCTACATTCACAAGGAGTGGGAGCGGCAGAGGTGTGCTGGGCTGGAGAGGTACAAAGAACAAGTCCTGGGCACGCCTGTGTATAAGCCAATGCAATAGAGGACTGTTCCTGGGAAGACATAGGTCTCTCTTGTACCCAAAACTGGAAGAGATCCAAGCCCACAGGACCTGTAATTCCTGCCCACACCAGTGTAGGTGCAACCCTTAGCTAGCTTTTGTCAGGTAAAGGAGAACATCTAGTCTCCAAGGTTCCAGGTTAGTTGTGACTGCCTGAACACCAGGAGCTCAAGGTTCCAGGCTGGTTGTAGTCTGTCTGAACACCAGGAGCACCTGAGTCCTGATCCCCCCCAATCCCTAGGCCTCATGGACACAGGTGAACAGCAAGAGGTGATGGACAGTGTTTTAACTTCAAGCTCCTGGTCCTTGCTGTTCACTTTACACTGCTTTCTTCTGAGTCCCCTTAGGGATCATTGTTCTGTAAACACGGAGATGAAGGCCCAGCAGTACCAGGGGCATTGGTTTGCCCAGGAACATAGGCTGTCCCAGCCCTGGGCTATCTAGTCTGGAGGGACAAGAAAGCTGTAGTTGCCAAGCAACGAGATGGAGGCATCAGAGGAGCGTAGGGCCCCAGGGAGGGCGCAGGTGGCCAGCAGAGGGGTTGCAGCAGAGCCTGGCAGAGGTGGCTTCAGGGGACTCCCTGGTAAGCAATGACAAACACCTGGTCTGGGAGAGACTGTTACAGTGCTGGCCAAGTAGCCTACCATGTGTGATCTCCTAGGGGACCACAGTGGGAAGGTAGAAAAGGAGCTAAATGGGGGACACAAGGTAGAGAGCCATGCGTCTGCAGGGCATTTTCCCGAGAGGCTGAGAAGGGCTGGTGTCCCTGAGGCCTCTCTCTTTGGTTTGCTGAGGGCCCTAAAACTCTCTATCTTCCTTATTCCCTCTGGGAGCCCCTGGGATCTCTCTTCTGGTAAGGTCACAGTTCTATCAGACCAGGGCCGCCTTACAACCTCCCTTAGTTCTGATTTCCTCCTTAAAGGATCTGTTTTGAACATTTACTTGGAAGCAAAGGCTTTAAAGACCCGCGGCAAGATGTGTCATTTAAGAATTTACATCAATTTTCTGAGGTTCCCCCAGTCTTGTTTCCCACCCAGGGCTCTTTTTGTTGGCTCCTGAGTTCCAGGTGGTGCGGTAGCCCCAGACACCTCTGCACACACCTTTGGATGCCTGCTATAGACTTTCCTCAGCAAACCCAGCACTACAGTAAGGTCTCAGCACTAGGAAAATCCCAGTTCAGAATGACCCAAGCGGGCCTATGCCCAGTTCCTGGCCTGTATGCAGTCTGGCAGTCTGTACATCTTCCTTAGCTGCACCCACCCCACTTCTCCCCCAGGCAAGGAGGATCTATACACTGGCTTGTGCAGGCTCTTCTCACATGTTCTCAAGCTGAGGCACAGAGCCAGGAAAGAATTCAAATGTAGAATTTCTAGGAAGGCATCCAGAGACCTCCAGCATCCACTAGGAGTGGAGCGTGCCTGAGTCTACCTCAGCCCACCACTGGGGCCCTGACACACAGAAGTGTTGGCTTCCCATAGACAAAATTCTGAGTAGCCAACCCTTCCTCGCCCATCACTCTCGATCAGCACAGGCTCTGAGTGGCGAGAGAGGCACCCTCCGTCCTCACAGTGCTGAAGACGACACACGGGGCACTAGTTTTGCAAGGGGGTCTGTCTGTCAGACGGAGCAGACACAGCAGCACTGTATGGTATACTGAGTGCACATGTATCATCTGGTCCTTGCTTGCAGATTCAAAGGCCTCTAGGTGGGGCTCCCAAGAATCACAGAGGAGACAGCCATGTGTGCAGAGCAATCGAGGAGAGAACAGTCAGCACCTAGATGGCCTGTTCACACTCCCTTTTGCTAATTTCACCACATCACAGAGGCAGACCAACTTGTTCAATCACTTAGCACCAAAGATGATGCAACAGAGTGTGCAGAGGTGTGACTGACTAAGAATACTTGCGGAGACCAGCTTCATCTCAACTCCGTCACCTCCCAGGATGAAGCTGGAGCCCAAGGCTGAAGGCTCACCACTTTACAGCAGCAGTCCCCATCCCAGGCGGTCCACACTGTGGCCTTTGTGCTGGCCACAGGGTCCACAGGCAATTTGAGAGTCTGCTGGGGAAGTGGAGTTTGCCCCTTTACTTTGGAAAGCTGCTGGCTTCACCTGTACCAGAGACTACTGTGCAGAAACTCTGAGTCATGGCAGTTTCGAGGGATACGAGAAACTGAGGCTCAGCCTCGCTGTAAGTCATGAGGAAGAGTGGTTACACCACCAGTATCAGCTGCCTTGTTTTCCTTCTTTCCTTTTCTGTTGTGGTTTCACCCTAAGGCAGGCTGGACCTTACCATCCTGTCTCTACTCCTTGCAAACAAGATTAGAGGCATGTACCACTATGCCCAGCCACTTGCTTTCTTAAATTCTGTTTGGTTGGGTTTATAATTGGTTTTTATTGTTGTTCTGTTTTTGTCTCTATTGTTTATATCAGACAGGGTCTGATTCACTGACTTCAAACTCTGGAAAATCCCTCTACTTCACAACCTGAGTCCTGAGACTACATGCATGGGATGGTACGCTAAGGTATAATGATTTGCCTTTAAAATTAGGAGGAAAGCGCAAAGCAAATAAAAGGATTTCTGAGCTGAAAATAACTTCCGACGCACCATGTAGGGCTTCCATTATAGCAAAGATAGTTTGCCTACCTGTACACACAGGAGTGTGCGGGCACGTGTGTGTGTGTGTGTGTGTGTGTGTGTGTGTGTGTGTGTGTACACGGACCACAGCTACAGGTAATAGAATGTAATTTGCAACAGGAAGATCCCTAGACAAAAATAACTGTTCAAAGAATGTCTTGCTGTGAGTGATTTAGATGATAAAGGACTCCTCTGAGAACAACTGCCTTAGTGTAAATTGATTTAATCAGACTGATACCCTCCAATCTCCCTGAGAGTGCTCTCACCTCCAGGAAGGGAGAACAGGAGGATGTGGTTTTGCCAGACCTCGATTTCCTGTTTGCATCTTCTTTCCTGGTGTGTGTGTGTGTGTGTGTGTGTGTGTGTGATAAAATACACATTTTAAGGCTGGAAAGATGGGTCAGTGGTTAAGAGCACTTACAGCTTTTCCAAAATTTAATTCCCAGTACCTACGTCATGCAGTTCACAAGTGTCTGTAACTCCAGCTCCAGGGGCTCAGAATCCTCTTCTGGCTTCCAAAAGCACTGGTATATATGTGGCTTCACACACACACACTACACACACACACACACACACAACACACACAAAACCCTAAATAAAAATGAATACTATATATATATGTATATAATAAACTTTACTATTTCCATCAATACTGTGAAGTTCAGCAGCATTAGGCATACTGCCCCTCTTGTGCACCCTGTGTATATACAGTCTCACCTGGTAAAATCCAGATCTCATCTTACAGAGTGGAAACTCCACCCCCATAAATAACAGCCCCACCACCTCTGGACCACCTTCTGTCTCTGTTAACGTGACAATCCAGCAGCTTCGTATAAGCAGAACTATCCAGATGCATCCTCTTCTGTCACTGGGCACACTGCCTTTCCGTCCCCCTGTGTCCTTTTATAAAGGCTGGGTGACATTCCCTTGTCAACAGGTGAAATTCTAACGCACTCAGCCAGGGGTCTACTTGCCTTTTATTTAGAGGCACCAACACTGGCTGGTGAGTTTTTTAAGAGGAAACAGGACACAGACCCACAGGAAACACCCGACTGGTTAGCCCAGGTTACTGCTTTTTAAAGGGTTAAAGCAGCAGAGACTTCTCTGTCAGCCGAGTGTCACACTAGTGATTTGGGACCTGCCTACTTCCTGTAAGAGTCCATCTGATGATACGGTATTTGGCATGAGTGGTTCTGTGTTGGCCTAGAGCAGAGGCTCTAACTAGACAACATCTCTCATGACTTCACGGCACACCACTAGTACCTCCGACAGGCACTGGGCTGCTCCACCTTTACGGCTAAGAAAAAAGCCACTCCGGATGTGGGTGTGCAAAGATCCATCTGTCTGATTGTACCCCAGCACGTGTAGGAATGCAACGGTTGTTTGGTTGTCACATAACTGAATTAAAATTTTTATTACATTTATTTATGGCATACGTGTGTGTGAAAGAGTGGGAGAGCATGTGCCATGACACTCGTATGGTCAGAAGACAACGGATGGGAGTCAGTTCCCTCTTGTGGCCATGTGGGTCCCAGGAATTGAACTCTTGCTGTCGCGTCTGGTGGCAGGTGCCTTTCCCTCTAGGCCACCTTGATAAGCTCCAAATCTAAACCCTTGAGAAACTCTATGCTGTCTTCTCCAGGGCCTGTATCTGAAAACTGACATTTCTGTCAGCAAAGCACAAGGTTCTGATTTCTCCACATCCTTGATATTATTTGATATTTTCAACTTTAAAAAAAAAATAGCCATCAGCAGTGTAAAGTGATTTTTCATTGTCGTTGGACCCTTTTTTATTTTATTTTATTTTGGCTTGGGGCTGTATTTTGGTATTGGGATAGAAGCCAGAGGGCAGGTGTTATAATCCAGAGCTACACCCTCAGCCTTAGCTATGGTCTCGACCTGAATTTTTCTGCTAATCAGTCAGTTGAACATCTTTTCAGGAGCCTATTTTCTAGCTGTCAAGTCCTTTTGTCCATCCCAAAGTGCTAACGATAGAACCTAGGGTGTTTTCTAGGCAAGTGCCCTGTCTCTGAGCTACATCCCCAGCCCCTTCATCCATTTTTTTTTAATTGGTTTTTTTTGAGTGTTTTAGTTGCCACAGAGTTACAGAAGGACCTTCTATTCTGGGTATTAACCCATTACCAGGTAAATGGTTTCCCAGTGCCCCACCCATTCACATTTAACAGATTCCCCTGGCCCCACAGCTTTAGAAACTGTCTTCTCTGCTTATACATGGATACAGTAAGTGGCATCTCTCTCTCTCTCTCTCTCTCTCTCTCTCCCTCTCTCTCTCTCTCTCTCACACACACACACACACACACACACACACGTGTGTGCACACACACACCTGCATCCCTGTAGGTCTATTTCTGCATGTGAACAGCATCAATTTCACCCAGTGGCTTCCTCTGCAACCAGGGCTGCTTTGACTCAGGCTGGGTTACCTTAGACACAGATATACTCATGTGTTTATCTCTCCAACAGGTTGGGGAAGGCCTTATGACCTCTTAAACACAAATGCTCCTGTGAGTTTGCATCTTTAGTAGGTTGGAGAGGGTGGGTGTCACCCAGACATGCATGTTTTCACGTGTTTGTTTCTCCCACGGGAGCAGGAGACACCAGAGCTGTTGTCTTCTTGAATGCCCCGGGTCAAAGTCCCCTGCTTTGCTGCGGGGTTTGCACTAGTACCAAGAAACCCAGTCCCAGCCTGAGGCCTCCAACTCGGGCTCTTCCTGACCTAGTTCTGATTACCTTTTAGATGCTGTTGCTTTATTTAAAGAAAATTTCTTCCCATAAAGAGATGTGGTGTCTCAAACCCTAGCCTACTCCAGTGGGAAAAAAGAAGCCAAGTTAAATATTATGTAGCAAAGAAGAGAACAGGACGTACACGGAGCGTTTCTTGCTAAGCCGATTTAACCATCACCAAATCGAGACCTCTTTCACAGCAAAGTGACAGAACTTGAGCTGGCACGGCTCGCCGAGAGCTAGCGGCATCTTACCGATTACCAGGAGGGCCACACCCTATGAAATATTTAAGCAAAAAGCAAACAGTCTGCCCAGCGGGCAGCAGGTTTTCAGGCACCAGAGTCTGGCCATCACCCGGGATTAGCTCTTGAGCCTCAGCAGCCTGAGGAGAGGCAGTGTAACAGTATTTCTGTTCTGGGAATCCAGGTACGGCTTGGGATACAATTTTCCCAAGTAGAACCTAGGGCTGCAGTGAGAGACATTGCCCAGTGTGTGAAAACAGCATGGAACTGGCCCTCCTTTGTGCATGCCTAACTCAGAAGTGTTCTCATAGAAACTGCCTCAGAGGCCACAGAAAGTATGCTAAGCAACAAACCGCAGAGCTGAGTCCACAGAGACGTATGTGGTGAACACAGAGACACAGGAACACACAGGTAACATGGAGACAGGCATACCATGGCAACATCAACTCACATCGAGACACCGAAAACAACAGAGAGACAGCACAGAGATAAGACAGCACTGATGTACAAAGAGACATACACACAAATGACACAGACACACACACAAACACATGCAGACTGCACAGAGACAACATGGAAACACACAGGTAAGACAGAGACAGGCACACTGACATACAAAGAGTCAACATGTAGACATATACACCATAGCACACCATAAGACTCATACACAGATAACATGGAGGTACAGAGAGACCCAAAGACAACACAAAGATACACAGCATTAGATACTGCAGGGGACAAGGAGACACACAGGAACTCATAGACTCACAGCCACACACATGTAGATATATGTACACATCAGGATACTTCAGCCTGGGCTCCCTGGGCACCTCACTGGAGAGACCATTGTCATGGAAAGTGGGATGCTCTCTTGGATCTGAGTCTTGAGGGCAGGCATAGCTGTAGGTAGCTTCACTAAATCTCTGTGGCCAAGTCCTATACCACCACCCCTTGAAGTATAATTATCGAAATTTGGCAGACATGTGATCCTACCAGCCATAACAGTGACGGGAAGCATAATGCCAACCTCCAATCAGGGACTCAACACTGGTCTTTGTCCTGGACATGGGTGAAACCACAGGAATCTGGAGGGCAGAGAGTACTCCAGGCCACGTATGACCTTGTAGGCTATTGTAACCTCCCAGGAGCCCTCTTTGGGACGCCCTGTGCTTATAGCTCTTCTTGCCATCGGGAGACCTTCTCCTTTCCTTGTCCCTTCTGTCTTGGGGGCACTCTGGGTAGCTGTCCATCTTATATTAGTAAATGGTTCTGAGAACACCTTGGGGCTATTCCACCAAGTCTTTGCCATGAGGACTCTCAACCAGAACTCCTTCAACTGGAGAGCAGAGAGTGACCTCTCTCTGGGCCCTTGGCATAGAAACAGGATCTTTCCTATGGGCCTTACGTGTTGAGTAATTTCCCCCTTGGTCCATGTACCCTTCCCTCTGCCCCTGTGCTCACAAAAGATGCAGTAACAGCCATGGAGTAGGCGGTCACACCTACCAAACAACAGCCTAACTTCTGTACCTCTATGGGTACCACCTTCATCAAAGCAAATAGAACACAGTCCAAAGGCTCAGTATCGAGACCTGTGTCTTATGGGACATAGACTGAGCAGGCTCTGCAGATAAGAGATTCAACATCACACTCACATCCCATCACACAGCAAAGGGAGACCATGTGCTATCTACTTTTAGACACACCCCACCCAAGAGATGAGACCAAAATACTCATATGAAGGGTGTTGGTCAAAGGTTCAACTGGGCCAGCATCCACGTATCATGATGAAAATGCAAAGTGGAAAGCTATGGGAGCTGGTCCTGAAAGAGGCTGCAAGCCAGGAGACCTCACGTCCCTGGGGATCTAGAAAGTTCATCCTCAGTACTTGCCACACATCTGTACCCAAAGGTTGACTCAGGACAACACCCCACCCAGGGCTCGGCTCCTGGCACTGTGCCCAAGTCGGACCAATAAAATCTTTGTTTGTTTTCAAACTTAGTTTACTCTGTGTTAATGAAACACCAAATAATAGGTCTTCTGTTCCCAAGTAGAAGCAAGACACGAAAGCACTGGAGGGACCGTTGTCTGGAACTGCCACATGAAATCCCCACACAACTGGAGCCAGCTGTCCATGGACAGATTCAGTTAGCCAGACAGGTGGGGCCCCAGTACAGCACTGAGACCCAAATCCCTAGAACCCACATGAGGGTAACAGGGACTGGCCCAGCCCTATCTCCGACTACCAGTGGGGTCTGACCCCTGGACATCTGACCCTCAGGGCCTTCTAGACTGAAGTCACAGACCCCATCTACAAGAGAGGAGAGGAGGTTGGAGATTTCAGGGCTGGGAGGTCTCATGGTGGGCTCCACCTAATCCTGCCTCACCTGCTACGTCAAGGACTTTGGGTCATGCTCTTTCTCTATGCTACTCCAGCATCCTGAAATGAGGGAGGGGAGCATGGAGAAGTCTTGACCCCCACTTGTCCCCTGGCATCCTGCCTTTGAGGACCTCTGATGGGGTTTATAATCCAGCATGAAGGACTTTGAGGACAAGGGACAGAAGACACTATTGTGTTGGCCTGACTCATGCTCTTGGCTCAAGGTGTTGTAGGTGTTCAGTATTTCTGGGTATTAGTTTCTTTTTTTTTATATTTATCTATTATGTATACAATGTTCTTTCTGTGTGTATGCCTGAAGGCCAGAAGAGGGCACCAGACCTCATTACAGATGGTTGTGAGCCACCATGTGGTTGCTGGGAATTGAACTCAGGACCTTTGGAAGAGCGGGCAATGCTCTTAACCGCTGAGCCATCTCTCCAGCCCGGGTATTAGTTTCTTATTCAAGAAGTGAGACTAAGTCCTGGAGACCTGAGTTCCTTGAGACTATGGGGAACCAGAAAGCCCAGGTGAAGGGTAGGCATAGACCCCTGTCCTTCACCATCCATCAGCAGATTCTCTGCCTCAAAGGTGGGGGATATTTTCCAAGATTACAGTGGGGCTCCTTGCCTCAGCAACTCAAGAGACCCCCAATAGCTGGGGCTGTCCTGCTTTCTCCCACCCACACCCCCTGGCTAGCCCTCGTGGTCAAGCAGGCTCCCTATAAGCAGGTCCTACAGACACCATAACTGCTCTGTCACTGTATTTGGTGACCCAAAGATCATCTATTTGCTTCTTGAGTTCCACAAAGAAACCCAAAAGAAATGAGTCCCTTGGCAAGTAGGCAGACAGCCACTGCAAGCTTGCTGCCATGCTAAGATTAAGGAGAGTCAACCACTACCCTGTGGGACAAGCATCCTGGCAACCCTGCCCACTAAAGTATGATACAAATCCTGACCTAGAGCTCAGAACAGAGACAGATGAAGACACAGCTCAGCATGCCCAATCTAGGGAATAGGTATCTGTAGCTTGCATGTGTACCCATATGCGTCCACACACATGCACATGCATGCATGCATGCGCACATACACACAACACAGCTATGTAATGCCCAAGTTCACACGGGGAAACAATTGCTCAGATTTTGTTACAAAAGTTAACTCATCAGAAACGTGACAGTTCTAAGTTCTTCTAAGTCACAGCATAGCCTCCCCCAAGTCTCTAAAAGACTGCATGTGTGCAACATGAACACACCTGTCACGGGTATTTGTGATGGTGCCTCCCGAGCTGACAGGAGTAGGGCATTTGAGTACTGGACAGGTTTTTAGACCAGTAGCAATCCAGTTTTGGAGACCCTATCCAGGAAGGCAGACTGGTACTCAGAAGGCAAAGGTCTCTCAGGGATTGCCTGTCAAGTGCCAGCTAACTGCCAGGTGGGTGGGGCAAAGACCAACCCAGGCACCAGACCTGGTTTCATCTTCACTCCCTGACCCAAAGTCGGGCTCTAGAACAATCTGGAGAGCGCACAGTGAGCGCCTGCTTCTGTTGCGTGTTCCTTGGAAAACGTGGCTTTGCAGATGTTTGGGCAGCAATAGATTGCACGGTTCTAGGATTCTTAGATGCAGGCAGAGGTCACAAGTCATTGTAAAGGTCAGCTAGCCAAGGGGGTTTCCACAGCAGCGAAGTTACAAGTTACAATCGGCTCTCACCAAAGGCTGGCTGCCTCTGTCTCTCCTGCACCTTCGAATCCCACACTAGGACAGAGGAGAGAGCTCTTTTTCTCAGAGGTACTAATATATATATATGGGGGGTGGGGGGGTTGTCTAGAGTTAGTGATCAGAAGGCGGTCCCAGAAGCCGGCCCCAGAAGCCGTCCTTCACTAACTACCAATATCTCACTGACCCTTAGAACCACTCTGCAGAATGTTACTACCGACAAGGTCCACAGGCCATCAGGCAGGGCCAGGGATTAGCAGGACTAAACTGTGGGACAAAGGACACCAGCGGATTCCAGGGCCGGCGCTGTAACACTTGGTGTGACCTGCAACCATTCCTTAGCCAGCAGGCAATGGCCACCTCCTGACACCTGGACAGCAGGCACCGCAGTGGCCCCCTAGGAGGAAGGTTTAGCTGCACTTACCATAGCGACTGGGCTCGCGGCAGTAGCGCAGAATGGGCAGCGCATCTACTTCTTGTGTTTTCAGCGCGGCCACCTGATTGGGATCTGGGTCGGGGTCAGGGTCGGGGTCGGGATCCAAGCACAGAGGCTGGCCGCTGCCGCCCTCTGTCCTGGGTCCCGCGTCTCCCATCCCGCTCTGCGCTGGGGTCACCACGAAGCGCTGGGACATGTTGGCGTCGGTACGCTGGGCGCCGCGATGACTGCTGGATGAGAAGCCTGCCGGTGCTGACCGTGGGTCTCGGGGAGTGGGGCGGGGCAGGGGCGGGGCACGAGGTGGGGGCGGGGCAGGAGGGAGCCGAGGAGGGGGCGGGGAGGGGCGGGACAGGCGAAGTCAGGGCAGGGCTGGCTGGATAGAAGTGAGTGGATCTGGAAGGGGGTAAAAGATGGCTGGGGTAGGCATGGGGGGGGGGGTAAGAAAGTTGGGTTAGGTAGGGAGAGGGCCGGGCCGGGACCACAGAAGATGAGAAGAGCAAAGAACAAGGATGAGAAAGGGTAGCGGAGTGGGACTTGGTGAAGGCTGGGTCAGAGGACAAACGGGACCTAAATAGGTGATGCTTGGGCAGGAAGGTGTTGGGCATTTGGCCTGGGAAGGGCATTTGATGGTCTGCCTGATGATAGCAATACAAATCTTATGGGTCACCAAGAGACAGAACCTTTCCAGATGGGTCACTTCAGTGTTGCTTTGGAGTTGTGCTAAGTGACTAGAAGACTCCTACCCCACACATCCAACCACCCACCCCCATCCCTGACTACCAACAACCTACCAGGTCAGCGGGACCTAGCCCAGGGCCAGGCTAGGATGGGGCAGGCCATGGAATGGACAGTTGCTCAAGCCAAGCACAGCTCATTCAGGGGTTAGGAGGGGCAGGGAGCAGGAACATCTGACGGGAATGGCCTCTAAGGGCCAGAGAAAGGGATTCTGGGAGTAGGGGTATGTGGCAGCCTTGCTGGCTACTGGGCCTAGAGTAGTAGTTCTCAACCCATGGGTTGCAAAAATCCGACAAACCTCTATTTCCAAAATTATTTACACTATGATCCATAACAGTAGCAAAATTACAGATATGAAGTATCGACAAAAATAATTTTATAGTTGGGGGGTCACCACAACATGAGGAGCTGCATTAAAGGGTTGTAGCCTTAGGAAGGTGAGAACCACTATCCTAGAAGGAAGGCGATCGCCCTGCCTCGCCTCTGCCTTCCCATTTCCCCCCGCAGCCTGGCTTTTGATACCGGTGACCTCCTAGATTTGTGCCTGGGTTGCCAGACTCCTGGGAGAGCAAAGGGTGAGAGAGAGCTGAGAAGTGGCTCAGGAAGCCTGGAACGAGTGGACGTTCCTGGAAGTGGGGACACCAACCACTCTGGGCTCGTGGTCCTTTACCGACATCGTTCTTCACCATATATAACATGGTTTTCATATTCATTCGAGAATTTATTAATAGCGCCCGATGCCAGGCTCTGAAACCCCTACTTCTCTGAAGCAGAGCAGGGAGAGAAGGAAAGAAACTTGAGGGAACAGGACTTCTGTTCTTACAGTTCTCTTGTCCCACCATGGCTGCTCTCGGCCATCACATCTGTCCCTCTGCAGAGGAGAGGCTGACGGCAGAAGGGCATTAGCTGCCCTTGCCTGTAGTATAGCCTAGATGCTGTGTATAGTACCGCTAGTTACGCATGAAGCCTGCTCAGGGTGTATCCAGCTCGGCAGGAAGATAGAGTTCTCTTTTGAAGACTTGGGCCTCTTTCTTTCTTCCTTCCTTCCTTCCTTCCTTCCTTTCTTTCTTGATTTATTATGTACACAACATTCCATGTATGCACCAGAAGAGGGTGCCAGATCTCATTACAGATGGTTGTGAGCCATCATGCGGTTGCTGGGAATTGAACTCAGGACCTCTGGAAGAGCAGTCAGTGTTCTTAACCTCTGAGCCATCTCTCCAGCCCCCTTGGGCCTCTTTCTTAGGAAGTCAGTTACACCACCCACCTCCGTTAACCTGACAGGGAGAGGGTAAACCAGGATGGGAGTTCTCACACCTGTATATTCATCCTCTCAGGATCCTGTCCCTGCAGGAGGAGGCTTACCTCTCCTCCAATCAATCTTTTTTTAATATTTCTAAGGCCATTATTGGGCCTTTCTCCCAAGATGAACCTCTGGGTCACATTTTACGTGTCTCTGTATTAGTAACTTTGCTTTGCTTAATGTCTGACCAAACACTTGAAGGAAAGGCTTATTTTGGTCACGGTTTAAGAGGAACACAGACCATGGTGGTGGGAAACTGTGCTGATGGGAGCATGAGGCCGCTGGTCATGTTGAGCCCTACAGAGAAGTCAGTGCTGGTGCTTGGCTGATATCCACTATTTTATGTAGTGAGGAAGCTCAGCTCGTGGGATGGTGGTGCCATCCATATTCAAGATGAGTCTTGCTACCAGGTGTGATGGCATATGCTTTTAATCCCAACATTTGTGAAGCCCAGGCAGGTGGAGTTCAAGGCCAGCCAACCGAGGACCCACAGTGAGATCCTGTCTCAAAACAAAACAAAAAGTAGATTCTTCCTTCTATGGTTAAACCTCTCTGGAAACACCTGGACAGACACACCCAGAGGAATGTTTCCATGGTGATTGGAAATCCAGGTCCATTTATGCTGAAATGCGTTTATAAACTTACTGAAAGCAGATGTCTTTACGTTGTCAAACCTCTCACCCAGGTCCTGGGTTTTCCGTCAAACGTAGTCACATCTATGTTGCTATTATAAGGAATTGCAGCTCTGATGAAAGGGAAAACCGAAAGAGAACACCGGAGCTTTGTGTATTTCTTCTGCAACCTGCCACTTCATGTAATTCTAAACTGTATTATTCAAATGCTTTGCTACTTCAGTCGTGGCGTTTTGCAAGGATTTGTTTTTTTTTAGGTCATAGATAATGATAATTTTTTCTCCTTCCATCTCCTTTAAACCACTACTGTTTTCTTTTATTCTTTCGCTTTCATTTCGAATTTTTTAAAAAAATTTCAGGGCAACCCTTAACATCATGGTTCATGTAGCTTCTTTACTGTGGACTTAGAAGTGAAACTTATGCTGTGATATGCCCAAGACAGGCACTGGCCAGGTCGGAGCAACTTGTGCCCTAGACACACCCTTCTGGCTCAGAGAAGGCCCTCGACGGGCATGGTGGAGAAGGGGGTCCTCTTCTCTTTTGGAGCCCAGGACGATGAGAACTTGAAGCCCCTCAAAGAGCTTATACTCTCACCTTTAAATCTGAAAAATACCCGGACCTATCATTTCTGGCCACAGCTTTTATTCACCTTAGACCTTTGCTTGCAAGTGTCCCCGGAATCTGCAAGGCTCTGTAGCCACCCAGAAATGTTAGCTATGCTATTCACAACCAGAGCTAAGGGGTTTCCCATGGGGAGGACAGGACTGACCCATGAGAAGCACTGTTGATCCTGCTCACTGCTGTGTGCACAAAAGGAAAACCATCAAAGGTCTAGTGACTTTTTACAAACAGGGAAATGGAACTTGCTTTACATAGGACCCTAATTTTGAGCAATAAATGGGGGTGAGAATGGAATCTGGAAAAGCCAGGTGACAGTGAATGAGGAGGAAGCTCAGACAGCAGGACATAGGCAGGGGACACTGTTACATGGGAGGCAGGGCCCAGGAAGGAGCCCATGAGAGCTTCTTCAGCTTCTTCTCTGATTCATGAGTGGACTTCTATAGTTATTGCTTTTTTAGCGTGTTCCCTTTTCTCATCTGAATTGTAAGTGTGAACTCATGCTATAGCCCAGGTTTTTCTATAATGCAATTTATAGTTCAGGATAGCCTTGGACCCTTGGCAGGCCTCAGGTACTGGGAGGACAAGCATTTGCTGCCACATCCAGCTCTTACTAAGCTGTCTCTGCTCTGTCCCAGTAAATAAAGGAAACATTGATAACACAGTGTCCTCCCAACACAGACATGGCCTCAGGGCCACACGCTCCTGGTCTATAATTGCAATCCCAATCTTGTTGGCTAGCAAACTATTTATAGCCTCTGCAATTTTTTGACTGCTACTTGAAGTCTGACTTAACCCTGCAGGTGCCTTACTTTTCTCAGAGTCCCATAAGTCATACCCATGACCCCATGCTTTCCAAGTGCCTTCATACCCACTCTGTCCCAAGTATTTGTCTTTTCTGCTCCTCCTACTACACAGAGCATTTTGAGTCTTGATCTGGAAGACACTTCCCTGGCCATGGGATGGCACCCCTTTATTCAGGTTGGGACCCTTAAGGGCTCTCCAAACTAGAGGTGGACCTTGAATGTCACCGTGACAGGCACAGTGAAGTAATAAGGGCGGCGGCGGGGCTGCGTCCCCAACACCCCATCCACCTGCCCTGCTAGCTTATGCCCCGAAATAATTACACAGACACTGTATTCTTTTAAACACTGCTTGGCCTATTCTCTTCTAGGCTAATTCTCACATATTAATTTAGCCCATTTCTAATCATCTGTGTGTAGCACCCCAAGGTGTGCTTACCGGGGAGATTCTAGCCTAGTCCATCCTGGGTCAGAGCTTCATCCCGGGAGAGGGGCATGGCGTCTCTCTCAGGCATCTGCTCCGGAGAGGAGAGCTGTGGCGTCTCTGAGCTCACTTCCTCTTCCTCCCAGCGTTCTGTTCTGTTTACTCCTCCCACCTATCCTCTAACCAATAAAATGGGCCAGGGCAGTGCCTTTATTAGCCAATGACCTTCCTCCATCATTTCCCCTTTTTCGGTTTAAACAAAAAAAAAAAGGCTTTAACATAGCAAAATTACATATAACAAAACAGTTATCAAGTAAAAGTTACAATAATCTTTATCATAACTAAGGAAAACTATAACTAACTATTCTTAACTCCATCAAAGACTCCAGAAAGATATAATATTATCTAAGTAAACAAGAAAAAAGCAACTTTTAAAACTCGAGAAATGACAGAGACATCTCGCTGCCTGGACAGTCACCCAAAGTTCCTCTGTACCGTTGGGGCATCCATCTTCAGCCTTCAGGCCCATGGTATCCAGCAGACATTTCCATAAAGCAGGAAAATTCAAAGTCAGTTCAGTCACTATCTGTTGTGTCCTGCAGAATGTCTCGCAGACTCTTTCATGAATCAGGAACCCCGAAAGATCATCTCACCTTAGGCAAGTTCAGTAGTCCTCTCTCTGTGGGTTCTCTGTGTCCAGTTGATGCAATAGTTCAGGCAAGAGCAGTTTCTTGCCCAAATGGCTATCAAACTCCATAAGGATCCTCTTCGATGCCCATCTTCCTCTTGAAGTAGATTGGTGCTGCCAGGAGCAGAGTGTCTCATTGTCATGAAAAGTCCTCAGTTATTAAAACATTAAATGTCCTATTCTGTAATCTTTGAAAGACATGAAGAATGTCTATCTAAAATATATCTCTATATATCTAGAAAATCTAATTAACATGACTACAAGCTTTACTATTATCGATGATTATCCATTAACAACCTATATTTCTTAATTATACAGTACATATTTAAATGAACTACACAATCACAATACCTTAATCAAAATCAGAAACACTTATATATATATAACAAAATTGACCTTAAATCTCTATCAATAAAGCAAAATCTATACTAATGCAAATTATTCATATCTATATCATATCCCCCTTTAAATGTAAAAGAACATTTTTAAACATTTTTTGGGAATATGGGCACAGTTATTTCTCTCCAAACTGCTTCCTGCTGAATGGGGGCGTCGTTAATTAGGTCTTTCACGGTATAACCTGTGTGCTAGTTTCATCTCAGTTGGCAGTTGAGCGAAGCAATTTTTTGAAGATGTTTACACCAACCCTTCAGGAGGGCGTGGTCCATCATACCAAATCGGAATAGAAGAAATGAACAGCGTCTCATCCTCTGTGAAAACAAAATAAGAAACTCCTTTCCAAAGCATCATGTCCTTAGATCCAAATTTCAAATTCAAGGCATTTTTAAAATATCTATGTTGGATTAGTTCAGCAGCATTTATAAATAAATATCTTTTAGCATCTGTTGCTCCTTCCTCAGCGTTTAAATAATTTAAAGAGAGCATAATAGCATACAGTATCAAGATTCTCTGTGTATTTTCCATCTTTGTGTAGCTTTGTTTTAACCTCAATTTTGTTTATTTTTACTTTTAACTCTTTGCTTTTTGAGACAGGTTCTCTGTATCTTTGACCTGAAGTAACTCTGTAGACCAGGCTGTCCTTGAACTCTCAGAGATCTGCCTGTCTCTGCCTCCCAGGCATTCGGGATTAAAGGCGTGTGCTACCACACCTTGAAGTCACAGAGGTCTATCTCCCTCTGCCTACCAAGTGTTGGGATTAAAGGTGTGTACCACACACAACAACTCTCTTCCTTTTTTTTTGTTACTTTAAGAACTTTAATTTTTAGTCTGCATATATTTTTAACACACTTCAAACCATTTAGAAATTTTCTTTGTCTTTGAATCTCTCTTTACTGTATATCTCTCTTTTTCTGACCACACGAGTCTTTAATTTACCAAGCAATATCAGTAGGATTAAAGGCGTGGCTTTGCCGGCTGGATCCAGCCCATTCCTTAGCTTTCCAGCCTCATGGCTGAGGTACTGGCTGTAGCCAGCAAGCGAGCTTCAGCAGCCTGTGCTTGCAAACCGCACAAACCGCCTGCGTAAAAGAGTCAGAGTTTGTCCTGGCAGGACAGCCCAGAAAGCCGGCATTTTTAAACGGCGCAGCTTTTTTCCTGCTATGGCTGAAAACCGAAAAGCATGCGTTCAGCTTTTCGTCAACACCGTTTAAGTGTTTCGTGGCAGGACCTCTTAATGAGCTGCAGGCTTTGCAGCTAAAGCTGAGTCAGGAAGCCTCTCTTAGATGAGGCGCTTGCTTGCCTCTAGCAAGCAGAGTAGAACCGAGAAATTGCTGCTACCAAGAAACCAGGGACAATGCTTTCATTTTGTTCTAGAATTACTTCCCAAGCTGTCTCAGGCTTTATGTGGAAGCAGTTGTCCATGTGGGTGCCATATGTAGTAATAAGGGAGCGGCGGCGGGGCTGCGTCCCCAACACCCCGGCCGCCTGCCCGGCTAGCTTATGCCCCGAAATAATTACACAGACACTGTATTCTTTTAAACACTGCTTGGCCCATTCTCTTCTAGGCTAATTCTCACATATTAATTTAGCCCATTTCTAATCATCTGTGTGTAGCACCCCAAGGTGCGCTTACCAGGGAGATTCTAGCCTAGTCCATCCTGGGTCAGAGCTTCATCCCGGGAGAGGGGCATGGCGTCTCTCTCAGGCATCTGCTCCGGAGAGGAGAGCTGTGGCGTCTCTGAGCTCACTTCCTCTTCCTCCCAGCGTTCTGTTCTGTTTACTCCTCCCACCTATCCTCTAACCAATAAAATGGGCCAGGGCAGTGCCTTTATTAGCCAATGACCTTCCTCCATCAGCACAGTAAGCAGAGGTCATGACAGTGGCTCAGATGAAGTCAGTAGCAGGCTGGAACATATCTGTCATGAGACAGCATAGGCAGGAGATGTCTCCATCCCCCAATCAGTCACCAGCCCTGGCCATGGAAACCCAGCCTGTCTCCACATGTCCTAAGGATCACCTAGAGCATGCACCCTGGCCCTACCCATACCACCACTGAGGCCTGGACCAAGGCCTCCAGGAGGGACACTAAGGCACGTCTAATCAGAGCCCTGGTCACTTTGAAAAGGTGGTGTGGGACAGTGGTCTGTATTCTGTCAATTATATTTTAAATGAATGCTGATTGGCCAGTAGCCTGGCAGGAAGTACAGGCAAGGCGACCAGACAGGAAGTAGAGGTGAGTCAATGAGAACAGGACAATTTCAGGAAGAAGGAAGGCCTAGTTCCAGCCACAGAAGGAACAAGATGTGACTGCCTCGCTGAATAAGGTACCGAGCCACATAGCTAACACAGACAAGAATAATGGGCTAATATAAGTTATAAGAGTTAATAAGAATCCTGAGCTAATGGGCCAATCAGTTTATAACTAATGTAGACCTCTGTGTGATTTCTTTGAGACTTAACGATTGCCAAAACCAGGCAGGACAGAACCCCCCTGACAACAAAAAGGCCCAGGGTTCTCTGGGTCCATGAGAGAAGCTGGGACTCTTGGTGGCAGTGGGAGGAAGAGGGATAGTGCCCAAAGGGAGAAGAGGCCCACAAGTCCTCATTTTGGAGAAAGTCATGAAGAATCTTCCAGACACCATCCCAAATGGGCAACTACAGAACGAACTTATTTCAACACCCGTGTCAGAGAGACCTTGGCAGAGCAGGGCTCCAGCCCTGGCCTGGATCACCAGAATCAGAACCAGGCTCCTCTGACCTCACTCAGACAGCACACCTAATCTGATCCCTGGAGGTGGGGAGTGACCCAGGGTGCGTTTCCAGGGAAGCCTGAGTGAGCAGAGGGCAGGAGGGCCAGACAAACAGAGGCAGGGAAAGGAAGCCACAGAGAGATGCCAAAGAAACAAAGATATAGAGACAGAGAAGTGTGGGTAGGAAGACAGGGCTGTAACCTGCCACCTCTCAACTGGATCACACATGACAGGTCGTTTTGGGATTTCATGGGTTGGGCTTTCCAGAGCGAAATGAGGAGACAGTGAGAGGAGGTGCCACTACATACATAGGTCATAGATGTGGTCTGTGGGTTGACATGCTATTTCCCCCAGACCCCATGTTGTTCTTGGAAGTCAGTTTCATCGGTGCCCATTTGGGAGGGGTCTCTGTGTTTGGCTGCAGCTCCAGTGGGTGACAGAGATTAGGAGCTCTGTTCAGATGAAGACAGTGAGGTTTGAAAGCTTAGATGGTTCTTTTCTATCTTCAGCTCCCCATTCACTGCCCTGAAGGGAGATTTGTTCATGTCTGCACACAGCAAGTGCTGATGAAGAAGCCTGACTCTGAACAAGAAGAGCCTAGATGCCTGTCACAGATGGTTTGAAGCTTGCCCCAGGTCATCCCAGGACAGAAAGGAAGGGCCATGCCTGGTCAGGGACCCTTATAACCATCCACTTGACCAGGGAGCAGCCTGGGAGAGGTTGTCAACTGTTTCCAGGTCCTGCAGCATATCTTTCAATCCAGGACCCCAGAATTAACCAGGGGAGGGGCTTATTCTCATCCAGGCAGAAGCAGACAGAAGGGTGCCATAAACTAGTCTACCACATACCAGGGCCTGGAGCCAGGTATGGACACAGTAGCCTGCCCTTCAACACAGGGCATAATCAGTCAGAGCCATGAGCCAGAGACTGCAGTTCTGGTGTGAACCAGGGTCCCAGGGAAGCCTGCCTGGTTAGCTGGAGCTCTTGCCTTTGGGGGATGGTGAGGGTAGGAGCTATTGCTTCTGGGTTCCTCATTCTAGGGCAGACAGTAAGGTCCTGCCAACTCTCTTGTTCATCATCCCAACCCCCACCCTGCATGCTAGGTATTAAGGTGGACCATGTCCCAGTCAGCGGAAGATTTGTGTGTAAATATTCACAGATCCTTTTCAGTTTTGGAACCTGCCACCCATTATAACAATTCCTGGATGTTCTCACCCAGCAGGAGGTCAGCCTTTCCCCAAGGTTCTGTTCCCACAGTAACCAGATCCAGCCAGTTAAGGGTTTTAGGAGGACACCCTGCTGCCAACCCTGAATTCCCAGAAAAACAAGCATTCCTTCCTGAGCACAGGAGAAAGGAAAGAGAGATCTGTTGTGAACCAGCCTGAACTTTCTGGGCAGAAAGGGAAATTCCACTAAAAATGGCACCGTTCACTCTTGCATGTGCTGCAAAGGGGTTTCCTTTTATTGTGGCCTCCTATTCTGGAGACAGCATTGTCTTTCTGAGATCAGCGGCCCCCAAAGCTTGTGGGAGGTGCCTACACTGAGACACTCCTCCTGGAAGTCTTGGACCTCATTTCCTTGTTCCAACACCAATGTCTGTGCTGGTGGCAGTGTTAAGGGTGCCTTGTCAGACCCTGGGAGTAGCCCCTCCCTGTTCAGCTCACCGTCACTACTCCCTGCTCCATGTGTATGGGAGAGATTACAGGGCAACTAAAAACCAGATGGCTGGGCTGATACTGGTATGTCCATGTGGCTCAGCATTGCAAGAAGGTAGCGTGTAAAACACAACTTTGTCTCAAAGGGAAGCAGGATTTATGCTTGAGCCAAATATGAGTGATCATGACTCCAGAACACAGATCCAGATTGTCCCAAAACACCATGCACCAATGAGGAAAAGGTTTTATGAAGTTTTTGGTTTTTTTTTTTTTGTTTGTTTGTTTTGTTTTGTTACCAAAAAGGCCACAAATCAAGGCACTTTCCAAATACATTCATAAGAACATCAGATAGCCTGCTGATAGCAAAGTGTGAAAATCTCCATCGGAAGTCTCAGTTGCTATCCAGAATGGGGCTGGACATGTGTAAATGGGGCTCCTTGGCATCCAGGACCGAGTTCTCAGGACCTCATGACTCAGAATAGGAAGTCTGGTACCCTTTCTACCTTGATATTCCTCCCACGGTCTATTGTGTCTATGATAGCCTGGTAAGAGATGACCCATCCAGCTAGGTACCATCCTCATTTTTTTCTCCTGTCCCTGGGTCCTGAGTGTAGGAGTCAGGATATGAGGTAGATATTCAGCCAGCGAGTCAAGCTAGGACTCTGCCTCCGAAAACTGAGGTATGATTCCTAGGCTGACCTCTGTGATTGTGGCGATCACACCCAGGGTCCTTATACCTGCCTTCGTTTATTTCTCTATTGCCGTGATAAACATTGACCAAACCAACGTGGGGTTGGAAGGTGTTTATCCAGTCTACACAATACAGTACATCACTGAGAGACGAGAAAGCAGGAACTCAAGTTAGGAACCTGAAGGCAGGAACTGGAGATGATGGATAAATGCTGCTTGCTGGCTTGTTCCCTCTGGCTAGTCAGCTGTCTTCCTTCTATAACAGCACCACCTGCCCAGGGTTGGCACTGCCCCCAGGGGGTTTGGCCCTCTTCCATCAGTTAGCAGTTAAGAAAATGGACCCCAAAGACATGTCCACAGGTCAATTCCATGGAAGCAATTTGTCAGTTGAGGTTCATCCTTCCCCGTAGTCAAGTTAACAGCTGAAGCTGATCACTGCATGCCAATTCAAGGACACTCGGGGACAACCCCAGAGGCAGTTCCTTGGGCTTCTAGGTGAGTGGATGACGAGGCCCTGTGCCTGGAGCAGCAACTGCAGTAGAGAAGTGGGGACCATGGGGCAGCCAGAGCAGCAGGAGAGACCTGGGAGTCCCGAGAATAGAGTCCTCAAGACCTATGAGGATGATCTTGGGTGACTTGAGCTGGCTGGGGTAACACTGCTCAGCAGACATACAGGGTTTCTATGGATTCACATGCACATGTCAGATCCAGGGAGCTGAATGAGTCTGAAGATCCCAACTTGGACTCACCCCTCCCTGAGAGCGTTTCTCCATGTAAGCTTTATTCATAATCCATTGTCTCAAGTAACATGTTGTAGAAGGGGTACTCAGTCTGACGAGTGTGGGACAATCCTGTCTCCACTCCCATGCTAAGGCAGCACCATCCCCCAGGGACCTAGCGAAATTTTGGTCAAAACTTATTCTCACTCCAGCCCTGCCCAGCCTGATCAGCACATCTCCCCTACCCACACCCTCAATCCTCCACTCCCTGTACTACAAACCCAATCTTAGCACACACTTTGTGTAAATTTGCTCTGTGCTGGTGCCCTCTGCTGGCACAGTCGTGTGGTGCAGCTAGCTGTTTCCTGAGCTCCTTCAGCACAAAGTCGCAGGACTCTTCCTCATTCCCAGCTCAGCTCTATGAACCACCCCCAAGACAGTACGAGGGTCAGAGCTGGAGTAGGGTTCTCTAGGGTCAGGAATACAAGCTTGTCACTAGCAAGTGAGCATTGTCCCTATGGTCCAAGGTGGCTGCTCAGACTCTCACCAACAGGAAGGAGCCTGGAGGAGGAGGAACATGTCCTCTCTTGAATAACACTGCTGGAGGTAAGATTGCTTGCCAAGTTGTTACTTTCCTACACTACTGCCTTGTGGTTGGCTAGGTTGTCGCTATCGCTATCGTCTGACCTGGCTCCTGGGTGATTCAAGGTTAGAGGTCTGGTAAACAGGCCTCCCAGGTCTCCACAGGCATAGAATCACCTGCCCGTCTTATTTCAGCCAGGCTCTGCCCAAAGTTGCACTGGCCCGAGGATGCTGACAGTAGGGGAACAGCCTGAAGCTTTATTTTTCCTTTAGGAACCTCCAGTTAACTTTCATTTTTATTGTTTTTTGAGACAGGATCTCTCTACATTCCTGGAACTCACTTTGTAGACCAGGCTGGCCTGGAACTCACAGAGCTCTGCCTGCCTTTGCTTCTTGAGTGCTGGGATTAAAGTTGTATGCCACAATGCCTGGCTTCTTTCTTTCTTTTCTTTTCTTCTTCTTCTTCTTCTTCTTCTTCTTCTTCTTCTTCTTCTTCTTCTTCTTCTTGTTCTCTTCCCTTCAGATACTGGAAAGAGGTTGGGCATGCTTTTTCTGATATTCTGGGCTTGCTTGCTCTTTCTCTGACACTTTTTCTCCTCTCTCCCCACGCGGCTGTTTATGTGCCCTGTGGCTGCTTTCTGACCTCTGTGCCTAACTCCTCTTCTCCATCCCTCATCTAGGAAGCTGTGGAGACAAGGCTATCACTGTGTGCTCCTGACTGGCCTGGAATTTGCTGTGAAGACTCGGCAGGTCCCACAGAGATCTGCCTGCCTCTGCCTCCCTAGTGCTTGGATTAAAGGCTCAAGTCACCACGCAGGGCAAGAGCCTCCTTTTGGTGAAGGAGACATGGAAACATCTGATGGATAATAAAACATATGGCTAGCTATACCTTGGAATAGAGATATTTATGAAAAGAAATCATGCTTAGGTCTCATTCATAAATTCTAGTTTAATTTGTCTAGAAGGGAATTCAAGCATTGGTAATTTTAGAATTTCTCAGATGCTGTCAATGTTAGTTGTGATGGTTAGTCCTGACGATGTGAGAGACTCTAGACTCACCCAGGAGACAAGCCTCCAGGCACACCTTTGTAAAAATGTTAGTCTCGTATCTGTAAGGGGTAATCTTGATTATGTTAATTGACTTGGAAAGACTCAGATTTGTGGGCAGAGCCGTTTCCTGGGCAGGATATCCTGAAGTGTGTAAGATGGAGAAAGTGTGCTGAGCGGCTCTCTGATTGTTAATAGTGCGACCAGATGACATTGTGGCTTGCCCACCAGGATGGACTGTGTCCTTGAGCCAGAATAAACGATTTCGTTTTACTCCAATTGCTTTCTCAGTATGTTATCATAGGGAAAAAACTAAGACATGAAATAAATGTAAATTCGTTATTCTGTTTGCTCTATGTTTAGAACTGCTTGAGGTTTTCCAAACAGTTTTAATTCTTCTAGAATTAAATTAAATTAAAATTTAATTCTTCTGTCTAGAAGCTGACCGAAAAAAAAAGCTAGACATTCCACGAAACCCAGTAATAGGCTAGGCAAGCTTCAAGAGCAGTAGGTGCTTTGTGATAAGCAGAAAGAATAGTTATTGCTGAAGGCCAAGAACCTTCCCATGGAGCATCATTGGGGCCAAAGGGCAGGCTGGTCTGGTACTCTTTTTGGCCTTTTTAAGACCAGGTGCATCTCATCTTGTAGCCTGCTTCTTGATTTTATTGCATGGTGGAGCCTTGAACTCTTGGTGGTTCTGCCTCCAACTGCCAAGTGGTTGAATGTTGTTTTTAACAAAATATCAATCATCTGGTTTTACCAATAAAGGCTCAGAAGCCAGATGCTGGGGCGAAAACCTGCTATCTCAGAGAAGCAGAGAAAGCACTAAGATGACCTTCCTCCTCTGCCGTTATTCCAGAAGCCTCCTTTCTCCTGTGCCATCTCAAACCAGACCTCCTTAAACTGAATGTCCCTCCTTTCTACTTCCAGTGCCTCTCTATCCATCCTTGTACCTGGATCTGCTCAACTCCAGAAGGGTTCTAATCCTTCCAGGTGACCCTTTTGTGCTCACTTTGGGGATGAGCCTAATGGTGTCACTGTTCAGAGAGAGCATCACTTAATTTTCAGTGCTGAACTCCCTGAAACCGTTTTTGGGAGGTTGAGAGCTTGCCCTCAAGGGATTGTTCTTAAAGGTGTGTGCTATGGGCTGAGTTCCACCACAACTGGAAGCAAGTTGTTCCAGTAAATAATATGATCTCGGTGTTGACAGCGTTATCAAATACCCTGCAACAGTAGAGTCACATGGTTGTGATACCATGTTCAATTAGCATTGTGTTTTGTTGTTGTTATTGCAATAACAAAAAGAGTCTTGCCAGGTAGCTCAAGCTGGTCTAGAGTTTATGAGCCTAAGGCTCCCAGTTGCTAGAATGACAAATACTAACACAATACTTGGCTGACTTTAACATTTTGGGGGAGTTTTAACTACATTTTGAAAAGAATAAACTTCGATTTGAACTTATCTAATTTTTTCCCACAAAGTTCAAGATCTGCATTTTTTCCCCCAGATGCCACAGAAGTGATCTGTCTCCTCAGTCCAGTGCCCCAGGGAGCCCAGGATGTTGATACCTCTCACTATGGGTAGTGGTAACTTAGAGGAAGAGAGGCTCTCAGGTTCTATCAGAAGAATCCATTCCACGTTTCAAAAACAACCTTGGGGTACTAGACCGATGGCTCAGGGGTTCAGGACACTTCCTGCTCCTGTAGAAGACCGCAGTTTGATTTCCAGGACCCACCTCAGGTATCTTTCAATTTCCTGTAACTCCAGCTCTAGAAGACATAACACCTCTGGCACGTATGAGCACATGAACATGTGTGTTGATATTACATGAAGGAATGAGAACAGATACTTCCTTTTTCGGTAGTTTAGACCAAGATCGAGCCCCGATTTGAATTTTACATTTTTCTTCCTGCATCTTCTGTCTGTCTGTCCATAGTCTGTGTAGTCTGTGACCAATCTCTAGTTTGTCTTTTGTTTGTTTGACCCTGTTGTCCGTCTGTAAAATATGCCTTGACCTATATTTGTTGATCATCACAGAAGACTTGCTATGGGAAAGAAATGAGGAACACTTTTTGAAAACATTAGAAATGATCTGGGCAGGAGAGGCACACTCCTTTAATCCCAGCATCTGGGAGGCAGAGGCAGGCAGATCTCTGTGAGTTCGAGTCCAGCCTGGTCTACAAAGTGAGTTCCAGGACAGTTAGGACAATTACACAGAGAAACCCTGTCTCAAAAAGTCAAAATAAATAAATAAAAAGAAGGAAATCTTTAACAGAGTTTTACAAGAGAAGAAATATCTTTACTGACCTCAGATAGCACTCAAAACCTCCCACAGATATTATTATCAGGTATTATCAGATATTATTATCCACACATTGTTTTCGTACCACACACACATACACACACATGTGCACTTATTCTAGGTCAAGACATGAAACAGTAAATTATCTGACAGTAATGCTATGCATTCAGTTTTGGTTGTGAAAGTTGACTACATGAGCAATCTAGGACACAGTAAGGTGGGTTCCATTGCCTTCCTGAAGACATGTTAAGTTTAAACTGGTTAAGTACATACTAGGACAACAGAGAGAATGCATAATTTTAAATTATCTCAAGGTCTATTATCAACTTGATTTCAAGGTCTGAAAAATGTCTAGTCTCCTCAAAGGCAAAGGTATTTTCAGAAAAAATATTACACACACACACAAACATTTTTAAAAAGTAGTACTACTAATACATCTTTTAAAAAAATTTAAAAGCTAGTCATTTGGGCAATCTGCAAGCACATTTGTCAAGCGCTTCTCTAAAGGGTCTTCCAGTTCTAACTATACGTGTTTATAACTTGCCTCTGGGTCCAGACACGGTGGAGAGGCGCGGCTTGGCACCGCAATCAGGAAGAGGCTTTGGGGGACCGGCGTGGCAGGGGGATGGGCGTGCAATAACAAGAGCAGATCGCCCTACTACAATTAAATCAAAGAGGTAGGCCTTTTGTTGGCGAGGTCACTGGCAAACGGGGAGCCTGGTCCTGTCCTGAAGACCCTTCGGAGGGGTGAGAGGGTTCTTGGCCTGTGGCAGGAACCAGGTAACAGAGCGAGAGCATTTTGTAAGCGGAGCCCCTGGCCAGCAGGGAAACCTGAACCAGTTTTAACAGACCCCTTAGATAGCATCGATAGGAGGAGATGGGCAGGCGTCAAGGAAAGAACCCAATAATCTGAAAATCAGCATGAAAACACCAGAACCCAACGATCTTACAACAGAAGGTCTCCAACACCCTAACACAGAAGAAGTGGAAAAAATTGACTTTTTGAAAGCAGTAGAGTCCCTTAAACAACATGTGAAAAATGCCCTTATAGAAATGGATGAGAAGTATAACCAAAAATTTGAAGAAATGAGTAAATATGTACATAATACCCTGGGAAACCAAGAAAGAATGATCAAACAGGTAATGGAAACAGTTCAAGAATTGAAAACTGAAATGGAAGCAAGGAAGAAAACACAAACTGAGGACCAGCTGGATATGGAAAATCTAGGTCAACGAGCACAGCCTACAGAAACAAGCATAATCAATAGAATACAAGAAATAGAAGAAAGAATCTCAGATTCTGAGGACACCATAGAGAAAATAAACACTCTGATCAAAGAAAACTGCAAAGTCAACAAATTCTCATCACAAAACATTCAGGAATTATGGGACACAATAAAAAGACCAAATATAAGAATAATAGGAATAGAAGAAGGAGAAGAGTCACAGCTCAAAGGCCCAGAAAATATTTTTAACAAAATTATGGAAGAAAACTTTCCCAACTTAAAGAAAGATATTCCTTTGAATATTCAAGAAGCATACAGAACACCAAACAGACTGGATCAAAGGAAAACATCCCCTCGCCATATAATAATCAAAACACAAAATATACAGGTTAAAGAAAGAATACTAAGAGCTGCAAAGGAAAAAGGCCAAGTAACTTATAAAGGTAAACCGATCAGACTTACACCTGATTTCTCTATGGAAACAATGAAAGCCAGAAGGTCCTGGATAGAAGTACTGCAGAAGCTAAGAGACCATGGATGCAAGCCCAGACTACTATACCCAGCCAAGCTTTCGTTCACTATAAATGGAGAAACCAAGACATTCCAGGATAAGAACAAATTTAAGCAATACGTAGCCACGAATCCAGCCCTACAGAAAGTAATAGAAGGAAAACCGCAACCCAAGGAATCCAACATTGCCAACACTGCCTACAATAACTCAGGCATCTAGCGACCCTTCACTAGCACAACTCAAAGAAGGGAGACACACAATCTCTACTACCAAAAACAATAAGAATAATTGGAGTAAACAACCACTGGTCATTAATATCACTTAATATTAATGGTCTCAACTCACCTATAAAAAGGCACAGGCTAAGAGATTGGATACGAAAACAGGATCCAACATTCTGCTGTTTGCAAGAAACACATGTCAACCACAAAGACAGGCATTTACTCAGAGTAAAGGGTTGGGAAAACGTCTTTCAAGCAAATGGTCCTAAGAAAAAAGCAGGTGTGGCCATATTAATTTCTAACAAAACTGACTTCAAACTAAAATCAATCAGAAGAGATCGAGATGGACACTTTATACTCATAACAGGAACAATTCATCAGGATGATGTCTCAATCCTGAATATTTATGCCCCTAATATAAAAGCACCCATGTATGTAAAAGAAATATTGCTAAAACTCAAGGCAGATATCAAACCACACACACTAGTAGTAGGAGACTTCAATACACCTCTCTCAGCAATGGACAGGTCAATCAGACAGAAACCTAATAGAGAAGTAAGAGAACTACTGGAGGTAATGAATCAAATGGACTTAACAGACATCTATAGAACATTCCACCCAAATAGGAAAGAATATACCTTCTTCTCTGCAGCCCATGGAACCTTCTCGAAAATTGACCACATACTCGGAAACAAAGGAAACCTCCACAGATACAAAAAAATATCAGTGTCCACCTGCGTCTTATCATATCACCACGGATTAAAGTTAGAATTCAACAACAATCCTACCTCCAGAAAGCCGACAAACTCATGGAAACTGAACAGTCAACTACTGAACCACACCTGGGTTAAGGAAGAAATCAAGAAGGAAATTAAAGTCTTCCTGGAATTCAATGAAAATAGAGAAACAACATACTCAAACCTATGGGACACTATGAAAGCAGTACTAAGAGGAAAGTTCATAGCACTAAGTGCCCACTTAAAGAAAACGGAGAATGCATACATTGGGGACTTAACAGCACACCTGAAAGCTTTAGAAAAAAAAGAAGCAGACACGCCCAGGAGGAGCAGAAGACTGGAAATAATCAAACTGAGGGCGGAAATCAACAAAATAGAAACGCAGAAAACAGTCCAAAGAATCAATGAAACAAAAAGTTGGTTCTTGGAGAAAATCAACAAGATCGACAAACCCCTATCCAAACTAATTAAACGACAGAGACTGAACACGCAAATAAATAAGATCAGAAATGAAAAGGGGGACATAACCACAGACACAGAGGAAATTCAGAGACTCATTAGATCTTACTACAAAAGCCTGTATGCCGCAAAACTAGAAAATGCAAAAGAAATGGACATGTTTTTAGATAAGTGCCACATACCAAAGCTAAACCAAAACCAGGTGAACGATCTAAATAGACCTGTTAGTCGCGAAGAACTAGAAACCGTTATCAAAAATATACCTTCCAAAAAAAGCCCAGGACCAGATGGTTTCAATGCAGAATTCTACCAGAACTTCCAAGAAGAGCTAATACCTATACTCCTTAATGTATTTCACAATATAGAAACAGAAGAGTCATTGCCAAATTCCTTTTATGAAGCTACAGTTACCCTGATACCAAAACCACACAAAGACCCAACCAAGAAAGAAAATTACAGGCCTATCTCACTCATGAATATCGACGCAAAGTTCTCAATAAAATACTGGCAAACCGAATCCAAGAACACATTAGAAAAATTATCCATTATGATCAAGTAGGCTTCATCCCAGAGATGCAGGGCTGGTTCAACATACGCAAATCTATCAATGTAATCCAGCATATAAATCAACTGAAAGAAAAAAACCATATGATCATTTCATTAGATGCTGAAAAAGCATTTGACAAAATTCAACACCCCTTTATGATAAAAGTCTTGGAGAGATTAGGGATACAAGGGTCATACCTAAATATAATAAAAGCTATTTACAGCAAGCCGTCAGCTAACATTAAATTAAATGGAGAAAAACTCAAAGCCATCCCACTAAAATCAGGAACACGACAAGGATGTCCACTCTCTCCATACCTCTTCAATATAGTGCTTTAAGTTCTAGCAATAGCAATAAGACAACATAAAGGGATCAAGGGGATTCGTATCGGAAAAGAAGAAGTTAAGCTCTCGTTATTTGCAGATGATATGATAGTATACATAAGCGACCCCAAAAACTCTACCAAAGAACTCCTACAGCTGATAAACACCTTTAGTAATGTGGCAGGATACAAGATCAACTCCAAAAAATCAGTTGCCTTCCTATACACTAATGATAAGGAAACAGAGAGGGAAATTAGAGAAGCATCACCTTTCACGATAGCCACAAATAGCATAAAATATCTTGGGGTAACTCTGACCAAGGATGTGAAAGATCTATTTGACAAGAACTTTAAGTCTTTGAAGAAAGAAATTGAAGAGGACACCAGAAAATGGAAAGATCTTCCTTGCTCCTGGATTGGGAGGATCAACATAGTAAAAATGGCAATTCTACCAAAAGCAATCTATAGATTCAATGAAATCCCCATCAAGATCCCATCAAAATTCTTCACAGATCTGGAGAAGACAATAATCAACTTTATATGGAAAAACAAAAAACCCAGGATAGCCAAAACAATCTTATACAACAAAGGATTGTCTGGAGGCATTACCATCCCTGACTTCAAACTCTACTACAGAGCTACAGTATTGAAAACAGCTTGGTATTGGCATAAAAACAGAGAAGTCGACCAATGGAATCGAATAGAAGACCCTGACATTAACCCACAAACCTATGAACACCTGATTTTTGATAAAGGAGCTAAAAGTATACAATGGAAAAAAGAGAGCATCTTCAACAAATTGTGCTGGCAAAACTGGATGTCAATCTGTAGAAGAATGAAAATAGATCCATATCTATCACCATGCACAAAACTCAAGTCCAAATGGATTAAAGACCTCAATATCAGTCTGAACACACTGAACCTGATAGAAGAGTAAGTGGGAAGTACTCTACAACACATGGGCACAGGAGACCACTTCTTACATACAACCCCAGCAGCACAGACATTAAGGACCTCATTGAATAAATGGGACCTCCTGAGACTGAGAAGCTTCTGTAAAGCAAAGGACACTGTCGCTAAGACAAAAAGGCAACCCACTAACTGGGAGAAGATCTTCACCAACCCCGCAACTGACAAAGGTCTGATCTCCAAAATATATAAAGAACTCAAGAAACTAGACTGTAAAAGGCTAATCAACCCAATTATAAAATGGGGCACTGAGCTGAACAGAGAATTCTCAACAGAAGAACTTCAAATGGCCAAAAGACACTTAAGGTCATGCTCAACTTCCTTAGCGATCAGGGAAATGCAAATCAAGACAACTTTAAGATACCATCTTACACCTGTCAGAATGGCGAAATTCAAAAACACCAATGATAGCCTTTGTTGGAGAGGTTGTGGAGAAAGGGGTACACTCATCCATTGCTGGTGGGAATGCAAACTTGTGCAACCACTTTGGAAAGCAGTGTGGCGGTTTTTCAGGAAATTCGGGATCAACTTACCCCTGGACCCCGCAATACCACTCTTGGGAATATACCCAAGAGAGGCCTTATCATACAACAAAAGTATATGCTCTACTATGTTCATAGCAGCATTGTTTGTCATAGCCAGAACCTGGAAACAACCTAGATGCCCTTCAATGGAAGAATGGATGAAGAAAGTATGGAATATATACATATTAGAGTATTATTCAGCAGTAAGAAACAAGGACTTCTTGAATTTTGCATACAAATGGATGGAAATAGAAAACACTATCCTGAGTGAGGTAAGCCAGACCCAAAAAGAGGAACATAGGATGTACTCACTCATATTTGGTTTCTAGCCATAAACCAAGGACATTGAGCCTATAATTAGTGATCCTAGAGAAGCTAAATAAGGAGAACCCAAAGAAAAACATATAGGCATCCTCCTGAATATTAACCTTCAGCAAGCGATGAAAGGAGACAGAGACAGAGACCCACATTGGAGCACAGGACTGAATTCTCAAGGTCCAAATCAGGAGCAGAAGGAGAGAGAGCACGAGCAAGGAACTCAGGACCATGAGGGGTGCACCCACACACTGAGACAATGGGGATGTTCTACTGGGAACTCACCAAGACCAGCTGGCCTGGCTCTGGAAAAGCCTGGGATAAAACCGGACTCTCTGAACATAACGGACAATGAGGACTACTGAGAACTCAAGAACAATGGCACTGGGTTTCTGATCCTACTGCACGTACTGGCTTTGTGGGAGCCTAGGCAGTTTGGATGCTCAACTTACTAGACCTGGATGGAGGTGGGGGGTTCCTTGGACTTCCCACAGGACAGGGAACCCTGATTGCTTTTCGGGCTGAGCGGGGGGGGGGACTTAATTAGGGGAGGGGGAGGGGAATGGGAGGCGGTGGCTGGGAAGAGACAGAAATCTTTAATAAATAAATAAATTAAAAAAAAAAAGAAATGGTTATCAAAAATCTCCCTTCGAAAAAAAGCCCAGGACCAGATGGTTTCAATGTAGAATTCTACCAGAACTTCCAAGAAGAGCTAATACCTATACTCCTTAATGTATTTCACAATATAGAAACAGAAGAGTCATTGCCAAATTCCTTTTATGAAGCTACAGTTACCCTGATACCAAAACCACACAAAGACCCAACCAAGAAAGAGAATTATAGGCCTATCTCACTCATGAACATCGACGCAAAAATTCTCAATAAAATACTGGCAAACTGAATCCAAGAACACATTAGAAAAATTATCCATTATGATCAAGTAGGCTTCATCCCAGAGATGCAGGGCTGGTTCAACATACGCAAATCTATCAATGTAATCCAGCATATAAATAAACTGAAAGAAAAAACCACATGATCATTTCATTAGATGCTGAAAAAGCATTCGACAAAATACAACACCCCTTTATGATAAAGGTCTTGGAGAGAATAGGGATACAAGGGTCATACCTAAATATAATAAAAGCTATTTACAGCAAGCCGACAGCTAACATTAAATTAAACGGAGAAAAACTCAAAGCCATCCCACTAAAATCAGGAACACGACAAGGATGTTCACTCTCTCCATACCTCTTCAATATAGTGCTTGAAGTTCTAGCAATAGCAATAAGACAACTTAAGGAGATCAAGGGGATTCGTATTGGAAAGGAAGAAGTTAAGCTTTCGTTATTTGCAGATGATATGATAGTATACATAAGCGACCCCAAAAATTCTACCAAAGAACTCCTACAGCTGATAAACACCTTTAGTAATGTGGCAGGATACAAGATCAACTCCAAAAAATCAGTTGCCTTCCTATACACTAAGGATAAGGAAGCAGAGAGGGAAATCAGAGAAGCATCACCTTTCACGATAGCCACAAATAGCATAAAATATCTTGGGGTAACTCTGACCAAGGAAGCGAAAGTTCTATTTGACAAGAACTATAAGTCTTTGAAGAATGAAATTGAAGAGTACACCAGAAAATGGAAGGACCTCCCTTGCTCTTGGATTGGGAGGATCAACATAGTAAAAATGGCAATTCTACCAAAAGCAATCTATAGATTCAATGCAATCCCCATCAAAATCCCATCAAAATTCTTCACAGATCTGGAGAAGACAATAATCAACTTTATATGGAAAAACAAAAAACCCAGTATAGCCAAAACAATCTTATACAACAAAGGATTGTCTGGAGGCATTACTATCCCTGACTTCAAACTCTATTACAGAGCTACAGTATTGAAAACAGCTTTGTATTGGCATAAAAACAGAGAAGTCGACCAATGGAATCGAATAGAAGACCCTGACATTAACCCACAAACCTAGGAACACCTGATTTTCGATAAAGGAGCTAAAAGTATACAATGGAAAAAAGAGAGCATCTTCAACAAATTGTGCTGGCAAAACTGGATGTCAATCTGTAGAAGAATGAAAATAGATCCATATCTATCACCATGCACAAAACTCAAGTCCAAATGGATTAAAGACCTCAATATCAGTCCGAACACACTGAACCTGATAGAAGAGAAAGTGGGAAGTACTCTACAACACATGGGCACAGGAGACCACTTCCTACGTATAACCCCAGCAGCACAGACACTAAGGGCATCATTGAATAAATGGGACCTCCTGAAACTGAGAAGCTTCTGTAAAGCAAAGGACACTGTCACTAAGACAAAAAGGCAACCCACTGGGAGAAGATCTTCACCAACCCCGCAACTGACAAAGGTCTGATCTCCAAAATATATAAAGAACTGAAGAAACTAGACCGTAAAAGGCTAATCAACCCAATTATAAAATGGGGCACTGAGCTGAACAGAGAATTCTCAACAGAAGAACTTCAAATGGCCAAAAGACACTTAAGGTCATGCTCAACTTCCTTAGCGATCAGGGAAATGCAAATCAAGACAACTTTAAGATACCATCTTACACCTGTCAGAATGGCTAAAATAAAAAACACCAATGATAGCCTTTGCTGGAGAGGTTGTGGAGAAAGGGGTACACTCACCCATTGCTGGTGGGAATGCAAACTTGTGCAACCACTCTGGAAAGCAGTGTGGCGGTTTCTCAGGAAATTCGGGATCAACCTACCCCTGGATCCAGCAATACCACTCTTGGGAATATACCCAAGAGAGGCCTTATCATACAACAAAAGTATATGCTCTACTATGTTCATAGCAGCATTGTTTGTCATAGCCAGAACCTGGAAACAACCTAGATGCCCTTCAATGGAAGAATGGATGAAGAAAGTATGGAATATATACATATTAGAGTATTATTCAGCAGTAAGAAACAAGGACTTCTTGAATTTTGCATACAAATGGATGGAAATAGAAAACACTATCCTGAGTGAGGTAAGCCAGACCCAAAAAGAGGAACATGGGATGTACTCAATCATATCTTTCTAGCCATTAATAAAGGACATTGAGCTTATAATTCAATGAGAATTCCTAGAGAAGCTAAATAAGAAGGTGAATCCAAAGACAAAGACATAGGCATCCTCCTGAATATTAACCTTCATCAGGCGATGAAAGGAGACAAAGACAGAGACCCACATTGGAGCACTGGACAGAAATCTCAAGGTCCAAATCAGTAGCAGAAGGAGAGGGAGCACGAGCAAGGAACTCAGGACCGCGAGGGGTGCACCCACACACTGAGACAATGGGGATGTTCTATCAGGAACTCACCAAGGCCAGCTTGCCTGGGTCTGAAAAAGCCTGGGATAAATCCGGAGTAGCTGAACATAGCGGACAATGAGGACTACTGAGAACTCAAGAACAATGGCAATGGGTTTTTGATCCTACTGCACGTACTGGCTTTGGGGGAGCCTAGGTAGTTTGGATGCTCACCTTACTAGACCCGGATGGAGGTGGGTGGTCCTTGGACTTCCCACAGGTCAGGGAACCCTGATTGCTCTTCGAGCAGATGAGGGAGGGGGACTTGATCGGGGGAGGGGGAGGGAAACGGGAGGCGGTGGCGGGGAGGAGGCAGAAATCCTTAATAAATAAATAAATTAAAAAAAAAATAATAACTTGCCTCTGATCTGTGACCTAATGGGAGGAGGAAGTCAGCCCGTTCACCTCCTTTGTGGCTTTTCCTTAGTCCCTAACAGGCTGTCTGATGTGCTCAGGTTCAGGGAGTTCTTAGAGAACAGAGGTGCAGCTATGCTGCCATCTTGTGGCCATGGTTGGAAGACTCACTTAGGTCAACTAGAGAAGGGGTAGGAGGGATCTAGTGGGAGGTTGAAGCCATGCCGTTCACATTAACTACGCATGACGATCAGATACCTCAGCCTGCACCACAGAGAAACCCCCAGGATACACAAGATGGGAGGAGAGAATATGTGTAATAAAAAGTGAACTTTAATTTTTTTTTTTTATTTTGTGTGCGTAGGCGTGTGTTCGAGTGTGGAGGTCAGAGTGCAGCTTGCTGAAATCAGTTCCATAGAGAACTGAACTTTCTATTTATTCTGAGATGGATGATGTCTTCCTTCCCTTTCCTCTCATTTGATAGGAGTTCGGGCTTCTCCTTGTCCTGCCGTAATTCAGAAGGGATTTGTTGCCCAGGGTCTTATTCGAGAAGCAGCTAAATCTGATGAATGTCGCTAGTATTCACCACACCCTCTAACCCTGGAACAAGTAACAGGACAGGGCCATTGCATACATGAAGTTCCCGTTGCTGAGGCTTTTCTTTGCAATTCAACTTATCCCTCATAACCACTGCAGAGCACCTAATCCCCCACAATGACACCTGGTGGTCCTCGGGGTTAACTCCTTGTGCACACACTACAGCTCTAAAGGATGTCAAAGGATATTGTGTCCTCATCAGACTGGTACCCGGCTCCTTTACCATGACTACCAAGGTCTCCTAGATAGAACGGAGCAGGATGCAGGTCTAATTAGAATAAAAAGAGAGCCCATGAGCACCCTCACACTCAGCATCCTCCTGGGGACGAGCCTCGCAGGGTTGGGGACAGGAACTGCCTCTCTCTGTCCCAAAAGAACTTTACTTTGCTTTGAGAGAAGCTATAGATGTTGACATGGAACAACTAGAGACCTCAGTCTCCCACTTGCAGGACTCCCTCTCCTCACTGGCTGAAATGGTTTTACAAAACAGAAGGGGACTTGACCTACAACAGGGAGGATTGTGTGCAGCCCCAGAAGGAGAATGCTGTTTCTATATAGACCATTCAGGACTTGTAAGGGATACCATGGCCAAGGTGCAGGAGGGACTTACCTCGGATGAGATTGAGTTCTGTTTAGCATAGTTTTCTCTGACTAGCCACAGGGTTTTGTCTGAACCTACCTTTTCCTTTTGTGCTTTTCACACCTCTAAATAAAACTGAAATAGGCTGGCTCTGTTATACCCACTGATCTAGAGGAGCCCTGGACAATTTTGAGTGTGGGTGATTGTGAACCTTGGTTTGTGATAGACCCCAGAGGGAGATGCTCTTCCTTCATCCTCCTCTCTGCTCTCCAATCTTGAATGTGCACAACTATTCAGGATGTACTGGGTTAGCTCCACAGATGGCCCTCCATTTCTGTCGTTCCTTTTTGGTTGTCACCCATACCCTGTCTCTTCTATTGGAAAGATACCTCTTGTTTAAACTCAAGATTAAACTATTTCTCTCTCCAGGGCAGTATCCTTGCTTTCCTCTATTAGAGAGCAATGTCAAGATCTCAGTATGGACAGATGGAGATAATCAGGCTGGATTAAAATGACCACTGCTTGGCATACATTTTAAGAACATTACCCATTTCCTCTATCAAAATCAATATCTCCTTAAGCCTAAAGGGAAAGTGATATCGATTCCCATAATAAAAGACTAAAAAAACAAGGATTCCTAATTAAAAGTTCTAACCCATATCATACTCTTATCCCTGTTGTTAAGAAAGGACCCAAGCCAGGTGGTGGTGGCTCACACCTTTAATCTCTGCACTCAGGAGGTAGAGGCAGATGGATCTCTGTGAGTTCGAGGCCAGTCTGGTCTACAGAATGAGTCCAGGACAGTAGGACTGTGTCACAGAGAAACCTTATCTCAGAAATAAAAGGACCCAATAAACGGAGGCCACTCTGCAGTTTCGATTTGACCCATGAGGTTGTGGGTCCAGCCCACACTGTGGTCCCTAACCCTTGTACTCCTCACCCAGAGTCCCTTTCATATGACCCATTATTCACTGCAGGATGTTAAGGATGCTGAATCCAGTTAGTTACTTTTATTTGCTTGTGAGGAAGCCACTCAGAGGGCAGGGCAAATTACTTGCATTGTCCTCAGACCTCATTTCGTTGACTTAGCATTTTCCCAAGACTTGAAGGAATACTTTACTACAGAGACCACACTCACCCAATGTACAAAAAACCTCTTTCTATGCAGGCCAACTGAAGAACTTACTTCCTGAGGAACAAAATTTATTCTCAAAGAAGTCTTAACTGACAGAAACTACAGAATGTCTTGAAGAAAGTCCCAGCTATTGTAAAACCAAAGTTACTTACTTTGAATTTGCTTTTGTCCGGGATAGGGGCTTGTTTTGTCCAAACAAGCCAGAGTCTTAGAATCTGGATAGATCCAAGCCAACTTAACCATTCATTCAAAACAGCCGACCATTAAACTGGTGGGAGCATTTCTAAGTATGACAGGCTATTCTAGAAACTGGGTCCCTGGTTATTTAGAAATAGCTAAACCTCTATACCCGGCCCTCCAGGAAGACCAGTCTCGAGGACTAACAAAATGTAAATGGGTTTCTGAGTTCTAGAAGGCTTTTCAGAACTTCAGGAGACGTTAGTCAAGGACTCTGCCCTAGGATTGCCTACCGAGTCTGAGTTTCACGTGCATGCAGCTGAAAGACAAGGCATAGATTTGAGGATGATTACCCAGCTCATAGGCCCCTCTCCCCAACCTGAAAAACACCGAAATAAGGAATTAGATCAGGTGGCAAAGGTCTGGCCTGGAGGCTTAGGCGTAGTTGCTATTGTTAGAATTCTGACTCCTGAACCCCACAATGTATCCTTATACCTCCTCATGGTCTATAAACCTTATGATAAAGGGATATTGTAATGTCCAAGGGAGACCTTCAGCTGACTGACAGCAGACTCCTTAAATATCAGTCCTCTTTGTGGGAGGAACCTGAAATTGCCTTTGAGACTTGACAAAAACTAAATCCAGTCACCTATCTTCCAGAGGAGGAAGAGGCTGCCTCACAGCTATCTTAACCTCTCAGAACAATCATTAAAACACCCCAGCTTGAGCCTATCCAGATGGTAATTTCTTTGTGAAAGAAGCGATCTGATATCCCAATTATACAACAGTAAAGGCTTGGATGTACTTGATCCCAGGATTAATATCTAGGAACTCAAGTGCTCAGTTTTTAGAGCTGATAGGTCTCTCTGGAGCTCTTGACTGTCCCAAGGGAACAGAGTTGATATTCATATAGACTGTAAAGGTGCTAGTCTCACCTTCCATGCCAACATAACCATCTGGAAAGAAAGAGGCCTCTTAACTGCAACTGGGACTTCTATAAACCATTTCAAAATATTCTTAGGTTTCTGGATGCAGCCCATCTGTTCACTTATCTCTCTGCAATCCACTGTCCTGGGCATCTGTCCTGATAGATACAGATAATATGATATATCATAGATATGGTAATTGTGGAAGTTTGAATGTAATTGGCCCCCATAAGCTCACACAGAGGGGCACTGTTGGAAGGTGTGGCTGTGTGGGCTTTGAGGTCTCCTTTGCTCAGGCTTGCTCAGTATGGTAGAGAGTTCACTTCCTGTTGCCTGCAGATCTAGATGTAACACTCTTAGCTCATTTTCCAGCATCATGTCTGCCTGTATGCCACTATGTCCCACCATGATGTTAATGGACTACACCTCTGAAACTGTAAGTACCCCAATTAAATGTTTTCCTTTATAAGAGTTTTCATGGTCATGGTGTCTCTCCACAGCAATAAAAACCCTAACATACACAATATATATACACACATATATGCATACATACACATATATATTATATATACATATATAATATAATATATATTACCAACTTGACATAAGTTATTTAGTAAGAGGGACTCTCAATTGAAAAAATACCCCCATCAGATTGGCCTGTAGGCAAGTCTGTGGAACATTTTTTTTGCTAGTAATTGATATGGAAGATCCCAGTTCTTTGTGGGTGATGCTACCCTTGGGCTATATGAGTAAGAAGACTGAGCAAGCCATGAAGAACAAGCCAGGAAGCAGCGTTCCTCAAAGACCTCTGCTTCACTATGAACATTCTTGTGAGCAAGATCAGCTGGCAGTCCGCTGATGCCCTCAAAGACTGGTTCAGAGACGAAATATAGAAGAGCAACAGGCAGCTTATTGTGGAGCTGAAGAAAGTATTGGAAACCACCTAATTTTCCCATGTGGGACAGAATTTGGAGTAAATGTGATATTATGCTGTGATATTACTAATGGAACAGACACTTGGACACTAATGGGCTTAGGTGTATAAAACATTTCCCATGAGAACTGGTTTGAGAGTGGTCAGTTCCCCGCCCCACAGTCCAGCGTGCCTTCACTCACCCTCCCTCAAGACTTTTTTGGAATTCATTCTCTTTGGATGGATACCTTGTTCAGCCTAGATATAGTAGGGAGGGCCTTGGACCTTCCCCAAAGTAATGTGTCTTCCCTCTCTAAGGAGTGGATGGGGGATGGGTGGGTATGGGTAGAGGGAATGGGAGGAGGGGAGGGAGTGGGAACTGAAATTGATATGTATAATGAAAAAGATAGTATATTTTCTTTAAAAAAAATAAAAATAAAAAAGAGTGCCTGGCTCTCCTGACAGCACTCTGAACTAGGGCCCTTGGAGTCTAGAAAAAACTCGCTTGTCAGTAAAACCCATAATGTAGAAGAGTGAGTGAGGTCTGGAGAATGTATTTCTCGGACCCTCCTATGTATACATTGACACATTCTCTCCTGGGGCAAGCAAACCTCATGGAAGATAAATTCTCACCCCTTGACCTGCAGAAGTGACCTGAGCCTTAAGTGCCCACGTTGCCTCAGGTGCATGCGATCAGGCTGTTGTATGCACACCCTTCATCTTTTGCAGGTGGTCGGATAATAGGTGCAGGGGATTTCCAGCATCACAATGTTAGGGTCCAAGTTTGGGTATTACCTTGTTTTTTGGACTGCAATGTTTAGTCAGTTCTCAAGGCTTTTTTTTTTCCGATATGGTTTTAACATACCCATGTACTCTCTCAGGTGGTCCTAACCTATTTTGAGAAGGGCAGAGGCAGCACCTTTTCCCTTTGATGCCTCCAGAGTCTTGGACTCAAAAAACCTCAAGCTAGCAGGCCACTTGATGTTCTTTTTGAGCGGGTGTCTCATGGGCTGATGGATAGGGCCACAGTGCTTAGCCCCTTGGCTTTTCCCTCTCTCTAGAACCATTCACTGGAGTTTGTGGACACAGACAGCTGCAGAAAGGGCTCACTAGCCACTTCCAGGACTCTCTGTGTGCAGCAAAGGAGGCTGTAGGACAGTTCTCAGGAGCTTCTCCTTCATTCAGGACTCAGGAGTAGGGCCTGGCACCGGTGTTGGTGATGTTCTATCAGCCAAGCCCTTGCGATAAACTTCCAGGTGCCCTGGCTCTGAGAACCTGCATGGCTGGCTGGAATCCCATGAGGGTTTACACTGGCATCCTCAAACCCTGAATCAGATGTGAAGTACAAAGAAATGAAGAAACTTGGTGCATGTGATTTCTTTCCTCTATTTCCAAAATATCTGAAGATTCCATATACTCCTCTTGTTGCTTTTATTAGAATGTCTACAATTGAACCTGGTTGTCTTGCATGTAGAAAGGAGAGTTGTTTTTAAAGATAGGTGTTTCTATGTATGTGCAGAATCTGAATCAATAAGAGAATGCTACACTTACTGCAATGGGATGATGATTTCACAAACCTGTTTGTGCCCGAGACCCTGCCACCAGCTTCCACTGCACTTTGTTAAGTGCACGCTCTGAGTATTTAAGTCTGACAGACTCCTCTTGCCTGAATGGCTCTGAATGCTCACCATCTATCCATCTACTCATCCATCTATCATCCAGCCACTCACCATCTTTGTAGTTCCACCCAGCTACCCATCATAAACGTCCGTTCACCATCTATACAGCACCATTGAGCCATCTGTCTACAATCCATTCATATAACATCTACTTATTAAATAATTTATCCACTACCATCCACTCACCATCCTCCATCCATCTGCCCCCACATCCACCCACCCACCCACCCATCCATCCATCCATCCATCCATCCATTCATCCACCCATCCATCCATCCATTCATCCTTCTATCCATCCATCCATTCATCCATCCATCCATCCATCCATCCACCCACCCATCCATCCATCCATCCACCCATCCATCCACCCATCCATCCACCCATTCATCCATCCATCCACCCACCCATCCATCCATCCATCCTCCATCCTTCTGTCGAATCATTCAGTCATACATGGTGGAACTTTTTTATGACCAGAGGCCAAGATCAGATTACACTGATACACAGGAGAAAATGCCCAGAATTGAGACTCTCCAGCACTTTACCCCGGTGCTCAGCAAGAAGCCCTTTAAGGCCTTTCTTGTACTTTCAAGGTTTCTAGGGAGTATAGGAATGTCCTCTAGGCCCCCTTATTTCCATGGCATTCTTTCCATACGGTCTCGCCTTGGTAGCTCAAATTCTAAGTTCTCTGCCTTTGGTATTGCTTGCTGTCTGTACTTCCTATTCTCTCTCAGGTTCTTTTCAAGGAGGTGACTTTGTCATTTGATACTTCAGGTAAGGTAGTACTGCACCATGACCACTGGAGGGAGTCACGTGGAATCTGCCAGCTTGTCTGCATCTCGCTGTACACTTCAGGGTTTATAGCCTTTCAGGAAGTCTTTGCTGTTTTCCTGAGCTGGGCACCAAGGGCAGAGCTAGGTTCTGGGATACAGTGACTAATGAACCGTGAGGAGTAAAGCTTTACCCAAGGCCAAGGTAAGCTAGAAGAGTGGGTGGGAGATGGGAGTGGCCCAGGCAAAGTCCTAGGAACAACAGGCCACACCTGCTCTGAGTGAGGGGGGTGGGATAAGGGGAAAGCAAGGAAAGGGGGAAGATAGTGGAGAAGACGAGAGAAAGAAAGGGAAGAAGAGGGAAAAGAATAGGGAAGAAGATGGAGGGGCAGGGAGAGGGAATAAGGAAGAGAGAGGATTTAGTTCTCCCTTTAAGTGGCCTCTTGGAGTGAAATGTCATATGCTTGCCAGAATACATGGCAAGGATCCTGACCCCCACAGAAGATCCTCCAGAACTCCCCTGCCACTAGGACTTCCAGTCCTTCCTTTGGCTTCTGGTGACCTTAGCACCTGCCTCTCTGCTCCACTCAGCACCTGGCTCATTCTTCAAAGTTCTAACGTGACTCATTGCACCCCCTCCCCCCCCAGAGTAATCCCTTCCTCAGCTTTGTCCTCTGAACTCTGGCTACCAATCTTGAGGCCACACCTTGTCCTAGACAGTTCCAAGCTGACCCCTGATAGCCACTGCCCCTCTACCCTCCTTCCTCCTCTTCTTACTCTTCCCGCTTGGGTTTTCTCCCCGGCTTCCCAGGCTTCATCTTATTCTCCCCTGAGTCTTGGTCATTGAAGCTAGGTCTCTCCATTGGATTCCTGGTACTTTGTTCTCCTCCTTGGTCCCCCGGGTTCTCTCCTATGTCAGTCAGCCCTCTTTTTGAAACATGGGCTGGTGTCTTCAAGCCCAGTGTGCATCCCAGATGAGACAGTGAGTCCTCCATCCTGTTCATCTGGGCTCTGCTGGTTTTTCTAGTTTCCTGTCACCAGCCCCACCTCTATCACCATGCCTAGTCCCTTGGTCCTCCCTCTCTGCTTCCGCCTCCCTGAGCTCTGCATTGTCTGATTACGCTTGATTGTTTCACCTGAGGATTCAGGTGAGTGCCCTTCTTCAACACTCTACCTGAATGTGTTTCTTCTCTTCTATATTCTAAACTCTTAGAGCATAGAACAATCCTGTTGCGACCCTGCATACAGGGGTCCTCAGGAAGTCCTTGTCCTAAGATGTAAGGGCCAGGCCTTGCTCACTCCAACCAAACTTACTGTTAGAACAGAGGTCTAGCTTTTTTTTCTTCAGAAACTTCCTGGTCATAACCAACAGACTGTTTCAGAGTTTCTGATGTAATCTTGTAGTAAGCCCTGGTGACATTAAAAGTCTCCTGTCTCCCCAACCTAGTAAAATCCCTTTCCTGTGCTCCCAGACTTAATGGAAACCTTCCAAGATTCTTAGGGGCAGAACGCCCCTCAGGCATAGCCTTGCACTCTCATGGGAAAGGGTTCAGTGCCCCAGACAGGCTCCCACAGCTGGCTACCTGTGGGAAGGTCCTGAGTATGATGCAATAGGAATTTAGAGAAGCTCATCTTTGTTCAGCCTTACACTGTTTATAAGAGAAAAGAGAAGGGGAGTTTCCTGCTAAGTATGTGTTGCTCCTGGAACCTCACAGTATATGAACCAGAGAGAGCTCTGAAGAATTTGGTTGCATTGGCTCACGGTAAGCTCAGAAGGCCATCCAGTGAGATTGACTGTAGAGGGTGGAAGACTCCATAGGAAGGTTGGGCACATCCAGAGGTATTTCTGAAGGCTGGCTACTCACGAGCTGTGAGTTCTGTTTCTGAATTTTCCCCTTCACTATGCTTCCTTCTAGTTTGAAAACACAGCTGCATGTGGCCCCTCTTTGTCTGCAGAAGGATTAGTAAGCTAGTGAAAAGGGCCAAGCCCAGTGTCTTCTTTAATAGCGGTTCCTTTTTACACAAGTCAATTACACTGCAATTACACATGACCAGAGTCATAATTACTTGGAAGCCAACTCCCAGGTCAGGGCAAGATCTCAATGCTGAGATGCAGGACTCTTGGGATTCACAAGGACAGCCAGTGGGAGCACAGTGGGCAGGGCAGTCTGGGGACAAACAAGGAGCTGGTACTCTCTGGGAAGTCAAAGGCGGGGCTCTGCACATCATGGACTTGAGCTAGTAAATGAAGGTGGAAAGGCACGAGGGTAAAAGGATCGGATTGGCCATAATGATAAATAATGCTGGGAGTGCGAGGACCCAGAGAACAACTCAGGAGGTTTGGGATCAGGGTTCAGACCACCAGGAGCAGAGTGTCTGCCCTGAGAACAGAAGTTGGTTGGATTTAGGGAGCACAATTCACTCTAGGGCAGTTGTTGCAGGACTTCAGGACCACAAATTCAAGGGAAGTGCAAGGTTTAGGCTCCACCTTTTTCCTGGCTTCTCTCAACGACATCTGCAAGGCATGGATCCATCTTGGAAAAGTACTGACCAGAGAGCATGCCTAGAAGACAGATCCTTGGTTGATGGTTAATCCTGCATGGGCCATTTACCTAAAGACCATTTGAGAGTTCCCAAACACGGCTTGAATTGCAGCCAAGTGATAACTCACAGTGGGATTGAGTCATGTCACGACCTTGGGTGTCACCCTTGTCCTGTTCGTAGGATGGAAGCCTGAGAAGGTGGAATTCTAGCTCACATTATGGCTCCCTTTCCCTTTTTAGTCTCTAGGATCAGGTGGACAGACCAAGGACTCCTTCCCCATGAGTCATCTTTTTAAGCAGCTCTTGGCCCCAGCCTTTTCCCCCAAGGCCATTTGACTCTTGTGTGGGACCTTCAAACCCTCACATCCCTCAGAGTTCAGCCCCAGCTCTCACCTTCCCACTAGACTCCCCGCTGCAGGACCTCTTGGAGTGTCTTGGCAATGGATCCTGGAGGGTGGGGATCTGCCAAGCTCCTCTAGTTAGAGACAGTCAGGAATTCCTCCCTTCTCTTCCTTCCTAAAACACTGAATCTTCCCTGAAACTGTGGGCTGGACTAGTCCCCAGTGAAACATTTAACAGGTTGATAGCTGCCAAGAAACCCCTGAAGGTCACTCACCAGGGCCTTCTAGTAGGGGCACGTTGCTCTGGGGGCAGGGAAGTCTCACCCTAGAGTCTGTCTACACAATTCTCATCCTCTCCACTTTCTCAGTGCCTCAGCCCAGGGGCCTGGGCTACATGGGCCCGTGGAAACTGTTATGGGCTTGACAGTTGTGACATGCAAAGGCTCAAGAGGCTTTGCTTAGACTGCCAACCTATGGAAATTGACAGAGCAGTTTGCCATAGAAAACCTACAGAAGCCAGGGAATATGAAAAATGCCAAGCTAGCTAAAAGTTAAAGAGACATAACCAATTCCATAAGATATGATTTTCAATTTCTTCAACTGGACAATTGAAGTAATACCTGACCGATGCTTTCAGAGGGTTTAGGGACTCTTCCTGGAAGTACCCTTCATCTCTGTTAATCATCAGCCACTTTTTGAGAAATTCTGTATGCAAAGAATAGGGAAGGCTTCTGAACAGAGATGTCTGGATTGCTAAGGATTGCAGTGGTGCCCCAGCTACTAGCAGCGAAGTGGAAGGTGGCTCTGAAGACTGAGGCTGTGGATGTGCTCAGGGAGGTGCTAGCCATTCTGGCTCCCCTTTTTGTCTGCACAATGCCAGGGTCAGCTGTCACTTTAACTCAAAGACAAAACCAAGCCATATCCTGGATTGTTTTTACTGAGATCTCCAGTAAACAGCATCTGGCTGGCGGTAATCACTCTTAGGTTGAAGGCTGCCTTGCCAGGCCTGAGGGGTGAGGAGCTGGGCCAACATCTCAGACAGCTGCATCCCAAGTTCTGTCTGAGGCAGGGATGTGGGGAGGTCTCCTCCTTGTAGCCAGAGCTCAGAGGCCCACAGTACATTTCCGATGCTTTCAGCACCAAGCGCTACTCCCTCCCTTGTTTCTGTTCCTCCGCTATCTCCCCCGTTCATGTACATACACACACTCCTGCCACAGAGAAGTCGCTCTGTGTTTCCTTCTAGCGTTGTCTCCGAGGAAGACAAAGGCAGGAGCACACAGACAAATGTGCAGAGATGACTTTAAGGGGTGAGGCTAATCTTGTGGGCTTAACTGAAGGCTCAGAGTCAATACTGAGGCTTAGCAGAAGCTGCTGCATCCGGAGTCTCGTGACTTCTGAGGCTGCTGCTCAGCAACCCTGGCCTCCCAACATAGCTCCCCTGTAAACAAACTGCTCCAGACAAAGGTTAATGACTGCCCATCACGAGCTTTCTCCTGATGGCTTTCCTCCATGGCCTTTTACCAATTAGCCCTTCCTGGAGGCCCCACGCAGGAGGGCTCAGGAGAGCCAGCAGAGTGGATTCTCCTCTGGGCCTCACTAGATGGGCACCAGGGTTTTCAGATATCACTTCTCAGTCTTTGTGCTGGGCACCTTGCTCCAGGTCCTTCCCCAATTCTTGCCTTTGCTCTTATAAGAAAAACACAAGGTAGACACTGATGAGGGCACTGATGAGGGCATTATGACTGGGCTTCACACTCCTCTCTCAGTTGGCTCCTCAATGCAGTTAAGAATAATCCAGACCCCAGCAATTCACTTCAGTCAGTGCATGCCTGGGGTGGCTGCTCTGATGCAGTCTATCAGCCACAGAAGATGGGGTGTTACTATGAATGACTGTCCCTCAACAGTGTGAGCTTTGGTCCTCCCCCAGAAGGACACCTGAGCATGCCAAATGCCCTCCCACAACTGCCCCCGCTCTTCAGATCCGGGTAGAGTCTGCAGAATGCTGGAGCTTTAGGGACATTTAGGCTTTGGGCTGGTGGCCTTGAGACCTGCTTTGGTGGAGCATGGGTAGTGAGTGGCAAAGCAACCGATGGCCAAGCTTGGCTTCCATGATGTTCTCCTCTTGCTGAAAGAGCAAACTCTCTGCAGCTGTCCCCACCCAATAGGGAAGTCATTCTTCTGGGAGGAGAGCAAAGAAGAGGGCAGCTGAGGAGGAGCCTTCAGACACAGGCAGGTCATGGACATGTAGCTTCACTATCGGCTCATCTGCCCCCCCCCCCCCCCCAGCATCCTGTTAGCAGCCAGAGTGATTCCCATGGTAGGAATTGCCAACACAAGTGTTCCTAAGGACCAGGAATGTCCATGCTGCTGGCCACTTGGGGACCAGCTCTTGGGCCTAGTGATGCAGAAACACTGCCCATTGGTGAGAACTAAGCCAGGTGACTGACCACTTCTCAAACTATGGCAACCAAGCAGTTGTTACAGACTTCAGGGTCCTGAAGACAGAACAGGGTGGACACATTGTCTGAAAGGGCATCATCCTTTGGATACAGAAACTACTTGCCCTGTCAGGATGCTCAGAAACAAGTTCCTGGAGTCTGGGTACGGCTGCCCAGCAAGCAGAACAAACTGCAAGGACTGTGGCTGAGAGCATGGGCTCGGGAAACCGCATTGTGTCTAATCAACCATCATCCACTCTGGCAGCCATGAGTACCTGTCATTACCACTTCCCATCCTCCATTGCAACCTCACCGGCCTGCCCTCCTCACCCCTTAAAAGAGCTGGTAGCTATGTGATTCCTTTAGTCAGCAGAATGGTTCATCCTTGACCTTTCTCCTCAGTCATGGATAGTCAGGTAGATATGGAGATACAGCTGTCCTAGGGTCATCTCAGCCTTCAGGACACTTTCTGTGACTCATTAATACTTGTTGTCCTGTACAGTTGGGAGTGTTTGTAATTGCAGTGTGGCCTAGCTTACGTTGAATAAATTGCTACCTTGTCTTCATGAATTGAACAGCCAATGTTTACAGTACTAAAGGGTAAAGGATCCATGCTGGCCAGCTTTCCATTGCTGGGACAAACCCCTGTGATAATCAGCTTACAGGAGGAAAGGTTTCAGGGGTTTTGCTTCATGGTCACTAGACTACACCTGTGGTGAGGCAGTATATCATGATGGGAGCCTTTCATGGAGCATAGTTATTACCTAATGGCTGCCAAGAAGTGTGTGGACAGGGTTCCATATCCCCTCTAGGTCCTCCCCCTGGAGACCTTACTTTTTCCTGTAGTGGGTTTTTTGTTGTTTGTTTTGTTTTGCAGTTCTTTTAAGACAGGGTTTCTCAATGGCACTGGGTTCTGATCCTACTGCACGTACTGGCTTTGTGGGAGCCTAGGCAGTTTGGATGCTCACCTTACTAGACCTGAATGGAGGTGGGTGGTCCTTGGACTTCCCACAGGGCAGGGAACCCTGGTTGCTCTTCGGGCTGACGAGTTAGGGGGACTTGATCGGGGGAGGGGGAGGGAAATGGGAGGCGGTGGCGGGGAGGAGGCAGAAATCTTTAATAAATAAATAAATTAAAAAAAAAGACAGGGTTTCTCTGTGTAGCCTTGTCTGCCCTAAAACTCTTTTCAAAGACCAGGCTAACCTAAAACCCATAGAGATCTGTCTGTCTTTGCATCCTGAGTGCTGGGATTAAAGGCATGGGTCACCATTTCCCAGTTCCCTTAGTGGTTTTAATGAGAGTTCCCCTCCCCCCTGCCCCAGGCTCAGATGTTTGAATACTTGCTATCTAGTGGGTGTAGTTGTTTGGATAGGATGAAGAGGTGTGGCCTTGCTGGGGAAAGTATGTCACTACTAGAGGTAGGCTCCAAAAAGCCAGTTCAAGCACTAGGGAAAAATCCTGGTCCCACTACCAGTGGTTCCACAGAGTGCCCCAGCGACACAACTGTCACCCACATCTAGAAGGCTTAGTTTGGTCCTATGCTGGTTTCCCCACTGTCAGTCCAGAGTCAATGAGCTCCCATTAGCTCAGGTCAGCTGTTTCTGTGGGTTCCCCCATCAAGGTCTGGACTCCTTTGCTCATATTATTGCTCTGCCCTCTCTTCGAGTGGACTTTGGGAGCTCAGCCCAAGGCTTAGCTGTGGATCTCTGTGTCTGCTTTCATCTGTTGCTGGATGAAGGTTATATGATGACAATTAAGGTAGTCATCAATCTGATTACAAGGGAAGGCACCTATTTCTTAGGGGCTTAGCTGGGGTCATCCTTGTGGATTCCTGGAAATTTCCCTAGTGCCAGGTTTCTTGCTAGCCCCGCAATGGCTCCCTCAATCAAGGTATCTCTTTCCTTGCTCTCCCTCTCTGTACTTCATCCATCTCAACTATCCTGATTTTTCAAGTTCTCCTCTCCCCTCCTTTCCCCTCCTTTCCCCTCCTTTCCCCTCCTTTCCCCTCCTTTCCCCCTTCCACCTTCCCTTCTCCTCCCACTCCCACACTCCCAGTTTTCTCAGGCAATTTTCTATTCTCCTTCCCAGCGGGAGATCCATATATGTTTCTCTTAGGGTTCTCCTTGTTACCTAGCTTCTCTGGGGTTGTGGACTACAGGCTGGTTATCCTTTGCTTTATATCTAATATTCCCCACTTATGAGTGACTACATGCCATGTTTGTCTTTCTGGGTCTGGGTTGCCTCACTCAGGATGTTTTTTTTTTTCTAGTTTCATCCATTTGCATGCAAATTTCAAGATGTCATTTTTTTTTTTATCGCTGAGTAGTACTCCATTGTGTAACACATTTTCTTTATTCATTCTTTGGTTGAGGGGTATCTAGGTTGTTTCCAGGTTCTGGCTATTACAAATAATGCTGCTATGAGCATAGTTGAGCACATGTCCTTGTAGTATGATTGAGCATACTTTGAGTAAATGCCCAAGAGTGGTATTGCTGGGACTTGAGGTAGGCTGATTTCAAATTTTCTGAGGAACCATCACATTGATTTCCAAAATGACTATGCAAGTTTGTTTTCCCATCAGCAATGGAGGAGTGTTTCCCTTACTCTGCATCCTCTCTAGCATAAGTTATCATTGGTGTTTTTGATCTTAGCCATTCTTATTGGTGTAAAATGGAACCTCAGAGTTGTTTCGTTTTGCATTTCCCTGATGGCTAAGGATGTTGAGCAGTTCCTTAAATGACGTTCAGCCATTTGAGATTCTTCTGTTGAGAATTCTCTGTTTATATTTCTACTCATTTTATTGGATTATTTAGTATTTTGATGTCTAGTTTCTTGAATTCTTTATATATTTTGGAGATCAGTCCTCTGTCTGATGTGGGGTTGGTGAAGATCTTTTCCCATTCTGTAGGCTTCCACTTTATCTTATTGACTGTGTCCTTTGCCTTACAGAACTTCTCAGTTTCAGAAGGTCCCCTGTATTTATTGTTACTCTCAGTGTCTATGCTACTGGTCTTATATTTAGGAAGTGGTTACTATACACTCATCTGACTTCATCATAGCGCTGGGTGACAAGAGACTGCATGGGCCCTTCAGGATGCTCAAGAGTCCTCAAAAGAAACTCACAGTCTCAGAAGGAGGGGCAAATGCCTGGGAGACAGGAGGGGCTTTGGAATTATGGAATGTGTGGTAGTTACAAAAATTTATTAGCATCATGAAAAGTCATCCATCTGGAAAGAAATGCTTGAACCAACCAGCTTTCCGTTCCATAACAAATACCTCAGATCATCCACTTACAAGGAGGAAAGGCTTGTTTAGTCTCATAGTTTTGGAGGTTTAAGTCCATGACTCGCCTGTTGCTCTTAAGCCAAGCCATCAATCATATCATGACAAGCTCATACGGCTAAGAAAGTAACAAAGAGACTCCTATCTTCCCCCTTTGAGGTCACATTCCCAGTGACCTAAGGCCTACTTACATCCTGTTCTCACAGGTCCTATCACTTTCAACACTGCCACCCGAGGACCAAGCTGCAGAGTGTGACCTGCAGGAGACACTCTGGACACAAACGGTAGCAACAGGCGTTTCAACACGGCACTACAGAGTGTGGATACACATGGGAGGCTGAAATCAGAAGGGCTGTACTCAGGAAGTTTTGGGTGAAGAATTATGGGTACCTAGTACACTAAAATCTCACCATGTCACAACTCAGAAATGGTATGTGGGAGAAGACATGAATAAAAGTTTAATTTTAAAACTAAGAATTAAAAGTTATTTAAACTATTTGAAAAATTCATGGAAGGAAAGGCGTCAAGATACAGTGTTAAGTGAAAATCAAGTATCTATACTGGGACACAGGAGGAAAGCAGGGAAGGATGGAGGGACAGAGTGTCCTTCACACTCAACAGTGAACTAAGGGACGAAGAGGACTCACCATTGTCTTCTCCAGTCTGGAGTTGGAAACACCTGTCCTCTTAATGGACTGGTCATTGTGTTGATAGTAAAAAGTTGTTACTGAGAACATGAACTAGCTAGCAGTCTGCTCCCAAGAGATGGCATAAGACCACCAGGGGATGGACTGTGTGAATGGAGGACATTCTGTGGGACCCTAGGACCCTGTCCTGATGGCCTCAGATCATCTCCTCAGCTCAGGTGCTGAGAGAAACATTCACCTTTTCTGGAGATGGAGATTTGAGGACTGGGGTGACAATATTTTCCTGTAGATTTTAATAATTTTTAATTATTGTTTTCAAATGCTGTTCTAGTAAAAGCAAAAGGCTCACACAGCCACCCCACCCTCTCAGTTGTAATCCTGAACTGTCCCAGATTCAGGGAAGGAACTTGCCTGTCTGGAAGGCCCTGTGTGGCCAGTCTCCTGCAGTCCTGCTGAGCTGGCCATAGGGACACACTGAGAAAGGAGAGGAAAAACTGGATAGGTTATTTGTGGCTGGATATACAAGTCTCTAGCTACACTGTGAAGAGAGTCACAGAGTTCCTGGGTTCAGCAGCCTTAGACATCAGCTCAGCACTTAGGCACACTGTATGTATGATCAGTTTGCCTAGAACCAGTAAGCTGTATAGCCTGGAAAAGAAACCGCACTATGCAAAAAGAGAGACTTAGATGGGGCTTCAAGGCAGTGAGGACTGAGAACAAGCTACAGAGCTGACTGAGAGCCAGGAGGGTAGCACCTTGCTGGCCACCCAGAGGCTGGTCGTCTCTGCTGAAAGTGACGCTGGAGCATTCTGAGCAGGAAGCAGGCTCCTCTAACAACATCTGGGCAATGAAAACGCTGTTCTGGGTTGCTCTACACAGCTGAGGAGCTGAGGTCATAGAAGGCCGCCTCTGGACTGTACAAAACAGTAGGATATCATGAGACGCTTCATAGTGGCATCACAGAGGGCAGCATCTCCCTGAGTCTCACTCCATGCCCAGCCACAAGCCAGATCCCCAGACTGAAAAAATCTTGGCCCTGACCCCAGACAGCTGCCCCTGACTTCCTTTTGCCCACTCAGGTTGAGGCAGGAGGGACATCTGGCTTCACACCTTCAGTGGATAAGACACATGCAGGGTCGAGGAGGTGCTAAGAAAACATGGGTGGAAATGATAGAGTCCCACAGGGCTCACAGAAGAGTCCCCATCTAGAACCCAGTCCTGGCACAGTGCCTCGCCTGTCCGCTCAGCCTGGGCACCAGCCTTGCTGTCAGGGTCATTTCCGCCATTTTCTCAGGAAATGACCAGCATTAGGCAGCTTGTATAACTCACCCACAGGATGTAAGGCCTCTGCACAGATCATGCAGGCTGTTGCCCGGGAGACATGGGTCCATATCCCGGTTCTTTTATCTCATTTCTTTTGTGGAACCTCTAGAGGAGGACTTGAGGGGAGGAAAAAGTCTGGTCTGTTCAGAGAGGCTTTCGTGGACAGGGTCCTTCCTGCCACTCCCCTAGGCCTCACACTGCATATCCAGGACAGGCCTGAGTCCTCACTTAGCCTCCTTGTTGGTCTTTTGGGCCGGACTACACCCTGTCCTTCCTTCCCTGTCCTCAGGTCCCACCCCTGGCCTGGGTATCCCATTCTCTCTCTCTCTCTCTCTCTCTCTCTCTCTTCCTCTCTCTCTCTCTCTCTTTCTCTCTTCCTCCCTCCTTCCCTTCCCCCTCTCTCTGTCTGTCTCTCTGCATCTAAGTTTCTTTGTTTTTATTTCTGCCTCTTTCTCTATCTCTTATCTTTCTGTGTCTCCGCCTCCATCTCTTTCTTCACCCTTTCCTTCCAAATGTAAACTTTGTCTCGTCTCTGGCCTCTATCCTATCAGTTTCCCAGTGTGTTCGGTCAAAGGTCAGGCCCCTGAACTTGCTCCACCCTGGGTGATGCCCTTTTTTCATTTCTGCTCTTCAGGGACCTCAGCGGGAGCTAGGGCTGGGGAAGTGGATAAAGCTGAGCTTTGGGGCTTGTGGTGCTGATCACTGATGAAATAAATAAGCAGAGAGGGAATTTAAAAGTTCTATCATCAAATGTCCGCCGCGTGCGTCTGCGCGCCGGTGAGCCTATAATTCGTGATCCTAGAGAAGCTAAATAAGAAGGTGAACCCAAAGAAAAACATATAGGCATCCTCCTGAATATTAACCTTCATCAGGCGATGAAAGGAGACAGAGACAGAGACCCACATTGGAGCACCGGACAGAAATCTCAAGGTCCAAATCAGGAGCAGAAGGAGAGAGAGCACGAGCAAGAAACTCAGGACCGCGAGGGGTGCACCCACACACGGAGAGAATGGGGATGTTCTATCGGGAACTCACCAAGGCCAGCTGGCCTGGGTTTGAAAAAGCATGGGATAAAACCAGACTTGCTGAACATAGTGGACAATGAGGACTACTGAGAACTCAAGAACAATGGCAATGGGTTTTTGATCCTACTGCACATACTGGCTTTATGGGAGCCTAGGCAGTTTGGATGCTCACCTTACTAGACCTGGATGGAGGTGGGTGGTCCTTGGACTTCCCACAGGTCAGGGAACCCTGGTTGCTCTTCGGGCTGATGAGGGAGGAGGACTTGATCGGGGGAGGGGGAGGGAAATGGGAGGCGGTGGCGGGGAGGAGGCAGAAATCTTTAATAAATAAATAAATTAAAAAATAAAAAAAGTTCTATCATCCTTTTCTTAAAAGAGAGCCATGAAAAGGAAGAAAGAAAACAAAATAAAAAGCCCTGTGAATTCTAGGAAGGTCATGGGTGGCAAGGACACGATGTGGGGGAGGGTGGATCAGTAGAGTCCGGAAGGGCTACCCTGGAGAGCTGACCCTTGAGTCTGGACCGAAGAAGGTGGGAGGGGCATTTGAGAAGGGAGGCCTGCAGGGGGCATAGGGTGGCTTTATACTTTGCCCTCGGGAAGCTCAGGATAGTTCCCAGGGGTGAGGGAGACATGGGATTGGCAGAAGAGATAGAGGGGAGGTATTCAAAACAGAGGGTGTGCCCCATCCAAATCCTACCCTCAAAGCTTGCATAATGACATGGGCCCTATCTCTGTTTCTGGCCTTAGTTTAGACATAACCCCTAGGAACTTTTCTTTGGCTTTCCAGCCTCAAAGGCAAGTAAGGCTCGTTACTCTCAACCTTTCCTGGCACCCGGTGGTCATTCCTGATGCAATATTGGCTTCTCTGTATCTCCTCAGCTGGTCACGCTGCTGGGAGCAAGGCCTATTGCCACGGTTGCCTGGCATCGGCACAAGCAATCTCCTCATCCTCTAAGCGCTCCCTGGAAGAACAGAAATCCTGCAGGGCTCCAGGTGCTGGGGATAGCTAATCAGTCTTCTGAGGAGCATTTACAGCTCAGAACTGTGTGGCAGGTCGTGTGAGCAGCAACTAGGGAACAGGCCTTCAACCACCTTCAGAAAAAAAGATGGGATTGGCAAGTCCCTGCTCAGCTTCCTATAGGTGAAACTGATTTCTGGGAGCTCCAATGGTCTGGGGAGAACCAGCATCCTGCTGGCTGTCCCAGGACATCTTGTGGAGGTTCCTCCTCTTTCCTGGGGAGTGGGCTTGTCACTGTCCCCATCCACACTCAACCTTGGCCGATGCCTGGGTTTGTACAGGGGGAGGGGTGGCCAGGCCTGCAGCAGGACCTCCTGTCAGTATATGGAGGGGGCGGCTTAGCTGGTTGGGCTGGGTGCCTCTGCAGATAAGGCATTAACAGCGCTGTGGACGCGCCCTGTGGATCTGCTGACGCCTCCTTTCGGCCCAGGTGCTTGGGGTGAGGTGCCAAAGGTTCTCTATAAAGAGCCAGGACTCCTGGCTGCCACCACTTGCCCTCTGGCTGCTGAACCGTCTGTGTGTGCCAGGCCCAACCCAGCGACCCCCATGGTGAGGCTTGTGCTGCCCAACCCTGGCCTAGAGGACCGAATTCCATCTCTGGATGAATTAGAGGTCATTGAAAAGGAAGAAGCCAGCTCCAGGCCCAAATGGGACAACAAGGCCCAGTACATGCTCACTTGTGTGGGCTTCTGTGTGGGGCTGGGCAACGTGTGGCGTTTTCCCTACCTATGCCAGAGCCATGGAGGAGGTAGGAATCGGGACCCAGGATGGGGCTTGGGTATGGTAAACTAGGAGCCCAGGAGAAACATGGACCAAGGACACAGGATGAGTATTTCCCAAAATTCAGCACCCAAGAGGGTCACAGACAGGGAAGGAAGAGGTAGGGCAATGATCTCAAGTTGTTAGTGAGAGAGATATGCTCCTCCTTCACCCTGTGAATTGGGTGGTTTATGTGGGGCTGAAGAACAATCTCCCCCTGGAGATGAGGATGATACAGCTAATTCCCTGAGTTGACACCCCTCCAAGAGGGTAGAACACTCACCCACTTTCCAGGAGGTTACTGGACGATCCAGCTGGAAGAGGGAGAGTTGGGAGGCAAAGGGTGACCCTCAGAGGACAGCCAGTATGAATGGAGCCTGTCTTTTGGACCCCTGGCTGGTCCTGGACTAGCATGCACTGGGCAGAGCTGCCACACTCGGTGACTCACATGCCTCACCTTGTGTGACAGACTTTAGGAGAACCCTGTCGTCCCCAGTAAGGCCCTACGATTCTCCAGTTGCACCTCCCTCTCAGAGAGACCTAGACTCTGACTTTTGTTCTACTGAAGGTGTCCATAGCACACGTCCAGTGGCTCAGAAGGGCACAACTGGGCACAGATCACAGGCATAGCTGCTCCACAGTCACAGAAACTTCTGCCAATTGGTATGCCAGCTTTTCTTATCCCCAGCCCCACAAGGGTTGTGCACCCAGGAAGCACACAGACAGACAGACAGACACACACACACACACCAACCAGCCTTGGGCTGGAGAGAGCTTCTGCTTCTGCTTCTCACCTGGAGCCCACGCTCTGCCTTCCTAATGTGGTGCTGTCAGTGGAGGTCTGGGCAGGCTTGGCTGCTGTAGAAACCGGCTCTGCTGAGCCTGGGGTGTGCCGCAGGTGGGGTTCCAGACATCCTCCTCTTCGATGGGATTCTCTGACTCAGGAGTTTTCTTTACTTCCAGTTTGTGCAGACACAGGCTGGCATTGGGATGGGATATTATCTCAGCAGCACTGAAATGCCTACTGTGCTGCTGTGTAGATGTGTAGGTTGGCTGTTTATGACTCTGCCAGTACCGTGCTCTCGGGCAGGCATTATAGCAAATCAGAGAGCTGACAGTCTAAGGTTTTGCTGTCCAGCTGACCTAAACAGAACTGGTCCAAGGCATTCCAACCGCCTGTCCTTGGATCCCTCTACTTTTCCAGCATTTAGATGTAAAGACCCCCAGCCACAACAAGCAATTTCACTTCAGAAAAACAGACTCAGTCCTTTCTCCAACTTCCACCCAGGCAGGGCACCGTCAGACTCCCCTGAATTTCCCTGCCATGAAAGGACTCTGAAGGGATGTGGAGGTGCCACATGAACGGAGGGTATGAGACAAGATACAGATTTGTCAGTTTTGTGCCTAGGAGAGAAGGGCCGAGACAAGCCTGCCCCACAAGGAATCGTTCAAGATTTCCACAAAAGAGCTGTGTCTAAGGTCCAGGTTTCAGTGGGAATTTAATGGGGGATTCCCAACACCTGAGATCATCTCTTCTCTGAGTTCGCAATGCCCTGGGGACCTTGGGGCTGCGGTGCTGCCCGGTGTGGTGCATTGCTCTGGATCAAAGCGGTACTGTAGACTTCTGTGCCAACCCTGGGAAGACAGAAGGGGACGAGTTGTGAAGGCTCTGGCCGCAGCCTCGGTCCCTTGATCACACTGTTCTGAACTTTGACTTCCCGAGAGGGTCTGGGCTTAGGTCCCAGAGAGACAACCCAGGTAAAATGGGAAGAATACCTCCTTGAGGAGCCATACGTCTTTGGGTCACTCTGGCCTATGTTGCCCACATTCCCCATCAGCCAGACAATCCCCCAAAAGGGAGGGAAGTCTGTATTTGGGCCAGGTGTACTCAGAAGAGCAGGACCCAGAGATGGTCCTCCTGACCTGAGGGTTGGCTTCCTGTTCTTATGACTTCTCTCACACAGTACTATTACATGGTGGATTTTTCTTCTGACCTGAAACTCTGGACCCTGGCAGAGAAAGTCTGCAGGTGAGGCTAGCCTAATCTAGCCTCCAGAGAAAATTTCAATAGACTGAGAAGACTGAGGGTCCCCTACAGGCCTTTGGGGGACAAGAGACCATGGCAGGTATTAGTAGACAAGGGGATAATGGAGCTGGGTAGTGTCCAATACTGGGGGGATCCAATACTCTTAGACTGCATACCCTGATATCCGGTCTCTTGAGAGTTCTCAGGTTTGTCAGCTACACAAACTCCCAGTGCAGCATGGGCCACTGAAACTGGGCAGACAAGAGAAGCAGGTAGCCTTGGCTTCTCTGCAGCTCAGACTGTCCACCAAAAATCACACAGGCCAGTCACCAACTTCCTTAGTGAACCTGAGTGAGCTGGGCTTGCTCTGGGACCTTTTCCTGAGGACTGTGTACTCAAAGGTTAGTATAAACACACAGCAAGTCCATGATCAGGCTCCTAGGTCATTGTCACTGCATCCTGGTCCTGGTGTTCTCATCTGTGAAATGGGGATACTAAGGCTGTCTTCAACACTGAGCCTACATGGGGGCTGTACTTGGCAAACACAAGGAGCTTATTGGGCCAGTCACATGCAGAAGAATGGGCTAGCCTTTGTGAACTGGGCCTTAACACTACTTGTTTTTGTACCTGGAAGTTATCATATCTACCCAGGGTACCCTGGACATGGTGGTCCATCCTTATCCTGGCCCTGGCTACAAGCCTTAGGTCACTCTTGCTCTGTGTCCACATTGGGTGCCGTGGGTGCTGGCGTGGTCCTGGTGCAGTTGCTGCCTTCCTTCCAAGGACCAGGTCGGCCCCCACAGGATGTTCCCAGACTTTTCTGTACATCCTCCTCCGGCAAGCCTACCACCACTTGGTCCAGTCCTGGTGACCTTGTGCACAACCACGTGCAATTGTGTGCAGCACACACCTGTGCTGGATAAAGAAAATAGTGTAGACGCCACCTGCAGCGCTCGCCTTCTTCCTCCGACCTCCTCCACTCCTTTCCTGTTTCCTCTTTCCCTACTCCTACTTTCCCACTCATGACTCAAAGACAGAACTGGGTCTTCTTCAAGCTGAACAATTTCATTTCCCTTCAGCCCCACTTTGCTATGATTTCTCTCTGTGTAAACAGCAAACGCCAAGGATCCCGGGCAGCACAAAAGGCTTTATCTCTGGAGACCTTTGGACATTAATCCTTGGTGCTCCAGCCTGGAGCCCCAGCTTCCCCAGGGCCAATACCTATACCCTCTTCCTCTGCCCTCATACTCATGGAGAGGTGGTACAGCAGCTCAGAGAGGAAGATCCCATTCAGGACTGGAATTCTATCACCTTCCACAGAAGCCCAGGTCTTGTAACAAGCTCCCTGCTCTGAGTTGGAAACAGCATCTGGGCTCCACCCAAGGAACCTCAAGACTGTTAGCATCTGACCCACTCCAACATGTCTGGCTCCCCTGTGTGGGGCACAGAGAAAACAAGCCCTGGCCTACCATCCTTGATTCACTTACTTGGCCAACCCCGGGACCCAAGGTCTGTAGAGAAAGGATAACATCTTTCTCTTTCTTCCTCCATCCCTATTTGTCTCTTCCTGTGTCTGCTTCTTCTGTCTCTGATTCCTAGTATCTCTCTGTCTCTCATATCTCTATCCCTCTTGTTTCTTTCAGACTTTCCTTGCCTTTCTGTTCTAGTCTCTTTGTTTCTGTCCCTTCTCATCTATCTTCTTCCCTCGTCTCTCTCTGCCCCTTTCTGTCTCTTTCCTTGACTTTCTATTTCTGTGTCTCTTACTGTCTCTGTAACGTAAGATGATGGAGCCCTGGCCTGGCAGAGATGAGGCTGTATCCTGAGTGGTGCTGAGAGCTGGGTTGTCTTTGTGTTCTTCTGTGACAGACCCAGGGGGCCTGTGCCAGAGACACCTGGGCATGAAGGGCTATGGCATGTATTGGACCATGGTAGGTTCACAGCTTTTTTTCTCTGGACCATTCCCGAGGAACTGTTATGAGTCCTAGGACAGAGTCTCAGGTCAGTAGCTAGAGGCTCTTAAGTGGTGAAGGGAGTCTATGTGGCTCTCAAATCTGGGTCCGTGGGTCATGGCTTCAGCTTGAGCTTTGTCCTCACAGAGGCTCACTGAGACCTCCAATAGAAGCAGGGGCAATTCTCAGCTTCAATTCTCTTCCTTAAGAAGACAGAATGTGATGATGTTGTGAGTAAATGCATATGAAAATTCTCCTGAGCATTGTGATTTCCCCAAAGCTCCTGTCACCTCTTCCCTGTCACCTGTAGTCTGTTGCTGGCTTTCCTACAAGATATGTGTAGAGATGAAACCTGGCCTTCATGGAAGCAGAACTTTCCATCGGGCAGCACTTGTCTGTCCTTGTTCTAATGGTCCCCAAGTACTTAACCTTTTAGTCTGTCCATTGTCATGAGGCATCTTCGGAGACCTTCTGTCTCGTTCTGCTCCAGCACTGGCCTACCACTGTTTCCAAATGCCCACACAACAGCATATTTCAATGGTTCATTCCTAACAGCTCAAAATCTGAGGTCAAATGTGATAGCTAAAGTGTCCCCTCAGGTGAGAGGGAATTTTGATGGGAAGATTGCCACTGTAGGTTTAGAGAGGACTTTATGTATTTTCTGTTTTCCCTGTGTGAGAAAAACATGATTATTAAAATGCACCACTTGGCCATTTTTAAAGGTCCTGTTTAATGGATTTAAGTGTTTCTGTCTAAGTGTACAGCATCACCACCATCTATCTCTGGAACTCTCATCCTTTCCAATCGAAACTGTCACTGTTATCACCACCCCACATTGCTTCCCACCCCTGCAACCTCTGTTCTATGGTTTCTGTGTGCATGTTGTCTCCAGGGTCCTGCGTGGCATTCCATTTGGGTTTACGGTGACTGGCTTTTGCATAATTCAACAAAATTCTCCTCCTTCCTCCCCGTGTATGAATTCCCACAGTGTGGATAAGTCATGGTGTGTTTACCCACTCAGCCACGGAATGATGCTGCTGTGAACATAGGTGTCAAGTGTCTCTCTGAGGCTCTGCTTTCAGTTCTCTTGGGTACCTAGAAATGGAATTGCTGGATCCCATGGTGGTTCGATGTCTAATTTTTCCCCTCTGCATAAACTTACAATTTTATTTTCTGCTTTTGCTGCTATCTTTATGGTATAAGGTGATACCTCATAATTCGGACTTACATTTTCTGCTCAGTGATGTGAGCGTCTTCTCAAGTGTTACTAGAATCTGTGTTTCTTTTCTGGGTCAACATCTCTTGGGGGTCTGTGATCATCTTTAAGCTGGATTTTGTTTGAGTTTTGCCTCTAAACATCCTGAGAAATTTAATATCTCATCAGGCTTGTAGTTTGCAAACATTTTTCTTTTCCACAGGTTGACTTCTCAACTATGTTGATAATGGTAGTTCTTTCTTTCTTTCTTTCTTTCTTTCTTTCTTTCTTTCTTCTTCCTTTTCTCTTCCTTCCTTCCTTTCTTCCTTCCTTTCTTCCTCCGTCCCTCCTTCCTTCTCCCCTCTCTCCCTCTCTCCCTCTCTCCCTCCCTCCTCCTTCCCTCCCCCCTTTCTTACCTTCTTTCTTTCTTTTTTGAGGCAGGATCTCTCTACACAGCTCTGACTGTTCTGAAACTCACTAGGCAGACCAAGATAGCCTAGAACTCACAGAGATCCTCCGGTTATGATTAAAGGCATGTGCCACCATGCTCAGTTTTTTTAGTTGTTTGTTTGTGTGTGTGTGTGTGTGTGTGTGTGTGTGAGCATTCTGCCTGCATGTATGTGTGTGTATCATGTGCACACCTGGGATCAGATTCCCTGTAACTGGAGTTATAGATGGTTGTGAGCCCTGTGTGGATACTAGAACCTGAAGAACCCTATTGTAAGAGCAGGTATTCAGCCCCCTTTGAGCCATCTCTCTAGTTTCAATGTTATTTGGTATACATCATTTAAACTTTTTTCATTAATGTGTTTTTTTAGAAACATAATTAATACACAGGACACCACTGAAGATTCTTAAAACACAGGAGAGACACACTTCCTAATATTAGGGTTAATAGGTCTATAGTGCAAAGGGTTTGCACAGATGAGGGCAACGTGGCCAGTTATCTGAGACCATTATTGTACTGATTACACTTTGAAGAATACATACCAGTGATCAAAGCTGCTCCAGCCCGAGGGGTGCTCGCTTCCTCCCCCAGCTGCCACCATCATCAGTAAAGATCCCTTCTCAGGCTGCTGCCTGACAGCAGATTTAGCATTAGTTGACTGTGCAGTGACACGCTGTCCACAGAGCAGCTAATCTCAGAAGCTGTGACTCTGCCCCTCTGTTCCCAAGGCTCTGGCCAGTGAGGGGCCTGGGGCCAACTCATCCTTGGTCAGTAGGTGCCTATGTGTTTTTGTGTTATTGTCAGTGAGCATGGAGGCAAGGTTAAGGGCTCTGTTAAATGACAGCATTCTTCAAACCAGCAGGGGGTGCTACCACAGGTGGCAAGGCTGTCCACCTAAGACACCTTCTAAGCTGTAAAATTTGCTGCGGCTTACTACTGCATATCAGCTCTCTTCAAGTGCCATCAGGGTGTTTGTGGTATCTAGTCAGTAGAACAAAGCTTTTAAGTGCCTGTCCCCAGGTGGTGTTCTCACCTGTAATGACATATTCTGCTTCTTCCCACCCAGGAGCCTTCATGATCCCATTTCTCATCCTTCTGGTACTGGAGGGCATTCCCTTGCTGCACCTGGAATTTGCCATCGGCCAGCGGCTACGCAAGGGCAGTGTGGGTGTGTGGAGCTCCATCCACCCAGCTCTGAAGGGTGTAGGTATGTGTCAGTGCTACCAGCTGGCCTGAGGGTTACAGGGCCTTAGCTTTCACAATCGGTTCCAGGCTCACGTTCTACCAGAGACCCTCAGGAATCCTTCACCAGAATCCATGAGAACGTGGGGTGCAGCATCTAGGCCGAGTTACTCATGGTCGGCCAGCAGAGGTCTCCCTCGTCTCTGCTGGGTGAGAACAGTTAACTCCTTCCAAGAGCAAGAGCCTCCACGGCCAGAAGGGGGAGCTGCTCTGTCCACTCCCACACTCTCGGCAAAGACACCCAGTACTGCCCCCCATCCAGACGTGGTCACTCATTTACAAACTCTGGCCTAGAGACAGCCTCACTAAAAGGACATGGCTCACTGAGAGGTCAGAATGCAGCTAAGTGGTGTGGCTCTCCAGCCAGGCAAGAGAAGGGCAGGGTCCACGGACAGAGAGTTCAGATGTGTTTATCCCAGAAATCCAATTCTGGACAACCCAGCGCACACACAATAGCCACTCCCTGATATCAAGCCCCTTCCTGCCCTTGTCACCCCACCCCTGAGTCTCTGGCTCTTACACGTTTGCTCTTCCTTCTCCTTCTTTTCATGCATATTTGAATTTTAGTTTCACAGTCAAAAAAGCATGTTCACGAACCACTAACTGGTCAGTCTGTTATCCCAGATACGGAGCCAGTGCCCACCACAATCTCTGCTTGACTTTCTCACTAGTTCCTGGCAGAGATTTTCCTGAGTCTATCCACTCTGTCTTGGGACTTGTCAAGTGGGCCTCGCTGAGGCGGATCCGCCTCCCCCAAAACTGTCAAAAGGCTCTTTGCAAGGGCTCTGTGACCACTGGCCGGGATACATCTTTTGGGGCCATGGGTGGAGCAGGTGGGGGTGCAGAGTGCTGGGACCTTGAACTCACTCAGGTGATCATACAGGTGGTACCACACTTCTAGGTCTGGCTGTATCTGCTCTGCAGGCTGCGGAGCAGGCCCCTCCCAGGGTCCTACTGTCCTTCTGGGATGGGACAGTAGAGATCGGCATCAACACACTCACCTGCTAGAGATACTCGTGCACCCTCCAGAGTGACATCTCTCCCCACAGGCATTGCCTCCCTGTTTGTCTCCTTTATGGTGGGCCTGTACTATAACACGATCATCACCTGGATCATGTGGTATTTCTTCAACTCCTTTCAAGATCCTCTGCCATGGAGTGAGTGTCCACTCAACGGAAACCAGACAGGTAAGCCCTTGGCCCTAGGCAGTGGAGTGGAGTTGCCATCCCCCAGCCTCAGTTCCATCTGACAAACTGTAGCTTTCAGGAGAGAGGAAGAAATGGTTGTTGGCACCCTTCTTAGACAGTCCTACCTCGTGATCAGATGTCCTCTCATTTTGCAGGGACTGGACACTTAGAGACCAGGGTTAGCAAATTCCAGAGCATCTTTAAGGAAACAGAACATTTAAAAATTCATGTTGTAGGAACCAGGGAGATAGTGCAGTCAGTTTAAAGTGTTTACCACAAAAGCATGAGGACCTGAGTTCAACCCCAAGCATTGACATAAAGAGTCAGGCATGTGTCATCTGTGATACCTGTAAGCTAGGAAGCAAAGGCAGGAGGATCCTAAGGCCTTGCTGGTCATCCAGCCTAGTCTAATTAGTGAGCCCAGGTCCTGGTGGGAAACCCTGTTTCAAAAAATAAGATGGATAAGGGGCTCAACAGTTAAGAGCAGTGGCTGCTCTTCCAGAGGTCCTGAGTTCAATTCCCAGCAACCACATGGAGGTTCACAACCATCTACAATGAAATCTGATGCCCTCTTCTGGTGTTCAGGCATACATGCAGATAGAACACTGCATACACAATAAATAAATAAATAAATAAATAAATAAATAAATAAATAAAAAGATAGATAAGTCTTGAGGAATGATACTCAAAAAATGATATCTGGTCTCCTCTCATGAACCTACACACACAAGAACACACACACACAGATCCACAGGCATACCTATTACCTCAACATTTGAGAAGCTGAGGTGAAAGAATTAGGGCAGTGTGAGGCCAGCATGGCCCACACTGTGAGCTCCAGGTTAGTACGGGCTTCAGTATGAGACCCCCTCACAACAAAACAAAACTGAAATTCACAGTCCAAGAAGGAAACCTTAAACATGATGACTTCCTATGTCACACTGGTCACATGACTGAGACCATCAGGAGGGGAGTCATGGGAAGTGTGCTGATGGCTCCAAGTCACTAATCAGGCATTGTGAGACTAGAGGTACAGGTCCTTGGTAGGATGTTTCCTGTTTCCCTTCTCCATGCTCCCTGGGTCTCTTCTGCCTCAAGTGTCCTTTGCCAGTCTTATCTTCTCAGGCCCCTCTCCTGTGGACAGAGAGAGGCACAGGTCTTTGCCCATGACCTATGGGGCACATTGGCTCACAGAGATCATATAGCTGTAGAGGGACATGAGCAGCCTGATTCATAACTACTGTCCTGACTACCATAGAGTAGCTCTGAGGATTTCACATGAACCCTCAGGATGGGTTCCTGTTTGTCAAAGGATAAGTCCTCCCCAGGATCTTGATTGGTCTCTTCTCGTAGGAGAACCCCAATTGGTTTTTTAAGGACAAGATGCTTATGGTAACATGAGATAACATGGAGTTAAATTGTAGTGATCACGAATGGCCACAGAGTCCCAAAGACCATCTGCTGTTTTAGTTATGGTAGGGGCCTTCTTCCAGGATTCAGGAAGGAGCTGGGGCTCAGAGAGGCCTGGGCTCACACCAGAGCCCAACAGTGTACCTTAGCAGACTTCACTTAGACCTGAACCTATGTACAAAGAGGTGTGTACAAGCACACACATGGGAGTGTGTGGTGTGTGGATACAGATGCGTGGGCGTGAGTGTGTTTATGAGTGCCCATGTGTATATGCGCGGCTATATGCACGTGCACAAGTGTGTTCCTCTCGTGAATGCCTCAGACCCTGGCTATAAGGTTTCATGTTGCTGTTTTCCCTGGCCTATTCCTGGCTTGTCCCTACTCTTGACCCACAGCTTGATGTGTGTGCTCCTCTGCTTCTGCAGGCTACGTGGAAGAGTGTGCCAAGAGCTCTTCTGTGGACTACTTCTGGTACCGGGAGACTCTCAACATCTCCACGTCCATAGATGATTCAGGCTCCATTCAGTGGTGGATCCTGCTCTGCCTGACGTGTGCCTGGAGTGTGCTGTATGTGTGTGTTATCCGCGGCATTGAGACCACTGGGAAGGTACGGTGTGCTGCTGACCATGCAGCCTCTTGTCACCAATCTTGAGGGTCCTCTGTCCCTGGGCTTACACATGTGAGGCCTTAGCTGGATTTGGTGGTGTCTAAGATGCCTTTTGAGCACACACTATAAAGCTTAATAAAAGCTTATAAGATTAATCCAAGATCTTTCTCCAAATGAATCAGAGAAATTTCTCAGTAAGAGAAATTGGAAAAGGGAAGAGTTAGGTCCAATCTCCTCTGCACTGAGTTGGGGTGACCTTGGCAGAGGGAAGAACGTGGCCTCCTGAACCAGTCCCTTTTCCTTGCCTGACCAATGGTCTACTCCCCATGACCCCACTACCATCTCTCGTAGGCTGTGTACATCACCTCCACTTTGCCCTATGTGGTGCTAACCATCTTTCTCATTCGTGGCTTGACTCTGAAGGGTGCCACCAACGGTATCGTCTTCCTCTTCACACCAAATGTGAGTCTCTATCATCTACCTCTTCCTTTTCACATCCAAAATAAGTCTCTGCCATCTGCCAGCTGACTAACCCCAGACTTCAAATCCCATGGAAGAAGTCCGTGCTGGGTTCTCTTGGCTTCAAGATCAGCTTTTTTCTATATGGTGGCAGCTAACTGTCTGATGACCAGGCCAGGCCCTAGTTAAGAAGGGTCTGGAAAATGTTCAACCTATTCATGGGCCTTTAACATACATGTCCCAGATAGAGACTGTTGGGTGGCTTGACTTCTTTCCTCTGTGTAAATGGTATCCATTGCTGTGGAAGGAGCTAACTTCTTCCTCAGTGGAGGGGGAGTCCTGGTCCCTGCACTCACAGCTGAGTCCCTGTATGACAGATTACGAAACTGACCAACCCCAACACGTGGCTGGATGCTGGTTCTCAGGTCTTCTACTCCTTCTCACTGGCCTTCGGCAGCCTCATCTCCTTCTCCAGCTACAACTCTGTGCAGTGAGTATGGAGTTAGAGGGAGGGCCCTCGGGGATAGGGGCTGGGGGGGCCCCAGGAGCACCTTGGTTCTGGAGTCTCAGCTTCCCTGTCAGACCATGAGGAAGGAGAAGGAAGGTGCTTTCTAAAGCACAGCACCAGCCCCAGTGCTGGCCAGTGTGACTCAGTAGCTGCCCTCTGACCAGTCCTGTCCAAACACAGAACAGGGCTGACGGGAAAAGCAGGTACAGGCTTTGAGAGGATCTCCCTTTGCTGGGTCCTTGGATGATCTTTGCTGCTGGGTCTAGTATGCTCCCTTCTCCACTCCAAACTTGATGCCCACATCATTCCCAGCCTGCCTCAGAACTCACTCCAGGCCCCAGGTATGTTGGTACCCCCAAAGCCCACCCTGAACCCAGGTCAGATCCTGAAGATTGTGACCTAGCCAACTTCAGACATGCATCCCTTCCTGGCACCTTCTGGAACCCTAAGCTATGAAGAGCCCCCTCCTCAGGCCCCTTTAACATTCAGGGAGGATATAGGTGGCATTTATTGTCTTCCACAAAGGCTCAGGGAGCACCAGCCAGGCTTGACCAGTGATGGGTAAGGGATAGCAGTCGAATCAGATTGTTTGAGGTGATAAGCCCAAGAGAGAACTGCTAGGGCTGAACAGGAAGTGGGAGGAGGCTGCTGGTAGATCAAACAGAACTTCCTAGGCTCAGGGTAGGCAAGGCCGTGGAGAGACTCAGGTAGCAGACAGAGACAGAGGCAGGGTAGGTTCTGGGTGTGGTCTGCAATAGTTAAAACACTGTGGGTTGTCTGTTCTTGGAGGGCATGGTCCATGGTCTCTGTGATCTGGGAGGGCAGGCCTTTCAGAGAATGTGCTGGAGCTGGATAGATGGATAGGCGTTCTAGCTAGACCATGGCCTTTTAGTTACTGACTGATGGGTCCCAGACTTCAGAAGGCTTCCTCTTGGGCCATGTAGAATGTCCTCGAAGGCAACCCTGGAATTGTCACTTGCAGATGGAGCCCAAGTAGAGCTGTGGGTGAATTGCTTTGATAACATTTTTATTCAGCTTGTATTCTGTGCAGTTCACCCACATTAGGCTGCGTGAGTTGACCCACATGAGTCCAATGGCCTTACTGCAGTCCAGAGTCCATGAGCTCCCACTAGCTCGGGTCAGCAGTCTCTGTGGATTGGCTGCTTCCACTCTTGTAGTTGTGAAGAGTGCTTTGCTGGATGCACCGTTGCTGTGTTCTGGTGTATACCTGGGAGGAGACCTGCCTTTATACCACCCCGTGATGGGTCAGCTAAGGACTCACCAGGCTGCTCTCCGAAGCATGGCGCCACTACAAGTTTCCTTCAGCTGTGCAGGGTGGCCTCAGTTTCCCTTTCTTGTCAACTTTGTGGTCATCTGTGTTTGCGGGGGGTAGTCTTCCTTTCAGGTGGGAGGTGGTGCCATGTTGTAGTTTGACATGCACTTTTCTGATGGCTTGTGTACTCTGTTGTTGACATAGCATAGAACACCATAATGACAGTTGTATTGGGGGGTTGGGGTTGGAACATCAGGGTATGTTCAGGGTGTACTGAGTGTCTCCAGATGGTACTCTAGAGGACCCAATCAGGAAGTCAGTGGGAGGTCTAATAGGGCTGAGGATAAAGGCCAAAGCCTTGTGTCAGCCCCTGATCTGTGGCCACATCTTCCATGCCCCTGAAGTAAGGAATGCACAGCCCTGTGCTGCCTCAGGGCATAAACCCGGGACTCTCAGACGGTTAGAAATACATCTGGGACCTGACCCTAGAACATTCTACCCTGTTCTGGGGGTGAGCATCCACCCTGCTGTGATGCACAGATACTGCAAGGCCAGATGGCCAGGGTGGCTCTACCCTGCCCCAAATACCAGCCAGAATGGTCAAGTCCCATCTGGAAAATTCTGGGATCTCTTTCCATCCTTTTGACTCCAGGCAGGTAGCTCACCCAGCCCTGGGTTCTCTCAGCTATTGGGCTATAGACTGAATTGCTTTTATAAATACTAATACATAATTGCTCTAATAAACAAAACCAAATAGTTTAAATAAATAAAACCACATCTTTAGGGAGGCCTGGGTTGGGAGAGAGTTTCAAGCAGTAGAGAACCTGTCTTGGTCTCCTTCTTTAGCCCCTGTGGACCTCTGTACCTGGTAGTGAGAGGTCAGGGCCTGTCCCTTCTGTGAAGCTGACTGCTTACCTCAGGCCTAAGGTGGGATTTGATTCTAGGAATCTACAACTCTTGGTATCCTGGGCTTTCAGAGGGTCTGCATAACCATGGTCAGTGTGGGCGGGAAGATTGGATCACAGTAAAGAAGACAGCAGCCTGGTTCAGGGTCAGAATACAGCACAGCCCTCTGGTCACCTTGAGTCCTCAGCGCCCACATGGGCCCAGATGATAGAACCTGGGTTTCCCTATATCACATCAGCCTTCCGTTCGCTGGTGAGCGATCACACTTGCTCTGCTGTGCCGCATGCTGACACCCAGCCAGGGGATGTCCTCATCTGTGACTCAGCCATGTTGTCCTGTGATGACACCACTCTTGTCCTCAGCAATAATTGTGAGATGGACTCTGTGATCGTATCCGTCATCAACGGCTTCACATCTGTGTATGCAGCCACCGTGGTCTACTCCATCATCGGCTTCAGAGCCACTGAGCGCTTTGACAACTGTGTCAACACGTGAGTTGCCACCCTAGACCCCAGTCCTCTTTGCCCAACCCTTGCCGGTTCAGCTTTTGGGAAGCTCCCACCTAGAACACACACAAGCAGCCCTTTTCATCACTACCAGAAACATCCTGACTCTCATCAATGGGTTCGACCTGCCTGAGGGCAGTGTGACTGCAGAGAACTTTGAGGCCCTTCAGCAGTGGTACAATGCCACCAATCCTGAGGTCTATGCACAGCTGAAGTTCCAGACCTGTGACATGAACGCCTTGCTTTCTGAGGTAGGTGTGGTGATGTCCAGGCCGTTAAAGCCTCATGTGGGGGCAAGGGGAGGGATCCTCTTTTGGTCTTTGTGAGTCATACACAGGGCCTTTTCACAGTTAGCATCATACCCTTAGAAGTGGCGGAAGTTAAAAAGCAGGCAGGAGAAAGGAGCCACTGTTCAATAATCATGACCCTCCTGGCACTCCTGGGACTCGACTCCTCCAGCCTCTCAAAACAATTATATAAAACACCCCCTGCTTCTTCCTTCAAACCATCCCATGCTTCTCCTCACTCCTCAGATTCATGACTTCTTCTTCTTTGATTATTATATATAATATACATCTGTATTATGTGTGTACATAATCTATATACACATATAACATGTATATAACACACATACATGTATATATTAATGTATATAGATATTAATACAACCTGTTGAGTTCATTTACTGTTGCTTGTATGTATATTATTGCAGGGTTGATCACTTGGTATGGTATAACAAACTAGGAGGCTTATCTCTGGGGACTTCTAAGTCTCTTGCTCTCAGCATCCCTTAGTTGACTGTTATTTCTTGTTTAGGGGGTGCCTGCCTCCCTTCCCTCTCCTCTCAAGTGAGATTTAGATTTCTCCCTACCTCGTTAACATGTCTATTGGTGTCACTCTTGTTCAGGTCTTGTTTAAGCAGGTATTATGGGTGTTGCTCCCTTGTCATAAAAGGGAATACCACAGCTGTTTTCCTGGTCTTTGGGCTCTTACACCTTTCTGCCCCGTCTTTCATGATGTTCCCTGAACCTTGGGTACAGAGTTGTGTTGTAAACGCATCCACTGGGAATGGGCACACCAAGATCAGTTGTTTTCTGCATTTTGATCAATTGTTGTTTTTTGTAGTGGTCTCTGTCTGATGCAAAGAGAAGTTTCTTTGATGAAGGGTGAGGACCACACTCACCTGTGGATATAAGGATAGTTATTTAGCATGTACTTAGGAAGTTAGGGTTAGTGAAGTAGAAGAGGTTCTTCTTTTAGATTCACGCCTTCACTAGTCTGGGGGAGTTGGCTTGGTCCAATGCCAGCCATGATTTTCCTCCTCTTGAATGGGCCTTCAGTCCAGTGAAACAGTGGTTGATTAATGACAAGAGATGAATGCTACTGTTGAACCTTTCGGGATCATTGCTGTGGCTCACAAGCCGAGGAGGATGATTGTTTGCTTTCTTCCCTTGGCAGCTTGCTCAGTACCTTTAGGTGCTATGAAAGTTGGTCCTTGTGGAGGAGATTTTCAGGTCATATCCAGCTGGACTCCTCTGAGTCTGTGTCCAAAGTGCATGGTGTCTTCAACAATAGGGGCATACTTTCAATTTCTGGGAGGCAATCAAGGGAAGAAGCAGTAGCTGATACAAGAGGAGGGAGAGGGGCAGAGAGCTTAGGTGACCTTGTGGATTGTTGCAGGGTGTGGAGGGCACAGGCCTGGCCTTCATTGTCTTCACTGAAGCCATCACGAAGATGCCAGTGTCCCCGCTGTGGTCAGTGCTCTTCTTTATCATGCTCTTTTGCCTGGGCCTCTCCTCCATGTTTGGGAACATGGAGGGGGTGGTTGTGCCCCTTCAGGACCTCAATCTCATCCCTAAGAAGTGGCCCAAGGAACTGATGACAGGTATGTATGACACCTACTGTCTAAGGGAGACCCGCTTATGCCCCACATGGCAGTGGTGGGTGTAACCTTGTAGCCACAGCTCTGCTTCCTGTCTGGCCACAGGTCTCATCTGCTTGGGGACGTATCTCATTGCCTTCATTTTTACACTGAATTCGGGCCAGTACTGGCTCTCCCTTCTGGACAACTATGCTGGCTCCATCCCTCTGCTCATCATCGCCTTTTGTGAGATGTTTGCTGTCGTCTACGTGTATGGAGTGGACAGGTATGAGGGATGGCTTTGTGTCAACAAACCATCTTTAGCAGAAAAGCGGAGTCAGAGAATCCAGGCTAAGCTGGGCCAGACAGGTAGGGATCAGGGAGGTAGGTGTGCCGCGGCACAAAGCCTTCACTATTGTGCAAATGAGTGCAGAGTTCCTTCTTAGGAGTGGGCTAGCATTGGCTTAATCCTGGCACTTGGTCCAAGAGGTAGAGAGAGACCACAGGATGAATGGTTGGCTTTGCTGAAGTGGTACCTCCTTTCTTATTAGATGTGATCTACATAGTACCTCTAACTCCCAATAGCCCCTGCTACCTATCCAAAGTCAGGTGTACTAGAAACTGACATGTAGTAACTTTGGGTGCCAGAGAAAGAGAATGCAAAAGAAACACTCAGACACGTCTGACTACGCAACTTAAAAAAATCTATAATCTAACTCTAAATATGACTTCCAGTCTGGACCTCTAAAAGCAGCACTGGGGCCAGAATAAAGGTAGGGAGAAGGTGGGGAGTAAGGAAGGAGAGAAGGTGGGAAGTGAGGAAGGGGAGAAGGTGGGAAGTGAGGAAGGGGAGAAGGTGGGAACTAAGGAAAGGGAGGGGACTCAGGTTCTGTAGTACATGGACCTCACATGTCCTGAGGCAAGATGAAGCTCAATGCTTTTCATCTACTTGGAGTCTACATCAGGGGTACTTCTGGAATCGCACATAGACAATGGGGGACTCAGCAGCTATCTAAGACTTATGCACAAAAAGGCAGGGAAGACCACCATTAGGGCCACTTCCAACTGTCAGCTTGACCCAACATCTCGGAGCATCGTTATCATTGCTGGGTAGGGATCCAGGAAGCTACATCTTGAGGAGAAGCTGTATTGCAACCACTCTGGTTTAGTGTGAGTATCCATTACAATGACATTTGCTGGAGGTGCTGTTCTGGGAAACCTATCTGAAGTCACTATAAAGTGAAGTCCACTGGGGACATGGACAAGGTTAGATCAGCATGAGAGGAGACCAGACTCTAGCAGGCTGAGGAAGCAATGTGGAGGCTGAGGAGCACAGGGCCAGCCACGTGACTTTTGTGATGTTTGGAAGCATCAACAAGAAACATATGAACTGACATGCACAGTGGTCTGAATTCCACACAACTGTGAGTAGCATGGTGAAGGTGATGGCCCAAAAAGAAAGACCAGACTAGTGATGGGCTCAAATGGCCCTGTTTCTCAGAGGTCCTCACTGAGCCTATACCTAAGTCCTAGTGTCTACTGGGGCCCTGGATAACTCGTCAGTTTGTTCTGTATGTCTCATTCTGATCACAAATCCCTGCCTACTGAAGGGATGCTGCCACAGAGCAGGCTTCGAGCAGGTCAAGAAATTGTGGGTGTCACCGAGCTCAGGGTGCTGCTGCTCACACAAGAGCTGCCAAGTCTTGTGTGCATTAGGAGGGGAGTCTGAGGGTCCGCTGTCCTCATTGTCGTATAACAGGAAGTGGGTGAGAGTACGAGACCTCTGATGATAAACTCCTCTCCCAGTGCTGTGGGGACGCTAAGAAGCTTGGTGGCAGCTGCTGACAGTGACAGCCTAGGACCCCTCTGAGTGCAGGCACATCTTTGCCCAACTACAGTATCCCAAGATGACAACCATTGTCCACATATATAAAACTGATCAGTCATCTTCCTTCATGAGCTTCCAGTGATCCTGCCCTCTGGCCTCTACTGCAGGTTCAACAAGGACATCGAATTCATGATTGGCCACAAGCCCAACATCTTCTGGCAAATTACATGGAGAGTGGTCAGTCCACTGATCATGCTGGTCATCTTCCTCTTCTTTTTTGTTATTGAGGTTAACCAACAACTCACATATAGCATCTGGGACCCTGACTATGTAAGTACCCAGGCAGCGGCTGTGTGGAGAGGGAGGAAAGATGAGGGGGAGGAGGCAAGCAGTGGGGCACGAGGGTGGTAGAAGGGCTCCATTTCAGAAAACAGAAGGTGAGATCATAGGCTCTGTAGACTCTTTTCTCCATTATCTGTGAATCTCTCCCCAGGAGGAATTCCCCAAAATGCAGAAGATCGCATATCCCAACTGGGTGTATGCGGTGGTGGTCATTGTGGCCGGGACACCCTGCCTCGCCATCCCTGGCTTTGCCATCTACAAGCTCCTCAGAAACCGTTGCCAGAAGTCTGGGGACCACCTCGGGCTGGTCAATACAATGTCCACAGCCTCTGTGAATGGTGACCTAAAGAACTGAGTGGGTCTAGCCTATATAAGGCAGACGATGATACACGGAGGAGAACAAGAGACAGGACCCTTGGGGGAAGTGGGCAGTAATGTGTGTGAATGCATCCATACATCATACAGAAGTGTATACAAATGCTACACAAACATGTGGGGCACTTAATAATAGGCATATTTATGTGTATATAGCAGTTGCACACACTATATATGTATAGAGGTGTATGTACATATATGGTATACGTGCGCATAAATATGTATATATATATAAATGTGAGTTTGTGTGTGCATGTTGTGCATATATACTAGGAAGTCCCCATATATTTGTGTATACATGTGTATATCCACATGAGTGTTATCTGTATGTATATATGCCCATGTGTCAACATGTGTGCACACATGTGATACATATGTTCGCACATGCACATCTATAGATATGTATATACATCTGTATACGTGCATAAACCTATGGACATATATTTATGTGCATATCTTCATGTGTGAAATTTGCGTGCTCCATATGCACATGCATGTACATGTACACTTATGTTTGTGCATTGCAAACAGGCATATGCACACGCCTATGCTATCTTTGCACACATGGTACACATGTAAAAATGTTTTTACATGCTCATGATGGAAGTGCTCTGGCTTGGTTGTCCTCCTCTTGCCCTCAATGTAGGACTTGAACTCCAGCCTGGGAAACACATAGCCCAGGACCCACCTTACACTGCAGATTCCTGGCAGAGGATCAAAAGTGAAGATATGGAGGCCCTGGGCTGGTCTCCTTCCCTCTGTAGAGGGCAGGAGATGAGGCTATGAAGTTGGCTTGGCTCCTGGGCATGTGGTCCTTGTTGAATCCCAGCTGATCCCCTGCCCCTTGCTGTGAGTGCTGGACCAAGTTCATTGAATTAGAAGTCTTGGCCCTTCTGCTCCTTAAGGAGAAGCACAGGAACTGGTGGGCTGCAAGGTTCAGAAGCTTTGTCTTGGTCAGGCCTGGCACACCCTTGGTTGCTGAATGGGCTGCTGAGCAGCCATGCTGACTTTCCCTTCTCTGCTGAAGCGGGAGCCACACTGTGCACTTCTGAAGAGGGCACGAGCCCGTAAATCTTTAGCCAAATGTTGGAGGAGGAGGGTTACAGGGTAACTCAGCTGTGGCCACTGTGTTGAGGACTTCAAGAGTCCTGGGCACCCCAGTGACTGTGAAGCCCAGAAATTCCCAGTCTTGTGGCAGTCAGTGAAGTCACAGAGGGCTATGCCTGCCCCTTCCCCAACAGGTTGGTTGTTTCTGGGTTCACATCTACTCTGAGTCACTTGGGACTTGTAGTGTTTATTACAAAAAGCTACTGCCCTCCTCTTTCTACAGAAAAGTCCAAATTCACATAGAACTGGACTTTTTGAGAATTCTCACAAACAAAGGTGAGAAACTGTGGTGGGCCCTGATATCATGTTCGTCCTACTTGGTGACACCAGCCACATGTCACCCACATGAAACATGGAATCCTCTTCCAAGGCACCCTTATATACACACTGGTCACCTGGGTGCCATGACTTAAAGAACCATACAGAGGCAGAGGAAGGTGGTTGGCCCTGGGGAAGGGGGGGGGGGCGGAATATGAAGGATCCCAGGCTAGTCGTTTCAGTGGGTCCACCTCTGGACCTCTGAAGCCTCAGCTGGAAAAATACTGACTGGTGCTCATCAATACACGTCCTGTGGTATGCATGCTGGGGATTCCGATGTGGCCCCATGTGTCCCAGCTGGAGGCCAACCAAATTTTCTGCTATCTCTGGTCCATGCCTTGTGTTTGGGCCTCATGCCTTTGTAAGTGTGACAGAAATCCCGGTTGGTCAATGGGCCTACATTACATCTTTCTCAATAAAGCACTTCTACTTTATGTTCTTGGATTGAGAGTCATTATTCGGGCAAAGAAGTCACTCAGGCATAGAGGGATGAGCAGGGCCCATGGCAGGCACCAAGAACTTGCAGGGATGATGTGGTCAGTAAGCCCTACCTCTCGGGCAGCTCTGGATTGGGGGATTTCTCTGAAGATGTTCCTACAGCCCAGAGGGACAGACAAAGGCTACAGTGTAGCCTTACACACTCTATTGCTTACTGGAAGGTGACCGGAAGGTCTTTGGACTTGGGACATGGAACTGCATGGGAATGAGGTCAGCTGGAAACAGAAGATGCAAGATGGGGAAATCAGGGGGAGAGAGAACCACAGAAACAAGCACAGCATGGGGGTGACATCAAGAGGGTGCATCCCCTACTTGAGACCCTCCTCTGTACCCTCCACTTCCCTCTATTTCTTGTCTCTTCTCAAGCTTTTACTCCCTTTACCATCATGCTCAAAATAGGATCTCTTAGGAATGCAGCTCCTAGAGCCTGAGCTTCTGCAGCCTACATATTTGGAATTGTGGATGCATAGAGGTCAAAATCGTGTCCAGGAGGATGAAGATTGCAGGTCCCAAGAGTCGACGATGCCTTTAGCCCATCCTCAGGGGAAAGCGTCATGAGGGGGAGTCTCGGAGAATCTGGGGAGCGTCACAAACATGTATGGTAGCATCACTCTGTTCTGCCAAGACAACATTGGGGCCACTGTTGCAGAGGATGGAGGTGGACGGAGGTGGGAAGAAGTCCTTCAAGCCCCAGCACATGAAGAAGAAGTGTCCTGTGTTCACCCCTCAAAACTCTTGTTCATAGAGAGCTGTGGACTATGCTCAGCCAGGGCCTTCTGGGCTGTGTCACGGGCCTGCAGCAGGTGCAGCCTGGGGGTCCAGGCGGGGTTTTCTCGACAAACTCAAAACATGGCGGTTTAGAACTAGCCACAAATCCACTGACACCAGAAATAAGGCTCAACACTTGGTAGGACTCTTCTGATTTCATATCCCAGGGAAATAAAGACCATGCCCAATGCCCACTCAAGGCCAAGGTCAGCTCCTCGTAGCAGCTGCCCCAGGAAGGCCCAATAGGGCTGGAGCAGTGGATGTGTAGTTTGGACAGGGGTGGGCATTGTGATCAGTATGTACTGCTCAGGAAGAGAATCCAAAGAACTCAGGCCTGTACTTGGGAAAGGCAGCAGGTGTAGGCTGTGAGCTCCAAGTCCACTCACAGAACCTTCATAATAAAAGACTATAGGCAGTTTGGGCTGCTGGGAGCCTCTGAGCATCATAGAAAGAGCAGCAGGTGGTCTCCTGGAACATTGTTTTTGACCAAAACACTGTGACGCACCACGCCGTCTGCACTCTATGCACCACCATACGGTTCATGAACCAGGCAAGGGGCTGGAGATTGAAATACACAAAGACTCACAGACAGAGGCACAGGTCATCCTTGATGCTAGAATGCCACAAGAATGCTCCCTTTATTGGGTCCAGGGGCAGCTTATGTAGGGATAGCTATGCCCCAGCCAAACGCACCAGAAACCATTCCCCTGCCATCAAGAACTCCTGAGGGTCTCATGCTCAGAGCAGCTGTAGGCACTCAGATCAGGAGAAAACAAGTTGTTTACAAGAAATTCGGGGTCTGGGGGTTCATAGCTCCCAACACAACACTTCTGTTCACTTACCGCCATAAGCTTCAAGGTGTCACCCTAGGGTAAGAGAACACTTTGGGTCTGCTCTGCCGACTTTTATGGAAAGCGAGCATGTATTACTTACACTACAGGCTCAGTTACAGAATAAATAGGTTTAATGGCCAACTGGACATGCCATTCTGGGAGTCCTGCAGGTCCTATGGAGCACCTGGTCTGTATTGAGTATGGTGCTGGCAGGTTGTGCTACTCACCGAATACATGATAAAGAAAACCTCAGGTAGGCTGGTAGATTCAGGTATAAAGATGGGCTCTGCAGTAGGCACGAACTCGATTCCAGTTAGCAATTAACTGGGCTTCTTTAAATAAATGGAGAAACATTGTAAGGAGGGGCTGACTGCTCTGGCTTCCTCAGTTCAGCAGAGATTCCAGAAGGCTCGCCGGACTAGTGTGCTGCAAGGTGCCCATCCTACAACCACACCTCTCAGCCATACCCAGGGTGACCGCTCGGCATGGCACAGGCCTCGGGGATGGACCCACTTGCGGACATGGAGGATGAGAGGCCCAAGTGGGACAACAAACTTCAGTACCTCCTGAGCTGCATCGGCTTTGCTGTGGGACTGGGTAACATATGGAGGTTCCCCTACCTGTGCCAGACCTACGGGGGAGGTAAGCCGCCTGCTTCCCAACATGCTCCCTGTCCAGACTTTTCCGCCCTCAGGTGGCAACTGTCTCTTCTTGGAAATTATATTTTGCCATTATCCAAAATATCCAAAGAATAGCCTCGTGCCTTTGAGTCGCTCCTGGCACCCAACCTCCTGGGATCTTGAGTAAGAGTAGAATATGACATCATTGTTGCCTATCACACTGTGTCTTGGTCTTGAATGCAAGCAGTGGACTCTGGGCTCCCATCACCACCTTGGTGTCCCGCTAGACTCAGGGTTGGTTTCTTCCTGGTTCTTTGCATAATATTATAGCAAGCTGCTTGGCTTCATTAATGATCCACCCCCAAGGCAGCCGACCCTTGGCACAGCACAGGCTTGGGTTCTGAGAGTCAAGGGGTTCTGCAGAACACCTAGGACTATGGACACTATTTTACTGATCATTAAACTCTACCCATGGCAGCCTATTACTTAGTAAAGGAGCAAAGTCACTCCCCCATACACACTCACAGAGCCTCTCTCCCTTAGACACCTGTTTCCCTTCACATAGCTACAAAAGCCACGCTGATGATAGCTCTATACTGGGGGTGCAGGAGGAGAGATTTCAAATATAGACTATACTGTCTTTTTTTTTAATTTTTTTTAAATTTATTTATTTATTAAGGATTTCTGCCTCGTCCCCACAACCGCTTCCCATTTCCCTCCCCCTCCCCCGATCAAGTCCCCCCCCCCATCTTCTCGAAGAGCAATCAGGGTTCCCTGACCTGTGGGAAGCCCAAGGACTGCCCACCTCTATCCAGGTCTCGTAAGGTGAGCATTCAAACTGCCTAGGCTCCCACAAAGCCAGTACGTGCAGTAGGATCAAAAACCCACTGCAATTGTTCTTGAATTCTCAGTACAGTCTTGAGAGCTAACATGGAACAGCTCCCAATAAAACAGTTGTGAGCTTGTGGGGCCTGGCTGGGACATTAGGCTGACTTGTTCCCCAAATTTTCTTAGCTTCTACATTGTATATGTGTGTGTGTGCATGCATGTGCATGTGCGTGCATGTGTGTGTGTGTGTATGTGTTTGTAGGCCACAGCACAACATCAGCCATCTACCTTATTTTTTTTTAATACATGATCTCTCACTGACCTGGAATTTGCCAAGTAGGCTTTGGTGTGCTGTCCAACAAGCTATGGAGATCTGCCCACCTCTCCCACCTCCAGAGCTGAGATTACAAGTGTGCACAACCATGCCCAGCTTTTTACAAGGATTCTGGGGCTTGAACTCAGATTCTCATGCTTGCAAAGCAAACATTTTAACCGCTAGGCTATGTCCTTAGCTTCCACAATACTACTTAAAAAAAATAAGCACCAAAGGCCCTAAGGTCTGGGTGGGATCTTCTTGTCATTCTGCCGTCCCTCACTCTGGTGGGACGACCCAAATACATCCTGGGAACAGACACTGCGCTTAAACTGTCGTGAGCACGGCTTCATGATGCCATCACTTTGTCGACCATGCTGATCAGCCGTGGGCACCCAAGGCTCTCTGGTTATCTGCTCACCCTGTGTCCTTGCAGGGGCCTTCCTCATCCCCTATTTCATCGCCCTGGTCTTTGAGGGAATCCCGCTCTTCTACATTGAGCTCGCCATCGGCCAGCGCCTACGAAGGGGCAGCATTGGCGTGTGGAGGACCATCTCTCCCTACCTTGGTGGAGTAGGTATGCCCCATTCCCAGACCATGCCACCCGCTCAGGTCCCTTGGAGACCTCTTAACTGGGGAGCAGGGCACTTTATGGTAAGAGACAGGGCAAGCATAGCAAAACAGGACAAAGATAGTTGGAAAGATACAGAAGCAGCTGTGACGGGCCACGTGTAACGGGACGGTTCCATTTTATTCTCTACCTGACTTTGGGTGCGTTACTGTGTCTGCAGGCCTGGGCTGCTTCTCAGTATCCTTCCTGATCAGCCTGTACTACAACACAGTTCTTCTGTGGGTCCTGTGGTTCTTCCTCAACTCCTTCCAACACCCGCTGCCCTGGAGTACATGCCCATTGGATCTCAACAGAACAGGTAAGATGCCGCGCACCGAGCAGCCGTATCTGCGCTCAGTGTGCTATTACACAGTTCACGAGCTTCGGGCAAGGGGGCTGGAGGTTAAAATACACACACACAGAGGGGGGGGGAGGAGTGAGAGGAGAGAGGGGAGAGAGAGGAGGAGAGAGGAGGACGAGGAGGAGGGAGGGAGGGAGGGAGGGAGAGAGAGAGAGAGAGAGAGACAGACAGACAGACAGACAGACAGACATGGGTCATCCTTGAATTCCCCAAGAATGCCCACTTTATTGTGTTCAGGGGCAGCTTATATAGAGATAGCCACGCCCCAGCCAAACCCACCAGAAACCACTCTTCTGCCATCAGGAACTCCTGAGGGTCTCGTGCTCAGAGCAGCTGTAGGCACTCAGAGCAGGGGATTACAAGAAATTCAGAATCTGGGGTCTCACTGCTCCCAACAGTAAGACCCCACTGGGAACTTGGAGGCTCTGTGTGTGGTTCTGGAGCAGATGAAGGCAGAGCTACAGAACACATACCTCACTCGGGTCTCTTCCCTAAAGGGCACATTTGAAATCCAGTCAGAGTCACCTGGATAGTTTTGTTTCCAGAGAGGGACATAGTCTCTTGCAGAGTTCTTCATCTTGGCCTTGGTACCAAAGAGAAGCAAGAAAAGGATCCTGGGGACTTAGGAGATGAGTTGGTAAAGTGCTTGCCTCACAAGCATTGATCCCCAGACCGCATGTTGTACATGGAGGTGCGAGCTTATAATCCTAGTCCTGGGGAGGCAGAGAAAGAAATATCTCAGGGGCTCACTGACCAGCCAGCCTAGCCTCGTTGGTGAATGCCAGAACAATAAAAGACCTGGTCTCAGAGAAGTTGGATGGCATTTCTAAGAATGATACCTGAAGTTATCCTTTGCCCTACATGCACATGTGTGTGCACACACCACAGCCACACATATATATACACACATACACAAATGCACACAGACACACACAAGGGGATCCTGAGCCCAAAAGGGAGGTGGTAAAAACAGCCCAAGTAGCCCTTTCAGGGCAGTTCCAGGCTGTGAAAGGTCTGCCGTGCTGGCGCCTGTAGTTCATGGGTAGTGGTTAGGGAACGGCATGGATTGTCTCCAGACTCTGAGGCCAGCCTGTAACAGTGCTCTTGGCTCCAGGATTTGTGCAGGAGTGCCAGGGCAGCGGCACCGTGAGCTACTTCTGGTACCGGCAGACTCTGAACATCACATCTGACATCAACAACACAGGCACTATCCAGTGGAAGCTGTTCCTCTGCCTGGTGGCCTGCTGGGCAACTGTGTACCTGTGCGTCATCAGAGGCATTGAGAGCACAGGAAAGGTGAGTTGCGCTGTCTGCACACTGTGTGGGGAGCTTGTGTGCTCGAGATGCTTTCTAGAACTGGCCCCTCTTGACTTCTCAGTGTTTCCTTCTCCTGGTCCTGCCTGTCCTGGAACTGACATGTATCTAATGGGGACTGACTTTCTTCTGTGTGTTCACACAGCATGTTCACCCTCCTCTGTGTGTATTTATTTAATGTGAGCTCTTATTGCTAGCCTCCCATTGGGTTTCTTTCATCCCACTCTGAATGCTTTCTCCTTACTGGGGTGTTTAGACCATTCACACCTGGTGTGTGTGACTGGGATTAACTCTTCCATTGGGTTGTCTTCTGTGGGTCCCCAAACCTCTGATCCTGTTACTCTTTCTCTGGGAAGCCACATCCTATATGTCCTCCTTGGATTGTTACAGGGCCACCAAGAGCACTGACTGCTCTTCTCCTACTCAGCGGCAGCTGACCCCACATAACCTGTGACTTTAAGAGCCTCCTCCTGTTTCTCTTTCCCTCTTCTCCCTTCCTGGCTTGGCACTGCTTTTGCTTCTAAAGTGTTAATAGCACCAGCATTGTCTGGCTCTGCTGTGAACAGGTCATTGTCTGTCAGGGACAGAGAACAGTGGTACTATTGGTTACTGTGGTTCTCTGGAGCAGGAGAAAGCCTCGTGTGTTATCATGCACAGGTTCTGTTCAGGTGGCCATTTGGACCCTCACACCCTGGCTCTGCCTTTGACTGCTGGGTACCGAGCATCTGTACAGAATCCACACAGCCTCTCATGTTCTCAGCAAGCTCTTGAAAATGTATCAGCAAGTCCTGTGGTCTGTCTCATGGGGTTTAGGCACACACAGAGATTATTGTCCCTTGCATATTCTTTTCATGTGGACACTTAGAGAGAAGAAGCCTGAAACACCAGCTGAGGACCAGTACTGGCCCAGTGTAGGAGGGGAGAGTATAGGCAGCTGTAGACAGGGCCTAGCTCTGTGGCCAGCTGGAGTATCAGGGAAATGAGAATGGTATAGAGAGGACACTGGCCACATAGCAAGAACCCAGTGATCCCAGAATGAAGATTAGAAGGAGTTTGAAGAGGGCCTCAGAAGGATACAAGGTCAGGAACAAGGCTGTCCAAGAAAGACTGAGTAGAGTCCAATCATAGCTATTGCAGAAGGGAGACATAGCAGGAGGAGGCTGGAGAGGGGGAGGCTGTGGGCTGTGGAAGGGGAGGGGAAGCTAAAGGAGGGAGTCCAGGATATGAGGAGGAGCCTGGGGGATGAGGACAAAGGCTGGGAATGGGGACAGAGAGAGGAGAAGATAAAAAGAGGAGGCTGGCTGGGTGGTGGTGGTGCACACCTTTAATCTCAACACTGGAGGCAGAGGCGGGCAGATCTCTATGAGTCTGAGGCCAGCCTGGTCTACAGAGAAAGAGTTCTAGGACAGCCAGAGCTGCTACACAGAGGAAACCCTGTCTTGAAAAATGAAAGAGGAAGAGGCCGAGGGGTAAGAGGTTAAGGCTGGAGCAAAGGCTAGGAAGAGAGAGCCTGAAGAGGGGACACCTCTTTATGGGAACCAATCCTTGTTCTTGAGAGAGACCTGTGTATCCTAGGACCTCAAGGCTTACCTCAGCTGACTCCACAGGGCACAGATGTGAAAATGGAGGCTCGTGTGATATTGGCCATGAGCCATGTCATGAGTCTGACCTTGCCCTGACCCCACATTCCCAAATACCCCCTGCTGGCCTAGTCTGAGAAGAGTACTGGGACATGGGCCCTGGACGTCTTCTCAGCGGCTCCTACAAAGGCTCTCTTGCGGCACAATCCTATCCATGTGTCATTCTTTGTTGCCCTCAGGTGATCTACTTTACAGCCCTGTTCCCTTACCTGGTGTTAACCATCTTCCTCATCAGAGGTTTGACCCTGCCTGGAGCAACAGAGGGCTTGACCTACCTGTTCACTCCCAACGTAAGTAGACCTTACGCACCTAGGGGTCACGGCCAGGGTACATTGTCAGTAAAGCTTGCCAAGTCAATGCGGAGTGAAGACACCCACAGGGATCAGGAGGGGCATCGTAGCTAGATGAAACATGCATGACTTCCATTTGGGGCAAGTAGATTACTGAGTGGGGAGACACATGAGGGAAGTTGGGGTGCAATTGAGTGTAGTTCAGAGAGAGGCTGGCTGGGGATCAGGTGACCCACCCCTGGATTAAGTACTAACCTCTGCCATGCTCCCCATAATCGGTGAGATACAAGACCCAGAGCCTGTGACCCTTCTAGATAACCCCAAGATCCTGGGAGTTTTCCAGCACACTTCTCCTAGTGTGAGTATCAAAGAGTGGATAAAGGTAGTTCATACCCCTCAGAGCACCTTAAGTCACACTAAGGCCTAGGAGGTAAAGACTCAGAGCCCTAGGTCTGTAGTTCTTGAGCCAGGGGCTTGTCAGACTCATCTCAGAACTGGGTCTGCTGCTACCCCCAGGCTGCTCACTTCTGAGACTTTAGAACGAGTTACTCCTGCTCATGAGTGTGCCAGTGTTCTGAAATAGTCAGATGGACAAGCGGGTATGGTCTGCCCACTGCATAATGAGGCCACCCCCGTTCATTCCAGATGAAGATTCTCCAGAACCCACGGGTCTGGCTGGATGCAGCCACCCAGATTTTTTTCTCTCTGTCTCTGGCCTTTGGAGGACATATTGCTTTTGCAAGCTACAACCCGCCCAGGTATGCAGACTGTTTGTGGGGTGTGTGTGTGTGTATGCCTTTACAGTCCCAGCACTGAGTCAGCAAACCCGAGACAGACACAGCAAATTGCTGTCAGATAAGGGGAATCTCCTGTGAACTCCAAGTGGGAATTTCATTCTGAATAGGGGCTTCTTAAGACTTTCTGAATAGCTATTACTTTTTTTTTTGTTTTTTTTAATTAATTATTTATTTATTTATTAAAGATTTCTGTCTCCTCCCCGTCACCGCCTCCCATTTCCTTCCCCCTCCCCCATAACTATTACTGTTTTACTGAAGATAATGCAGGGTGTCCTCTGAAGGTGGTCAGGTTGGGCCTCGGTGGCAGCGTCTGGACTCCACCAAGTACCTAGCTCACCCAAGGCCGAACAGGGATGTAAATGGTATACCACAAAAACAATTGAAGATGCTTGAAGAATCCTGGCATCCATCCAAAATTGGAAATAGCAGAGCAATGCAATGGAAAGGCCTGGGCCCAGTGCCGCAGCAGACTGTGGTCAGATCCCAAAGAATACGAGAATTTTACAGGTTATCTTGGCACAGTGGCCAATAGCCTGAAGTTGTTTGCAAAGGGTTAACAGTTGTTCTTGCAGAAGGTACTCTCTGGTGGACCTTGTGTGAGGTTGTGGTCCAGGAGAATCCCCGCATTACTGACTGTTAGGCAATTGTGCACAAGCTCCTTTCTGTCGTGACCTCTGGTTTTGCTTTTTGTTATGACTGACATAGGTAGCTTCATTTTCTTTATGACTTATTTTAAATTACTTTTTCCTTTTTTCTTAAGAGTTTTTTTTTTTAACACAACCTTTTCTCATTTTATGTAGCTATCCCCGTTCCCACTCTCTCTTCCTCCCACTTCCTTCACCTTCTCCCTGCCCCATCTCCCCATCCACTCTTCAGAAAGGGTGAGGCTTCCCATGGGGAGTCAGCAAAATCTGACACTTCACTTCGAGGCAAGATTAAAGCCCTCCCCACTATATCTATCCCTCCAAAAAGAATGTGCTCCTGGATGCCAGTTCAAGCCCTAGGGATAAATCCTGGTCCCACTGCCAGTGTCCCCACAGATAGTCCAAACCTCACAACTGTGCCCCACATTTAGTGGGCCTAATTTGGCCCTATGCAGGTTCATCTACTACCAGTCAAGAGTCAGTGAGCTCTCACCAGCTCCAGTCAGCTTTTTCTGTAGATATTTTTTATTTTTATTAATTTATTTTTATGTGTGTGAGTATTTTGCCTACTATGCATGCGTTTTGCCATGTGTCTGGTGCCTGAGAAGGCCAGATCTCCTGAAACTGGAGTTACAGATGTTTGTACATACTGAGAACTTCATTTCAGCCCTCCGTAAGAGCAGCAAATACTATTAACCATCGAACTATCTCTCCAGCCCCAGAAACTTCATTTTTGATGACAGTGTTCGCATGTCTTTCACGCTGGGCAGGATGCTAATCAAAATGTGCATAATGGGGGGCTGGAGAGATGGTTCAGTGGTTAAGAGCATTGCCTGCTCTTCCAAAGGTCCTGAGTTCAATTCCCGGCAACCACGTGGTGGCTCACAACCATCTGGAATGAGGTCTAATGCCCTCTTCTGGCCTGCAGACATACACACAGACAGAATATTGTATACATAATAAATAAATAAATAAATATTAAAAAAATGTGCATAACGTGTACATGTACCATAAAAGCATATATGTAGTGTTAAATTTTCTGGTCTGATGCTGACACATACAGATGCTGCTGCCGGATACCAGGGTGCAGTGCCACTAATCTAAACCACCGGGCCACACCATGACAGACTCTTAACAAACCAACTTTATGTGGCCATTCACCTTTCTATAGGACAGAGGAGGTCTCTGAGTGTTTGTGGTAACTCACTGGCCTGGATTCACTCAAGGTGCACTTGTATGCATTCTCCTTGGAGAGTAGTCTCAAAAGCCTGCGTCAATGCCCACCACTACATGAATCCCAGACTCTTGGTGGTTCTGAGTTGGGTTGTAGTGGAGGAGAGTGGGGAGAGGCTGAAGTCATCCTGGGAGCATGAGATCACCCCCCATAACCTCCAGGTTTAGAGTGAGCCTGCCTCAGGCTGTAGAGGTGCTAAGGAGGGAATCATTCCCGTTTCCTCCCATAGGAAGGCTGGTTCTGACCCAGAAAGTCCCATGATGGCCATGTGCTTGTGTCCAGGAACAACTGTGAGAAGGATGCCGTGACTATTGCCCTGGTCAACAGCATGACGTCCCTGTATGCATCCATCACCATCTTCTCCATCATGGGGTTCAAGGCGACCAATGACTATGGGAGGTGCCTGGACGGGTGAGCATAGCTATACTGGAACAGGCAGTTTTAACTGTCCTATAACTCCTATATTTTACATGTCTGCAAAAGCAGTATCAGGTGAATCTGTCTCCTCCTCATTCATGCCCACAGAAGAGGTGTTCCTATTCTTAGCCCACAGGCAGAAAGAGCCTCCTCTTTCCAGTGCTGGCCAGACACAGGTATCCGTGGGACACCACAGGGTCTAGAAAGGCTGGAGTCCTCATCTGGGTGCTGCTATTTGCTTCAGAACTTCCCTGGGATATTGGAACATTTGCTGGCCATTGGCTGGCCATTGTAGAGCACCAAATCCTCTCCTCACCAGTCTCTTTCTGCTCCTGCAGAAACATCTTGAGCCTCATCAATGAGTTCGACTTTCCAGAGCTTAGCATCTCTAGGGATGAGTACCCAGCTGTCCTCATGCACCTGAATGCCACTCATGCTGAAAGGTTGGCCCAGCTCCCACTGAAGACCTGCCATCTGGAAGACTTTCTGGATAAGGTACCCACAGGAACAGGACAGGAGGGCTGTCCCTAGGAAACCAGGGCCACATAGAGAGAATTCTGAGCTGCAAAATGCTGGGGACATATCCCACAGGGAACCCCAGAAAAGCACCTCAGTCTGCCTGCATCTAGCAGACAGGACAAATTTAGGATGACAACATTGCTGGGACACAGAACATGGAAGCCACAGTCTTGTCATAGAGGACAGTGGGTGCTGGGGACCCATAGGTACCAGACTAGGGATGGGGGAAAGATCCTCAGGGCAGTAGTTCCTGACCCCTGATCCCAAGGCCATAGGTTTCCTGCTCAGCTGATTGATATTCAAGGAAAAGCGCCCCCTTCCCTCAGAGGTGTGCCTGTGGCCTGTCTTCCCAGAAAAGCAGTGTAGCATTTCTGACACCAGAAAGCATGTGTGTATATAGATCATGGTGTAGAGTGTGTACATATCACAGTATGGGACACACATGTCATGGTAGGTGTGGGGATGCATATGTCACAGTGCAGGGTTTGCCTATGTCACGATGTGAGGCATGAATGTATCATAGGGTAGAGTACACATGTGAGATAGTAAGGCTGTGCATGTGTCATGGTGTGGGTGCATGTGTATTACACGTACCACAATGAGGGAGTGTGTATGTGTTACAGTGTGGAGCACAGATATGTACAGGGCACATGTGTCATGGTATGGGTTGCGTACATATTATGGTACTGTACACACATGTCGGTGTGTATACACGTGTCACTGTGTGACATGTATACATGTTACAGCTAAAGGTATGGATGCACATGTATCAGGATGGGGGTGTGCATGTGTGATAATGTGGGTTGTGTGCTGTGCACGTGACCATAGCATAGCCTCTGTGTTGCAGAGTGCCTCAGGTCCAGGCCTGGCCTTCATCGTTTTCACAGAAGCTGTTCTGCACATGCCAGCCGCTTCTGTGTGGTCCGTGCTCTTCTTCGGGATGTTGCTTACCCTGGGTCTGTCCTCCATGTTCGGGAACATGGAGAGTGTCATTACACCGCTATTTGACATGGGGATCTTACCCAGAGGTATCCCCAAAGAAGCCATGACTGGTAAGTAGATGGGTGGAGGGCCTGTCCTCACTGTCCACCCTGGACTTTTGTCCATCTTGCCCATTGTTCAACAACCAACACACTTGGAAGCAGAAGTCCAGGGTCCATGTTCCTGGGGAAGGCCGGGGACAGGCTCACCTCTAGAAGCTGGAAAACCCCAATGGCCTCTGTTTGGGGAATAGTAGTAAGAAGGAAAGGATAGGGAGAAGGTAGATAGGAGTGGGGAGAAGGGAGGAGCAACAGTTGGGATTCCCTTCCCCTATGCAAACAGAACCCCATCTCTAGCAGGTCCTCCCTGCTGCCTGGCAAAGTACTGGGAGAGATAGGGATAAAGGAACCAAGGGATGGGGGCCAAGGAAACCTGAAAAGCCTCCTGCTGCCCAGGGCCTCCTGATGCTCCACCACACCGCCTCTCATCCTGCTTACCTTTGTCCCCAGGGATGGTCTGCCTTGTCTGTTTCCTCTCAGCCATCTGCTTCACACTGCAGTCTGGAAACTACTGGCTGGAGATCTTTGACAGCTTCGCAGCTTCTCTGAATCTGATCTTTTTTGCCTTCATGGAGGTGGTTGGGGTCATCTATGTTTATGGGATGAAGCGGTAAGCTGCTCCCATGCCCCCTCTCAGGGCAAAGTAGGGGATGGAATGGGTGGTGTACTGGATCCTGGGAAATGCTCTGCCCTGGTATCTTAAAATCCAGTGTGGGCTCAGGGTGCCCACAGTTCCTGACTTTAAAGGATGGGCTGTCCAATGAGGCCACACAAGGGAACCTGAGCAAGTGCTTCCTGTGTCTTCTGCAGGTTCTGTGATGACATTGAGTGGATGACTGGGCGGCGGCCCGGGCTCTACTGGCAGGTGACATGGAGGGTGGTGAGCCCTATGCTGCTGCTCAGCATCTTCCTGTCCTACATCATCCTTCTGACCCAGAGACCACCCAGCTACAAGGCCTGGAACCCCCAATACGTAGGTCCTTCTCGAGGCTGTGGGAATCCTTCAGGCTTTACCTAGCATTCATGATGCTCCCCGTGGCTTAGATGATCTATCTGTGGTAGTGTGGTCTGACCACTTCTGGTAACTGGGAAATTAGGAGTATAAATAGTTGGTTGTCTATAATACTCAGATACTAACATTCCAAGGCTAGGGCTTTCGTGAGCAGAGTGTGAATCTCAATGGTTTCTAGACTCTAGGACAGTGGTTCTCAACCTGTGCTTTGCAGCCCCTTTCGGGGTCAAACAATCTTTCACAGGGGTCACCTAAGACTATAGGAAAACATAGATATTTACATCATGATTCATAACAGTAGCAAAATTACAGCTATGAAGTAGCAACAAAAATGATTTTATGGTTGATGGGTCACCAAAGCATGAGGAATTAAATTAAGGGGTCAAAGCATTAGGAAGATCCAGAAGCACTGCTCTAGAGACATAGGTCCCACTGGCCTCTTTCTTAGGGACATTTCACTTTCTCTGTGTACTTTGGGACAAGCAGACGGAAAACTGCTCATTTTTTAATATATGTCAAGATAATTGATGGGCAGAGGGTGTTGTATAGTTATCAATTTGGCCCCAGGCTTTTCATAGTCTCCTGAGTTTTGTGGGTCACTTCCAGCTGTGACTCTTGACCTATACCCAACTGCCCGGTCATCAGAGGCACACACACATGGTTCAGAACTTCACCTGCATCTGTGTCTCTCATTATCATGAGAGCAAGCCTCTCTAAGTCCATCCTAGAGAGACCAGACCAGAGCAGCAGGGGGCTATAAAGAAGGCTGTATACTTAGGAAGTTTGCATGAGAGCTGTCCCGTTAGATGTATTTTATACCTGCCCATGCAAGCACACAAGAAACATTTGAAAGTTGGGTGAGCTGTGTTGCCATGTGGCAGAAGGGAAATATGGGGACCCATAATGATAGTTGTGCAAAGCTGCCCTTTTGGGGGTACTCACCCTCAGGAGAGGTTGGGGTAGAAGGAGTCCTGGCCAAACTTCTTTCATTTTCTTAAGAATCTGTATACTCACTGTTTCAGGAAGTGGGGAGTGAAGTTGCCATTTTACTTAAGTTGGTGGCCAAGGATCAGCCTAGCTCCTCTTGGAGATGGGTTGGTATGATCCCTGCCAGAACATATATCTGAGCATGCCCTTCTGTCTCCACAGGAACATTTCCCCTCAAGAGAGGAGAAGCTCTACCCGGGCTGGGTGCAGATTGTCTGTGTGCTTCTGTCCTTTCTGCCGTCACTGTGGGTTCCAGCAGTTGCTCTGGGTCATCGGTTGTACCAGCACAGACGGAGGTGGAAGGATGCACACCTAGAGAGTGGTCTGAAGCCACAGGAGAGCAGAAACTGCTGAAGAACAAATCCAGAGTAGACCTGGGTGGGGGAGTAGACCTGTGCCACTCAGACCCAGCCTCATTACACTCCGTCCATGACCGAGACCACATGATTATTGTGTTCCCAGCTTTCTGCGTGGCAGAAACTTATAGGCTCAGGGGGGCTGCATGATGCCCAGTGGGCATCTGTGTGATGCCATTTCTCCAAGTTCCCTAGGGTGCACTCTGTGTGTGCATGGCTTCCCCTGAAATCCATGCTGAGTGGGGTAGTCCTGAGTGTGCTTGGTTGGCAGTGGCAGGACTGTGGAATCCCTTTTCTATGAATGACCTCCAGATTACTAATTCCAGGAATTCAGTACTATGGCTGGCCTTCAAAGGCAAGCTGAGATCAGTGGGAAAAACCTGACAGGCAAAAAACCTCTTCCTTGTCCCATATCAGCCTGGAGTCACCACATGTATGAAGAGACCCACAAGTACAGATTAGAGATCATTAGAGAACCCAGTATCACACGCCTACAATCAGTGCCACAGAGGTGGGGTGGGGTGGTCAAAAGCCCAGGACTGTATCACTGACTCATCATACATATTACATTTTTTGTCTTTCAAGCATCTAATTTTTGCTTGTCAAGAAAGTGCAAAAATGCTACTGGTCAGTCAGTTCTACTCTCTCATGAGAATGATAATAATTTTTTTAACTCACATCTGTTCACTCACTGTGACTCTTTACTACCCAGTCCTCCGAAGCCTTCAGGCATAGCCATGACTTCAGAATCACAGAAGGACTCTTTCCCTCTGTTTCTCGGTGCTGAGATCCCCCTCTCCCCTCCTTTCCCATCCTCTTGTTTTCTGCCCCTTGCAGCAACACTGTGAAATCAAGGTCATTGGAATCCTGGAGCCCTAGACAAGAATGTCCACTTCTGATTAGTCCCTACAGAGCCATCTACACCAGCCAGTGGCTTTGTGATGTCAGTAACTGCCCAGGCACAACAGACACTGGTGTCTTGAAGTTGAAATGGGTCATGTGGTACTGTCCAGGGTGTTGACATTTTAAGCAAGAAAGGTTTACGTGTGCAAATATGTCTCTTCCTGGAAGCCGTCCTTGCTGTGGCCAGCTCAGATAAAAATAAACACAGGTTTCTGGGGATGCCCACCTGCAGATTTGCTGAACACCACATGTGGAATGAGGCCCAGGGTGCCCAACTCAAAGTGCTCAAGCCTATGGAGGGTTAAATCCTGACCTTGGTGCAGCATCCTGGACTGTGGAAACTGTCCATGCCCACCCGTTCTGCCATTGATAAATTCTCTTGATAAGCAGGGATGTAAGAGTTTACCTATCTTTATACAAGGGCTATTTCATGTTCATATTGTGTTTCAAAAATACTAGGGTGTTGTAGGGGACTATTGTTAGGGGATTTTTTTTTGGGGGGGTGTAGAACATTATAATAGCAGCATAGGCTCTGCTGGCACCTTGGAAGACTATGCTTTCTGCCAGGAGCTGAGATGAGAGCATGTGTGCCCTTGATCCTGGAGCCCAGAACATGGAGTCCTGTCTAACTCCAGACAACAAGGGCTTGGGTGTTCATCTCTTCAAGAGCAGTCCATTCTTGATGCAGCTATGAGGATATCTGCACCAAAGGGAGCATGGCAGGAGGCATGCCAAATAGGCAGCTGACAGATGGACAGGTAGACAGATCAGAGGCATGCCAGCCTCTGTTAAACAGGCTGCCTATTTGTAGCCTCCGATGAGTGCCTGGAACATTGGGGTGGCTGTCAAATCACTGTCCAGGAGGAGGTGAACAAGGGCCAGGACTGCAGAGCAAAGGTGAGCATCCTGAGCCTGCAGGAGCATACCTACCTGCAAGGTACCCTTAAGTTGACCCTTCCCTTGAGAAAAACATAGGCTAGGCCTGCCAACTTGAAGGAACACACCACTCCTCAGGCCAGTGTAATAGTATCCACCTGGAAATGAAGCAGCTATGAATGCCTGTCAACTCTGAGACGAACAGAGTCCATGTCTTCCTCAGCCATAGTATGAGCCTCTTCTCCTCTCAGCGTTTTTCTCCGGCCCAGCTCTATCCTACAACTAAGGTTAGGATTGATGAGGTGTTCCTCTACACTCTAAGGTGAAAAGTAATTCTGTAGTCCAGGTGATCCTGAGAACATATTCTCAGACAGACCAGCCAACTTGCTGTATGAGAAGAAGCCCCCTCATACAGAAGGTGGAAATGAAACTCATTGTGAATGGCACCACTCTTATGGCTAGGGAGTCTACAGAGAGGACAACCAGAAGCAGATGAAACAGATGATCCCAGGCCGTTGTCTCATCACAAAAACAAGTTCCACCTGGGTTTTTCTTTTCATGCTTATGTAAAGCAAGGACCTGACCCTGCTACATTTTGGCTTCAGGAGAACCGACCATGGAAGTCATCTTCCTTATGGCATCATGGTAGAGCTGTATCCCAGCCATGCATGTGTACATTACCTAAACTCTACCAATCCTGGATGTGCCTCCTGTTTACCAGCCTTGGTAAACAGGATTCAGCCTGTAGTAGGAGTGGTGAGCTGCTTCCTGCCACCCAGGAGGGCTCCCAGCCACTGGTTAGCTTTACCCAAAATAATTGCACGGAAACTGTATTCTTTTAAACCCTGCTTGGCCCATTAGCTCTAACTTCTTACTGGCTAATTGTCACATTTTGATTAACCCATTTCTAATAATCTGTGTAGCACCATGAGGTGGTGGCTTACCAGGAAGGATCTTAACCTGCATCCATCTTGGAGAGGAGAGCTATGGTGACTGCTTGACTTCCCTTCTTCCCAGCATTCTGTTCGGTCTACTCAGCCTATCTAAATTCTGCCCTATCAGGCCAAGCAGTTTTCTTTATAAATTAACCAATGAAAGCAAAAGATAGATAAAGACCCTCCTACATCAGCCTAAAGAGCTGCAACCCACCTCTCAGTTTGAGGACCCTACCCAGCAGCCTGGGCCACATGGGAGTTTGTGAGCTTGGTCACCCCATCATCCAATCAGCATCTATATCCTGCTGAGGTTAGGGAGGTTGGCATTCAGGAAGCATAAGACAGCCTGTCCAATTTTGTGGGCACCTGCTCTGGCCAGGCTACAGAAGTGGCTCTGCTGTCAGGAAAACTGGGGTTCCCTTTGGGTTCTTTGTCTTGTTAGTAAAATAATCAAAAATAGACTCAGAAGGCAGCTTGAGAATGTTTTTTTCTTGAAGTTTGAGATAAAAATAACACAAACAAGAAAAAAAACTCAGTACTTTCCAGAGGAGGAGAGATGGAGAAGTTATGTCTTTTAAACTAGATATGGACCCCCACAAACACATACACACAGAATCAGAGAAGAATGGGAATAAAAAGGACCTGAGCACAAGCTTTTCTTCTCTGATTGTGTGTGTGTGTGTGTGTCTGTGTGTCTGTGTGTCTGTGTGTCTGTGTAGGTCAGAGTGTCCATCCTCAAGAGCCATGCCCATTTTAAGAATTATTCTTAATTTGATTTTTAGACAGGTTCTTTCACTGGCTTAGAACTCACCACTCAGGCTAGGCATCCATTGGTCTCCACCATGACAGTTCTGAGATTACAAGCATGCACCATCACACCTGACTTCCTCACACGGGTTCTACACGTGCAAGGGAACACACACCACCACTACCACCAAACCCATAAGCTTCAGCTTAGATCTAGGAGAACTCCTAAATTAGATTCCTCCCTGCCCTTTTAACTTCACCATTTCTGTTTCACCTGGGGCAGATCTGGCAGTCTCATGGCAACTGAAGAAAGAACTCAGTAACTTCATGAGTTGGGGCCAGGACATGAGCCTTTTAGTGGGAGCGTAACAATTTGTTAGGGATACCAGTGGTCTTGAGGAGAGCTGGAACTAAGAGACAAGGTGCTGGCACCTAATGGGTTGACTGATGACATGATGTTACTGCACACCAGAGAGACCTGGGTATGCCCAGTCCGGGTGGAAGATTTCCAATCTCCCACAGAGCTGTGACCTTGGTTCCTGGGATTTCCCAAGCTTATTTTGATCCCATTACTGAGTGTCCTCTGCCCTAGGACTGGACTGGTTCCAGCAGGCTGGCTGCCAGAGCCTCAAACATACACCCTCCATATGGAAGTTCCAGGAACCTACGTGTATTTATGATATACCCCCTGGACTTGGTTCTGCTGTAAATGCCTTGGGCTGAGTCACTTGGATGCACTAAAAGGCAGCTGCATGAACAAGGCACCACCATAAGGCCAGCTGAGACCAATTAGGCTGCATCAGCACTGAGACGGAGAGCCCTGTCCAAGCAACAGTTTCTGTGGTCCCACCAGAAGCCTCTAGAGTTGCTCAAAGCTAATTGGTTGTGACTGAGATATCAGTGACTTCAGCTCAGTCAATCCCTTTGGAAATGCGGGCGGGCTGGCTGTTATTTATGCCTTCATGTCCTTTATGCTGGTCTTCCCGCTCCCTGTGTTATCCTCGGGCTGTCTGTTGAATGGCATTTGTTCCCTGAGTCTTAGGTTACATCAGGGGTTGTGCTGTAGATGAATTTACTGGGTTTGGGTACTCCATGGTCACTTGTCTTCAGTATCCATCTAGTTGAGATCTCTGTAATGCTACCTGTCAGTTGCAAACAAAGTTTCTTTGATGAGGGGAAAGGGCGACACTTATCTATGGGTATAAGTTTACATATTTAGCATGAAGTTAGAAATTATTGCCGGGCGGTGGTGGCGCACGCCTTTAATCCCAGCACTCGGGAGGCAGAGGCAGGTGGATCTCTGTGAGTCTGAGACCAGCCTGGTCTACAGAGTTAGTTCCAGGACAGGCTCCAAAGCCACAGAGAAACCCTGTCTCCAAAAACCAAAAAAAAAAAAAAAAAAAAAAAAAAAAAGAAATTATGCTGGTTTAGCAAAATGGCTAAATTAAGTTCTTAGATTCATGGCCTCACTAACCCTGAAGAGTTGGCTAAATTTCCAGTACCAGGCATGATTTCCCTCCTTCTGAATGGGCCTTACGTCAGATTAGAGAGTGGTTAGTTACTGCCAAGGTACGAGTGCCACTGTCTTTTCTCCAGTGAATATTTTTGGTATCTTTGCTAAATTTCAGATGACTGTATTTCAGACACTCACACTTGTGTCTTCTGTTTTGTTTTGTTGATCTACATGTCTGTTTTTGTGCCATTATTATACTGTTTTGTGCTATTTTACTCTAACTATGTAATATATCTTGAGATCTAGAATGGTTTTTTTTTGCATTTTTTTTTTCAGAATTGTTTTGGTACTCTGGGGTCTTTTGTGGTTCCATATAAATTTTAGGATTTTCTTTATTTCTCTGTAGAATGTTCTGGGGTTTTTGTTGAGTTTATATTGATTGTATCTGTAAATTGCCTTCAGAAGAATGGTTATGTTTTTACAATATTACTTTTCCCAATTGGTTAACATGGGAAGTTTTTCTGTTTTCTAATGTCTTCCTCAATCTATTTCTTCAGGGATTTAAAGTTTTCCTTGTAGGGGTTTTCCATCTCCTTTGTTAGGTTGTTGAGGTTTGAATGGCCCTTATAGGTTCACATATTTGAATGCTTGGTCCCAAGTTAGTGGAACTGTTTGGGAAGGGTTAGGAGGTGTGGCTTTGTTGACGAAGGTGTGTCACTAGAGGGCAGCTTTGAGGTTTCCAAAGTTTATACCAGACTGAGTTTCTCCCTCTGACTCCTAATTGGGGCTCAGATGTGAACTCTCAGCTACTGCTCAGTGTCATGCCTGCTTGGCAGCTATCATGCTCCCTGTTTTGACGTTCGTGGACTAACCCTCTGAAACTGTAACCAAGACCCCAAATAAATGCTCCCCTTTAAAAGTTGCTTTGATTGTGGTGTCTCTTCACAGAAATGGGACAGTAACTAAGACAGAAGTTGGCACCAGGGACTGGGATATTGCTGTGACAGGTCTTAGCACGCTTTTGTTTGGAGAAAACACTTTGGAACTTTAGACTAGAAAATCAGTTAAATGCTTTAAGTAGGGCTAAATGGGCTGCCCTAGTAGAAGCAAGGTACTGAAACATGTAGTGTTGAGAGCAATAAGGATTGTGGAGCCAGAACAAGAGGTTTTAGAGAGGGACAATAATAGCAGCCAGGCTACAGACCATTCTCTCTCTCTCTCTCTCTCTCTGTGTGTGTGTGTGTGTGTGTGTGTGTGTGTGTGTGTGTGTGTGTGACTATCCTGGAACTTGCTCTGTAGACCAGACTGGCCTCGAACTCACAGAGATCTGCCCGCCTCTGCCTCCTGAGTTCTGGGATTAAAGACATGTGCCTGCCACCACCGCCCAGCTGCAGTCCATTCTGGTGCTATTTTGGTAAAGAATGTAGCTCCTTTTTGTCCTTGTCCTAAAAACCTGCCTGAGGCTAAATTAAACAGTTCGTGAACTAATGTCATTGGCAGAGAATATTTCAAGATAACCTCATATTGACCAGGTCATGTGGTTATTAGTGACCTTTCTTATGTAGAACTACAATAAAAAGGAGCAAGAGGGATATATTATAAACACAAATATAGTTTAAAGGGATAAAGAGCACCAGGAAATGCAATGTTGGAACCAAGCCTTGTGCCCAAAGAGATGAGAAATTAAAAGAAAGGCCTGATAATAAATGTAATAAAGGGAGCGGTATCTTCAGGGAGAAACTCCACCTAGCTAAATCTGTAATCTCTGCAAGGCAAAGGCTCAAGGCCATCTAAAAACAAAAACCATCAGCAGGTCCAAGTTTATGGCACTTGTAAGTCATGGAGGGACCCAGCAAGCCCAAGCAAGCAGAAGAATTGGACATCACCAGCCAGAACTTCGTGGCTTTAACAAGGAAAACACAAGTGGACAGGAGTTGTGAGATCTTCCTCTGTAGTTAAGGACAGCAGCTGAGGGCAAGCCTGTGGCAGGAGAGTCCTGGCATGGAGGCCCCGAGAGGCTGTCACATGAAGCTGTGAAGGTGAAATCTCAATTGTGTTGGAGACCCCAAGATGTTGGAAATGCCAAAGCCGTGGGCTACCTGACAAGAAAAGCTGCAGGCTGGGTATGTGTGGAACCAGCGCAAGGGAAGGAAGTGTGCTGTAATCGATTAGCCTGGAAGGAGTGGGAGATATGGAGAGGTATCTAATAAGCCTCTTGACATTGGGCACAGAGATACAGAATTTGGAGTTTGCCCTGCTGGGTTTGGTTTTGCTTTGGTCTGGTATTTCCTCACTCTGTCCCCTTTCCTCTGTTTTGAAATGGAAAAGTATATTCTGTGACACTGTACATTGGAAGTATGTAATTGGTTTTTGATTTTACAAGGGACTACAATTAAGAGACTGCATGAGTCTCAGAAGAGACTTTGGGCTTTTAGACTGTGAAGGACTATGGGGACTTTTCAGTTTGACCGAATACATCTTGCATGATGATGTGGCTACAGATCTACGTGGGCCAGGGAGTGGTGGTATTGATATGAATGAATGAGGCTCATATATTTGAATATTTGGTTCCCAGTTGGGTGGAACTGGATCAGGAGGCATGGTCTCATTGGGGAAGATGTGTCACTGGGAGCAGGCTTTGAGGTTTCAAGATTCCCATCAGTGCAAATTTGTGCAACCACCATGGATATCAACATGGTAGCTCCTCAGAACATTGGGAATCGATCTACCTCAAGATCCAGATATTCCACTTTTGGGCCTATACCCAAAGGAGGCTTTAAGGACATTTGCTCAATCATGTTCATTACTGCTCTACTCATAATGGCCAGAAACTGGAAACCTAGGCCTCCCTCAACGGAAGACTGGATAAACAAAATGCGGTGCACTGACACAATGGAGTATTACTTAGCGTTTTTATTTATTTTTGTTTGTTTTTAAATAGACATTATGGGATTCTCAGGCAAATGGATGGAACTAGAAAAAAATCATCCTGAGTGAGGTATCCCAGGCCCAGAAAGACAAATACTCTATGTATTCACTTATATGTGGATTTTAGCTGTGAAGTCAATGATAAGAACCACAGGGGTTAGGTGTAGAGGGAGAGACTAGGTAGGGGGACACATAGATCTCCCTGGGAGGGGGAATAGAATATATTTTACAGGTGAACTGGGGGCAGGAGGGGATGGGAACAGGAGGATCAGGTGGGGATAGAGAGAGGAGATAGGGTTGAGGGAGGGAATTCAAAGAGATACAGTTGCAAATGAGGGGCATTTGAGGGACAGTATGGAAACCTAGTGCAGTCAAACCTCCTAAAATATATGAAGATGGTCCTAAAGAAGTTGAGTTGGTGCCTACATGGAGCCTTCACCCCGACACTCTAGTGTCTTTGGTGCAGGAAGGTACTCTGCAGGCTACCAAAAGAGAAATGTTAATATCATCTTAGCCATAAAACCTTTGACCTACAATCTGTCCTACCTATAAGACGATAGGGCAATGGTGGCACAGACCTTGTGGGAGTGGCCGGCCGGTGTCTGATTTGACTTAGGGCCCACTCCACAAGATGGAACTCATACCCAATGCCACTTGGGTAACCAACAACCAGAGACTAGGTAGCCCAGAGACCCAGGGAAAAGCCAAATAATACTGCTTTTTAAAAAAGTATCAATAAAATGACTCCTAATGATATTCTGCTATACTCATGATCAGCGCCTTATCCGGTCATCATCAGAGAAACTTCCTCCTGCAGCAGAAGGGAACAGATGCAGAGACCCACAGCCAGACATTACGCAGAGAAAGGCTTTGGAGCACACAGCCCTACATGGGATGTCTTCATCAAATCCTTTCTCTCAAACCTCAGAGAACCCTGAGGAAGAGGAAGCAGAAAGTTTGTTAAAAACCAGAGGGGATAGGGGACACCAGAAGAACAAGACCCTCTGAATTAGCTAAGCAAGGCTCATATGAACCTATGAAGACCGCACCAGGTCCTCTGCATATATATTAGAGCTTTTAGCTTAGTCTATTATGCTCCTGAGTGTGTGAATGAGTGGGCCTCTGATTCTTGTGCCTGTTCTTGGGGATCTTTTCCTTTTGTTGGGTTGCCCTGTCCAGCCTCTGTGTGATGGTTTTTGTTTTATCTTATTATATTTTATTATTTTATCATGTTTGGTTGCTACTGCTTAGAAGCCTGTTCTTTTCTAAAAAAAAAAAAAGAAAGAAAAAGAAAAGCAAAGGGAAGGAAATAAGAGCACCATTGTGTGGGCTGAGCAAAGGGAAAGACTCAAATTTGAGGAGAGGATCAGGTTAGAATGGAAAGTTTATGCAAAGGACGTGGGCAGGCAGTTTGAATGGGGCTTTGTGATGAAGGGCATATAGTGTGGAATCAGGGTAATAATTCAGGAAACAAGCTAGGGAATTGTAGGAGGCTGCTTGTTCGTTTCCAAGCCAACCAGACCCAAATAATCACATAGAAACTACATTAATTGCAACACGGTTTGACCAATGACTCTAGCGTATTCCTAAGCTACCTCTTACATCTTAAATTAACCCATTTCTATCAATCTGTGTATCACCACAAGGCTGTGGCCTACTGGTAATGTTCCTAAGGGTCTGGTGTTTCCTCTCCTTCGGCAGCTACATGGCGTCTCTTTGACTCCTCCTACTTTCTCTCTATCTCTCTGTTTGGATTTCCCACCTGGCTTTATTTTATTCTGCCATGGGCCCAAAGCAGCTTCTTTATTAACCAATGGTAATAAAACATATTCACAACATACAGAGGGGAATCTCACATCAGGGAATTGTGGCACGTGCCTTAAATCCCAGCACTTGGGAGGTAAAAGCAGGTGGATCAAGATGAATTTGAGGCCAGCCTGGTCTACACAGTGAGTTCTGGGACAGCCAAGATCTACACAGTAAGGTCCTGTCTTGAAGGAAAAAAAAAAAAACAAAGGGGGGGAGGCAGGGAGAATCAGAAAACATTTAAGTAGAAGTCTTTTAGAGTGATACGTCAAACAAGCATGACAAACAACAACACTTTCATGATTTGCTGTTTATTTGCATATGACTCCTGTCTGATTTAGTACTAACATACATCATCCAATTTTATCTCAGTAGATACCACTATGATTGATTTACCGTGAGATGCTGCCAAGGAATCTTCGCTTCAGAGAACTTATGAAATGTCCCCAGCATGATCCCTTCGACTTGCCTGTGACCTGTTTGATTTCAACGTTCACATCGTTCTGAAGTATTTGTCAAGCTACCACTAAAAATTAAAGTGGACTCTGAGAATATTGCAAAAAATACAATAAAATAAAAATAAAAGACCCCTACCATCTCCCAGTTAGTTCTCTTTGCCTTATGCTTTGGGTCAATATGTAAACTCTCAACTACTGCTCCAGTTAAAACCAAAAACCAAAAACCTTGCTTATATAAGTTGCCTTGGTCATGGTGTTTTATCACAGCAATAGAAAAGTAACTAAACATGCAGTCACTTGAATTTGGAATATATTTAGGCTGCAATTTAGGTTATTGGCTCAAAGCCGTGTCTTCCTCTCTGAGACACTCTGACTCCATTGGGAAAGGCTCCATGGTTAGATATAAAAAGACATCAGGTCCAGCACCTCACATCTGTCCACATCGTCCCAGCGCACCCATGCACCTTCTACCTCCTTTTGATGTTGGTAGCTGGGGGATCCCTGCCACTAAAAAGGGTGGGATCTGCTTCCTGGAGGGCATCAGGAAGGAAATCAAGTCCACCAGAGAAACAAGGACAAACTCCCATACTACCATCATGACACAGATCTTTGGGAGGGCAACCTAGCCTCACAACAGTAATGTGGGACTCCCCTCTGTATGCTGCGAACACCATTGGTTAATAAAAAACTGTCTTGGGCCTGCGCAGGGAATAGAGGTAGGCAGGGAAAACTCATCTGAATGCTGGGAGAAAAAAAGTCAGAGTGAGAGAGAAACCATGGAGCCCCGCTGGAGACAGACACCAGAACTTTAGCTGGTAAGCCACAGCCATGTGGCCATACATAGATTAATAGAAATGGGTTAAATTAATATGTAATTCATATGTAAGAGTTAGCTAATAAGAAGCTAGAGCTAATGGGTCAAGTAGTGATTTAATTAATACAGTCTCTACATGCTTATTTAGGGGCTAAGCCACCGGGAACCAACAAGTGACTCTCTCCTCCCACACAACAGGCCAGTCCCTCTTGTGACGTGAATCCATAAGAGGAGAGGCGAAAGTGCCCATGTTCATCCAGCTGAAGGAAGCGGACTTAGTCCAAAATGGTCTCAAAGTCTGTGCTTAGGGCTGGGTCAGCTGCGGCCTTGAGGATAGCCATTGTCGCTGCAGGGAGCTTCTGGCACAGCTGTTTCTGGGCTGCAACAGAGGACGTGTTTGAATTTCTTTCCAAAGAGGTGAGGTAGTCCCTTAGCCTACCTGGGTCAAGTCCTGGCCACGTGTCCCACCCAGGAACACAGCACCACCGCTACACTGGGCACACAAGGACTACAAGAGTGGCAGTATGGAAACAGATGCACCACAGAAACCTCAGCATCCCTCCCTGCATCTAGAAAGCAGCAGAGCAGAGGAGGGGGTGAGGGGACCACGTAGGGAACAGAAGGTTCCTGAGAGTGAAACATGTCATCCCATGGGCCTCTAGGGGGGTAAGAGGCAGAGTCAGAACAGAGGGAGCAGGCAGGCAAAAGTAGGAAGATGTGGTCTAGAAGCCCAGCTTCACTCTCCCCCCCCCCCTCGCCCAGGGCTGCCCCAGCAGGCTCCTCCCCTGGCAAATGGAGACGGGCTTGGCATCTACAGTCTGCCTTTGGGTTCAACTAGGCACTCGGTGTTCAAGGGTAGATTTGGGGGTCATTTGGAGGACCTCACTTACCGGCCCTGAGAGGTCCCAGGAGACACCTGTAGACAGCAGAATGACCAGCCAGCTTGATCAGGAAGGCTTGGTAGCAGAGCCAACGTGCAGCTTCAAGAGGAAATAAGCCAGAGGCTCCCTTGGCCCCTAGTGTCGCTCCTGGGGGAGCAGACGGAGGGTCAAGAACCATGGGCCACAGACCCTCACGCCCTCCGATAGGCTCTCCACACCCTTCTGACCTGCTAGACCCAGGAACGATGATCAGCAACACTAGCGCCCGAGTGAGGGCAGGATATCCAGCCCCTGCACAAGAATGCTGGCCCTGGTCTATCCACGCACCTGCATTCTTGACCTTCAGGACAGAGTAGCAGCAGGATGCTGAGCTGGCGATGATGCCCAGAAAGAATGCGGGGTTCTTCCTAACATGCTGGTCAAAGGGAAGCTGAAGCACGCATGCATGGAACCTGGGAAGGAGCCACAATGGCAGGGAAGGGCCCTTGGTGAGTATGTACATGCGTGTACACATGAATGAGCTCTTGTCTGTGCATACATGTGAACTGCACACACACATTTATGTGCACCACATGCACAGAACCATGTACAGATGAACTACGTATGAACACTCAGCATGTGTGTGTGTGCACACGTCTTCATACGGGTATACCGTCATATAACTAGTCTCTTCCCAGGTGCCTCATGCATGTCACCTCACATCACAGCAAGGGTAAATTGCTTGACTTTGAAATTGTGCTCAGTGTTCCACAGCACAAGTTTTTTCCTACACTCAGCTCCAGTGACCCGGGAGGTTACTTAGGAGGAGGCCAGACCCACAGTGGCATAAATCTGGCCTGTGGTTGGTGTGGCCATCTGTCAACTCCAGGCAGAACTCTGGCCTCTGCTACAACCCATGCAGCAGCCCTCCTTTCATGAGTCACAGGAAGCCAATCCCACCTGTACTGGAGACTTCAGAAGAAAGCTGTGGTTAGGTAGAGGATGCCATGTGGTCTGGCCTAACAAACCTGACTTAGGTGAGGACATTTCACTACTTGAAACCTGGGAATGGATTCCACTGATCGGCCACCAGTCCCAGGTCTCAGGACCAACCAAGGACAAGACTATTGCAGAAGAACAAACCATGGCTGCTTTAGGCTATGTCCTTGTCATGCCTTGTCATGCAAGACTGGGGACACTCAGCAATAGATCTGATTCTCTGGTTTCTGGAGCTCTGGATCCCCCTGCTTCTCTTTCCCATCCTATGCCTTCTGGGGTGCTTTCTTGGGGGGCTCTTTACCCCAGCTTCCCCTCCTGTTTCAAGCCTGTTAGTCACAGGCTCTGATCAGCACCTAAGGTCACATAGGTTCCGGTACAGGGAGACCAGAAGAGGTTCTCATCTGACAAATACAGAGCTGTGTAGAGACTCGGCTGAGCGCTGCTTTTTCCTGACCCCATGTTAGTATGCCACCCAATCTGGGGAGCAACTAGCCAGCTCTAACTTAAACTTGAAAGCCCCAGCAGACAGCATGGCTGGCATTTCTGGTCTGTGGCTCCCTCTAGTGGTGGCAAAGACCCATGACTCACCTGTAGGCCTGCAGCAGGAAGATCTTGTAAACATTGATGCAGACTGTCTGCAGGCTGTTCACCTGGAGTCCCAAGAGAAAGAGAAATATCAGCAACGTCCCTCAGATCACAAATGAACACTTCCTGTGTGAGGAACCCAGGAAATCCAGCCAGGGGAGGAAGCAGGAGGGAGCAGGGGCCAAAGCTTACCACAGCGGCCCCTTCCAAACAGAGAACTCAGCAGCAATGTGAGAGTCCAAGGTCAAGGCCAGGATCCAAAAAATCCTCTCTGTGTGTGTACTGATGGTAGTATTGTCAAGTGATAGAGATGAGCAGGGTAGATGCTCAGGGGACATACAGATGTCCACGTGCTCTTCACACACACACACACACACACACACACACACACACACACAGGCACGCGTGAGCACGCACACACATGCACGGTTACCCTCGACACACACCTCTCCCTGCACGTGCCTCCACACAAAGAACAGGACCTGCACAAGGGATCCACAGATGACATGGCTGCCCATCTGCTTACCTGCAAGTCTAGAAACAGACTGTGACACTTCAGCTGCAAAACAGCTAAGAGCTTGTGCCGCATGTTCCTCCCGGGCTTGAAGGTGCGCTGGAAGGTGAGGCTGGTCTTAATTGAGGTCTGGGCGTAACTGCAGCACAAAGATATCCTGCCTGTGTGACTCCCACATCAACCCCTCTTCTGAGAGACCAGCACTGATGCCCTTCCACCCCCTGTCCCTCTCTGCTACACACTGAGGGCTGTGACAGGGATGGACCTTCACACAGGGAACACATTCCAGCTCTTGGTACATGCTCACAGCACCACATGAAGCCCTGGACAACCAAACCTAGCCAGATCTAGTGAACAACATCCGTTTTATCCAAGCTTAGCATCACCAGACATCTTTGCTCATCAGAGGCAAATAAGAGCCGTCAAAAACCCATGGTTTAGAAGGAAACAAATCATACAGGAAATCACAAAACCCTGTGCTTCTTGAAGTTGCTCAGTCTGACAGAGCACCTTCCCAGTACAGGGCTGTGAAGGAAGCAGAACACTGCCTTCAGCCAGACCTCGGCGGCAGCAAACAGTAAGGAAATGCCTACGATAGTGTCAAACCACTTGCAGACTGCAGGGTGCTTCTTGGCCACCTTGGAAAATAAAATTACAAGATGGCGCATATAGGACAGAAGGCAAGGGGTGGTCCCTTCTTGCCATCCAAAGACCTTGTGTCATTCTCAGAGATGTATACTGGTAACAGGCAGGCACGGTTACTTCTGTTAAGCTTCTTTAAAAGATTTTTGTTGGGGCTGGAGAGATGGCTCAGTGGTTAAGAGCATTGCCTGCTCTTCCAAAGGTCCTGAGTTCAATTCCCAGCAACCACATGGTGGCTCACAACCATCTGTAAAGAGGTTTGGCGCCCTCTTCTGGCCTTCAGGCATACAGACAGAATATTGTATACATAAGAAATAAATAAATATTTAAAAAAAAGATTTTTGTTTTTACGCATTTGAGTGTATGCCTGTACATGCAGATGGAGGCCAGAGGAAGGGGTGTTCTGCTCTTCCAAATCCCATGTTATTTCCTTGAAACAAGATCTCTCACTGAATCTGGAGGTAGCCTGACAACCAGCAAGCCACTGTGACCAGCTTTTCCCATCTGCACCTACAGTGTTGGGGATACAGGTGCCTGTAACCACCATGGCTTTTTATGTGGGTTTCGGGGTTCTGAGCTGAGATCCTCATTCTTACACAGAGATACTCTTAATGCAAGTTACCTCCCCAGTCCTACTCATACCTTCTATGGGCAGCACAATTAATAAAAGAACCCAGAGGCAGAAACTGGGGTTCAACCTGAAGGTCAGAAAAGCAGAACAGCCAGCCACTGGCTCTTACCTCTACTTCAGTATGAAATGGTGATCCTGCCTCCAGTAATCTCAGACTGAGACTGTGTATGAGAGTGGTCTCCTCCCATTTTGTATTCCTCTCTAGTGCTGGGATTAAAGGCGTGCACCACTATCACTTGGCTTCTATGGCAAACTAGTGTGGCTCCCGGGGTTAAAGGTGTGTGTCACCACTGCCTGGTCTGTGCGGCTGGGCGGTGTGGCTGTTTCACTCTCTGAACTTCAGGCAAGTTTTATTTATTAAAATACAAATGAAGTATTGCTACATCTACACAGACTTTTGAACCCTTTGATGTTGAAATGGGGTTTCTGCCATTAAATACTGTTTGAAAATGTGGTCTCTACAGCAGAAGAAGGCTGCTGCTTGTGTTCCAAAGCATCTTCTGTGCCACTGCTTAGGTCAAAGGGCAAGACAAACCAGCCTCGCCATCGTAAAGGTTCAAGTCAAATCTTTGGTAGTCTCCGATTTTTTTTTTTTTTTAGGAGAGACACAAAGATGTAAAATTGCTAGGGAAAATGAATGCATGTTCTAAAGACCACAGTACCATCGAGTGCCACTTTCTGGAGATGCTGCCTTAGCCTGACTGAATCAAAGCGTGGGTGAACATGTGTAGAGTCTGAGCACACACTAAATCACTTTATGAGGGCTTAAGCAGCATAGACTATTATCCACGGGGGTCTTGCACCAATTCCCTCACAGATCCTAAGATCCACTGCACAATTCTGGGGACACACCTACATGGCTGTGTTCTACATTGCAGCGTTCTGTTGATTCTCTTCACGCTTCACATGTGAGCTATGGTTTGGGGAGAAGAAGTTCCTACCAGTATGTTTTCCCTTAGGGTGTTGCTAGTCACTCTGGCTGACCTCTAGACACGTTGTCCCTGGCTCAGACGGAAGGATCCTCAGCTCAGCTGAGCACACCCAAACTGCAGCCTCATTGGTGAGCTCACAGCTGCCCTGGTCTATGTGTCAGAGTCGTCTCTGATTCCCGCTGTCCAGGGCCAGCCTGGATTCCCAAAAGGGTGTGCTTTCTCTGCTTTTAGCAGTATGTTCAGAAGGGAGATGCTGTTTTGATTGCTTTACCCATTACTCATGACACTGAGGAGCCCAGGCCTGTGCGCAGCAGATATGGGCACCTGCACAGATGGCTTATCTGCACCCAACTCTTCCCTTACGGTGTGAACTTCCAAAGAGTGCTATGGAGACAGGAGAGTTTGGATTCGAGCTCAGGACAGCTGTCAACACGATGACAGCCTTGTCCGTCTCCTGCCACAATCCTCATACTTTCACTCATAAAAGAAGAAGTCCGGATAATTTCACCTATTTCCATCTCAAATCTGTCATATCTACACTAAAGCTGGGTTGTGAGCTCCTGGTAGGTGGAGACCAAGCACCTCCTCCCACAAGCACCTTATACCTCCTACAGAGAAGGAACTCCATGGTCTCTAGGAGACTTGAGACAAGGCTGAAGATGTTCTCACATTGCCCTGTCCATCTCCAGGCAGAAAGGGAACACCTTACGGCCTCTATCACTTCAGGCCTCGTGGTTACTTGTGTCCAGAAGCAGGAAACAATGTGGAGAACCCCACAGCATCCACTGCCCCCATGAGCTCATGGCTCCTCAACAGGAGACAGAACGGAGCACCCACAGCATCCCCTGCCCCCATGAGCTCATGGCTCCTCAACAGGAGACAGAACGGAGCACCCACAGCATCCCCTGCCCCCATGAGATCATGGCTCCTCAACGTGGCCAGGTGTGCTTACCTGGTGTAGTCACACAACACCTCCAGAGTCTGCGTGTCCAGCAGTAAGCCACACCAGGGAAACAGGCAGCAAGCAGGCAGCTGGTGTGGAGCTGCACTGTCCAGGGTACCAGTCTCCATGGGGAAGTTCACCATTGTCTTCTGTAAGTTTATGGTGCAGCCATACTCAGGAATGCCGTGGACCAGGGCCCTGGTAAGAGAGGGAACATAGGTGTTCTGGGACCAGAGAGAGCGGGTCCTTGAGGGTACCCTAATGGAACGTCAGGCACAGTCTTGCTCTGGAAATGTAGCCTAGCTCCTGTCTTCTGTGTAAGAAATAGAACAATAGGGCCAGCTCAGAACAAAATAGGCGGGCATCAAACAGGTAGGAAGAATCACATGACTCTCTGATGGTCATATCTTAGCATCCACGTAGCAAGGCATCTTCTCCCTATGACCCCAAAAGCCTGCTTTCTTGTTGCTACTTTGAGGTATCTACAGGCTCCAAAGCTACAGAGAAACCCTGTCTTGAAAAAACAAAACAAAACAAAAAGTTGTCAGGAATGGCTGTTGTGGTGGTTTGAATAGGTATGGCCCTCATGTGTTTGATGCTTGGCCCATAGGGAGTGGCACTATTAGGAGGTGTGGCCTTGTTGGAGGAAGCTGTCACTGGAGCCAGGCTTTGAGGTCTCCTATTCTCAAGCTGTGCCTACTGTGGTACAGTTTACTTCCTGTTGCCTGCAGATCCAGATGCAGAACTCTCAGCTACATCTCCAGCACCACGTCTGATTGCCATGTTTTCACCATGATGATAATGGACTAAACCCCTGAAACTGTAAACCGGCCTCATAAGACTTGCTGTTGTGAGTCTGGGAGCCTACAATGGGTCTGACCTAGGCCCTCTGCATGTGTGTGACAACCGTGTAGGTTGGTCTCTTAGGAAGGCTTCTAACAGTGAGAGCAGGACCTCTCCCTGGCACTTAGCTGGTTTTTGCTAACTTGTTCCCCATGCTGGATTACCTGGTCCTGTTTCAACCTGATGCGCCAGGCTTTGTGCAGGACCATGGTGAGGCCTGTTCCCTTTCCAAATGCAGATGGAGGACTGGATGGGGGGAGGGTAGATGAGAAAGAGGACCGGAGGAAAGAAGGGAGGGAGAAATGGCTGGTATGTAAAATAAATAAAAACAATTAAATTAATAAAAAAGAGTTGCTGTGGTCATGGTGTCTCTTCATGGCAACAGAAAGCCTAACCAAGACAGCTGTGGTCACATCTCCCAGAAGGGCTTAGTGCCTCAGGCCTCTGCAAACAGCCCTTCTGTGGGCTCAGTTGGGGGGGGGGGCATGGGAGTTACTGTCTGTTGTCTCATCTGAAGACTTTCCAAACACTGGCATTAGCCTGGTCCCTCACCACACTGCGTCCTCGGTGAGACCAAGCTGGACCAGCCATGGGTGCCATACTGTCTTCCTTGGTGCTGCAGGTGTCCCGTGCCTGGCTGCATAGGTAAGATGTCCCTGCCACTCAGTAGAGGTGACACCAGGTCTTGGTGACAACACGAGCTCCAGGCAAGCGGAATTACAGACCAGTTAAATGTGCTGCCTCAGCCACACACTCACCGTGATAATAACAGCAGAAACCTGGGCATGACGGTCCCTACCTGAGGAAGGCTTTTGCCTGGACCAGGTGGGGTGTCACCAATAGAAAGTCATCCACAAAGCGTAAAAGCAGCCTAAAATGAGACATATTGACAGGCTTTACATAGAATCCACCTGTAAAGGATCCAACCTAAAACACTTTAAATATGGGAACGCACAAAGACAAAACAAAGTGATAAAACAGCTTTATTGTCTTCCTGACAGAAATAGCCCTGGGGCATGTCACAGCTTTTCGGCAATTGCCTTTACATCTTGGACACGAACTGTAGCACCCACCCAGTGAGCTGTAAACACGACATGTACAGCTATGTCAACTCATGACCCGGACCCTTGGAGGGGTAAAAGGAAGCATTTACCCGTCCTGCTGCACCTCCGCAAAAAGCTTGTTCTCCATGTCTCCGAAACACAGGCTGAAGAGCAGGGTGGACAGGCTGGAGCCCTGGGGGATGCCCTGGCACTGGACATAGCACCTGGGAGGGGGGTGGTTAAGGTCAGAAGCAGCAGCCGTGTGGGCTTATGCTCACGTTTGACAAATCCCCATGTGTAAATATGGACGCAGACATACATGAACATACACAGACACCCTTCTGGAGACATGCTCAAAGACTACATAAAAACAGTATTATCTACTACTGTCAGACCTAAAAGGACACCAAATTAAGTACTGCCCTTATCTCTCCCATCCCCCACTCTTATTATAACCTGGGTGGTGGGGACTACATCCCCATTCACTGAATCCAGGCTTTTCTCAAGTTTTAAATTTTTAACAAGAATGATAAGCAATCAGGCTCTTGAACTGAATATGTATCTGAGACAATTAGTAACAGGTTGTTACTGCAGGAACATTCCAGGGGTAACCATTTCTTCACAGAACACATAATGGCACCCTTCAATCAAACATACATGTGGGTTCTGGCAGGGGTGGGTGCCTTCACATGATCAGGACAGGAAACTCACCAAGGGAACCCGTATGTGAGAAGAGTTGGGATGAGCTGACCTTTAACCCCTAGAACTGGCTCAGTCCCCTCTGCTGGAGTAACTGTCAGGAAGCTCTCCAGCACAGCGCACACAGATCTGACTGTTCAGTTTATCAGGCTGACCCACACGAGGACTAAGTTACCTACCACGTGGACAGACTCACAAACCTGTGCTCAGTATCTATCAGGACTCAGGAGCACCCTTTGTTGTGTTTGTGAAAATACACCCAGTTGCAGCTTGTGGTCTCCTAGTATGCACATTTAACATTTCCAATCACATCCTAATACATATCGTGACTTCTGATGATCAGACATTTCTTCTCCTACCTGACATCATCTCTAATAGACCAGGGTGTGAGCCTGGAATCCCATTCTGACTGGCACTCACCGTGTGCTCCTATGAGTCCAGTAAAAAGGAGCTTTGGGTGCAGAAGGTCCAAGCAAATGCTCAAACACTCAACCTCACATCTAATCCAGACACACAAGGCAGGTCTTTGCGGGCTGATGATTTGTTAGGCAGCTCCAGCAGAGCCAGTCTCACGGGAGTCTCAGGGGGACCCAGCCACGGACACTGCATTCTCTTTGTTGATGCTACACATGTCCTGCACCTGGCAGCACAGGTGAGGTGCCCCTGCCACTTTGTCAAAATGACAACAGGAGCTACAAGCATACAAAATTTTTAACTTCAATGGGGCCAAGCTTAGCCAGGAGCTCCCAAGGCCTTATGGGTAGGCAGCCCTGTGGCCCAGCCAGCAGAGGGCAAGAAAATTCTACAAAGGGAAGTGGGGAGGAAGGAATGAGGTGGAGGCAGCCGGTCAGATAAACTGTAGCCAGTTAGCGGGCACCCTTCTCAGCAGTCAGGATGGCCTCTACCTACCTTTACCAGCCCAGCCTCTGCCCACTTGCCCCATGCCTGTGCCCACCTGCCGCCAATCTTCATGATGCTGTCACGCACAAAGTGCTGGAAGAAGTCGAACAGGTTGCGGTCGGTCTCATTCAGAGAGAAGTTCTAGAAAACCAGACACAGGTAGACGGACGGGTGTGAGCATGCGGAATATTGCAGCAGGTTGCTACCAGATGCCCCTTCAAGACTGAGCATTCAGGGTAAAGTGGGGTGGGGGCAGGGCCAAGTGTCCCTGTATGACTAGGCTGAATCTGACTCAAGGTGACGGGGGTACGTAACTTACAGAGCAGTGATGTAACCTCGTATGTCCTTACAGCACTAGGTCTGGAAACTCGCAGCTCACCCAGTACCCCGAGGAGCCAAAAGAAAACCATCCAAAGCACTCAGTGAGCGTGGCTGCTCCAAAGGTGGAGTATGTACAAAGAAGGTTCTTTAAGAACCACCAACTTGTGGGAAGAGATCTCCTGTGTGTGGCATTGGGAAACACTGCTTCTGACACAATGGACCAAGACGAGGACCACAGAACAAGGCCAACTTGTCCACCCAAAGCAGGTGAACTGTCTTATGGTCTCAAGGTCAAAACTGAGGGAGGAGATATTTTTACCAGCTCACTAATGAGTCAGCTGGATTATGGGGGACAGAAGGGTAGAAAGGACACTTTAAAGCAAGAGTCTTAGCATGCCCACCTTAGCAGCTACTGGGGGGCCTTGGTCATGTCATGGGACTGCCACCAGGAAGAGTGGCCTTGGTCATGGGAACTCTCCACCAAGGAGCATGTTGGTCACATTCCTGCACTGAAACAAACAGCAAAGTAGGAAAAGCCCTACCAGGTGTGGCCCACGAGTGGGAAGCCTGAGGACCTGCTCAATGACAACTGAGTTCCTCAGTGCGCTGGCATCTGACTCCTGCAGATGTGTCACGAACTTGTCCATGTATGGCTGGAAGTCAGACATGGCAGAAACCTGCAGCAAAGAAGTCAATACTTGAGGGGAACCAGAGGGGACATGGTTTTCTGGCCGGGACAGGCTCAGTACAGTTGAACAATACAACAATGTATGTAGGGTCACTCCATCGTAGAGTCTTGTAAGGAAAAGAGAGAATCTAGCATCCCAGCAGGAAGAGTCACAGAAACAGCAGGTTTGACCACAGTCAGCTTTCCACAGGGCAGATACCCCCATAATGCTGTAGTTACTGACAATCACAACACAAGCAGCACCCAGACTTCTCCACAGAGGCAGTGTGCAGACAGGAGGAAGAGCTGTCAGGAATAGGGAGGAGATGACATTTCCTGCAATAGACTCTCTAGGACGCCTGCTTTTTATCCAGTGGTCACCAAGGCCCATGTCTCCAGACAGGATGTCACTGGAGGAATACAGCACCATCTACAGACAGCACAGGGACAATTCCAAGCCTGCCAGGGGTGAAGCATCGGAGACGGGAACACTGGAGTCTCTAAGTAACCTTGGCTGTCCTCAAACTTGTCATACTTCTGTTTCATACTCTCGTATGTTGAGACTGCACATTGGTGTTGAATCTTAAAACTTCCCATGTTAGGTTGCATGTGTGAATATGGTCAAAATGCATTATATACACATATAAAGTTGTCATAATGAAACCCATTATTATGCACATTTAACATACAATAGCACAAAATAAACAAGAAGCCCATGTGCCAAGTGGGTTTGCTGTAGTGCCAGGAGAAAAGCCACCCAGAGTAGTTAAAGTACAAGAACTAACCTAGGAAAGAATAGCAAGATATATAGAAAATGTCTGCATTTCCAAAATAATTAAGTAACATGCTTCTAAAGAACCAAGAGGTTATCAAAAATTGCAATTAATAAACAAAAAAGATTTGAACTGAATAACGAACTGGCAAAACGCCAGAATGTGTACGGCACTACTGAGGGCTCTCAGAGAGAAATATGTAACTTCAGGTATTTACTTGGGGTTGGTGCAATGGCTTAGTAAGTGAAGACACCTACCACCAAACCTAGTGACTTAAGTTCTATTCCCAGATCCACATAGTGGAAAATTAGCTCCTACACATTGTCCTGTAACCTCTACAGAGGCACCATAATGGTTGCTCTGGCCAGAGCAGGGAAGGGATCAGTTGGGTGTAGTGATTACAAATATGCCCTTGGTGCAGAAGCTCACGGCCATTGCACATACCACACACGTAGAGTTAAACGTTTGCCTGTGAGTCTTGTGTGTCCTACATACAGGGGAAGGAAGCCACCTTGCGCCTCTTCCAAACCAAAACTCTGTGCTAATTCCTCCCCCTTTAAACCTGCAGACCCCACCTGTTACTGAAAAGGACATTGGATGTACAAATCAACAAGCTGTTCCAGAGCAAGGGAGGATAGCTGCAGATAGCTCCTGGAAGGGGAAGCTCCACTGGGAGTCCCATAGAGGGAGGCAGGATGGGGTCAGACAAATGATCGTTGGCGCCATGGACACCCAAACCATAGACACGTCATCGTATGAACTTGCCAGAAATGCGAACCTATCACAGCCTCAGCTGTGTTACTGACAGATTCCAGATATCTATGGTATGAGAAGGCCCGTGCCACCATCATGCTCTCAGCATAGATAAGAGTTCACTATGATGTTACCTCTCTCCTGAAGGACTTATGGACTTGGCCTTGGCGATTTCTTTGAACCACTGCATACTGGCGGACACAGTACATGTTCTCTGGGTGTCTGATCATATTGGCGACAACCTCCATGAGCTTGTCCTGGGGAATGGCATCAAATGCTCCCGTCACATCTGCCTGCGGAACACACGTGAGCACTATTAAGCATGGTTGGGTCCAGGCCTAGGGATCCTACTGGCTCTGCTCTTGGTGTCTGGGTTCTAACTGCCTTTAAGCAAACCTGCAGGAGAAAGATACTCCATGCTCCTGTACCAGCCTAGCTGCCCATGCTCATCCTACAAATTTCCCATTCCAGACAAAGGACCCTGGGGCATACCCCAGATACTGCAGCATCCAGCATCCAGGTCCTGGTGGTAGAATCAACCTTGGTTGGCTACTTCTCTGAATGGGACCCATCGACCAATAGGATTCTCCTACAGGGTGCATCCCAGAAGAGTTGGAATATACTGTGCAGGGAATGCGTATTGAGCTCATGGATGTTCTGGGAGCTGGCTATCCCGGAAGAATGGGGTGCCCCTGCATCTTTGGTCTACATATGGTAACAGGCCAATACTCTCACCAGCTTAAGCCTACAATAGGGTCACCCAGTGTTGGCTGCTCCGAGGACGTCCCTACAGCCACGCCATGAGAGCAAATGTGATAGACAGGAGTACCAATGCCTACCTTAACAAAGTACATCCTGGGTGCCCAGCCCAGAGTGCGTGTGCGCAGCACGAAGGTCCGCCAGGTCCTGTAGACGTCATTCAGGCCCAGGACAGAAGCCCCCAGGAGGTTAGGATGCTTTGTCCGTTCATAGTTGAGCACGCTGAATAGCGTCTTGAGACGGTGGGTGAAATCCTGGGCCTGTGCAGAAGACACATGAGAAAGGGACTTGACAGATTCTCTCAGACCACCCTGATTTCTTAGAATAGACTCCTGAAGCCCAGAGTCCTAGAAGACCTCTCCCACTAAGTCACTTGACTGCATTTGGGCCTGCCCCAATCTGTTCTCACCCACTATCAAGGCAGGTCCAGAGACGCGTCCTCTGGGCTGGGGTCAGGCTCAGGATCGCTGGCACTCACAAAGGTCCCCCACGGAGCTGAGGCCTCAATAGCTTCACTTTATCCTCTGGGGCATTACCAATGACAAAGTCACCCCACATACCTTACACAGCTACTGGGAGGAGTCAGAGCTTTTACGGATATCCAGCTATGGGGAAGGAGGCAGCTGCCTGCTGGTTACTGTGGCCCCTAGTATCAAGGCCAAACAGTGTCTACTCTACTTAGCAGGATCCCTGAGGTACCTCCAAGGTTTGTGTCCCAAGTCCTCTGCTCTTGAGGTCATCTCCCTTCTCTAGGTCCTTCCCACATGCTGAGTTTTTGGACTCAGGAACAACCAGTTCTTTGTCTTCCCTCTTCTGTTTACGCAGGGCAAAGAACTTCATGAGCCCTCACGGAGCCAGAGTGCAGGCTGCACCAGCAGTAAAGGAGCCAAGCGCGCTCACCTGTTTCTCTTTGTCAAGGACTCTGGGGCCCATGCTGTAACCCATATTCACAATGGGCCGGAGACCACTGGTCTTGGGGATGAAACGCAGTCTGTATATGGGCGTGACCGGCCAGGCCTCCTGGTATTGCCTGACCTCCTCTCGTGACAGCTCCTGCAGCTGCACTCTCTTGAGGTGCTGCCTGTTACAGAGAGCATTGTGGAGTTATGATGTGAGCATGTGGGACATGCAAGAGACACATTCCATCGGGGTGGTTAGAAACTTGGGTCATTTGACACCTGGCCATGCTATGGGGCTACATCCAGAATCATAGCAACCCACAACAACCAAACAACCCACAGGATTGTCCGGGCAGAGCATAGCAACCCTCAACAATCAGACAACCCACGGAACTGTCTGGGCAGAGTACATGGCATGTAGCCTGTGTTGGTACCTGGGACGTCTGGTCCCACAGTCTGCCCTCAGTGTTCCTTTCTTGGGTGGTTCCATTGACCAGGACACTTTTGAAGCAATCTGCTGCACTGTATGGATATCCTGGCTTAGACACAGGTGTGAAAAAAAAACCCAAAACACCCCTGCCCGCCCCAGGTATGTGTGTGCCAAAGTGTTCAGGAAGCCGTGTGCTGGCTAAGGATCCCACAAGCACAGTGGGTGGTGTGTAATACATAGCTACGGCTGGACCTTGGGGCCTCATGAAACATGGCGCTGGGTGGTAGTGGTGCACACCTTTAATCCCAGTGCTCAGGAGGCGGAGACGATCTCAAGGCCAGCCTGGTCTACAGAGCAAGCTTCAGAACAGCCAGAGGTACCCAGAGAAACCTTGGTTAACGTGGTAATCTGCTCTCTGCAGGCCTTGCCTGGCCTCTACTCTGCCTCTTCAGACTGGACAGCAAATCCCAGCTCAATAAGCAAAGAACCTTAGCCACTCAGAGCCCCTGCCAGCTCTTGGAGTGGACCCTTGAGGTTCCCCACTGAGGAGGCTCCTCATAGGTGCCTCCTTCAGGGGTGAACAGAAGGTGAACCCATCTGACCTACGAACCAAACAGGCAGCTGTTCTGTTTGGTATGAATTCCTCCCTCTTTAGGGACCCTATAGATGGTGCGAACCCAACTTTTGATCTAACAGCCCAGAAAGCAGGCTCCCCAGTCCATGACTACATGGAGTCTACGCCCTGAAGGTCCATTGTGAATAGCAGACACTGATAACAGAGACGTGGTGTGGTACCTCACTCCAATGCTCTGCAGTTTGCTCCACACACTCTTACGGTAGAAGAAGAGCTGGTTCTTCTGGAATGTAGTTTCTGTGATGTAAAAGAATGACCTGAGCAGCTCTACCACGTATGTGTCCATCAGCCAGAATAGGAACGTGGCCAGGATCCTTTCCCTCGTACGGTGTTCTGCGGCAGGGATGCAGTTGTTTCCTGAAAGTAGTAGATACTCAATACTCATGACTCAGCCCAGACTCATAAGGTCCAGCATTGAAGCCCCAAAATGAGCCCAAGAGGTGTAGCTCTGGGCATGCTGGGTTCTAATAAAATAGATCAATAAATTAGTTCAACGTTTTTTGGATGTGATTTATTTTTTATTTTATTTTTATTTTTATTTTTTTAGCATGTTGTACACTAAAGTTCCCTGACAAAGCCGTGTTGGTGTCAGGACCCTACAGGCTTGCTGACTAGAGGCAGGACCCTACAGGCTTGCTGACTAGAGGTGTGTGACTGCTGACTGAGAGAGAAATGCTCTGAGCTATCTTTTCCTCCCGCAACCTCTGAATCTGACCTAGCACTGCTGTGTCTATCCAGTGAATCTTTTGTGATGGGTGGACTCAGCAGACCCTAGCTTCTGCCAACTCTAAAGCTAAGAATGTCTTCAGATAGGGGCTAGGGATGTGGCTTAGCTGGAAAAGTGCGTGCTATAAAGGCGTGAAAACTGACTTCTATTGTGTGGTGACCTGTACTTGTAATCCCAGCGCTCTGGAGGCGAAGACAGATGGATACTATCTGAAATACTGACTCCAGGTGAATGAAGATGCCACCTGATGTCAACATTGAGACTCCACACACACGCACAGGCAATCTTCAGTGGGTGCTGGGGCTGTGATTGTGATCCTGGGTCACACACTCCCCGCACTGACAGCAGTGCCGTTCAGAGAACAGACGGCTCTTACTGTCAAACTGGACATGGGTCAGGAGAGCTGTCCCTCCCGAGGGCCTCTGAGGATCACTCTGTACGTCTCCAGACACAGTGGGGCCTGCTTTATCCGGATAAAGGTGGGTTTACCAGCTGTGATAAACATAAAGGAAACTTGGGAAGAAGAATAAGAATCCCAAAGGAGGCACAAGATAGGAGACAGAATGAACAGAGAAAGAAGACGTCAGGGGCTGGAGAGACACCTCAGTGGTCAAGAGCACTGACTGCTCTTGCAGAGGTTCCCAGCAACCACAAGGTAACTCCTGTAACTCCAGTTCCGGGAGATCTGACGCCCTCATCTGGTCTGCTCCAGGGCGCCAGGCGGGCAGAGTGTACCTATACATAAAATAACCGCTAGAAATAGGGTTAGACTAAATACGCAGTGATCTTAAAAAACAAGACTGGCTCGATGGTGGTGGTGCACGCCTTTAATCCCAACACGAGGGAGGCAAAGGCAGGCAGATCTCTGTGAGTTTGAGGCCAGCCTGGTCTACAAGAGCTACTTCCAGGACAGGCTTCAAAGCTACAAAGAAACCCTATCTTGAAAAACAAAAAACAAAAAAACAAAAAACAAAACAAAACAAAAAAACCCCAAAAGAACAAGAATGATGTTTAACTTGGGTGTAGAGAGACTGAAGGCAGAATTAAGTCAGCAGAGACAGAAGAAGTTGTGGGAGCCCCGCTCTGGCAGCAATCAGCAGGGGTTACCTGGGAGGGGGCGTGAGGTTAAAGGAAATGGCAGATTGAGAGACACAGAGACAGAAAACATAGGATAGCCTGGGAGAACTGAAGGTGAATACCAACCAGCCCTGAGTTTATTTCTCAGTCAGCATATACACTAATTACAAGCAAAAGTGCAGGACAACCTGCTAACCTCCTCCCTGCACTGTCCTTGAGAGGAAGCTCAAGTGGAGGAGGGGGTGTCTCATCAGGCAGCTTCTAACCTCTAAGAGGAGTGCCTCCAGCTGGCCTACCCCAGCCTAAATCTTAATAGAATAATGTAATCTTTCATCTGGGCAAAAATGCTCTTTCTTATGGGCTCTCTCAGACATTTCTCACAGCCCTCAAGGTTGCAGGTGGAGCAGGAAAGCTTGAACTCAAATGACTTCTAAGTCAGAATTGACTCCAGATGGAAACTGAGTCACACATGGCTACCACAGGAAGTTGCTGGAGATGCTGACCAGAGATCGACTGAGTTAAGGCTCAGATGTCAGGTGACCACTGGCCACGAACGGCGCACAGAACTTCTTACCACTCTAAGGTAAAACAGAACGAAAACACAGGCAGCAGCAAGGAGATGCACTTTACAGCTGTTCCGACAGCAAGACGTGGGGGTGGGGTGGGGTACAGCAACACTGGCTGCTTTTTCAGGGAACTGGGGTTTGGTTCCCAGCATTCCCATGGTGGCTCTCATCTGTAACTCTGGCTCAAGGGAACGCAGGGCTCTCTTCCGGCTTCTGTAGGTACTTGACATTCAAGTGATACAGAGACAGACAAGTACCCCCCCCCCCACACACACACACATCATTTTAAAACTAATGAACGCGAACTGGAAATACTAGGAGCCGCACATTCCGGCACATTTCTTCCTGAAGGAGAGGAAGCCAGCCAGTTCAGCTTTCCAGCTAAGTGACCACTGTCCAACTGGTATAGCAATGTCTAAAAAAACTCACTTGCGTGCTATGGAAAAGATCCATTTGAACTGCAAAAATGTGAAATGTTTAAAAGCAAAACTTAAAGGATGAAAAAAGACATAATAGGGAAAAACCAAAAGCAAACTCAGTTCAGTCAGTTTGAGTTGACAAACTCAGCTACTGGGCATGGTTTACACACCTGAGATCCTACTTCTCCCGAAGCTGAGGCAGGAAGGGCAGCCTGAGCAACTTAGCAAAAACCTATCTCACAAAACAAAACAAAACAAAACAAAACTTCACATTTAAAGAAAAAAAAATCACTAGAGACGAGATATCCTGGCAATCAGATTCGCTAATCAGAAAAATAGAAAATCCTGCTGGGTGTGGTGGCACACCCTTTAATGCCTGCACTCCTGAGGGGTAACAGTTCAAGGTCAGTCTTGTCTACAAATAAATAAATAAAATCTTATAACTAGTACATAACAATATTGCATGTAAATACCACCAGAACAAGAAAAAATAAGCCTACTTGTCCAGTCAGAGACGGAGGTATCCATCCCTCTTCTTTGTCACGGCCTGGAAAGGGTGTGGATATGACGTAGTGAACACAAAAACCTCAGCACTCAGAAATACAATGAACTTGTGCAGAAGTGCACGCTTCCAGCACCTTTAAATAGCTGGTATTACACAGACTATTCTACACGAGAGTTCAAGATCAATTCAAAAGGAACATTCAAAATATTTCACACAAAGCCGGGCGATGGTGGCGCACGCCTTTAATCCCAGCACTCGGGAGGCAGAGACAGGCAGATCTCTGTGAGTTCAAGGCCAGCCTGGTCTACAACAGCTAGTTCCAGGACAGGCTCCAAAGCCACAGAGAAACCCTGTCTCAAAAAACCAAAAAAAAAAAAAAAGGTGAAAAAAATATTTCACACATTTAGAATTTAAAAATTCCTATGTAATAAATACATAAAAAAATAAAACAAAAAAAACAAAAGCAATGGGAGGTCGAAAATGCCTTCAAATCACTGATAGAAAAATTACCATCTATGGCAGCACTAGGTGCAGCTAAGGCAGCGTCCAGAGGGAAGTGTATAGCCAAAGACCCAACCTATGATGACAGAAAACAACAAACTGAAGAGACAAAGGTGGGCCAACCTCAACATTAAACCAGGCAAGGGAAGCCACAGGGGTCCTGGCTCTACAAACTCCGAGGTCACACAAACAGTCCCCTTCCCACAGCAGGCCCGGTTCTCCTTGCTCGGGCGCCTTCACATAAGATGGAACAGGGATCTTCACTGTAGGGAAGTCTTTCTTTTATTTGTCTCCCAGCCACCCTTCCCCTTCGTGGACTGAGGAGCTGCACAGTTAAAGCTTAAGCATGCATCTGGTTCACTGGGTGAACCAGGAGAACCCTTAAACCTTAGGAGCCTGGCTTCCTACCAGGACAAATGGGTTCCCGGGCTGACCTGCCGTTGTTATTGGCGAGGCACTGTTCCACAAGGGGATCGCCAATAACCTGTAGGAGCTCTCTCTAGAGCGTCTTCTCACCAGGTGCCAGTATTTCCATCCACTATGCACCCCTCCTGCGCATCTGTTCCCCGGTGTCCCCAGCACTGAGAACCTGCCCCAGGTCTTGAACAAGAATCTTGGCTAGCACAAACGGGGCCGGAGGGAGCTTGGAGTCGGAGGCCATCAGATGGAACTTACCCAACCACTGACTGCATAAAGCCACGGCACCGCGGCGGACTCCTGACACTCATTGTCTCCCTTTTCTGGACCCCTGCTGCATTCAGTAGAGGCCAGCCCTGCTCACCTGGATTGCTGCGAAGCCAGGGGCAGTTCTCCACTTTCATTTTCCACATCAGCTCCTGCAGCGAGAGTTTGCCGTACTTCCCCAAGGAGATGAATTGCTTCACTTTCTTCAAGAAGCGGCGCTTGTTGTGCCTCGTACCCCAGAGACCTGAAGGCACCAGCTTTCGGATGCAGGCCCGCAGAAAACCATATACCTGCCAGGGACTGCTGTGTAGGCGGAGCAAATTAATGAGGTGCGGTGGGCTGGTGTTCAAGGCACCTGCCACCTGGTGGGCTGCTGTCCGAAACCTACAATGCGACCTGAGGAGTCTGACATATGAGCACTTTGCATGGTTCACAAGCAGCTGCTGGAATAGGGGCCGCATCTGCCAGTAGCGCCTCGGCAGGCGGCGTGTCCGGCGTTGTGGTCCTGATGTTTGAGGCCTGGAGCCTAGAAAGATGATCTCCACCAGTCTCCTGGCTCCACTCAAGCTAGGCTGGAGGTTGTTGAGTAGAAATGAGGGGTTCAGCTTCTCTGGGCCACCTCCACTGGAGTAGAGGAAGCGTTTGGTCTCAGTAAAAGGTTGGGACTGAAAGGCATTTTTGCATAGCTGTGACTGCAGGTCTGTGGAACTGCACTTGTTCTCACAGAACACTGATCCAGAGAGACTCAGGCCAGGTGCCTTTCCTCTGGAAGACAAATTTCCCTTGGTAGCTCTGCTAGTAGGCACTGCGGGGAACTGGGCAGGCCTTGGCACCCGTGTTTTGTCTGATGGGGTTGGAACCGCCTGCTTGTCGGGTCCCTTCTCCCGTCTCAGGGCCAGATTGCACCTGGCCTTCTTGGATGAAGGCACACTTCTATCGGTGTTGCTCAGACTCCGCTTCACGACTCGAGATGGCAAGGCCAAGGGTTTCCATGCTTCCTGGTAACTGCTGTTCCTGACCCGGTGTGTGGATCCAAGATGGGTTAAATTTCTGCCCGCGGGTCGTGTGGGCCAGTATCTGGGGGGCACTGAGGGCCAGGTATCCGTGGGGCTATCGATTTGGTACAGGGGTGAGCCGCAAACCTGGTAGGCACAGGTCGGGGGCACCAGCAGGTAGAGCGCACAGCGGGTCAGAAGGTAGACCAGCAGGTCGTCGCCCACTCGGCTCAGCAGAAGCATCCATGCACGACTGATGCGCAGGGTGTCAGTCACCGAGTTGGGCAAGTAGCTTTGCACGCTGGTTGTGAAGGCCACAGGGGCCCCGCCTTGGGTCCCGCTAAGCAGCGAGAAGCCAAAAGCCAGCACGTTTCTCTCGCCGCGCTCACAGAGTCTCTGCACGACCCTGGCCACCAGCTCCTTCAGAGATGACACCTGGTAAGGAGAAGAGGTCTTGACACGTCCGATGTACTCCCGGCTCTCCGCCCCCAACCCACGGGGATCCCACCCGGAGGCCCACCTGGTGGAAGGAAAGGTCAGCAGGTGGAGGCTGCGAGCCCCAGGGCACACACACTAGGCACTGGGCCACCAAAGTGCGGAAGGCCTTTGGATCCCCAGGTTGCACAAGTCGCCTGCCCTCAGTTCCCAGGCGCCGCACGAAGGTTGCCAGCGGCCACACCTCGCGGTACCGGCTGCGCAGCAGAGCGCGCACAGTCCGGCAACGGCGCGCGCGGGGCATCGCGCTCAAGGTCCGGCCCGGCCTCCCACGTGCGGGAACTTCGATCTAGGGTTGTGCACAGAAAACATCAGGATACTGGCCATTGAAAGCCCGCGGGGGATAAAGGCGGGGTCGGGACGGAGGAAGGGGCGGGATCCAAGCCTAGCGGAAGGGGCGGGGTTGCACCAATAACACTTTTTTGTCGGTGGTCCCCCAGTTGGCGCTTAGGGACTACCGACCAGTCTTGTTCCTCCAGTGGAGTTCATTGTGCGGAAAATGTAACCCGAGTTCAGTGGTTGCGGGGAGTAACAGAGAGAGCGCGGTCACGAAGGTTGCCCTCCACAGAAACCTTCTCGGTCCCCTTTTCTTTTTTTTTTTTTTTTCTTATTAGTACAGTATTTATTTGTCTTCTCTCTGTCAAACCCTGAGCCAATCACTTTCCCCAGACTTCCTGGGGAGGTACAGGAAAAGGAACATACAGGGCAGACGGGACACAAAAGAACTACGGGAGGTGAAGTGGAGATAGCTGCGTCACATGGCGAAGAGGATGAGAAAGGCCACCATTAGACAAAAGAGCCCTATGGCCTCCGAGAGGGCAAAGCCCAGAATGGCGTAGGAGAAGAGCTGTTGCTTCAGAGAAGGGTTCCTGGCATAACCAATGATGAGGCTCCCAAAAACAGTTCCAATCCCAGCCCCAGAGCCAGCCACCCCAACAGTAGCAGCCCCAGCCCCAATGAACTTGGCGGCTGTGTCGATGTCCCTGGAAATGACACTGGTTTGGAAGCTGCGGCTAGGGACGAGTGAGGTCAAAGGACGAGGGACTGCTAAGCTGCTGAGGGCCTCATCTCTCCGTGTCTGTGGGTTCAGCTCCACTGCAGACAGAGGACGGCTCAGACGCTGAGAGGTGCTCCTGACCAAGGAGCGGGTGGAGATGAACCTGGAACAGGCATACATTTTCAGGGGTGAGGGGCCAAGGCAAGAGAGCTGCTCCCAGGGTAGAGAAGATAGAGAGGGGCCTCGGTCCCCTTTTCGCTCTGAGCTTGGGATCCCAGGTGGTCTAGATTGGGGCGGGGTCGCAAGCAAAGACGCCTGTCCTTGACAGCCTGAGAATTCGGTACTGGCAGTGGGTGGTGGCAGTTGGTGTTCTTTCTAGTCAGGTTTCACAATTACCGCCGGAATTCGACTGTACAGGTTCTTAAATCTTTATTGTGGTCCTACCATAAGCTCAGCTCCCAGATAGGTTCCGTTAACAGCCACCACCAAAGGAGGAGGACCAGGTGAAGCTGTGTGTCCACTTTTCTTACTGTCACAGCGGCCTTCACCCCAGGGTCCAGAGCTACGGATCTTCTCCCACTCTCGACCTCAGGACAGCAATCCTTCTAACCGGAGACTTGCAGCTTTAACAGTACTTGCCAGCGCGCGAGAGGAGTTGGGGGTCTGGCAGCGTGCTATGGGTAGGGGACATAAGTCGTGACAATACCCAGAGTCGTAGCTAGGAGCTGGGAAATAGGGAATCTGTGGTCTTCACAGTAGCTCAATTTGGCAAACACTGAAATGCTAACAAATCTAACCTTTGGTGCCTTCAGCTTTCTGAGGAAATTGCTTCTATCCACCGATCTAGCATTTGAACAGGCCTCAAGCCCTCCCGACAGACGCTTTTTCATATTTACTCCCTTGTAGGAGGTCTGCAGCCTTGTAAATGCTCAGGATTACAGGTGTTATTTTAGAAGTCCATTTAGTGGGCGTCAGCTTCTTTGAGGGGGTGTTTTTGGAGGTCTGCCAGGTATTGCTACTTAGGAGATTTGGGACTGAACTGAGAAATTTGTGCCAACAAAGAAGTGGTTCCCCAAAGAAACCAGCATTGAAAACAGATTGAAAAATTAGAATATAGCTGGGCACGATGGTGCATCATTGTAATCCTGGCTCTTGGGAGGTAGAGGCAGGAGGATGAGGGGACATTCAAAATCAGGCCAGCTGCACTGTGAGTTTAAGGTCCACTTGTGTGAAGTAAGACCCTGCCTCAAAAAACAAAGAGGAGGAATGTGGGTAGCATGTGCTGACATGAAACCCTGGGTTCAAGCCCCAGAAAACCAAAGCAGAAAATACGTGTAGAAACTGTCCGTGAGCTATGATGGAACCAGTGGGCACACAGAGAGCATACCTGTAGCAGGCCTGCTTTAGAAAGCTGTTCTTACAGACAATAGGCCAGACAGAGGTTCTTTGGGGAGGGCTGCACCCCAGGAACTATCCCAGAGACAGCAGGTGGTAGAGGTTAGACCCTGCAGGAAAGAGGCAGAGGAGAGGACCCCTAGTGTCCCTACCCACATAGGGATAAGAGTCTCTGTAGGAAATCCCTGGGGCCTGTCCTGCTCTCCCACTGGATTGTCAGCATCCAGAATCCCGCCAAGGCTCTGGATGTGACGCTAAGCTGCTGTAGCTTGCCAGGTTCAGACGTCAAGGGAACACTGGTTTGCTTCTTAGGGGTCAAGATGGGAACATGAGAACAGTAATCTTCATTTACATAGTTTGTCACCGGCACTGCAATTTCATACCTATTATTGATTTGATCAACACCCAGCAGTTTAGAAAGTATGTGAATGAATGCCACCGTGCACTTTTATAGGCCAGAGGCAGGTGATTCCCTGACATCACAGACAGCAGAACCTCGAAGAGAGTACGTACTGGTTCTGGACTTGGGAGCCCTGACACTGACCAACTTGGTCTCTTCTTGGGATATGTTACCTTGTTCTGTTTCCTCGGTGCCACCTTAATCCATGCGGACACTACTCCCATCTCTGTTTGCTTCATCCTGCACATTAAACTGCCTATGAAAACCAATAAAAAGTACTTAGGGCACAAAAATCTCTTTGAATGTCGTTATTTAATCCCCATAGCTTGGCAAACAGAGCTCAGTTCTTTTTTTACATCTTTGGATTTTCGAGACCTTGAAAGTTATTTGATGAAATTCAAGAAAATAGTAAGATAAACTCATCCACTTGGACTTGGAAAGGTTGTACTTGCTTATGGAATTAAGTTTCTTAATTGCTCCTGTTGTAAGCACATGGCTGGCTAGCCTATGTGGTTCTTTCTCAGAGGTTGGGGTGTCTGTGAAGCCCTTTAGAAGAGAGGTTTCTTCCAGGCTGGAAAAATCATCAGATCCGATGTGAGCTGTTTGCAATCATGAATAGCAAGGGGATGAGAGAGAGTTGAATGATTAAGCCACTGGCTTCTGACTTGAGAAAAGCGGTTCAGGCTTTCAGTATTTAAAGAAGGTGCTTAACCCCTTCCCCTTCCTTAAAGAGGCAACTCTGCCACTGCTCAAGAGCAGAGGAAAGCCTGCCACCATGAAGAGACGGCTCGAATCCTTCTGCATGCTGCATCTAACAACTACCACCTCTTCATCATTGCAGATTTTAAAATACTCAAATTCTTTTGTGTCACCTTAACAGCCGCTGGAAAGATCTTTGACAGATACACGGGAGTCTTTACCCTCCTGCTCAACACACCCACCACAGTCTTCTCATTACCCCCCAGCCTTTTACTCTGGGTTTCTGGTCCTCACACTATGGCTTCTGCGTCACCACAGTGTGTGTGTGGGGGGGGGGGGTGAGGGAGAGAGAGAGAGAGAGAGAGAGAGAGAGAGAGAGAGAGAGAGATTGAGAGGTTGATTCTAAAAGCAATGCTGGTCTCTGCCAAGTCCTCAAGTCTTCCCTGGAATATAACAAACATTTCAAATGTTAGGTCTTAGGATTCAGAGTTTAACAAAATAAGAACACAGAAGCAAAAAACAAAACAAAAACTCTCCAAACACACAGCACTCGGAGGCTCAAAGCAGGATCGACATGATCCTGAACTACCAAGTAGAACTATCCCAGTTAAAAAAATAAAACAAAAATTTAAAAGTCCAAAAACAGAAAGTACAAGAATGAGTGTAAAAGGAAACAAAAAAATGCACCCACAATTTCCACAGTATTGTTAGATGTAAAAATCTCAGTTACTAAAATTGATCCACAATATGACTGATACAAGTTTATGTTTAGAATATATTTAAGAATAGTTGGGTGGGGTAGGACACACCTTTAATCCCAATACTTGGAAGGCAGAGGGAGATTGACCTCTGTGACTTCAAGGTGTGGTAGCACACGCCTTTAATCCCAGTGCCTAGAAGGCAGAGACAAACAGATCTCTGTGAGTTCAAGGTGTAGTAGTATACACCTTTAATCCCAATGCCTAGGAGGCAGAGACAGGCGGATCTCTGAGAGTTCAAGGACAGCCTGGACTACAGAGTTATTCCTGGACAAAGATATACAGAGAATATAAAATAAAAGTAAAAATAAACAAAATAGAGTTAAAATAAAGCTGTACAAAGACGGAAAATAAACAGAGAATTTTGATACTGTATGCTATTGTGTTCTCTTTGAATTGTTTGAATGCTGAGGAAGGAGCAACAGCTGCTAAAAGATATTTGTTTATAAATGCTGCTGAACTAATCCAACATAGATATTTTGAAAATGCCTTGACTTTAAAATTTGGATCTAAGGACATGATGCTTTGGAAAGGAGTTTCTTATTTTGTTTTCACAGAGGATCAAACCCTGTGGATTGCTTCTATCCCAGTATGGTATGATGGACCACGCCCTCCTGAAAGGTTGCTGTGAACACCCTCAAAAAAGTTACTTCACTCAACTGCTGACTGAGATGAATCTAGCACACAGGTTACACCATAAAAGATCTGATTAACAGTGCCCCCATTCAGCAGGAAGCAGTTTGGAGAGAAATAACTGCGCCCATATTCCCAAAAATTGTTTATAAATGTTCTTTTACATTTAAAGGGGGATATGATATAGGTATGAATAATTTGCATTAGTATAGATTTTGCTTTATTGATAGAGATTTAAGGTCAATTTTGTTATATGTATATGTATTTCTATTCTTAATTAAGGTATTGTGATTGTGTAGTTTACTTAAAAATGTAATGTATATAGGTTGTTAATGGATAATCAATAATAGTCAAGTTTGTAGTCATGTTAGTTAGATTTTCTAGATGTACATAGATAAATTTTAGATAGACATTCTTAATATCTTTCAAAGATTTACAGAATAGGACATTTAATGTTTTAATAACTTAGGACTTTTCATGACAATGAGACACTCTGCTCCCGGCAGCACCAATCTACTTCAAGAGGAAGATGGGCATCGAAGAGGATTCTTATGGAGTTTGATAGCCATTTGGGCAAGAAACTGCTCTTGCCTGGACTATCGCATAAACTGGACACAGAGAACCCACAGAGAGAGGACTGCTGAACTTGCCTAAAGGTGAGATGATCTTTCGGGGTTCCTGATTCATGAAAGAGTCTGCGAGACATTCTGCAGGACACAACAGATAGTGACTGAACTGCCTTTGAAATTTCCTGCTTCATGGAAATGTCTGCTGGAAACTATGGGCCCGTAGGCTGAAGATGGATGCCCCAACGGTACAGAAAAACTTTGGGTGACTCTCCAGGCAGCGAGAGGTCTCTGTCATTTCCAGAGTTTGGAAGTTGCTTATTTCTTGTTTGCTTAGGTAATATTGTATCTTTCTGGAGTCTTTGATGGAGTTGAAGAATAGTTAGTTATAGTTATAGTTTTCCTTAGTTATGATAAAGATTATTGTAATTTTTACTTGATAACTGTTTTGTTATATGTAATTTTGCTAAGTTAAAGCCTTCCTTTTTGTTTAAACAGAAAAAGGTGAAATGATGGAGGAAGGTCATTGGTTAATTATAATAAAGAAACTGCTTGGCCCTCATAGGTTAAAACATAGGTGGGAGGAGTAAACAGAACAGAATGCTGGGAGGAAGAGGAAGTGAGCTCAGACTCGATAGCTCCCCTCTCCTGGGCAAATGCCATGAAGCAAGCTGCCAGGTCAGACATGCTGAAACTTTCCCAGTAAGACTGATGCTACATAGATTATTCGAGATGGGTTGATCGGGATATGAGAATTAGCCTGTAAGGGCTAGAGTTAATGGGCCAAGCAGTGTTTAAATGAATACAGTTTGTATGTTGTTATTTCGGGGCATAAGCTAGCTGGCGGCCAGGAGCCGGGTGGCAGGAAAGCGACCCACAGCTCCCACAACATTTAAGGAGCAGGTCAGAAGATGTGGAGAAGCAAATACAGCTTCCAGAGATAAAATGAACATACAAGTTAAAGGAACAAAAATTACAATAAATGAACCAGGTATCAAAGTTATCTTAAAACAGGTAATGTGGAAGTCAATGAAAAGATAAGGTCATCCAGGAGTGAAGGAAGATGCTGTTTACTGGGGACAGGCCTAAGAGGTAAGCTGTGCTAGAACTTTGACATCAAGGCACTTTTGAAGTAAGAGCCATCTCTGAGCTTTTCTTCCTTGTGAGGTTTCTGTGGCAGATCCGACGTTTCAGAGGGACTGGTGGTCAAGATTTCTGTTCTGCCTGAACTGTCAGGAGAACTGGCACAAGGCTATCCACAATGCACTACTGTTGCTTCCAACTGTGCAGAACATGGTAACCCGGCCTCTGCTTCACCCACCTGAGCTGGGATGGTAGTGATTTCTTGGGTCTTCTTTAAGAATGACTTCTCAAATTTTGCATGCAAATGGATAGAAATGAAAACACTATACTGAGTGGGGTAACCCAGACCCAAAAAGATGAACATGGGATGTACTCACTCATAATTGGTTTCTAGCCATAAGGGTCACAGAGTCTACAATTCGTGAACCTAAAGAAGCTAAGTAAGAAGGTGAACCCAAGGAAAAACATATAGTTATTCTCTTGGCTATGGGAAGTAGACAAAATGCCTGGGGAGAAAATTGGGATCTTGGGGGTGGGGTGGGATGGGAGTAAGGGAAGATGGGGAGAGAAAAGGGAGAAGGGGAGGATGGGGGGAACTTGGGGGAAAAGGATGATTGGGATAAAGGAAGGTTGGATAGGGGAGCACGGAAGCACAATTCTTAGTTAAGGGAGCCACCTTAGGATTGGCAAGAGATTTGAACCTAGAGTGGCTCCCAGGAGCCCAAGGAGATGTCCCCAGTTAGTTCCTTGGGCAGCTGGGGATAGGGAACCTGAAATGACCCTATCCTATAGCAATACTGACGAATATCTTGCATATCACCATAGAACCTTCATCTGGTGATGGATGGAGATAGAGACAGAGACCCACACTGGAGCACTGGACTGAGCTCCCAAGGTCCCCATGAGGAGCAGAAGGAGGGAGAACATGAGCAAAGAAGTCGGGACCACGAGGGGTGCACCCACCCACTGAGACAGTGGGGTTGATCTATTGGGAGCTCACCAAGGCCAGCTGGACTGTGACTGAAAAAGCATGGGATAAAACCGGACTCTCTGAACATGGCAAACAATGAGGGCTGATGGGAGGCCAAGGACAATGGCACGGGTTTTTTTTTTGTTTGTTTGTTTTGTTTTTCGAGACAGGGTTTCTCTGTGGCTTTGGAGCCTGTCCTGGAACTAGCTCTGTAGACCAGGCTGGTCTCGAACTCACAGAGATCCGCCTACCTCTGCCTCCCGAGTGCTGGGATTAAAGGCGTGCGCCACCATCGCGCGGCTGGCACGGGGTTTTGATCCTACTTAATGTGCTGGCTTTGTGGGAGCCTAGCCAGTTTGGATGTTCACCTTCCTGGATATGGACGGAGGGGGGAGGACCTGGGACTTACCACAGGGCAGGGAACCCTGACTGCTCTTTGGACTGGAGAGGGAGGGGGAGAGGAGTGGGGGGAGGGGGAAAGGGGTGAGAGGAAGGGGAGAAGGGTGGGAGGAGGGGGAGGGAAGTGGGAGGCTGGGAGGAGGCGGAAACTTGTTTGTTTTTTTTTTTTCCTTTTCTCAATAAAAAAAAAAAAAAAGAATGAGCTTTGGGGATCCTGGGCTTCTATGTAGTTTTCTGCTGTTTCTTTTGATTCCATTTCGATTTTTATTATATCCTGCTTACTTCAGGGTTCTTTTTCTTGTCCCAAGAAATATCTTGGACATTTAACCATTTTTAGTTTCGGCCAGAATTGTATAGGCAGAGCAAATTTTCCTATTACTGAGTTGCTGTACATTAAGCTTAGAACACAGATATTATAAATTTGGTATTTTGTTTTCAACTCAGGTGAAAATATTTCTTAAGTCCTCCCCTTTAAAAGACAGGGTCTTTCAATATAGCCCAGGATGGTCTCAAATTCATGATAATTTTCCTGCTTTAGTCTCTCAAGTGGTGGGATAACAGTCATGTGCCCCTTTGCTTTCTTTTTTGACTCATGGGTTATTTCAAAGTGTTGTTTTTAAATTGTCTTACCTCCAGGAATAGGGTCTTTACTGGTAAACATTCCATGTGTTCTTTAAAAATGCGTTTTGCTAATGTTTAGGAAGGGTCCATAAGTTTTAACTATATGATTATGGGAAGTGTGTTCTGGATGCCTCCCATATCCTTATAGACCTGCATGCTTGTCCTATCATTGCTGTGAGACTTTGTCATTTGATGGATATAAATGTTACTTTCTCCCTAGAGGTCCATCTCTGATCATTAGTTCGAAGCTCTGAGGCTAGCCACATAAACATGACTACCATGTCCCTATGACAAAATCTTATATACAAGAAGACATACTTTACACCCTGGTCATATTTTCTCCTAAAACCTATTTTACCTGACACTAATGGGGCCGGTCTAGCTTCATTTCACTCAGTATTAATATATTAATCCTTGCTTATTTATGTTTTTATATTTAAAACAGTTTTCTTAAAAGCTGCACACAATTGGGGCTTTTTAAAATTCAGCCTGGCAATCCTTGCCTTTTATTTGGAGATGTGAAAGTCATTTGTATTTAATGTAACTATTAGGATATCTTGGCTTAAGTTTACTATGCTGCAATTTTCTATTTGACCCATCTGGTCCTCCTTCTTCATTTTACAACTTTGTCTTCTCTTGTGCTTATTGGGGTGGGGGAGAAACAAGGTCTCAAGTAGCCCAAGCAGGCCTTGACCACACATGTAGATGAGGCTACCCTTGAACTCCTGATCCTGTTTTCTAAGGCCTGAGATTATATGTATGTATGGCTTGGATTGAGTACTTACAAGGTTCATTTTATCTCTAATAACGACTTGTTTGGTTTGAGGGTTTATAGTATGCATCTTTAAACTATCAAAGTGTGCTACGTCACTGTAGGGCAGGCTTTGAGGTTTCCTACACTCAGGTGACTGCTTAGTGTTTGAGCCATTTCCCGTGGTCTGCAAGCTACTCCTCCAGCACACCTGCCTGCATGTGGCCATGTTCCCTGCCGTAATAGTGGACTGAATCTCTGAAACTATAAGCTGCCACCTCAACTAAACGTTTTCAAGAGTTTCCATAGTTGTGGTGCCTCTTCACAGCAACAGAAACCCTAACTAAGATAGGAGTTAGTACCAGGGACTGTGGTATTGCTGTGATACGCCTGACCGTATTTTTGTTTGGAGTAATATGGACATTGTGAGTCTGAGTTAGGAAAGCAGTGGAATGCTTTAAGCATTGCTTAATAGTCCATACTATTAGGGGCATGGAAGGCAGTGATGCTGAGTGCGCTTTGAAGAACTGTGGAGATAAGAGATTTCAGAGAAGAAGAATGTTAGTATGTGGCCTAGAGATTGATCTTATAATATTAAAGTGGCTGCTTTTGGCCCTTGCCCAAAGAGACTGAGGTTAAAGTGAAGAGTTTTATATTAATTCTACTAGCAGAGTAAAATCTCAAAACAGCCTAGTATAGAGTCTGCTTTGTGGTTACTAGTATTAACTCTAATGAAGATTTATAACAAAAAGGAAAAATATTTGAGGAGATAAAACAGTGCCGTGGCTGGTATTTTAATCTTTTGGCTTTTTGGTTTCTCCTGAAAATTTTATTTTCTAAAGCTGTCCTAGCATCCAGAGCTGTATGGTTTTTAACAATAGGTGCTGTATCATTTAATCGTTTTGTGGAAGGTTTCCCCCATTCTGGCAGAGAATGACTGAACTACATTTGACACTGGGGCCTGTGAGAAGCCCCACCAGGCATTTCCTAATGGCAGGTTACCTTGCCTGTTCCTTGTCGATCCTCATTCATTAGTCCAATGCCCACCTTTGCCACACCTTCTGTACACTCCTACAGACCATTATGACAGGGAGCATATGGTATGCAGGCACACATGGTGCTGGAGGAGTTCTACATTTTGCAGGCAACAACACTTTGGTGCCCAATGTGGCACCCTGGAATTAAAAGTCCCATGCTCTACAGACTGAGCAAGCCAGGCATTTCTAAGAATAAACCTCCATGTGTGATTTATTTTGGGAGCTGGGTGGTGAACCCCTCAAAAAACCAAAAGAACTATGTGGTCCAGTGATGACCAAAGCATCTTTTCACATTCTGCAAATGAAACTGTCTTAGTAGGGTTCAATTGCTGTGAAGAGACACCATGACCACAGCAACTCTTATAAAGGAAAACGTTTAATTAAGACTGGCTTACAGGTTGAGAAGTTCAGAATACTGTTTTCCTTTCTAAGAGCTGCTGTGGTCATGGTGTCTCTTCACAGCAGCAGTCTTACAAGATGACACTGCAACACCTCAGTTTGTACAGCGTACTCTGCTTACACAAGAGACATTCTTCAGAGCCTGTCTCTGCCACTGTGATTCATGATTCGATGGGAAGCTAGCAACTGGGATGCCGCTGCTACCTTCCCTGCTAGAGTAGACAAACAGCAACTGGGATTCCATCGCTACCTTCCTGGCTAGTGAAGACAACTGATTTCTACATGTTATGACATCCAAAACATATTGTCATAAAGATTGATGTGGCCGCCAATTAAATGATTTAAGCACCATGAAAGCCCAGTTTTAGCATGTTCCCATATGATTACTCCAGGCAGATCTAGATTCCTATCAGTGTGCCCCCTAGCTTCTCCTGCTGGTGTTTACATTCATGAACTTTGTGAAATCCCTTTAGGATTTAAACTGTATTTACAGTGGGTAGCAATTTCTGAATTAGCAGCACTTATTCATTTTAGTGGCTCAGGTTTTCTCAAATTGTTCCCACAAGTTACCTTTAGCTTCGTTTTTTTTTCTTTTTTTTTTTTTGTACTTTGTATGTCACACACCTTGTTTCAGACTACTTTAAGATTTTCTTCTATGGTAGAATCTCAGCAGCTTGGTGGGTACTGTGATGATGGTTCTCTAGATCTATATGGTCCTAGTTTTTGTCATGTTTGATGTTTTTCTAAACATTATTTGTTCAATATTCCCTCTATCTTTTATCTCCTTCAAAGCCTCCACTTAGCTCTAACTGGTTTGCTGGAAGTTCTGCTCCACACACTGGTGCTTTGTTTTTAGATGGTTTATGCTTCAGATTGGCCTAGGAACTCCTGGGTCAAGCAATCCTCCTGCTTCAGCCTCCTGAGTGCCGTGCCCAACAATAATAATAGCACTTCCGTGGAAAACAAATAAACAAGCATCTCGGAGGCTATCCAAATTACGGAGGGCACAAAAGGGCAGTCACAGGGAAATCCAGACTGGCTCTTACTTCACCATGGACCCCATTCTACACAAATGTAAACATACAATCCTTTCAGAAACCTTGCGACATTGGGCTGAGCCCTCATCTAACAGTCTGTTGCTCTTCAGCCCACGAATGAGGTACGAGAACACATTCCTTATCTCACCAGCCCACGTGGGAAACTAAGAGTCCGTCTTCAAGGGTCAGTTCAGCTTATCTGGCTTACTCGTACCTATGTGGTGGACCGAGACAATATCACAAGATTTTTATCAAGGGGAGAAGGGCAAGAGGAAAGGCTGAGAGTGGATCACAGGGGTCATGAAAGTTACAGCCTGAGAAACTGAAAAGGCAGTATGAATGGAATTGGCCCCCAGGAGCACACAGGGAGGTGTGGCTTTGTTGGAGGAAATGTGTCACTGTGGAGGCAGACTTTGAAGTCTCGTATATGCACAAGACATGGTCAGTATCTCAGCTCAGTTCCTGTTGCCTGTCAATCAGTACGTGGGACCCTCAGCTCCAACCCATTAAATGTTTACCTTTATAAACTGCAGGGTCACAGTGTCTCTTCAAAGCAACAGAAACCCTAAGTCAGTAAGGAACATTTCCCTATAGCCACTCTGCCCGTACCTGTCACTCCTCAGAGCTGACCAATGGAGACCCATCTCACACTTGTTCTGAGCCATGAAGTGTAGCCTGACTTGGGCCTTTCCATGGTTGTTTCTCCCAGGAGCTGACATCACTGAAACAGCTGCTGGAGCCAGAACTGTCTCATGTTCTTCAGGGAAGGAGAATGCATTAACACTGGTGTGTGGAGACCTCTGTTTCCTCAATGCTCACCAAACTGGACATGCTGTCACAGCCACCCAGACATGCCTGGGCTACCCATCCTCATATACCCCAAGCAACCTCCGACCCCTGCTTTTGACTTGTGCTCTGCTTCACCAAGCTTCAAGCCTACCCCTGCCCCAGGACCCATGTGTAATGAACTCTAAATGCCATGTGTCCTGCATAACTGTGCTGGAAGTTAAAGATCCCTTTAAAGATCCCACTATATACCTGAGATTGCATATCTGCATTAATATTTTAATTGGTAATACTAAAGGTACTACTTGAAGCCACTGTTTGCCTTTGAATCATATAACATCCACAAAGGCACAGATAAGGATGAATGTGTCCCACTTAGAGTGGCCTTCCAGGTGACCAACTCTCAGAGAAGAGCCTGGCAAACTAGGAGGAAGGATACTGTAGAGGAGCAAAACAAACCAAGCCCCATGTCACCAGAGCACATACTGTTCCCACATTCCACCTGCCTTTTGAAACAGTTCTTTACAGCCTACTTCTCTCCATGGCATTTCCCCCAATTTATGACCAACCTGAACACTGGCAGCTGTGACCAGCCCCTAAATGACAACATGAGCCCCTAGGACATCTGTGGCTCCAAAGCTGAGAAACACCCTGGGCGTTTGCTCCTTTCAATGCAGAAACAAGTCTATCTTTTGTATTGTTCTCTGAGAGAAGTTTAATTTACAACATCTACAGTATTTTCTATGTTATTATAGGTTAAAAAAATGTCACAGCCAAAGAAATTTATTTTAAAATAGAAACATACATACATACATTAAGCTTTAAACAATCAAATTTTAAACAAAAAGAAAAAAGAGCCATTTGATCCCAGAGTCCATACAGACGACTTTTCATGTGTGTGAAATCCACATAAGGGGCACTTGGACAAGTTGACGTGGAAATCCATCATTCTCTCTACCCTTGCGTGCTCAGGTGTCCAATGGCTGCCATGGGACACTCAAGCACTGGGAGCTACCCTTGGGTGACTGCCCACTGGCACCATGACCAAGACCCAAGTTCTCGTGGGCTGTGTGGTTAAGTGCTATGAGGGTGCTCAGGGATACTGAGAAATGCTCAGAGGGATTTGGCAACGCAGAAGATGTGATGTCTAGAAGTTCCCTGAAAGCCCCCAGGAATACTCATGGCACAACTGTGCTGTGCAGTGCCACCTGGGGGCCTGGGCCAAGACGTTCAGTCTGGGTGGGGCTTCCGTTTAGGCTGCTCCTCATAAGACTCCCCAAATTCATTGACCCTGCTCTTATCCACAGGGTAAAGCCTGCAATGGTAGGGATGGATAACGATTAGTGAGACAGGCCCTTTCTGTCCTTGAGAGGAAGACATGGCTCCTCTGCAAACACCCTCCAGTAATCTGAGACACCTCCATGTCAGGGACTTTCACAGGTCTGGGAGCTGCTTCCCCCCTCTCTAGTGCTGCATTCTGCAGGGTTGGGAAACGAGAGCTCGGCTAACCAGAGAAGGAAGAAAGACCTGCAGTAGGGTGGGGCCTAGAGAGGCCCCACTACGGGGAACTGTGAAAAGTTATCCAGGCAGTTACCAGAACAAGTTCTAGACAATTCCTGGCTTTGAGCACTCTGCCCATGTGGCTATGCTCTTCAATCCTGCAACCACCTACTCTAGCATCATAGCCCTGCCTCTGTGAAGATACCAAGGCAGGGAGGGATGCAGTGTCCACTGTGTGAAGTTCTCCTTGATGCCCCACACACGGTAAGACAACCAGATCTTAGCTTTAAACAAACCCACCTCCCATCAAAAGCCCTGGGGCTGGCTCTCTGCATAAAGACTCGGGACTACTTCAAGGGTGCCCTACTGGCTTGAGACGTTGGGACTCTCACAGAATAGGCCTGTAGCAGGTGTCAGTAGCTGAGTTCCTAACAAGCCCATATCTATGGATGTGAAACCTAAGACCCAGACCCCATTCAGCATGTGGGTGTGGTGCTATGTTCCTATGACAGAAGTTCTTCCCAGACACACAGCTCATTGACATAAAAGCCTAGCCCAGGAACAGCTGCAGGCAGTTGAAGCAGTTTTGGGAAGACAGGCTCATCCTGTATTGGATGTAGTGGCATTTCATTTATGTTGTAATATATAAAGTGTGCCTGAAGTTCAAAGAGTAAAACAGCCCCACTGGTCAGTCTTACAGACCAGGCAGTGGTAACACACACTTTTAATCCCAGTAGCCATACTAGCTGCTATAGAAACCAATCCTAGAGAGGAATATAAGACAGGAGGAGACAGCTCTCAGGCTGTCATTCTGAGATTCCTGGAGGCAGGATCGCCATTTCAGACAGAGGTAGAAGTAAGAGCCAGTGGCTGGTTGTTTTACTTTTCTGACCTTCAGGTTTAACCTCAATTTCTCTGAGATTTTATTAATCGTGTTCCAGTTGGACAGTCACAGCTTGGAAAGCTTAGAGGAAGCACTGCCATCATAAGGGGATGAAGGAGAGGGAGGGGCTCAGGCTCCAGGGGCAGCTGCTGGGGATCGGGAGGTAAGGTGGCAACACTCTGAGAAGCCCTTTCCTCATCATGGACTTACAGAAGACGGGCGGCCTAAGCCTCTACTGATTTAAGGCTTATTCCAGGAAACCCCAAACCCGGCTCTACCCATGCAGCCCACAGGCAGTGATGCATACACACAACAGAAAGGCCAGATGCAAGCCCGAGTAGGCAAGGGAGGCCAGGCAAGCATTGTGTTTTAATAAACGTGTCTTCTAGAGGCTTTCCCTCGGCCGGGTTGGTAGCCTGGATATGCCGTTCTGGTCTGAGGCCCTGGTGGCTATTAGCTGCTGCTGGTGGGTACAGTCCAGGCCCAGGTGAGAATGCCACTGACCTCTACCTGCAGGGCATGTAGCCTGAAAGAAGACCAGCACCCCCACCCCGCCCCACGCTGGAGACCTGTGCTTGAGGACTATTTGTGCAGGGGATAATCTTACACTGTCATCACAAGACACAGCTGGAACCTATTTTGGGCAACAGAGAAAAGCCACCACCCACCAAGTCTGCCTGAAACAACAGACAGGTGCAGGGTTCTACAGCCAAGGAGGAGTTGCATATGCACACTCACCACCTCTGGTAAAGGTAGACCAGGAACACCACGTCATCTCTGAAACAGGCCAGTCGGTGGGATGTGGGCATGGTGATGATGAAGGCAAAGACATCATCAATGAAAGTGTTAAAAGCCTGCAAAGCCAGATGAAGCAGTGAACCCATCACAAAGCTGGAGTCCGACATTTTATGGCTCCTTAGCAGTTGGCGGGACCCCTCACTGTGATATCCACAGCAACACTGCATGAAGACGGCCCAGAGCTGTGCCAGCAGGGCAGCGGGGTCCCAGGCCCAGGAGTATCAGCCCCACGTAAGAGTCTGCAGTTCTCTGTTGAGAACCAAGAGCACAGCTGGGAAACACGAGCAGAGCAGCCTGGGCTGGCTCCACAGAGAACTGAAACTGCTCCCTATAATAAGCTCAGTCTACCAACCCTGTACGAAGGGTCCCAGGCTCTGTTGAGGAAACACAGAGCTCTGGTCTCACACTGAACCAAAATATATTTGTGTTTTGACAGTGCTGCCAAAAAGGAACATGACCCTTCACTCACAACTCCCCCTTACCATGATTACGCGAACCGTCATCCTGTAGTTGGTGGCTTTACAATTTGAAAAGATGTCTTAGTTTTTTCAAAGTGGAAAGAGCCAAAAGTACTGTGTGTCTGTGAGCTCATGTGCATGCGCCCCACAAAGGGTCTTCCAGGCATTCTTGGCATGGACCTGGTGCTTACCTTGTAGGTAAAGGCCTTCCAGGGTAGGTGTGCCACTGACTTCATCTGAAACAAGAAGATACCACAGTCAGTCACAGGCAACATAGAGAACATAGGAGTATTACCTTAGCAGAGACACCTGACCTTACCTTGTAATTGACAAAGAGCTGGGGCAACATGAAGAGAAAGCCAAAGGCATAGACACCTGTGGAAACAGAAAACATGCATGAAAAAGAACCAAACATCCATTCTGCTTCCAAAAGACCTCAGTTGGCTTTGTCACAGTGCAGCTTCCTGGCTAATAAACTCACCAAGAGTCAAGGACAAATCATAAAAGCTGATTGCTGTTAACTTTTGTCTACAAGAATTAAGCAAGAGCTGGACACTATCATAGGGACACTTGGAAACATGCCAAGATTAAGCCTGGGATCAGACCTAGAAGCATGGATATCCAGAGCTACCTGCTTATAGGCAGGCTGCCTGACCTCACTGCTGTTCACTGGTACACCCCAAAGCACGAGAATCCAATGCTCTGACACTTAGCCATGGGACATACACACAGGTTTACAGACGCCATGGGCTGTGAACCACACACAGGGCAGCAGGGCATCGACCAACCTCCCAGCGTGTCCACAAACCTTAGCTTGCCATATTCAGGCTCTGGTGATCTGAGAAATTCTATGGAATGAGATGTCAGAGGTGATCTGAATGCTAGTGTTGCCTATTTGTAGGGAGGAAACAGACTAGCCACTGAGGATCAAAGCACAGGAACAGGCTTGTTCAGTGCTTAGGCCCCACAGTGCTGGGCTCTGTATGAGTGCTAAAGGTAAGGAACCAACCAGCTTTTTACCCTAGAAACCTGTCCCACCAAGTGATGGAGAGGAACCTACTGCAAACACCATCACCAAGGAGGAGACACATGGACTTACCATTCACAAAGCTGTTGATGAGCCAGGAGTACCAGCTGAAACAGAGGTAAAGAAGTTGTGACCTGACGCCAAATGAAAAATCACCCTCCTGAAAAACGATTTTGACACCCAAGCACTCAGGGTATCTGGGATGTGGAGAGACACCACTGAATGGACAGATTTCATTCCCAGGACTTCCAGGGAGTCAAAGCAGCATCATGCTGTTAGTTTCTCTTTCAAACTCTGTCCAACCTCTGTATTCCAAGTTGGTGCCACAGCAGGGAAAAGCCTGCACTTCCCAGGTTGAAGCATGCCATGTGTACTGTGTGGTTACGGCATGCCAGTGGTTCCTGTCCTCTTCACAACCCAGAGATGAAGACCTACATCTGAAAAGGGTCCCTCGTTCCTGGCAGCTCACGTGGGAGCCAGTCTACCAGGTGCATGTGTTGTGCTCAGACATCAAGCTAGTGTTTTCAGTTGGGAAGATGAGGGTGTGGACTCTGCAGTACTCACCTCTTATACTTGATATTGAGGAGTGAGTAGACAGCACCCCCAACACAGAGAGGGTAGAGCAGGTAAGACAAGTACTTCATGGCCTGCGAGGGACAGAGGCAGCTTCTAGTAAACACCCCAACCACCAACCACCTCAGCAGATGCATCATCTAACTTGTGACAACAAGAGCAAGGAAAAAAAGACAGAACCCCAATAATATTTCAGGTAGTAGCACAACTGTGGGCAATGACCATAATTCTGCCAAGACTCCAAAGTGAGAACCCCCATGCATACCACGGGCAGCAATGACTGCGCTGCATCACCCGCAACGCATCAGACTGGCAAATTCAGTCAGAAGAAACCAAGGAAGTGCCCAGATCACAGATCCAGGCTGCAACTACAGCACAGGTCCTCTATTTACTCTGATTTGTTGTTTGCTATCATCTCACTAATATCTGAAATGCAAATAGCTGAGTTTTGAACTAAAATACCAAAACCATCCTGTACACAGATGTTCTGTTAAATCCAACATGTCCCACTCCTAAGCAACAATGGGGAGGCGAGGCCCTGGATGCCAGAGGCGTCCTGTGGCCTCTGTATGAATGAAGAGAGAAGCCAGGTGTCTGGTAGAAATGATCTGAACAGCAGGAACTGTCCAGGTGACAGACTAGGAACCAGTGATCTGAGAGACTGTTCCTTCCCGGGGATGAGGGTATACCCACATGTTTACCGTTGGGACTCCTATTCAGGCTGGTTCCATCACATTCTCAGGACAAGATCCCCCCAGATTATAGCAAGGGCCCAATCCTTTATGGTATCACAGGTTCCCCAACTACTTACCTGGGCATCGTACTTCTCAGTCTTCCTCTCAGATTCACTGTGCGTGCCAAACTGTTGTGAGATTAATATCATGTCAGCTGACTCAGGAGACTATCAGCACAGCAAAGCTAGGACTGTAGCAATCAAGGGTGGAGGGTCCACTCTACTGCCCTCAGCACCAACGCTGGCCGTACCCAGCCTCAGGCTTAGGCACTGGCCAGTCCTGCCCCAGTTCCACCATCATAAAGGCCCTGACCCTTTGCGTCTACTGAGTTGGTCCAATCTCCTGATGAATCAGGTGAAAAATTAGCAACGGATTAGAAAGCTGACATGAGCTCATCAGTGAGGCCCTATAGCCTGGGTGAGGGGCCCCCATCTGTGGGGCACTTCTGCATGCATGTGCCTGTGTTCCGGGAAGCTCTGAACTAGGCAGGAAAGACAGGATAAAGGGCCTCCAGAAGGTTCAGCAGTAACTTGACGGCAACTAAGAAATGACAGTCTGGTGAGTTCGTTCAGGACAATCTATGTCTGGAGCAGTCATCACATGCCTCACCTGAAACACAGGCCTCAGGCCTCTCCAGGCCACTGTCATCTTCAATGCCTTCTTCACTTTCCAAAGCTGAAGGCAGAAAAGGAAATAGACATTTAATTCTAAGACGCTGGATTAGGAGCTAAATTGTAAAGGACAAGACCTGGTACCCGTCACCCCTGTCCCACTAGACACTGTTTCTGTTCCCTCTACTTCTCACGGTCACTTGTGGACTAGGAAGGCTCTGCACTACTCTTGGCTGTCCACACCTGGTGGACTGTGAAGTCACTGGTAAAACACAAGGAAACATTGCCTCTAAGTTGGATTTTAATGTTGTCAGACAGTTATGGAGTTGTGGTGTCGATGAAGCCCATCTCTCAACAAGCATTTGGTAGCCACAAGGGCCAGTAACTATCAGAACCTATTCTGCGAACTGGACCGCTGGGTCTGTACCCTGCTTGCCACCTTCCTTCCAAACTGGGCTCCTATGTCCCCTTTCCACAAGTGCCTAGCAGCAGCACTAGGTCACCAAGTGTCACTGCCATTACCTATGGACCACATGGCTGTTCTATTCCAAATTCCATTCAAACCAGGAGCTTCTCCAAAGTCATACTATCTGTTTGTTTCATTCACAGTGGCTTATAAAACCTGTCAACACAGGGTCTACCCAACAGGATCTACTGTACCAAGATGTGCCCTCAGAGACCTCCTTACCCAGCAGATATCTCCCTGATGTTTCCAGAGGTGTGCAGGTCCTCTGAGGGACTCCTGTTTCAGGACTCAGAACTGCTGAACAAGTCCTGAAGTTCACAGACCTCACAGAAACCCCATCCTGACCCAGCACGGTGTCTAGGACTCACCTCAATAGCAGCCCCAATACCAGCAGGGATGAGCACCAGCAGGCTTGTCTGTTCGTCCAGCAGAAAGAGGAAGATGACCACAGTGCTAAAGCAACGCCAGAGCACTGCGGACATGAAGACATAAGGTGGTGAGGGCACACTGCACCCACCCTTTGCACCCACTTCCACCCTTTAACCTCTCACCCCTCTGGTCTGATGCTATACTGAAATCTGTGAGCAATCAGGCATCAACAGACTGCACCTTGTGCCTCCAAGGGCAGGCCAACTCCACACCCGTATACACACACAGTCCTGTGTTTGGGACTTCATAGCCTCAACGGAACTCAGAGATGCTTCCTGGATGCTGAGGCAGGGCCTGGGGTTATGCTGCTTGACTTAAGAGGCATCTCTATAGGCAAGCCCAGATCCAGGAGTACTGATGAGGAGTGGGCAGGAGCTCCAGGCTTCACAAGGAACCCCGGGGCAGGTGGACTATTCCTGGGCCCTACCTGCTTTGGTAGACATTCCAATCATGCTCTTCTTTTTCTTCCAGAAACTGATGTCATTTTTAAAGGCCAGGAAATCAAAAAGAAGCTGTAAAGGAGACAGGACAGCAGCTTACACTCTAGTCACTCACCAGGTAGTCTCCAAGTACACTAGGCACAGACCCAGGTTCAGCAAGACATGTTCACCATCTATCAAACTTACACATGTCCCACAGCCAGAATGGTGGACCTTGAAGGGAAACCTTTTTTTTTTTTTTTTTTTGATTTTTCGAGACAGGGTTTCTCCGTAGCTTTTGGTTCCTGTCCTGGAACTAGCTCTTGTAGACCAGGCTGGCCTCGAACTCACAGAGATCCGCCTGCCTCTGCCTCCCGAGTGCTGGGATTAAAGGCGTGCGCCACCATCGCCCGGCTGAAGGGAAACCTTAATGGGGCATTTCTCAAACATACATCTTTGACTCAAATCCCAGGAAGAATACCATGCGGTGTGACCATCCAGGTAACCCAACCTAGGCCTCAGCCCATTACTTAGAACAGTGTCGTCTCTCACTGTGTGGCCTCTTATAGTCATCCTTATAAAGTTACATTTGCTCTGGGGTGAATGGTACCCAGAAGCCCCACTATACCCCATGCTTTGCTACCTTGCACTCTGACTGCACCTAGCACACTTATCAGAGAGCTCTCTAGTACGTCTGTGCACACATCAAGCACACAGACAGCACTGCTCACTTTCCTAGTTCAAGAGAGTCTACTGGGGGATAACACACAGAGTTATCACATAGGCTGTGCAGAACCCATGAACTAGGTCAACTGACCCCAACTAAATACCAGCGCCCGCCCAGCCACCCCAATGTCTTCCCCAGTCCCTGCAAGAAGAACCCAGGGGACAGCTCACGTGAAACGCTGCAACAAAGAAGGTCAACGCTAAGAGATATAAGTTGGTGTCTACAAAAATTCCCTTCACTTCATCTGCGTCTTTTTCTGAAAACCCTGCAAAGAAAACACATTAAAATTCAAGAAGAGCCATTTCAGTCTTACCCAATGTCATAAATATTCTTCTGAATGTGGAAAACTTGCATCTTATCTGGAGCAAAAATCAACAGAAGCTGTGGCATTTAAAATATTATGTTCTGAATAAACCCAACTTTCAGCTAACGCCTAAGGCTACAATCTAGAGATACAAGGAGCAGAACCACTGTAAGCTGTTTGACTCCATAAATGAGCCCAAGCAGGGAGTACAGCAGTATGGGTCCACAGCGTGGACTCACCAAACAGCCCCTCCCACCTCGGCCAGGGCCCAGGGCCACCCACCGAACTGCTGCAAGGAGTACACGGCGTCCTGCATGTGGATCCAGAAGCGCAGCCGCCCCAGTGAGATCTTGTCGTAGGACACAGTGAGTGGCAGCTCAGTGGTGGAGCGGTTTATCACCTGCCACCAAGAGACCCGCAGGTGAGGGAGGGCCATCAGACACGGCCAGGATGATCAACGCAACTTTGGAAAGTGGCCTGCAGCCATGCACTATGTATTATAGCCCAATAGATCTAGATATTCTAGAAGATCCCTGCACAACCTTCTGCAACTCCACGCCAGCCCCAGTGGGTGCTGCAGGGGGCAGGGTCTGATACAAGGCTCATTCCTCATCCTAGGCCCTTTTATGCTCAGACTGAGTTTTTCCCACAGGAGTTCTGCCAGATGTTGTCTCAGAGCTGAGTAGGAGAGGTGCTGTATTGACTCAATCCTCTGACAGCTCTGAGCACCCGTCTTCCTCTGAGCACCAGCTTGACTCCATGTATTACTTCTGACCATACTTGCTGCGAGCTCATCATTTTAAGTAGTGCCCTAGTCCATGAGTGTCCAGCATTTTTACAAGCTGCATAAGCCCTGACAATGAGGAAATAGGCTCACAATTAGCATTGCCTAGAAACTGGTCAGTTTACTAGCTGAGCCAAGGAACAGACTTGTTTGGCTGAGGTGCCATGGACCTTTCTTAGAATAGTGGAGATTGTACACAAGGACATGAAGGGCTGTGCTCTTAGGTGAACCATTAGAGACAACACCTGAGCCCACACACCTATATAGCAGGTGAAATATGGTCACGATTTCTAAGACACGTACACACTTCATGAGCTGGAAACCATCATCCAACCTTCTGCCCCAACCTCCTGCCATGAACATTGCTGGGGGTTAAAGGCATGTCACATACAAGGGAGCTGGCAACCTGAAATGTGTCAGGGTTAATTAGTCACCAGGTCTAGGACTTGGTGGCCAAGTGCTGGGCCTCTACACATCATGGACGCACCTATGAACACCCCTTAAATGGTCAGATGTGTCCCAGGGATGACACTGTAAGGTCCTATCAGAGTCTGCTAGCTGGACTAACCTAGCAGGCTAGACTGCCTCTTAAAGATGACATTCCTCTGAAACGGCTCACGTGGATCAGAGCAAACCATACAAACAGGTGTCACAGCAAAGCTAGTTTCCTACATGTTCACTACAAGCTACTGTACCTTATAGCAAACCCATAGGGGTTCCAACAGGATGACCAGAAAATAATTCACAATCTGCAGATGCTGGCCTACAGCCTCTAACTACACTAGCTTTTACACAAACACTGGATACCCAGTCACAAAAATACAGTCACTTAACACAATATCCCAACTGCTTGCAAGAAATCAGCACTATTAGGTCTTTTAGTATGTTTGCGAACAGCCCCGGGTTTACAAAGTACAACCTGTACATTTCACAGAACCCAGTATCCCAAGTTTCAAACAAGGAAAACCAAGTCAGAGAAAGGTCAGAAGTCAGTCAGACTTCCTTACCACAGGTCATCTAGGTGCAGATGACACCTGAGGCAAGGGCAGGACGGTGGGAGCCTGCCATCCCGAGCCACAGCCAGCAGCAGAGTCCAACCAGGGGTCTGAGGGGACCTGTGGCAGCTCCCTGTTGTCTAAAGACATCTAGGCTGCCTGTTAGGGAACACTCACAAACGGCAATGGGAGAGGCACAGGTGCTCACCTGTGACCCCAGTCAAAGCTCCTTTCTTGCCCCAAATACTTCCACTGTGAAAGAACACTGACATAAGTCCTGGCAGCAACTGTTACAACAGGCAGGAAATACTTAGCATGGTATCTGATGCAGTGACATTAAATATTAACCACCATTAGTCTCCTTATAATGCAGAGCTAAAGTTCAGCCACGTTTCTTCTCTCAAAATACCCTTCTTTCTGGAAAAATAGCACCTTTATTGCTATAAAAGGGCACTAGAGTGGCCATTTCATCTCCACAGGACCTTGGCATGGCCCATGTCTATCCTAGGGGATGTGGCTCCCTCGCAGGCCAGGGTCAGCTATGAATCTCTAGTTCTACAGCAGGACCAGCCTGTTTGTTAAGGAACACAGAAATGGCAGTGGGAGAGACACTGTTAGAAACTAGAAGCATAAACAGTCTCACATGCCAGGAGCAGGCATGCAGGCCTTTCTGGTGGAGTTCTGTAGGACTACTACCTAAGATCCCAATGAACGATCCAAGAGTCTGCCATCAGAAGAGAGTCCCAAAGAAGCCACAACTAAAGGCAGGGCCCAGTCAGGTACTAAGACCTCTTTCTGGCCCAAATATGGCAACACTCCCTCTTCTCAGGAGAAGCTTTGTGCTGTGTCCAGGAAGAGTGTGGCTCACCATCAGGTCTTTAACGCGGTTGCTCAGCTGGTCAATGAACAGGATGGGGAGGTAGTGCACTGTCTTTCCAAGCTGAATCCTGAGGGTTTGAAGCAAAAAAGCCCAAAGTCAGTGTCAAATTTATCCCCGTGGGGCACTAAATATGTGGAGAAAGTTGGTCACCCTGGGAACATCCCACCCTGTATCACTGTTGGCTGTATCCTGGCCACTGGATCTCACAAGATGGCTTTCCAAACAGAAGCAGGAGAGACCCACACTCCTGCCCTCTAAGTGGGTGGTGCGGCACTAGCTGGGGCACAACCTCTGGAAAGCTATCCACACACAGAAGGCTGCCTGAGAGGAAGGCTGGAGACAGGGTCAGGGCTGGCTCTTTCTGTACCAAATGAATACAATCTGGAGCATGTACACAAAACACATTTTATAAAAAGATTTAGGGTTGGAGAATTAGGTCAGTGGTAGTTCTTGCTCATCATATAATGTCTTGATTCAATACCCCAACACCACAGACATAAAAATATTCAAACTTTACGAAGGAAAATACAACACCATTGATGATATCAGAAACTATCTGTTATGAACAGAAGTGATTCTCAGCCTCTTCCAAAAGCCACATGACACCATGATGGCGCACTGACGATCTCAACACTGGGCTTCCAAAACACAATCACGGTCACATTTCATAGCCCAGGGACCATGAGAACAGTGCACAGCAGGCAGTCGCTTTTGTTTCAGCCCAGGGAACACTCTTCCTGGACTAAAAGTGCGATGCACTCGATGCTCACTTCCTCTCAATCCTGTTGGTCATCTTAACCATCACCTCTGGGAGGTGAGCAAGGGGCTGGATGGGGTCTGCGGCAGCTCACCCACTCCTGACGCCTGCTCTGCCATCAGGTCTAGGACTGGCTTCCCTCCCAGGACTCCACTTGAGACTTACATCTTCATGTACCGATGCACATCTGCAGGCAGGGAGGACCCATCAAAGACAAAGTCATCCACCATCACATTCAGGGTCAGCCTGGGTCGCCAGTGAGAAACGGGTTCATCCAGGGCATTAGACGGCTTCTTCTCTGCTTCTATCTGCTGCTACAAAGAATAGAAGTAGAGGCTACACTACCTGGAACTAGTTTTGTGGCCAGGGTCTCCAACGGAGAACCCACTGGTTCCCTAGACTGGCAAAAGTAGGAAAGAAGGCCTAGATGAGGGGTTCTAGGAACCCTGGGCTGTCAGTCCCAGACCACATTCTCCCTCCTCCCAACTGGTTCTGTGAGATCTTGAGGGATCAGGGACTGGGGAACTAACACAGCAGGCCTGCATCCTTGTGAGCTAGGGAAAGACTACTGAGACACAACACTAAATGAGATAAAAGGTAACAAAGAGTGGTCTGAAAGGAGATGCACTGGATCTGTTACTGATTCTAGATAAAACAAACTCAGGAGAAAACTGGGGAAATCAGCTTTATCTCAAATCCAGATGCCTCCTTCAGGAAGCAGCACCACCCTATTTCCACTCAAATGGCTGTCACACGGCATTTTCTGTCCCAGGCAACAATAACAGCCTGTATTTAATGGTTCCAGAGACACTCCATGCTACTTCATATAGACATCATCATGAAGCCTCCCCTCATCACTGCCCACAAGAAGATACAGCAGGGGACAGCAAACAAAAAGAGTATTTGTTTGTTTGACATAAGGTTTCCCAGTGCAGCTCTGGTTGTCCTGGAACTCATTCTGTAGACCAGGCTATCCTTGAACTCAGAGACCCACCTACCTCTGCCTCCTAAGGGCTGGGATTAAAGATGTGTGGCACCACCGCCTGGCTAGGAATCTGCTCCTAACCTTTGCTACTTTGTGCAAAGGTGCCATCATTCTTGTTTTGTAATCTGTCTTACCTTCTACTCAATACAGACAGAGACAGTGAATATTTCTTATTTTATGCCATGAGCCCATAAATGACTCCCCTGCCTCCAACAGTCTTAGTCTATAGTCCAGACTGCTCTGAAACTCATGGCAACCTTTCTACCTCAACCTTAAGTACTAGGATATCAGGAGAGAGTCATCTTGCTTGGTTGAATAACCACTTTTGTAACTTTTTCTTTACAGTTTTCTACAGGTAAACAAAACATAAAACAGTACGTATGCCCTTCCTGTAATTTTCAATTATGAGCATAAAAAGGAATATCTAGTCATGTAGTCCTATGCAGTGTGTGTGTTCTTTGTGTATGGGCACATACATGCACACATGATGACTCTCACCAGGAAAGTACAGGTGAGCTCTGAAACATAACTGCCCTTCCAGGAAGGCATACACACCTGCCTAAAGACAGCAGCCCTAGAGCCAGAGTGCTATGAATCACTGTCCAACACTAACCTGCTATAGTTTATCTGCAAACCCATTGGCTATTATTAAGTACGACAGTAATAATCACATTCCTTTAAGCTTCCACTATAAGGCATGCATACAAACTTTGAACAAGAAATACAAGCTTGCTACAGTGATCTGTTTAGACCCCATACCTGTGTGGTAGACTCCCCTGTGAGCAGGTTAATTTCTTCTGGTTTGGGGATCATGTAGGTAGTCAGAGGACTGATCAGGTGTACCTGCTTCCCATCGTGCCAGGGCAGAATCCCAGCATGATGTAGGAAAATATATGCGTACAACGTCCCATTGTTCCTTGTTTTCTTTGGTACAGAAACATTAACTGTCCTAAAACAGAACAGTCATTTTAAATATGTACATGTTAAGTTCTATGTTTATTATGTAGCACAGACAGTCCTCAAACTCAGGTTCCTCCTGCTCCAGCTTTCCAAACAGCTGGGATTAAAGCTGTGTACCACCATGGTGGCACACACTGGCCATACACATGGTAGCTAATCATCTCTTTAGATTTACATAATCTAATTTTAGCTTACAAATGCTGAAAAGGAAACCTGCCTATGACTTTTCAGAACACAATCGTGTCCCAAGCACTAAGAAAAATACAGGACTCCCTGCTCCATTTTAAGAGCCTCAGAAGGGACTTACTTTAAAAGCCATGGTGGGAACCGCTACAAGGAGAAGCAGACAGAGCATGGATTCCTCTGAAGCTCTGAAGCAGAGACATCTTTACCAGGGAACCAAAAGGAAGTCCACACACACAGGTGCTGAGTGCACACAACTCTGCTGTGGCGTTTCTGGCAGATGTACACTGACATGGAGCTCAGCAAGGGCTCTTTCCAGCAATGTTTCTACAACTTCTTCCAGATCCAAAATCAAAGTTTCACTATCTGTCCCGGACAACTGACATGGTGTAATGAACAGGAACAGGAAGCAGTATTTGCCTCTACAAAACTAAACAGTACCAGCACTTCCCAGCCCCATTTCACGAGGATGGGAGTTGGTAGTTACCAACCGCTCTGAGGTCACAGGCTAATAGGCTTGGATAATGATGCACCGGTGGGAGCTGAAAACCAATGACTAGTAAGGCCAAAGCCTGCTGGGCAATACAGAATCTCAATTTGGGGAGCAAGCCATTTTAAAACTTTTATTTGAACTTTTACAAGTTAGAATCACATGAATGCCAAAGCTAAACCATGTTAATTCTCAAAAGCTAGTGCACGCAGCTAAGCACTGATGACCTACTCTAATGTCAAAGATCACTTAATGACGACTTTCTGTACGTTTCCACCATCCCACTTTCCCCTCTCATAAGCAACAGGTGAACTACTTCTACTAGGAAAATCAATGTACTGCTCCTTGGGACACTGCCATCAGACAGGACTAGCAACTACTTTCTAAGTGACAAACTCCACACTGGTGACTTTCAGGTTGAATGTTCACATCTACCTTCTCTAGGATATCCTCACTCTGTACACGGTTCGACCAGTGACATCGTGGAACCCACCCCTGGCAGTCTGCCCCATATTCACACCTTTCAAATTTAGACTCCACATCAAAGTCTTCCACGTTCAAGACCAGGTCCACATTGTTCTCTGCACCAAGGCTGGACCGTGTGGTGGTGTAAACACTTAGCTGGAAAGAGTGAACAACAATGTAAGGTCAAAAGGTCCTGACTGAAGACACATCACTGCTGGGGCAGGGCAGGCAATATGGGGGCTACCTCCCAGGGGGAGAGCTCGGGCTTGGTTAAAATGGCCTGTGTGACACTGTTGTGAAGAACCGGGGAGTGGAGCTGACGTGTCGTGAAAGCCCACTAGAATCAGGAAGTGACACAGGTAATAAGGGTCAGAGTTTAGCAGCCCGAAGAATATGGCGTGAGTACTCGCGGCGACTTCCACTGAGGTCCCTTAGGAAACAGGTGTGGGGCGATTCGACTTCAGTTATTACCAGGCAGAACTGGGTTAACCAGAGGGCTGCAGAGATCAGAGAAGCCCCAACTCCAGCTCTCACAGCCACCTCACCAGAACACTGGACGGTGACATCAGTGGTGGGGGGTAACGGCACGGGGATTGCTGGCGTCCCGTTTCTGACTAGTGTCAGTAAGGTAAGGGGTAGCACCGGCCGGGAGGCGCCCTCTTCGGGCCCCCGACTCTCACCTGCAGCTTTGGCCGCCGGGCCAAATACGGCTGGATGCAGTTGGAGTCGCCCGAGCACGGACGGGTGTAGACGATACCGTACATGACCCAGCAGGTGTGCACCACATACACCACAAACACGCCCACCACCAAGCTGGTGAAGGAGCTGCGGCCGCTCCACATGGCGCCGCCGCCTGCGGGCCAAGCGCCGCCGCTCGCGCCCAGCAGCCGCCCGCGGCTCACGGGAAAGCCGCCGCGCGACGCCGCCGCCGCCGCGGGGAAACCAACGCGCCTCGCGCGGGCCGCCGGACGTCCCGCATGCTCCCGCCGCCCACACCCGGAGCCGGGGGATTCGCTGGATTCGCCGGACGCCGCTTCCGGGACACCAGCCGACGGCGGAAGTGGGCACGCGCGGCCTTCTGGGAACCGGGCGCTCAGGCACGCACGCGCGTCCGCACGCCGGGCGCGTCCGTGACGTCAGCCTCCCGTGCCGCCCTCCCGGCGCGCCCGGCGGGGACCTGGTGGGACCTTTGCTTGGTAGGACATTTGCTCGGAAAGATGTCGCTTCGCCCATTGCTCTCCTCGTTCCCGGCATCACCTGAAGGTTGACGGAGCGATCCCAGGATGATGGCTGGCGGGCGGGCGAGGTGGAGACCATACAGCTCATCAAAGTCTAGGGTAGCGTCCAAAAGTTAGGAAAATAAAGAGAAGAGACTCAGGAAACTCTTTTATCTTAGGTGTGGAGTTACCAGTTTGATAACATGCAATTCGAGGTGGCCAGAACGGGTCATAAAAACTTTTACAGGTCAGTTGCCTTTCCTCAGAAGGAGAATGAGTCCTTTGGGTAATATAAACTTGAGTCCCCCGAACCTCTGCAGAGGTAGGTTCTGTCTCAAGCAGTCCTGTGTTTTCCCGACTTGCACACCCATGACATATCCAGATAAAAGCGTCCAGGCGTCATTTAAGTCTTCTTTAATATTTCTTGATTTACAGTATGCACAATTTCTAGAGGGAAGTGCTCAATGCCGTGACAGCCCAGAGCAGTGGCCACTAGAGATAAGAAGCAAGCAAAAACTATTTCTCCTGTTTGGGAAAACTTGCTGGCAGTCGGTGTTTTCCTTGCTCCGTGGTGGCCTCACAAGCCCATTCCTGTCAGAACAGTAATGGAAGCAACTTCTTTGGAGTTTTCGGTGCACATTGTACTGGCCGATATGCTCTGTTGTGCCATTCTCATGTTTCTCGTGTACACAGTGAGAAGCATTGTTAGGCATTTTGTAAAAATGGTGCTATTAAAACAGAGGTCTCAGAGATACAGCACCTGTTTCAGCATAAGGGAATGTTAGGGTTTCTATTGCTGTGATGAAACACCATGACCAAAAGTAACTCGTTTGATCTAAAACTTCACAAGTCAGGCCTATATTGTCTGCATTGTTTTTGAAATTCTTATCTGTTGTAGAATGCCGGGCACCGCGCCCTCCGTGTCTGCGCTGCTCTGTGCGCTAGAACCCAGTTCGCGAGCTTCGGGCAAGGGGCCGGAGGTTGAGAATACAGACGCAGAGACAGACCGACACGCAGACCTTTTAACACTGAAACCAAAAGCCCCAAGAATGCCCCCCTTATTGTGTTCAAGGATAGATTATATAGAGATAGCCACGCCCCAGCCAAACGCACCAGAAACCACTCTCCAGCCATCAGGAACTCCTGAAGGTCTCGTGCTCAGAGCAGCTGTAGGCACTCAGATCAGGGGAAAACAAGTTGTTTACAAGAAATTCAGGATCTGGGGTCTCACTGCTCCCAACAGTAGAATATTTATTTAACTCTGTAAAAACGTGTTGCATTTGTTTAACTATGTAAAGATGTATATGTTACATTTGTTTATATTACAGAATATATTTTTTTTTCAATTTTTTTTTTGAGACAGGGTTTCTCTGTAGCTTTAGAGCTTGTCCTGGAACTAGCTCTTGTAGACCAGGCTGGCCTCAAACTCTCAGAGATCAGTTTGCTTCTGCCTCTCTGGTGCTTGGATTAAAGGCATGCGACACCATCTCCCGGCATGTTACAGAATATTTTTTAACTATGTAAAGATGTGTTGCTGTTTTACCTTGCCTACCTAAGGCACCTGATTGGTCTAATACAAAGATGAATGGCCAATAGCAAGAGAGGAAGTATAGACAGAACTTCCAGGCTGGAAAATTAAGTAGGAGGAGGAATTTAGGCTCAAGAGTAGGAAAGAAAAAGAGACACCAGAGAGACATCAGGGACAGGTAGACATGGAGGTAGCAGGACATTCAGAATGAAAGGAAGGTAAAAGCCCCAGGACAAAACATAGATGAATAGAAACAGGTTAAATTAAGTTAAAAGAACTAGTGGAACAAGCCTAAGCCAAGGCCAAGCATTCATAATTAATAATAATAAATATGTCTTTATTTGAGAGCTGGTTGGTGACCCCAAGAAAATTCTAACTACACTTGTGGTCCAAGCTCACACAGAATGTCTCAATGAGCTTTGAGCATTCGATGGCTTTTCAAGCTTATGGTTCAGATGCTACTATAATCCTACTGAAAGAACATAGTCAGGTCTGTCACGACAATCACCTGCTTATGGTAGCAATTTCCTTCTTCGAGGTTTATTTATTTGCTGCGATAAACACCGTGACCAAAAGCAACTTGGAGAGGAAAGGATTTATTTTGCTTACACTCCCGAAATACAGTACATCATTGAAGGAAGTTAGGGCGGCAACTCAAGAAACTTGAGGTAGGAACTGAAGCAGAATCCATGGGGAACATGCTTCCTGGCTTACTCCCCATGCCTTGCCGAGCCTGCTTCCCTATAGCACCCAGGATCACCAACCCAGACGGGGGAGCACTGCCACATTAAACGTCAATCAAGAAAATGCACCACAGACTTTCCCACAGCCCAATCTAGTGAGGCTACTTCTTCCCCAGTGACTCTAACTTGTGTCAAGTTGAGATAAAACTAGTCAGCACATGGTTCAGGGGGGTTCGCAAGGGAACTGGTTTTGTCTGAACAGGTGGGAGCAGAATGCAAAGCCTGCTGTGAAAGAAGGCAGGAGTAGTTCTGGGTTACAAACCCCTATGGGGCTGGAGCAGAGTCATTAGATCCATCTGAGACTCCCTGCTCCTTACACAGTTGTCAGATGAATCTCCTCTTCAGAGTCACTTATTCCTCTGTTTTTGTCAGCTTTGGAGGGTTGATCTCACTCGTGTAACCCTAACGCACATGAAGCCTGCCATCTCTTGCTGACAGGTTATTCTTTCTAGTCCAGTCAGCCTATGAATGAACCTAGAGTCTTCAGGACACTGGTGAGGTAAGGCTCTTTGGATCTACAAATGCCAAGATGCAGGGAGGCCTCAAAAGTGGGATTCAGAGCCCAGAAGCTCCAGGAATTCCCACCATTCTTCAAATGACCAATTTTTTTGGTTTGGTTCCAGGCCCATTTTTATGGATGAAATGGGCTTAGTGGCACCTTGGTTACTGCCAACCTCGGCTGTCACTTGGGGATCTCACCAAGAAAGAGCCTGTGCAGCTGCACCGATGTCCTGAGAGATTTGCTATGGTGCATCCTGCTATGTGCACTTGGGACCAGGACTGATGCTTTCACAATCCCCTACCCTGTTTGGGTCCTGTATCAGGAGGGGACTCCAGCATCAATCCCCTTGTGATGCTGACCACTGAACCTGGCTGCTGAGCTAGGTCAGCATGTGACAGCATTCCAAGTTGGCACCCTTTGGCAAACACCGGTTCTAGCACAGCCCTTTGAGTTTACTGTTTGTCCCTCAACATTTTTCACAGGGTAGAAAGTTATTACTCGATCTCCAGAAGCCAGTGTCTGACCTCTACTGGTCTCCTGCCCTCACAGCCCATCCAGGCTCCGGTACTCTAGACAGCTGGGTATAATTGAAGCGTGGGTGGCTGTGACCGCGCAGGCATTAAGGAATACTACACATTTCCAGTACTGACTTCAGCCTCATGAATACTGGTCACACTCCAGCCAACAGAGAACAAGGATGGCCAAGCAACTGTCACAATTACAAAGAGTTTCTCTAGGCCTGGGAGATCTTTGTATTTGTTCTTGTGAGAAATAACGACTCTAACTACATAATAAGAATACTGGAGAGGCTGGAGAAGGCTCAGCAGCTAAGAGTATGTACTGTTATTGTGTGTGTTCTCAGAACCCAAGTCCAGCTATAGGGAGATCTGATGGTCTGGACTCTGCGGACGTCTGAACACACACTCTCTCTGTCTTTGTCTCTCTCTGTGTGTGAGTGTGTGCTCCTATGTTAGCAGATGATATGTTAACTTTATTTTTTTTATTTTGATGCAGTGTTTTTATTTTGCTATTCATTTGCTGCATTGGTTTTGGTTTTTTTGTTTAGTGTTATTATTATGGTTTTTTTATTGATGTTAACTTTTATTTTTTTAAAGATTTATTTGTTTATTATGTATACAGTGTTCTGTCTGTCTGTATGTTTGCAGGCCTGAAGAGGGTACAAGATCTCATTATAGATGGTTGTGAGCCACCATGTGGTTGCTGGGAATTGAACTCAGAACCTCAGGAAGAGCAGTCAGTGCTCTTAACCTCTGAGCCATCTCTCCAGCCCATGATGTTAACTTTTAAATGTCTTATCTATACCATTATTTGAGGCCCCTTTCTGAGAACATTCCAGAAAACAGGTTCAGGAAAAAAAATCTGAATCTTTTTTTTTGTGTGTGCTCAATGTGAACTCTGACAATGGACAGGCGATAATGAGGATGACTGGGAAGTATAAATCCAACACACTTTGTTCCTTTGTAAAGTCCTGGGCTATGATCAGAACACAAAGGGAACAGTAATGGACTTCCCATAATGAATGTCCCTGCAGTCTTGGGAAGGGAAGGAAAGGTGACAGGGCAGGATCAGGCCTCTGCATGGTGCATGCAGCCTTATTTAACTCCACTGACTCAGGACTGGTGCTAAATGTCAGCTAGTAGGGCAAGGGAGGCATGAATCTCCCGCTTCTTGTTTGCCCAGAGCTTGAGTTCCAGACTCCAGGCTGGCAGGTGCATTGGTCATGTTTAATTACAGTCTTCTGTTTGAGGATCAGAACTGCCGAGGGTCAGTGCTGTAGGGCAGAAGTCTCCATCCCCTTAACCAGGGGTGCTAGAATCAGGGAGGGTGAAGGTGCTGAGCAATAGAGGCAGCTTCTAAACATGCACATTTGGACTTCTTGATATGCAAACTGAATGTAGTATTCACATTGCTGGTCCACTAGGGTCATTACCCTCATTGATGGTCCAATTCTACTGAAGGAAAATCAATGGGGTTGCCAGTGCCAGCTGTAAAACTCAGCCCTGTCATTATCGTACACACAGCCAGGCCAGGCTCCCACAGAGCTGTCAGTCTGATTCAAGGCTGGGGTTTATAGTTACCTCAAGAAATCTGGTTTTAAGCAAATAATAGATTATACTCTTTGGAGCTCATGGGGAGCTAAACAACTTTTGACAGCCAACAAGCTCACAGAAATGGCTCTGTGGCAGACACAAGGCCGCATCTGTTGCCTCATCAGACCTTCATGCTCCAAGCTGATGCCTTCAGTAAGAACCAGATTGTTCCTGACTGTCTCTGTAATTGCCCCCTTGCCAAGTGCGATAATGACAGCTGTGATCTTCTACCTCAAGACCTAGTGCTCAGGAACAGAGCCCTTCCTGAGCCAGGGAAACTTACCGCAAACAGAGAAGATTGTGGATTCCTCAGACATAGGTGTAGATGCAGGCTCCTAACTCCTCAGGCATATCCGAGAGAACGCCTCATTACAGGGCACACTGGTGGAAGCCATCAAGAATCAGTGTCAAGTGGTTTGGAAAGACAACCACACATGGCAGCCTTCTGCTACAACCTGTTCCTACATCACTTCAGCCAGTTCATGCAGTGACCCCAAGTTAGAATCAAGTCATATTGGTCACATGAAGAAACTGAGTAACAGGAGATTTTTTTTCTCTAGATATTTGGAGCATGACTTTAAGGGGGTTATCTTGAATAGGTTAGTTGAGCCGGGAAGATCTACCCTAAACAAGAATGGCACATTTGTTGACCCTGGGGACTAGACTGTATAAAAAAAGAAAAGATTAAACTGAGCATGGGTATTCATCTCCCTCTTGACTGCTAATGCAACCTGACCAACTTCCATAAGCTCCCGTTACCAGGACTTCCCCACCATGATGGACTGGATCCTTGAACTGTGAGCCCAAGTCAACCCTTTTTCCTTTAAGTTGCTTTTCTCAGTACTTTTCTGGCCACAACAACAAGAGTAGTAACTAAGACACATGATCATTGTCTGGTTTCCACTTGAGCAGGTACACAATCATTTAAGCTGCAGCAATAAAACCAGTAGGGAAGAACCCAAATCCCTATATATAGTGATGTTCAGTTGTCTAAGCTCTGCAGCCTTGACACAACCCACAGACCTTTGCAACTGTCTGTTCAAGGGTATTCCTCATGGTGTCCTTATAATACACAAGAAAATGTAGGTAAAAGATAACCTGAAGTTCTTTGAGTCTAGTTATTGAACTCAAAGTGGGGGAAGGCAAGTTGTAGCTGAGGGGGGCAGAGATGTGAGAACTCTGGGGATTGGAATCTCCCTGTGACAGGAATGTGAAGCAGGCAGCCTTTTGAAGCTGCACCCTTATCTTGTAGGTTATATACCGAACCAGGTCATTGGTGTTAGAAGTAGATTGAAAGGTAAGATGCTCAGTGCCCACAGAGTGTTGGGAAATTGCCTGGGTGGGAAATACATTTATTTCAAATGAGATGTATTGTGTAGGTTGTCCTATTTACCGAAGAAAAATCAGTTTCCATTTTTGATTCCTCTGGTGAATCACCACATTTCTTGTCCATCCCAGTTCTCATCATGATGGTGAAGATGCTGACACGCTGGAGACATCCTCCCCCCTTGACTTTCTCTGCATTTCTATCTCAGTTACAAAAGCCCACATTGGTTTTACCAGGCAGGTTGCCATGAACACACTGACTGACCTGGCTCTTCATAATGAAAGGAAAATCGATAGCAGTTCATGTAGTAATAAGAGTGGCGGGGCTGCGTCCCCAGAACCCCAGCTGCCTGGCTAGCTTATGCCTGAAATAACAACACACAAACTGTATTCATTCAAACACTGCTTGGCCCTTTAGCTCTAGCCCTTACAGGCTAATTCTCACATCCCGATCAACCCATCTCTAATAATCTGTGAGTACCGGTCTTACTGGGAAAGATTCAGCATGTCTAACCTGGCGGCTTGCCTCATTGTGTGCGTCTGCCTGGGAGAGTGGAGCATGGTATCTCTCTGAGGCGTCTGCTCCCGAGAGGAGAGCTGTGGAGTCTGAGCTCACTTCCTCTTCCTCCCAGCGTTCTGTTCTGTTTACTCCTCCCACCTATCTTCTAACCAATGAGGGCCAAGCAGTTTCTTTTTATTTAACCAATGACCTTCCTCCATCAAGTTCACAAGACAGCCTGTGTTCTCTGAGCTTCTTCACCTCCAGGTTGAGGCAGCTGTAAGTCTGCTCCCTGTTGGTGAAGACAGCTGGCATGTGGCTCCGATCAATTGTGACAGTGGGTAGGGGCGGTTTACATCTTGGTAGTTAGGAAGCAGAGAATGGGAATATAGGAACCATAGCAAGATAAAGGCCTGAGGACACACTCTCAGTGACCTTCCTCCATGTAGGCCCCACTTAACTCTCACTGTCACTCAACGGTGCATTATATTGTCAATTCATTGAAGGGTTAGTCTGCTGATCAGGTCAGATCCATCCTGGTCTAATTGTGTCTGGAAATGTGCCTCTCCTCCCCTGCTCCAGATACACCCAGATGTGTGTCACTACGTCCTAGGTGCTTCTCGGTTAAGTTGACAGGGCAAACCATCACAGTGACCTTTTGTGCAGTTGCAGTAGCAAGAAGCTTTGGTACCAGTGGTGGAGCAGGCAGATGGGACAGCAGAGTGGAGAGGGAGTTCAAAACTTGACCCATGTGAGTGTAGTCAACTTGACTTTCACGTAGGAGAAAGGCGGGTCATTGAAGGGAAGATGGGCCTCTCCATAAAGGGCAGGGAGCAACAGATAGCCACATATAAAAACAAATTAAGTACATGAGACCAAAAGCTAAAATGAAGAACGACAAAATCCCTGGAAGATAATATGAACAAAAAACAAAAACCCCTGGGCTTCACAGGTGCATTTTTGTAGAAAAACACATCAAAGGTACAACCCAGAAATGAATAAACTGGACAAATGTGCTGCTGTGTGAGGTAGTCATGAAAAACGTTTGGGCTGTAGGAGGAGAGAGGAATGTGGGAACCTTTGCCTTCTGGTCAGTTTTTCTGTGAGCACAAACTTGCCCTGAAACTTTTTTTTTTAAAGAAAAGTAATGTTAAAACATTCATGAATTCTTCACTTTCTCCCCTGTCAGATTCAGTGTATCCAGTTGTATGTTCAGGTCTTTAATCCACTTGGACTTGAGTTTTGTGCAGGGTGATAAAAAATGGATCTGCTTGCATTCTTCAGGACACCAGGAGAACACAGCCCACAGAATCAGCTACACAGGGCTCTTAGGGACTCGGAGAGACTGGAGTGGCAATTACTAAGGCTGTATGAGTCTGCACTAGGGCCTCTGCATATATGTTACAGTTGTTAGACTGGTGATTTTTGGAACTCATAATAGTGGACATGTGGGTGTCTCTGACTCTTATGCCTGCCCTCGGAACCCTTTTCCTCCTACTGTTTGCTTTGACCAGCTCGGATACAAGGACTTGTATTTAGTCTTACTGTACCTTGTTATGCAGTGTTCGGTTGATATCCCTGGGGGGCTTGCTATTTTTTGAAGAGAAACTGAGGAGGAGTGGATCTGGGGGAGAGGGGAATTGTGTGTGTGGGTTCTGGAAGGAGTAGAGAGAGGGGGGAAACTGCATTTGGAATGTAATGTATGAGAGAAGAATAACAATATGCATGAACTAAGTCACCATGAGCAAATCAAAAGTGGACATCTGAACAAGCAGAGACATGGAGCAAGGGCTGGAGTGCCTACCATGACCCAGAGAAGGAAAGAAGTTCAGAAGGAATGCAAATCGTAGCCTCCTGGGTGGAGGTGCAGCTGGTGGGTGTGAGGACACAGCTCCTGCTTTATCATTCCCAAATGTTGGGTTGATGTGACTCTCTCTCGGTAGCATCAGAAGGCAATTGCAAGAGCAGAGGGCTGTGGGAGACCCACACATATGACAATAGGAAGAGGCTGCATGGGTCAAAAAAATATGAATGAGGCTTTTCCACTTTGGAAGCTGCAAGCCTGAGATCATAGTGTCTCCAGTTCCCACTTCTCTGAGAATGGTCTCTTCTCTACTTTTTCTGCCTTCTTAGGCTACTGGAAAGAGGTGGCATTCCCTGGCTTATGGGCATACTACTCAGTATACCTGCTGCATCCCGTGTGATCTCTTAGGGTTTCTTAAGAGTTCTTAGATTTAGGTTCCATCTCAGTCTGACATATCTCGTCTTAACTAGCACATCCGCAAAGACATCATTTCTAAGCCATGCATCTTTCTAAGGTCTCGGAGGACTTGAATTTATGGCACACCATTTCCTCAGTCTGTTGGCTATTGAATAGTCTGATATAGCCATGCCATGGAGCAAATCTTTAACCATGTTTGAACACAGTTCTCACACTGGGCGTCTTGGCTAGAACTGCATTCTTTTACTTTTTACTAGTTGTTTTTGAATGGTTTACAAAATTTTTCAGTACAGTACAGAGAATTCCAGCACATCCCATATCACTTCTCCCAAAGCCAACATCTTACACAATCACAGTACAGGGTTCATAGTTGTGACACTGATTCCGGCATGGCACTGTCAACTGTGCAGACCTGATGTGCAAGTCTTGGCTTGTGTCCTGTCCAGAGCCTCTCATTGCACCTCAACATCTCCTCCCTTCGGTGACCCAGGGGCCATGCTCCAGGATTGGTGGTTGTCACTGAACACCTGGAGGCTATGCTGTCATCATGTCTACCATCTCTTGCTGGGCTGGTGCTCACAAAGTGGTACCCAGGCCTCTCTGTGATTCAGTCACCACTTGCTCTTTTTTTCCCTTGGGTGAGACTTGGTGATTAAGCAACAGGCCATTGCTTATCATATTTCTGACCACTATTCTTAAAGTCCTTTGATGACCCTGGCCCAAACATTATTGTGCTATCTGATGAGTGACTGTTGCTGGTTCCCAGCACTCTTGGGTCTGGCCCTCCATGCTTTTCAGGTTGACTTTGTCCTTTGGGCATACCGCTTTGGAGCATTGCTTTACTTGTGGGAAACAGGAGCTTTAGGGTCACCACAATGCCCCTGTGTAGAAAAAGGCATAATAAACACTTGGGACATGGGAGTACTCAGGGGCATCTTAACATCAGGTTCTTTTAGGAGGTGACATGGGACACATGCTGTAAGTGCCAACATCTTTGCTGTGTTCCATCCCACATGTCATCTGGCTGTGTGTCTGTGTGCCATGAATGTCCAGTTCCACAGTTCAGCCTGCTGCCTTCTCTCCATCCTGATCATTTTCCCCATTCACAGCTAGTCTTCCCAGGGCAATACATGATGCCCACATGACAGCTTCTGGCTACAATGGGCCTCGGCACAGATGAGAAGACATGTTTAATGCTGTGGTCTTGTCCTGGCGTGGGTACGTGCATGACTAGGATATTGCATGTGCTGGGCAGTTTCTCTACCCCTGAGTTATACTCACAGCTCCTGGCTGTTTTGAGCCAAGTCTAACCATGTTGTCCAGACACTTCTGAAGCACTGAAGTGACAGGGCATGACCTCTCCCCAGCTCCAGAGCTTTTGTTTTGATGTGTTCTGGGCAAGGGCCCTGAATGCATCTTTTGCATTGGTTCCCATAAATTATGTAACTTGTCCTGATTACCTATAATATGTTTGTTTGCTTCTTAGCTCTGGAACACACACAGTGATTGCAGAATTGCTACATCTTGTCTCCATGAAGACCAGGCTTCTCAAATGAGGGCAACACACAGCTGCTCCTGCCTTTCGTTTTTCTGTCAGAATTCTCCCTCCACAAGTGCACTCAGAGAAGTGCACAGACTCCTCATACCAACGTCTGGGGACTCCCTGGTTAATATTAACCACGTTTCTTTTTTGTAGGTTTTTAAACTGATATTTATTGAGCTCTTCATTTTTCTCTGCTCCCCTCCCTGCCTCTCCCTTCCCTCTTTCAACCATCCTCCAAGGTCCCCACACTCCCAATTTACTCAGGACATCTTGCCTTTTTCTATTTCCCATGTAGATTAGATCTATGTGTGTCTCTCTGAGGGGCCTCATTATTGTCTAAGTTCTCTGGGATTGTGGTTTGTAGGCTGTTTTTCTTTACTTTATGTAGTAGTAGGAGCAGCGGGCTGCGTCCCCGGCACCCGGCCGCCCCCACGGCTAGCTTTACCTGAAATAATTACACTGAAACTGTATTCTTTTAAACACCGCTTGGCCTATTTCTATCTAGCCTCTTCTAGGCTAGCTCTCGCACCTGGACTAGCCCATTTCTAATAATCTGTGAGCACCGGTCTTTCTGGGAAGATTCTAGCCCACGTCCATCCTGGGTCAGAGCTGAATTGCGTCTGTCTGGGAGAGCGGAGCATGGCGTCTCTGTCTGAGGCGTCTTACCTCACTTCCTCTTCCTCCCAGCATTCTGTTCTGTTTACTCCACCCACCTACGTTCTAAGCTATGAGCCCAAGCAGTTTGTTTATTACTTAACCAATGAAATCAACAGATTGATATATGACACTCCCACATCAACTTTATGTTTAAAAACCACCTATGAGTGAGTACATGTGATAATTCTTTCTTTGTCTGGGTTACCTCACTCAATATGATGTTTTCTAGCTCCATCCATTTTCCTGCAAATTCAAGATGTTGCTATTTTTTTCTGCTGTGTAGTACTCCATTGTGTAAATGTACCACATGTTCCTTATCCATTCATCTTAACCACGTTTCTTTCAAGGGTCTGTTGCATTTCTGTGTTCCTCCAGAAGGAATACCAAGTCCTTCTCAGCCCCTGCTCCTCCAGGCAGGAGGATCTGTTTTGTTCTCTCCCTGACTCTTTCACCCTTGCAAGGGGTGGACGTGCAATTGGAAGGAAGGACGTGAAATCTGGCAGGGCTGCAGAGGAGGGAGGGTTCCCGTAGGTCCCGGGGCAAAGTGCTCAGTGGCTGGCCATGCACAGGCAAAGTAAGTATTTCCTGGTCATTGATGTGGCGAACAGCCCAGTCAGGGATGCCCAGGAGAGGCAAAGAGGGGCTCAGATTGGGCAGAGAGTCCAGGGACTCATGAGGGTACCAACTTTATCTGTGCCTGATGGAGAGGATGTGCAGATGATAACACTCACTTTAAGCCTTACATGTAGAGGCTCTGATCAGTTCTGAGGAGACCTGGTGGAGGAAGAGAGGGTCGACACCGGTGGAAGGCCCACCCTTCCCTCACCAACACCAGTGATCACTGACACCTCAGGAAAGGACACCTGAGACCAAGGTGCACATGATAGCCAGCCACAGGGAGCCAGTACAGGGTCCTTCCTAACTGCCGACACACTTGGAGCCCTGACCAGGAATTGCCACCTCTTCATTAGCAGGATTTATAAATGTCCACTGTCCCTGGGTCAGTTAACTCACCCTTTACATACTTCGTTCCTAGGTGATCAGACACAAAGGTGAGTTGCTGTGGCTGGGGGGTGATGTCCTTTCTGATACAGATGGACCTTGGTGTGATGATGTTTAAGTGTAGAGCAGTGGACATGGTGATGCACACACAGAGTCCCAGAAACTTAGAAGCTGAAGGAGAAGCAGAAGGATTACTTCAGTTCTCAAATTTGAGACCAACCTGGGGAACAGAGCAAGATCTTGTCTCAATAAAGGAGACTGTGAGTACAGCTCAATGGTGGAACCCTTGTTTAGCCATGGGAGGCCCCTTCAACACTACAGAAAACAACAAAAAATAAGTGGGGGGACTTTAGGAGACAAAGGAGCTGTGGGGTCCATGGTGAATGAACATGGAAGCAGTTTGTAGTCCTCCAAGGCCCCACCACTACCGGCACACATATCAAGTGCCTGGGGTCCTGCCTTCAGAGTCACCAGCAGTAAACCCCTCCCTAGGTCACCCACCTCAGGAGTCTCTGGCAGCCTCTCTTCCCTGTGACACTGTAGCTTGGACATGCTCCACCATCCTCCTCATAGGGACAAAACTCGGGTTCCAGGCATTCGTGGTGAGGATGGATGATGAAGACAGCCTTTGACTCTGTGAAAAGGGGGAACCAAGAACAGAGCCTAGAGCTTCCCCTGAGTTCCTGAGCCCAGGCACATAGGGATCTTGGCTCTCCAGCATGGGCTCCCGAGTTCCAGAAAGCCTGTCTTAGTGTCTCAGCAGGTCTGAACCTCAGCTTAACACAGGTGCTGATCCTGGGTGGATGTGGAAGTCTAGGGATGAGTGCTGGGCAGCTTTGGACATTTTACATTCAAAGTATAACAACAGGGGTCTAAACCTACTCTGTTATAGAACCCAAGCATTCTTGAGCCTCCTGGCAGCCAATGTGAAATGGTCTGACTGAGAAAACACACACAAGCACACTGTATGGTTACTTTTATGAGGGTCCTTGTCCTAGAGAGGCTAGACAGACAAGGCCTCCCCAAGGTTTGCTGCTGCACCTGGAGGCTGCACCTGGTTTGCTGCATGGATGTGCATCTGAGTCCAGTGCTGGCCCTCCTAGGTGGCAAATGTCCAGGCTTACTGCTTTAGTGTGTTACTTTTGCTGTTTCTCCTGCGGCTATGCTGATCTTCTCTTACCCTTTGAGAGCACAGACAGCAGACCGAATGACTCCTAGGAGCCTGGTGTGTCTGGGCAGAGCCAGCCAGGACAGTGACTTTCCTGAGCCCTTTATGCCCAGCCTGTGTGCACATTTACACACACGTATGTTCTTCAGCTGCTCCTACCACCAACACTGCATCAGAAACCAAGAAGGTCTTAGCCTGTTGTCACACTCCATACATCTGCAGGGCCACTGCCAGAACTGAAAAGCCAGTATTGGTGATCTAGGGATCACACTGAGTCAGGGCACTGGCATTCCAGGGTTCTTTCTTTTTAAATTTAATTAAAAAAAAACTGTCTTTTTTCACTATATATACAAATCCAAGTTCCCACTCCCTCCCTTCCTCCCATTCCCTCCACATACCCTCCCTCCCCAGCCCACCCTAACCCCTCATCCACTCCTCAGAGAGGGTAAGGCACATTGCTTTGGGGAAGGTCCAAGGCCCTCCCTGCTATATCTAGGCTGAGCAAGGTATCCATCCAAAGAGAATAGGTTCCCCAAAAGCCAGTACATGTAGTAGGAATAAATCCTGGTGCCACTGCCAAGTGGCCTCATAGTCTGCCCCAGCCATGCAACTATCAACCACATTCAGAGGGACTAGTTTAGTCCGATGCTTGTTCCTTCCCAGTCTGGCTGGTGTTGGTGAGCTTCCATTAGCTCAGGGAAACTGTTTCAGTGGGTGTACCCATCATGGTCTTGACCTCTTTGCTCATATTCTTATTCCTCCCTAGGGTTCTTTCTAAACACTTGCATCCCTTAATGCCTTCGGTTCTTCCCACACCCAATTGGGCTGGATGCTAGGTCCCTAAGAAGGGTGATTGAGTGAGGGTCGGCAGCTGGGATCCTTGTTGAGGAAGCAAGGATAATCTGTTTAACTTGGGCTGTGTGGCCCCAAATCCAGCCTGGTTCCTTTCTGTGCACCCCGAGTAGACAATGATTCAGAGGAACTGAGAACTAGGAATGGGGTCTAGATCAAGGTGCTGTCTGTCATCTTTTAGTCCTGGATCGCAAGTGGTTGGTTTCGCCCTACCCCCACCCCCCGCCAAGCCTTTAAAACGAAATACTTTTGGAATGATAGAACTTTAAGATTTTAAATTTTATCTCCCTGTGTTCACAAAGCTTCCAGGGTGTCTGCATACCCAGAGGGTGATGGACACAGTCCAAATGTCAGCCTCAAGCTTAGAGCCAGACATGGGCTTAACCATGGGCCTGCAGAACTTGGTTGATGCAGTGTGCAGCTGACGGGCCCGTTGAGGCCAAAAGCATGATTCTGAAAGGGCATTTCTGCCTTACTGATACTGTGTAAATATGTACACCATCCAAATGTAATCAAATAAAATGTTCTGTCTGATGGAAACCTTCGTCTATATGGCAAATAACTCCAAGGAAGAAGGAGCTTAGCTCCTGGAATAAGTAAAATTATTTAAATTCTAGGTAAATACCTTTGACGTTTGATACACTCAACTTTGGTTCTGTGTATGAAGTTTAGTTATAAGTGGAATTATTTGCGCTCACTCAGGAGAACAGCATTTTTGAGCAAATATAATTTGGGGATTTTTCTTGCAAACCATCTGTCTGCTGGTGTCTGATACCTATACTGGGGACTTCCTGGAACAGCATCTCTAAAAGATGGCCTCTCCAGGACATGCTGTGCCCACCCGGGAACTTGGAGTGGACTCTTGGGGTGATGGTTTATCCTCTATTAATTTAGCCATTTGAGGCCCGGCAGGAAAGAGCAGAAGCTTGCTGCTTCAGCTGGACATGGGGGTGGGTGGGTATGGCCTGAACTTGTAGGAGATCCTGTGGTCTGTGTTTGTTGGGTCTTTTTTTTTCTTTCTTAGCTCTTTGATAATTTCATACCATGTGTTTAGATAATATTCAGCTACCCCTACCCCAATTATTCCCATCCACCCAAATTTGTGTCTTTTTTGAAGACATCTATCAAAAACAACTTGTGCTTTCCAAATATTCTTAGATATGTGTCTTTTCCCTGGAGAGTGGTCAACCTACCAGGGGTAGAAAACTCAGAGAAAACCATCTCTACCTCTCTCAGCAGCTAACAATTGCCAATAGCTCAAGGCGTTTCTTATACATTGGGGATCACCTGGGCTTAATTCCTCAAAAGGATGACATGACCAACTCCCCTTTCAATACTGGGCTTTGTTCTGGCTTGGACTTGGTCATGTCTGTACTTAGTGTCACAACCACTGTGAATTCACATGTGCAGGTGTGTCCTGAAGGAACTGCTTCCGTGTAGTCGTGCACTGCCTCTGGCTCTTACATTTTCTGTTCCCTGTTTTGCAATTATCCCTGAGCCTTGGGAAGGGGGGTTCAATATATATGTTCCATTTAGAGATGAATATTTTCCAATCTCTTATTTTCTGCATCTTAGCCAGTTGTGAGTCTGCCTTAATCATCATATACTACAAATAGAAGCTTCTCCAAAAATATAGAACACTTCACAAATTTGTGTGCCATCTTTGTGCAAGGACCATGCTAATTTCCTTTGTATTCAGATTTTAGTATATGCATTGCTGAGGGGAGTACTGGCACGCATCTTTCTACTCCTTGGGTCTCCAGATCAAGCTTGAGTGTCCAGTTGTCCTGATGTACAGAAGGCATTTGCTAGGTGAAGACACAAGGAAGTGACACAGGACAGCCCATCCCCTAACTTTGTCAAAAGTCATGCTTCATGAACATTTCTCCTCGGAAGGTAACCTGGGGCCCTGAGCCATGACAGCAGGCCCTCTGGAACAGCACTGGGCTTGGCTTACAGCCCAGGGCTTGGCTTGTGCTGTATGTGGCCTGTGTGAGATGTTGTACTGGCAGCATTTGCCTTCCTTCGGGGCTGGCTGGAGGTAGCCCCATCACCAATGACCTCGGCACTACCACCCTGCAATATGGATGAAGTTCCAGCTGTGGCTCTCTGGTCCTTCCACTGCATGGAGGGTGGTGGAATGCAAAGCCGTTGTCCCAGGATGGCTCCCATTCGCTCCCTTGTTGGAGTTTGGGATATGGTGGCTGTCCTTGTTATAGCCATAAGGAGTCAGTAGCTGCTGGTGCCCCCAAAAATTTTGATTAATACAGCCACTGATGCTTCATGTTTGGTTAGTTTACCCAAACAGAGGTCTGTATTTCTGACTCACTTTTTAAAATTGTTCTATAAGTTAATATTACCCTTCTTGTGTTGTTACTCCAGAGACCCTGATCCTGTGGGTCTCCAGTTCTGTTCTCCGGACATCCTTGTGCAGGTTTCCTGATGCTCTCTGCCTTGATTCCAGATGCAGAGATGAGTAAGACCTAGGAGTAGTAATGACCTTGGGGTTGCTTGCTGTGTGACTTGGAGAAGGTCACAGCAGGAAGCTACAGATTGGACCCTGGCTCTGCTCAAATATGGTCAGTGAAAAAATAGGCTACAGAAGTCAGGGGGTTCCATTTTATTTCTGTTTTGGTGGCTCCCTGGGTCAGACCCCAGCGCTGGCAATTTGGTGTGAGGTCTGCTGGGAGAGCCTGAGACTTTTAAACCTCCTAACACTGAGAATCAATTTGGTATCATAGCTGCAGTGTTAGGTTGGCTGTGGTTGTGACCTGGTACCCTAGGAAGAGGGAAATAGAAGGTAAAACTGAGGTCAGGTGTGCCATGTTCTCCACAGGGGCCAGGAATACAAAACTTGCTAATTATTCCTTTTTTCCCAAGATGGACCCATTTTTTTTCTGCAATCAGTAACCAGGGAGCAGGTAGATGCTGTGACCTTTGGGGAGGGACAGTCAGACAAATCTACAGAGACTGAAGAAGGATTGTGGGGTGTGGTGGGGGGAAGCCAAACAGCAATCTGTTTACCCTTTAAGCCAGGTATTTTACTCTTGCAGAGCCTTTATTAAAATGCTTCTCTCAGAGGAATCACGTGGCTTTTCTGGGCTTGAATACTCAGACTTTTTGTCTAAAGGTCAGTCAGCAAAGAGCTCAAATCCGATGGTAAAGAGCAGAGGGGGTGATCAGGCCCCTCTGAGCAGAGAGAAGCAGTACAGTGGCCCTCCCCACTTGAGAGCTCAGCTTCAGCACCCAGTTAATGCAAGAATAGAATCCTGCTTCGTGTATTTAAAACTCAACACAACAGTCCAGCTGTCTTTGGAGAACAGATGCCAAATATAGCATTCACATTTCCAGTCATATAGGAGAGATGGATTGGACCAAAGTTGTGGATGTAATACAAGATCACCCATCCATCCATCCTCACACTGGTCTCCCCCCATACCCATCTATCGACACACCTATTTATCTGTCCACCTGCCCATCCACCATCCACCCACCTACCAATATCTACCCACCTATGAACCCAACCCACCCATCCATCATCCCTCTACTCACCAATCTACCCACCCATCCAAATATCTACTCACCCACCTATATATCCATCTACTCTTCTACTATCTACCCCTTGGTCTACCACATCCACCTGTCCATCAGCCTACCCACCCCCTCATTCATCACCCCTGTACCTATATAAACATATTCAGTGTAACTATTGACTGTGTGACAGGCCTATTCAAGGCACCATTGGAAATCAAATGAAAATAAGTCAGCATCTGCTCTCAGTCAAACTTGGAAGGAAGAGAAGCGGCAAACTTTATGCAAAATGACATCTGATAGAGAAACCCCAGGAGAATGGTGGGCTCAAGGAGTGTGGACCATGAGCCAGAACTTGAATGGTTGGGTCAGTTTGACTTCTAGGGGTAATATCCGAAGGAGACTGGGCTGAGGTAGTGATCAGAGAGTGGTGGGTGGGGTTGGAAAGAAGACTTTCCCAGATGGAGGGAATAAGTGGGTGATACAAGATAAGGACGACGTGAAGCCTGGGTCAGCACCACTGAACTTTGCAGCCTCAGACTCTCAGTCTGGTGCCTTGATTTCTTCAGCACCTGTAAGCCCCATCCTGGGACTTCTGGGCTTCTTTGATGGTTCTCCAGCAATACAGGTAGGTTTATTGAACATGGAGATCTTGAAGACTCGAACAACTTGGAAAGACTCCCAGAAGAATTTCATAGGTTATTTGGCAATCAATATGGTGATTTCTCAGAAAACTGGGAATCGATCTACCATAAGACCAGCTATACCACTCTTGGGCATATACTTAAAGGATGTCCAATCATATCACAAGGACACTTGCTCAACTCAGTTCATAGAAGTTTTATTTGTAATAGCCAGAGCCTGGAAACAACCTAGATGTCCCTCAACTGAGGAACAGATAAAGAAAATGTGGTACATTTATATAATGTAGTATTTTTGAAGGCAAATGAATGGAACTAGCAAAAACACCATCCTGAGTCCAGATCCAGATCCAGAAAGACAAATGTGGTATGTACTCACTTATTAGTTGTAAAATAAGGGATAACTATACTACAATCCATAGATGCAGAGAGACTAGGTAACAAGGAAGGTTCAAGGGGGGTTCCCTGGACCTCCCCGGGAAGGGGAAATAGAGGAGATTTTGTGAGTGGACTCAGGGTGGGTGAGGATGGGAACATGAGAGATCATGTTGGAGCGGGAGAAGAGGGAGAGTACAGGAAGAGACTACTGGAAATGGGGGCATTTCAGGGCCAGATAAAAACCTGCTGCAAGGGATTCTCCCAGGAATCTACAAGGATGACCCCAGCTAGGACTCCTAGCAATAGTGGACACTTAGCTTGACAGGCCATCACCTGTGACCAGACAAGACTTCACGTGGTGGAGTGGGAAACCAACCCACATAATCTTGGATCTAGAGTCTGTCCTGTCTATGGAATGTGCTGGGATAAGGGTGGCCTAGAAATGAGGGAGTGGCCAATCAATGACCTAGTCTTAAACCCATGGTAGGAGAGTATCCTAACCCCTGATACTGCCTAGAGGATCAGAACCCTCAGGTTGGATGACCCAGAGACTTAGGATAGAACCAAACATGACTAGAGGGGAAAATGTCAATGTAAGGATGCCTAATGTTATTCTGCTATACTCATAGATCAGCGCCTAGTCCAATTGTCATCAGAGAGGCTTCCTCCAGCAACTGGTGGACACAGATGCAGACCCACAACCAAACATTAGGTGGAGCTTGGGGAATCCTGCAGAAGAGGAGAAAAGATTTTAGGAGCCAGAGGTGTGAAGGACACCACTAGAAAACCCAGAGATTCAACTACCTGGGCTCACAGAGTCTGAACCTGCAACCAAGGAGACTGCATGGGACTGACCTAGGCACTCTACATATATGTTACATTTGTGTAGCTTAGTCCTCTTGTGAGACTCTTAACAGTGGGAGCTGGGGCTGTCTCTGACTCTTTACTAGATTTTAGGACCCTAATCCTCATACTGGGTCACCTTGCCTAGCCTTAATACATGGGGAGGTGCTTAGTCTTACTGCAACTTGATGTACTATGTTTTGTTGCTTCTCAAATTTTTGTTTTTCCTTTTAACATTTTAGTTAAAATAGAATTACATCATGTCCTCTCTCCTTTTACTCTCTCCAGTCCCTCCCAGTTACCTTACCCTGAATCCCCTCCATGACCTGCATTGTGAAGTGAATAGCTTCTTTTTTTATTGGTTATATTGTCTCTTTCACACACATGATGTGTATGCACATATATGTGTATATATAAACATATATAAGCACACACACACATATAACCTGCTGAGTCTGATTTTGTTGTTTGTGTTTATATGGTTTCAAAGCTGACCTCTCCACGTTGGGCAACCAATAAAGAGGCTCCTTCTCCAAGCAGTCAGTAGTTGTATAAAGTGACCGTAGGTGGGAAGTTTTAGGAGGGGGAATTGCAGAATATAAATGATATGACACAGAAATGGAATAAAGGGGGTGGTATTAACTGAGGAGGAGTAAGGGGGTTAATACAGAAGAATAAGCCAGGCAAGGGACAAATAACACTAAGGTTGTTTCATAAAGACTCAAGGAATCTTATTATTTTATATGAACCTAAAATCACACACACACACCTTACAGGAAGTTAAGCCATTTGGGCTGACAATGAACCATGAAACTAACAAAAACCCCAGTATCATGCAGGAGAAACCTCCTTTTGAAGGGTTCATTAGGATAATCCAAGTAACTACTCAAACAACATAGATTATAGATATAGCTCGTGGTTGTCTTTTAGGGGTTGAGGGTAAATTCTTACTGCTGAAGGCATTACACACTTGGGACACACCCGAGTTATTCTGCCCTGCAGTCTGGCTTTCGTGGTCCCAGAAAATGCTATTGGTTGCCAAGAGAGGGAAGCACCTGCACAGCCTTTCCCATCTGCAACATCGTGAACCACGACACTTACCAACATGACAAGATAGGAACAAAGGTGTAAGCAGTGTCACTTTTGAAAACAGAGGAGTACATGGGACGATTTGGAGGGTTGGAAAGGGAAGGGGGAAATGATCTAATTATATTATAATATCAAAATATAAGTGAAAAGAGGTAGTACTCATGTTGGTGACAGCCAACAGTTGTCTAATTGAACTTATGGTCTATTCAGCAGGATGGAAATCATGCCTTGTACTGACACCCAGCCAGCTTCCCTGCAATAGTGAGGTCATGAACTTTAGAAAAGAATCACTTTCCTAGACCAGCACAAATCCTTAATAACATTCTAAATTTTATCCTTATAGACACAGGTAAGTGTAGCTACTCTCCCTCACCAAAGAAGCCTTTCTTTATAGCAAATGGAGACTATTGGAGAAAACAACTGGACACAATGTAGAGATCAACAGATTGTGGGAGCCCCAATGAATACATCTACTTCACAGTTGGCTGTGGCTCAGGAAACATCACAGTAAAATGGGGCAGAAAGACTCTAAGAGCCAGAACACCAGGAAGTCTTCTGAGAGTCTCCCCTACAAATGGCTGCGTAAATAAGAGCAATAGCATTATCAAGGGGGCATACTAACATGGAAGGGGGCGAGTTTTGTGGGTCTCACCTCTAGACAAAGAACTACAACTTTTAGACCTTAGAAAGGTCTCTGCTTTTCAGATATTCAGGTAGAACCACAATTTCTGATCCTGAGTTTTTATTAATCATGCATCATCCATAAATTCATGAACATATGGGTAGCACAAACTAGAATGAGTAGGTAATTAAGAAGAAAGGGACAGGAAGTTGGGAGGGTTGGAGGGTGGTGTGTGACCTAGAAAGAATATGAGTGACTATGTTCCAAACACATTGTATGAATACATGAAATTTTCAAAGGATTAATCAAAAATCATGCTTAAAAAGTTATGAAGCAGTTAAAACATTTTGAAAAGTTAGAACTTACCAAAACTCACAGACACAAGCCCATACACACATGGTGCCATATGCACTTGAGATAAATATGAAGATGCAGAATTAACCACACAGATGCAAAACTACCCAGCAAGCAGGGAGTCAGCTCCTCTGGGCACTTTGAGGGTCTCCAGCCTCTGGTGTGCTTGGCAATCCTGGTGTGCCTTGGCTTGAAAGCCCCCTGCTCCATCTTTGCTTCTCTGGTCCCATGGCATCCTTTCCCCGTGTTTTAATCATGGAGTCTTTCTTCTTCATAAAGACTCCAGTCACATTGGATTTAGGGTCATTCATAATATCTTATGTAGTAACGCTATGTTCTGCTTAAATCACCTTTGGGGGCAGCAAGATGGCTCAGCAGGTGGAATTCAATCCTGATGGCCTGAGTTCAATCCTTGGGACTCTTACGGTGGAAGGAGAGAATCAGCTCCTTCAAGTCGCTCTCTGACCTCCACTTGCATGCTATGGTATGATTACGTGAATGTATGTTGCATATAAAATAAAAGTAGTAACACATCTATAAAGCCTTCTTAATAGATATTAGGGAGTAGGGCTTCTTCAGATATATGGGAGCCATTCAACAATTCAACCTATAGCTCTATTCCATAGGTCAGTATCATTAACTAAAGGGGCTTCCTTACCCCAAGCAGGAATATGTCTAATATCAGCTGTGCCTACTTTGGACTTTTATGAACACTCATGTGTGTGTGTGTCTGTGAACTCTGATACACCACTGATGCCCTCAAGATGGAGACATAATCTCTAGTGGGTTTAAAGGGTAGACCACAGGGCTTGGGTTTGACGAATGACCCTTGGTGGGCACACTGAGGTAGATACAGCCTTTCACAGACACATATCTGAGGTTGGAACTTCTGAGAATTCCTGAGCAAAATTCTCATTCCCTCACTCCATGGTGGAGCTCTTGTGAGAATTAGAATGGGTTAAGCAAATAGAATAAGGAGATGAAGGGGCTAGAATCAAGCATGGTTTCAGGTCCAACTCACTCTGGTCCCAAAGGAATGTCAAGTCAGGTTGGCTTGGTGATAGGCTAGGTCTGATGCAGGCCCTGGGGCTGGGTCACAGTGTAGGCTAGTGGAGCATCACCACAGTATGTGGGGGTGCCGCAGCTGATGGGTGAAGGGAATCCCACACATGGAGTGAGACTCCAAGAGTACTTACACTCTGCTCAAGACACCACACTGTGCATGCTTCTACCCAGAATGCACCAGTGTTCTTGTTCCTCATCTTAGGTTTTAGCTGTTTCATGACTGCGAGGGCTTCTTTGTGGCTCTATTTATTGAGTGAGTCTGAGCCCCTTTCTCTAGATTCTGACCTGTTGGGAGCAGTGAGACCCCAGATCCTGAATTTCTTGTAATCTCCTGATCTGAGTGCCTACAGCTGCTCTGAGCACGAGACCTTCAGGAGTTCCTGATGGCAGGAGAGTGGTTTCCGGTGGGTTTGGCTGGGGCGTGGCTATCTCTATATAATCTGCCCCTGAACACAATAAAGGGGCATTCTTGGGGAATTTAAGGATGACCCGTGTCGCTGGCTCTCTGTCTGCGTATTTTAACCTCCAGCCCCCTTGCCTGAAGCTCGCGAACTGGGTGTCAGCGCACAGAGTCTTAGATTTTAGCTGTTTCAGGACTGTGAGGGCTTCCTTGTGGCTCTTGGTAATGAGTGAGTCTGAGCCCCTTTCTCTAGATTCTGACCGCTTAGCCACCCTCCTTTGGAGCGAATCTACTGAAGTTCAGATCTGGAATGTACCCAAATGTACTTTTGTACTGAAGGCTTGGTTTCTAGTTTTACATTGTTAGGAGGTGGTTGATCCTTTAGTGGAAGGGGTTGAATGAGGGGAATGCTCTTGAAGGGGATCGTGGCACCCTAACTTCCTGTTATTCCTTTATGTCCCATCCCATGATGGATCCATTTTGATACTCATTGTCACCATGATGCCCCAAGTCAATAGGACCAACCAATCATGGATTGGAATCTCCAAGGCCGTGAGTAAAAATGACCCCTTTCTCTTTATGTCTTGTTTTCTTGGGTGTTTGCTGCAGTAATGAAAGATGAATCACTCAGTACCTACTCATGATTTTTATCTGTTTCCTCGAAGAACCACCATTTTATTGATTTGTAAAAGCTCTTTACGTATTCAGAGCACACACCTCCCCCTCCCTTACTCCTTAGGGCATTTTCTGAATCATGTGTTATAGCAAGCACTAGGCAAGTCAGTCTCCAGTCATTTACATTCCACACAGCTCCTTCTAGCTTTGGATGCCTGTAAAGCTTGGCAGAGCAGCTAAAGGTTCCAGGAATGTGGCTTAGTGGCTGCCCCAGTCCTGGGGTATCAGTCACATGGGTTCCTTATGTTTTCTCAAGGTGTTTGTCCATACCACTCATCTCTGAGAACTTTGGCTCCCACTCAGCCCTCATGCCTTCTTCTCCTCCTGTGCTGTGCAGGGCATAGTGTGAACAGTCAAAACCTGGAGGCTGGGAAGTGGGTGATGGCAAGTAGTTCCAGCCCTGTATATGTCCTGAGCCACAGGCATTGGTTAGTGCGTCCCTCGCCAAACCCCTAAGCAGGCACAGCTGTTTGCATAGCTGAAGAGTGACTTGCACTACAGACGGTGGCCATGGTCAACCAGGAAGTGGGTCTACCACCCTCGAGGCTGCTATGGCCATCATTTTGGAGCTCACAGGCAGTGGGCTCTGGCAGTGAGGGTTTTACTTACTTAGTGGATCTGGGATCAAGGTGAATTCTCCAACCATTTTTCAAAGGATCAAAAACCTGAAGGAAGCAAGGTTGTCCTTTAGGGATCTGGCAGTAGTCATGTTGATGGAAGTGCTTGTTATACCATGGGTTGTAGGGAGACTAATGTATTGTCACGGTGTTGATGACTAAGAATATTGCACTAAACCAAACATAAGGAAACTGACGGAGGTTTCTGTTAGGTGTCCAAGGAGTTCCTCAAGTCACAGAATAGAACACAGGGCATAGAAGCCCATTCAGAAGATCCTGGAATTAGTCTCTGGAAGGGGATCTCAGAGATCCTGGTGGTGGTTGAGCTGGGGGACCAAGTCTGGATGTGGAGGAACTGATAGGATATTGATGGGAGAAGGACTGGAGGAAGGTGGTCAGGTAGACAATGTGCCCTACTGAGATGAGCAGGTTAGTGCTACAGTGAATGTCACAAACATCACAGGGGTGTGGACCTGGAGCAAGATCAATGCTACACCCAGCACACCTGTAAGGGAGTCTCACCCATGAACTCGCTCCAGGCTTGGGAGAAGCATGTGTGGAGGTGTATGGGGGATATGCAGTGGGGTAGGGGACAAGCTGAGGGGTATTTAGATGGAAGTTCTCTCTAGGAGAGCTGGATCCACCCTTTTCCCATGTATGAGAACGTAAGCTGGATGCCATACATGATAACAGCGAAGAAACACAAGGCAGCCTAGAGGAGCTTGTTTCCAACATATATTTCTTTTATTGTTTGTAAGGACCGATACAAGGTACTGACTATGGAGACAAAAACAGATACTGACAACACCTGGACTGCTACACGGAGCCACTCCTCAGAGAGGAGATAGTAACCCCAATCCTCCTCAGCCACAGCAGTTTTGAAGTCAATAGCCCCAAATTTCCACCTGGTAGCACATTCAAGTCCTTCGTACCAATGTCTACTTGCAGAGAACGCCTATGTTTAGGTCTCCCAGACAGACATGTGGTACCATTTCTCTAGGATACAGGTCAGGCCAAAGTTCACGTTTATTAGATCAAAGGAAAATCATAACATCCTCTTTTCACTCCAGGGGCTAAGGCCAGCACTCTGTGGGAAGGTGGTTCTTGGTCTACCCTCTTCCTATGGTATTGCTAATTACTCTTGTGAACAAAAACAGGGAAATCAGCAAACAGATTTGAACAAACTAACCTTGAATTTTGGTTCACACATAAATACGATTTTAAAAAGTCATTTATAACGTGGATAATGTCCATTGATGTAATGGGAGCCTCTGGGAAATCAAACCCAACAATGGGTATCTTTCCCCAAAGATCAGGCATGACTCCAGGCCAAGAATATGATCTTTTGCTTTGGGACCCTTGGAGAGCAAGTTTCCAGGGGTTGAGACACACTGGCTATGAAGAGAACACTTTCTCTGTGGCCTAGAATTCCATACTGAAGTGACCACAAGCTGAGCAGGCCTCCCAGGGGCCAGAAGTAGAGGCTGTATCTCAACCTTACTTCATGTCTATTTATCTCAGCTACAAAGGAAAAAAAAACATGGAATCTCTGGTTACTTGCACCAAGTTCCTTGTCCTCCGAGGCTCAGAACAGACCCTATGTGTGTGTGATGTGTGAACAGGATGCTAAGGTCGTGGTGTCTGCTCAGAGCCAAGCACCAGGGAAGCACTTGGCATGTATTGACTGGCTTTCCTACCTTCTACACAGCAGACAAAACAGGATAGATACTTGGCATTGTAAATCTGAGCAAAAGAAATGATCTAGGCAGCTACTGTGAGCACAAGGATTCTGGCACAGTGTATATACAGGTACCAAGGTCCCTCTCCTAGAGTACAGGGGACGGTAAGACCCATCCTCCCATGGTGATCACAAATGGGGGAGTCAGCCTTGCAGGAACAGGATACCACCCGGCAGAGACAGGGACATGGTTGACCTCATTGTATAGAGACGAGTGTTCTTACAGCCACATACAGACAGAGGCCTCTTTTTTTTTTGGTAGCATGGATTGGGTGTGAACAGTCAAAGATTGAAGCCTGTGCTTTGATTATTTTTCCATATAGCAAAGGGAAAGGGTGGAAGTGGCGCTCCTTTCTTGATGCCTGGGTTTCCTTTCGTGAGCTCCCTGTCCCTGCGGTTGTGCGATGGCCCACTTGGCTTCTGTCTCCTTCCACTTTACACCAACAGCCAGTGGCGCAGCTGGAAAGAAAGCATTGTTTATTTAGAAGCAAAGAATAGACCTTAAAGTTATCACTTATGGGCCAGTAGCCCTATGATGAGATCAGAGTTGTCTCAACAACTCAACAGGAGGTACCACTCACCCATGGGGAGCTTACCACTGATGGATGCCACTCCTGAGGGGCACCAAGAGCCATTAACTTTAAAGGACTGAATTACTTGATGAAGAAGAGATAAGGATACTAGGTGTAGCAGCTAATGTCTGTAATCACAATACTCAGGAGGCTGAAGCAGGAGGATTGAGTTTGAGGCTAGCCTGGGCTACAGTAAGATTCTGTCTGGACAAAAGAAAGCAAGCAGAATATAGCAAAATAAAACAGAACCTACATAATAACAAATAATCGTGCCTGTAGCGCTCAGTTGCTGAGAAGGTGAAAGATGCAGGACATCTTTAGATCCAGAGCAGGCTCCGTATTATCCTCCTACTGATTTGTGAGTGGCTCGGCAGTGTCCTCCTCCCCTGCCTGCTGAACCTCTATTGGGTCCATCTCAGGGGGTGCTGCACTCTGGAGCCGGTTTTGCTGGGTGTGGTCCAGGAGCAAGTGGGGAGCAGCACAGACGGTGCGGGGATTGAGACCAGCAGCCTGCTGCTCTGCTGCTTGCTCAACCAGTTTGTGCTCATGAGCCATTTGCTGACACTCACTGACTGGAGAGTTCTGCGCTGCTAAATGTTTTTAAAGCAAGGCTCATAAGACTATTGACTGACACACTGAACCAGAGATAGGAGAGAGGCTGGAAACCTTTCTTCCTTAAGCCTGCCCTACGGCAGAAAGACAGATCTATGTAATACTTTTGGGGATCTGCCCAACATACAGACACTAAAAAGCACACCTTCACAGGTCCAAGGAGTTCCAAGAATATTTAAAGGTATTGAAAATACTGAACCAGGCATGGTGACACATTCCTTCAATACCAGCACTCAGAAAGCTGAAGCAGGTGTATCTCTGTGAGTTCAAGACCAGCCTGGTCTGTATAGCAAGTTCCAGACCAGTAAGGATTATAGTGAAACCTTGACTAAAAGACCAATGGAACCGAATAGAAGACCCGGATATTAATCCACACACCTTCAAATACTTGATTTTTGACAAAGAAGCAAAAAAAAAATCAAATGGAAAAAAAGAAAGCACATTTAACAATGGTGCTGGCATAACTGGATATCAACATGTAGAAGAATGGAAATAGATCCATATCTATCACCATGCACAAAAATCAAGTCCAAATGGATCAAAGAACTCAACATAAAGCCAGCCACACTGAACCTTATAGAAGAGAAAGTTGAAGTACATTTGAACTCATTAGCACAGGAGACCACTTCCTAAATATAACCCCAGTAGCACAGACATTGGGAGAAACAATTAATAAATGGGACAATTCTTACTCATAAGTGATTTTAAAACATAAAGCAAAGAAAACAAGCCTACAAATCACAATCTCAGAGAACCTAGACAACATTGAGGACCCTAAGAGAGACTTACATGGATCTAATTAACATGGGAAGCAGAAAAAGACAAGATCTCCTGAGTAAATTGGGAGCATGGGGACCATGGGAGAGGGTTGAAGTGGGGAAGAGAGGGGCAGGAAGGGGAGCAGAGAAAGATGTAGAGCTCAATAAAATCAATAAAAAAAGAAATGTCACGGTACTGAGGATGACACTCAGAATATCCTACAATATTGTTCCAGCCTCTATAGGCATGTACAAACACACACACGCATACACACACACTGCCTCCCATCCTAACATGCACACACAGATGTTAAAAAATATTCAGGATGCAATAAGAAAAAGCCACATACTTTGGCTATGATTAAACTTTACCGGAAACAAAAAGAAAACTTAAATTTAAAAAAGCCCTATGGAGCAAAGCCTGACACTGACCCCCAACTGACAGAAAAGTTCAAATCTCAGTATGTTTGTACAAAAAGTGAAGAGGAGATATAGAAGATATTTAAAAAAGACCCCAAATGAACCTCAAAAGAAGAAACTGTGACAGGCAAGAGGGAAAGCCTTCTGCACAGACTCACAGAATAGTACACATTCCAGAATAACACTGATTAATCTTAAAATGAGTGGCTAGATCAATAAAGACATAAGGGGTTCCCAGTGATTCGGTAAGCACAGAAGCATGAGCAGGGAGTTACATCAGAAAGCATCCAAAGGACAGAGAGGAAATGCAAGGAGTGAGCAGATAACGTATGGACCAGTGACCAGAGCCGCTGTGTAACTGTGTGCCTGAAGTTCAAATGTGAAAGCAGCCACGTGTAGATAGGACCCAGGCATATACTCTAGAACCCCGAATCAAAACAGAAGAGTAAAGGGGGATTTTAAAGCGCAGCTGTGAAGGGCCCTTGGGACTGTGAGCTTTCAGGGACACAGGCAACACGAAAGGGTTATAGACGACACCTGAAGGTCGGGAGTCTGTTGTGAGAGTTCATCAAGGACATGTCTCAAGGATTTGTGTTTGAGAACCAAGAAAATAATCCTGGAAGGGAAAATGCACACTGAAAATGTGGCAGAGGACACGTGGACCCCAGAGCATGGTTCACACGAAGCAGTAACATAGTAAACCCACAGCCAGGTTTGTCTAACTTGTGGGTTAAAAAGATGGTCATGGAACACAAGACAATGACTCAGTGACCGGTTGCAGGGTTTAAGTCACTGTAATTGACGTTCAAAAGGTGAATTGAGATATTAACTTTGGACTTTGAGGGAAATATGTGCCACTCTCAAAGATAACTATTTAAAGAATTAAAATATGCAGGTTCCGAGTGAGCGGATACATTCGAGTGGAGTAAGGGAAGGCAAAAAAGCTCAACCAACAAAAAGGCAACAAGGAAGGTCCAAGGCCCTCCCTACTACATCTAGGCTGAGCAAGGTTTACATCCAAAGAGAATAGGATCCCAAAAAGCCAGTACATGCAGTAGAGACATTAGGATTAGATGGGGGTGGGGTGGGAGGGTGTGTGGAGGGAATGGGAGGAGGGGAGGAAGTGGGAATTTGGATTGATGCTTTTTAAAAAAAAAATCTAAAAAAATGGACTATAAAAAAGGCAACAAGAAGGAGAATAAACACAAAAGCAGGACAAATAATTTAAGGGTAGTAAGATGATGCTCCCCTCTATGTGAGTGACTCATCCAGCCAGTTGGATCATCAGGGTGAAACTTGTGGCTTAAGTTAGTGTTGCAAAAGATACCAAAGTCACAGAGTCACTGAGAACGCCAAAGGGATGGTGTTCCCCCATCAAAGGTGCAGCTACATTCACCATGACAGCAGTTAGAGGAGGGACTAGCCTCAGAACAACACGTGTGCTCATAGCACATGTCGCCTGCCTCTCAAAGGAGCGAGCACCTGCCTGCCCCATGGACACCTGACCAGGCTTGATTCTCCTCTCACTCAACTGGGCCTCCCAGCCCTCAGGTTCCCTGATGGGCATCTGACTAACTCCAAGCTTTCATCTTTTCCCTGTTAACGCCAGCCCTCCTGGCTCTGCTTCCGCGGTTACTTCAGGGCCTCTGCCTCATGATCCTTTTCTTGTCTTTTCTCCAAGAATGGAGATCCTAGGGATGCTCACATTTGTCCCATGGGCTCTTCCTCTCATGCAGGCCTCCTTGCCAGTGTCACCCTGGCTGCTCATCTCCATGGACTGCCCTGCCCACAACCTCAGACTTCTAGGTGGCCCTGAAGAGCATGCAATACCTGCTGGTGTGGCAAACATTTTTCCTTGCAAAGCTTCCTGATCTTGGGGGGTGGGGGTGTGAGAGCAGCTGTGAGTACTATGGGTGTTAGAGCAGTTGGAAGGTACTATTCAGGTCTCTCTGAATCCCCTCCCTGGGGGTTGAACAGGGCATCAGACTCACCGTGAATTGGCGCACCTCCCCTCTGTCCACTAGCTGGCGGTCTTTCTCAGGTGTGATGGCATAGGCCAGTTTCTAGGAGAGAATGGGGTTGTTGGTATGGCATGGGGCCCAGGGTGGCACAGACCAGCCAGCACCCACTATAACAATGAGGACTCCCTCTAAAGGAGTTAGGCTCAGGAGCCGCAGACTCAGGTCCTTAACTCTGGTTGTACAGGGGGTGCAGTGCTCACTGAGATCTCTGTCTCTCAGTGGATGCTTCCAGGTCCCACAGGGCCTGTGACTTGTTCCCTGCAGGAAATATTGTTTCCTTCTACTCATCTGTTCTTAGAGCCCAGATGTCACCAGGCCCCCAGGATTATCTCTGATTATCACCTGGGCATGGTGGCGGACCTATTCCTTCTAAACTTGGAATCAGAAAGGCTGTGCTCTGGTCTGGCCACACACTCTGCTTTTGTTCTTGACTGAGTATGGCCTGAATGACAGAGGGACCTCTGACTACCAGTCTGTGAGATGCTGTGGTGTCCAGAACCAAGGGACACTGTGGCTCCAAGGTGGAGTCCTTAGACCAAACAGGTGCATTGGGCTTTGCTGCTCAGTCCAGGGAAACTGCATGCGCTCGCGCGCACGCACACACACACACACACACTTACACTCATATATGTGGACACACCAGCACACACAAACACAAATAGGCATACATACACATACATGTCCCTCCTTTTGTTGCACCAGCCCATTGTCCCACCATGGTCCCACCTCCAGCCTCCTGCTGAGATGGTTCAGGGATGGGGACACCTGAACCACTAGGGTGAGGAGCCCCCTTGAAAACACCCACCTCTCGGAAGGACCCTGGCAGGCTGCAGAACTTATAGGTGGCATAAATGGGTACCATAGCCATTGAGGATGTGGCGATGATCCAGCCCAGTGCATTGGCCCAGTCTGGGAAGATGTAGTCTCCATAGTGTGGGGGTCTGAAGGTCACAATACTGACCACAACAACATACTGAAATAAATGGGCACATAAGTCAGATACAAAGGTAGGTGCAAAGACAGAGCAGAAAAATCAGCAAGTGATCTATAGAAGTCCTCCTGGCCGTAGAAGCCACAAGTGCCAACTCCAGTCAGGCTACCTGGGCATGGCCCAAGCAATATGACATCTTTCTAAGGCACCAACAGTATTTCTACACACATGCTGTGTAACTACACATTAAGTGTGTTTACATGTGTGCCTATCAGACAGCTTGTACCTATACTGCACACCAATACATGCACTATGTATCTATACACAATGTATGCATATGTACAGTGTGCTTAAACATGTGCTTCACACCACACCTGCACTTTGTACCTACACATGTTCTATGTACCTGGGCACAAAAGCCCTTCCTAAACATAGGAAGTTCAGTGGATGTGGGGTTAGGATGCAGTTTTGGGTGCAAGATCTTCACTTATGGTGTATTCCTCAGGGTCAGCAAAGTTTACTATTCAACCACACCATCTTGGAGAATATATTTGGACACACATATGCTTGTTTTTGGTTCCAACAGAGGACACATTTCTTAGAAATTGCCATGTCTGACAAAGCCACACTCTTACATCTAGGTTGATTTTGATCGGGTCAGTCTGTCTGGGAGTACGATCTGCTGCAGAAGTCATATGATAACATGCCTGCTGTGCGCACTCTGATAACAGAGTGACTTAGAAAAACATGAGGTAGCTTTTTATTCTGCTAAGATCCATTACTTTATATGGAACGGGTTTAAAATTTAAGTTTGAAATTACACACGTTATGCTTCCACGAAGTTGGTAGAATGAACCATTTAGCACAATTTATAGGCTTTATCTAATACTGTGAAGCAACAAAGAATGAAGCCCAAAGACTCCCTTGTGTCTCCTAAGACAAGGTCAGCTCTTTCATGTTGGAGAGGGTGAGGCTTGTCAATGGGGAGAAGACAGAATAGTTTTTTAAAAAAAAGAAAAACTGGTTCAGTCAGAGACAAGAAATCAGTGATATGGAGGTTCCCAGGCAGATCTCCTGGGCCGCTGATACTGGCTGTATTCTACACATGACCAATTGAGTGGGTGCAAGAGTTCCTCAGGTTGCAGAGAGATGTGAGCTGTCCTGTGTACCTACGTATTATCATACATCACTGCTAATTGGTGCATGAAGCCAGGTGAGCTCTCTGATCTCAAGGCATTGGGATGGTCTCAAGGACAGAGGCAGGAAGGGTCACGGTCCATGGTTCTTACCAGGAGGAAGCAGGGACTGACCAGCTTCCAGCATAGCCGCCAGTACAGGTTGGGTCTCTGCCCTGTCATCTGCTTGATGTCGTCGCTGAATTGCTTGACACCTAAGGGGGAAGAGATAGCCATGGGACTGGTCATGAAACTGGACATACATAGGTTCTTTTCGACAGTAGGGGCTTCATCCTTCAGACGTCATATTTCTGATTCTTCCCAGCCATGTGCTAATTGACTCTGTTGATGCTTCAAAGAGGGCTGTGGTCTGCAGGGTGAGGGACCAGCAATATTCCATTCCTACCCTGCTCATCTCCTTCTCCAGGTCCCACAGACTTTCTACCTCCTTCTGCAAGCAGTAATTTGCTCCTTGTCAAACACTATAGCAAAATACACCCATCATAAACTTACTGTTTTGAGGGTCAGCTCAGTGGCTCCATCACTACCTTCCATCTTAAGTTTTCTCATCTTCCCCACCAGGGACTCTGTCCATTCAACTCCAACTCCCGTCCCAACGCTTAGCATTCTATTCTGTTTCTAGGAACTTGGTCCCTTGAGGGATTGTATGTGTGTGTGTGTGTGTGTGTGTGTGTGTGTGTGTGTGATCACAGTACATGCTCTTTGGGGACTTGCTTGCTTCAGTTAGTATATGTGTCCCCGAGGCTCATCCATGTTGGAGAATGTACCAGAATCGTTTCCTTTCCAAAGGCTGAATTTTCCTCTCTCTCTCTCTCTCTCTCTCTCTCTCTCTCTCTCTCTCTCTCTCTGTGTGTGTGTGTGTGTATGTGGGAGCGAGTGTGTGTGTGTGCATGTGTGTGCAACTGTTTTTAATTTAAAGCTATCTCTACATATTTAATAACTGGCATTTCTACCAGCAGTTCACTTTAGAAATACCCTTCTTTCAGCATTATTATTCAGCCTTTCTTATTCAGGAATTGGTAAGAAGATCTTAACAGTGACTCCATTCACCAACTTCTGTCCTGGTCTCTGGCTCATGGAGTTGGGTGCCCAGCTAGGAGCTCAGCAGACCTCCTGGTCTCATCAGAAAGTCTGTCTAGAACTCTGATCAAGGTCTCCTAGAGCTCCAGTCATGCTCCAGGACACCATTAGACCCCACTGTGGCAAGAAGATGGAGTGGGTGGGAAAGAATGGGCCTCAGCCAAGTACTTGAGATCCCCAGGATCCTGAAGCTCCTAGGAGGCCCGTGATCAGCTCCAGACCCCCAGAGAGACTTAGCACATAAATGGCTAATGGGCTATTATCATAGGAAGACCAATGGTTCTAACTTATGCTCAATCAACTTGACTGGTCAGGGGTCTTGTCCAGAAGGTACATGTGAGATGCCCCTGTGGGAAGTGGCTATGATTTGACATCTCTCTCACAGACCAACTGAATTATATTACCAATGTCCCTACAATGACAGGTAGACCAGACTCCTCCCAGATGAAGCTGAAGCTATTCTGTACTTGTTGGCAGGGTTCTGGCTAGTTGGATGGGGTATTTACCTTTTGACAGCTTGTTGTAAAGGGTAGAGCATTCAATAAGACTTACTCTCCCACACAACACAGCCTCTCTGAACTCTGACCACAAAGTGGCTTCCCAGGTAGCCATTTGATTGTCCTTGATCCAACAGACAGACCCTGGCCATACATCCAGTGATGCCATAAGAGCCATGGCTTAAATTTTTGGCATCCAGTGGAGTTCAAATGCCTCTTTTCAAAGTGATATTGCCAGAAAGCAAGCCGGAAGGCATTAGCCCAGTTGACACACCGATGCCACAGTGCTGGTCTGACCACCAAGACTTACCGTAGAACCAGGCCACCCCAATGGCTTCAATGAGCACCCCAAAGAGGATGGATGTGCCAGCTGCGAAATGGTCCAGCAGTGTGAAGACGTAGATGCCACCCTGGAAGAGAAGGAGCTCCCAATGAACTCAGAGACAGCTACAGCAGCTGTCCATCAAAATACCTTCTCTGGAAGGTAACCCATCCTATGGGTTCACTCTGGAGATAAACACTATTTACCCCTATAAAGTTTGGTTTGAGTCATGGATTCACACAGCTTCTTAGGGAAACAACCTAAATAAATAAAATAAAGAAACCACTTCTCCCTGGCTTTCCCTTCCCAGGCTCCAAAAAACAAGGAACAGAGACACTCAAATGCCAATCCTGGAGGTATCTCTTGTGCAGAAGTGGCCCAAACACCACAGACAGGCCCCTGCCACTTCCCAGCCCCTTCCCGCCCCCAGAAAGGCAGCTTCAGTAGAAGGTGCATTTTGGATGTTGTCCAAGCACTGAATTCTCTCTGGGACCAGGTTCCAGATCTGTGTTTGCGCTGCCTACGACTACAGGGAAGTCGGTTTACTTGAGGGAGAGGATGAAGCTTCTTAGAAAGGCTGCAGTGTGTCTGTTCCCATGGCACCAGCTGTGCTGCCAGGCACCAGGGCAGAGACGACAGGAGCGGGCGAGTACATACATTGGTGACACAGAAGAGAGACAGCAGGAAGGTGGCCAGGACAATGCCAAGAGTGAAGAGCTCTCGGTGCCGATGCAGTAGCTGGAACTCGTCAACCAGCCCAGTGATCACAGACTCCATGCCCCCCATCTGCAGAACACAGAGAGTGGTGGTTGACATTACACTCCCAGTGCTTGACTTTACATTTAGTGAGTGTGTCCTCAGGGCGAAGGAAATGTGTAACAGTCTGGCGGTAAGACAAGAAGAGCCCTTGATGAGGTTTCCCTGCTGACACAGGCCTCAGAAAGATTCTATGGATGGCAGCCACAGTCACTTTGAAGCTGTCCAAAGCAAACTGTCCCTCCCTCAAGCATAGCCGCAGGCTTGGAATTGGATAGGTCCCCAAGTTACACCCCATTGGGGGTAGACAGGTAGGGCCTATGGTCTGTAAGCAATGCTCATGAGATGTGCCCTCTTGGATACAAGACACGAAACTCATGGGCTATCATCAGCTGTGTGTAAGATGAAGGTAGGGGCTGTGGTATGAGATCCATGTTCTCGGAAAGAGGAATTCCTGGTTCTGGCTTTCCAGGAAGCATACAATTGCTGATCTCTGTCAGGGTGGGTAAATGGCATGAGGCAGCCCAGAGCCACCAGCCAGTTCTGATATTAGGACTCAGTAAATGATCTTCAGCTGTTCATGGTGCTGGAGGCGTCTACTAGAGCTCATTGGCTCCAGCCCCTTTGAGGTTGGACACCAGGGGGCTGCAAAGAGTCCAAGGCCCAGCCAGGGTTACAGCCTCTATCCTAAGGGAGTCCAGAGGTCAGGGAAGGCCTGGTTGTGCAGGAGTGGCCAATCAATCACTCTGCCATTATGAGCCAACCCTGTGACTACCAGAGTTCTGCTCTGTGTGTGTTCAGACCCCGATACTGGATTAGGGAGGAAAAGGCTAAGTTTCATTTCAACCACTCCCACTCAGGTCCACAGAGGGTCTCCAGGGATCAGGGGAATGTTTGAACCTGACATGCTCTATACTAAGCACGTGAGGTTGGAGGAACTATGTGGGGTCATGCCAAGCCCCGTAGGGCAGCATCCCCAGGAACAGGCTGACTGTGAGGCACGGCTGTGGAGCCTTGGGGTATGCATTACTCACTGCACTGTCGATGCCCAGAGTGAGCAGCATGAGGAAGAAGACAGCAGCCCAGGCCGAGGACAGCGGGAGTGTGGCGATTGCTTCAGGGTAGATGATGAAGATCAGTCCAGGTCCTACAGGCAGAAACCCTCATCACTGCCACAAGCTTGCTCCTTGCTTGCCCCCTTGTCACACCTGGAGCTCACCACTGCCGCAGGTTTGCCTCCTGATTCCCTACTTGTCACAGGAGGTTTTCCATTGCCCCTCTCAGCTGAGCCAATGCCAGCGGTGCTCAGATCTCTTGGAACTCTCACTGCCCCCCACTGCTTTCTTTCTGTTTCTTCCCAGGATCCCTACTTCCTGAGAATTCAGCAGACCCTGTCTGGGGTGGCACAAGAGCACTTGGTCACCTGGGAGATCTGCTCAACCAGCTTGTACCCTTGTTCCCCAACTCACGCATGTCCACAGGAATGGGAGGAACAAAATCAAAACGTGGATCAGAGAAAAGACTTGGCAGATAATCCTGCCTCAGACAGTCTGAGATGTCTTTCTAGTTATCTTTCCTGCACAGATCACACATACCCCACATGTTCACTCACATTCATATTCTCTTTCTCTCTCTCTCTCTCTCTCTCTCTCTCTCTCTTTCTCACACACACACACACTAAAGTCTGGAGATTGAACTCAGGCCCTCGTGTTTTCATGAAAAACACTTTATAGACTGAGCCATCTTCCCAGTTCCCCACACTGAAAATTAATTGAAGATAGATTGATAATGAGGTATCAGGGCCTTCAAGAGGTATTGGGTTATGGAGGCACCACCCTCATGAAGAGATTGTTCTTCTATAGAGATTGAGTTCGGTCTCTCCGAAGTGGGTCTCTTGGGTCTGGAACATAGGTTATGCATGGTTGCTCTCATTTTACCTAACATTCTTTGTGTCTTGGCCATGTCCCTCTGGCCTTACTCCAGAGAGGACAGAGTGACATGTGATGGGGTGGGGGCTCACCATCTGTGGCCACATCTCCAATGGGCACGTTGTGCTTCTGTGCCATGTACCCCAGGAAGGAGAAGACGACGAAGCCAGAGGAGAAGCTTGTCAGGGAGTTAATAGATGTGGTGATGATTGCATCTCTGTAGGAACAAGACAGACTGTCTTGATACGGGTTAAGCTGCAGCCCTGGGAAGCCAGCTGTTATCACCCATCTCAGCGTCTAGGGAAGGGGATGGGCAGGCTCGTTTTGAGGGGAGCATAATAGAAGTACCTATAACTGGGAGAACCGGTCTGGTAATCCTGGGTTCTGTCGGGGCTCAGGGCAGTGGGAAAGATGGCTACTCCATGTCCCACTCACACAGCCATCGTGGCCCTGGACCACCTCACTAGAGTGCTGGAACCTGGGCATGCACAGGTTTGGGGGCTGTTAAAGTCTTCGTGCACACATGGGGGCTATAAAGTGGCTGGTCTTGTGAAGCTAATCTAAGCACTGATAATCAGAGATAGAGGCAAGCCTGGGACCACTGGGAAAGTCAGAGTCCTCCTCAGTGGTCAGTCTATACTGGAGGATTCAACACTTCACTGTAAAGTGCCTATCCAGGTCCACACCTAGGCTCCAGGTAGGACTTGCCTCAGGATTGTGGTCCACAGTCACTCTCTATTTCCTTCTATGCAACCTCCTTTGGTGACTTGGAACCATTTTTCTGTGTTTATTCTGTATTTTCAGTGCCCACTAAGTTCAAAGAGGACAGATTTCAGGATCAACTGATTCTGTTTTTAGGAGGAAATGTTATATTTTGGATGTAGAACCCCAACTTCCTGGTGGGGTTCCAGCACACAGTTGCAGGTGACTCAGGCTAAGTCTTAGCACCAGGGATGTCCTCCTACACCCAAGATCCCTCAGTTTAGGCTATGAGGGTTAGAGCCAAGTGCCTTAGGTGAAGTCTTAGGTAAAACTGAAACCCGAGCAAAGGAGAGAAAATCCACTGGGGGGGGGTGACTGGGAGAGTGAGGAGAGAAAAGCAAAAGGGAGGAAGGGGAGATGAAGGTGTATCTGTGTATCTGTAGAGGAAGGTCTTGCAACCTTGTCCTGGGAATCTGGCTCTTCTCTGACAGTGACACACATCTCCTCATGTCTCAATATCATCTTTGAAGTGAGATGCAAGATATTGTTGGAAGATGCCATGTGGAGCTGAGTATGGTGATCAATTCACACCTTTAATCTCAGTATTTGAAAGGCTAAGCGGGAGGCAGGGCCGTGACAAGGCCAGTGTGGGCTGCGTTGTAAATTTCAGGACAACTTAGGCTACAGCATAAAGCTCTGTCTCTGGAGAACAAACGAATAAAGCTAAGGAAAGGAAATCTGCATGGCTCAGAGATTTTGTGATTTTTCCTCCAGGAATGCTTCATTTCCAAGAGGCAGACCCCAGGATCAGCGACACGGACTAGGTTTTGCAGGCCATTTCCCAGCGATGGTAGCTCAGGGCTTACCTATAGCAGTTGTTGGTGAACTTATTGTAACTGGAGAAGGCAATCAGCACCCCAAAACCAATGCCCAGGGAGAAGCACACCTGGGTGGCAGCATCGATCCACACCTGTCGCAGCCAGAGATGGAAGAGCATGAGACATTAGAGAAAATTGTGGGGTGAGAGTTCTACCAGAGGGGAGAGTGGGAGTGGTCACTGGGCAGTCTCCCAAATGACCACACAAGCTTCACATGTACACCCCATGTTCACCTGCAGCTGAGGTGGGAAAAGATTCTCAGCAAATGGAACATACATGCTTGGTGCTGGTATAAACAAGCCTTCCTACATCCCTGGCCTGAAAGGGCATGGAAAAAGGGAGGTTGTGTTTTCGTCTATCAGCTTGTGGTTTCAGGGGGCACATGCAGAGCCCCAGGCCACCAGAGGTCAGACATGGATATCCAGCAATAGCAGGATCATTTCTCTGAGCATGAAAAGAAAGGTACAAGAACTGATAGTTGTACCAAAATGATGAAGTCAGGTGTGACCTACTTGCATGACCCTAAGGTCGTGCTAAGACCTAGAGAGCCTGGCTGAAGAGATCCTGTGTAGCCTTGGTGGGAAGGCTGAGGAAGAGCTTTGAAAGCCTTTCCCAGGGATTTACCACCTGAGTTATACGGGGATTGGACAGTACTGGAGTTGCTTCTGAGGGTCATGTGGCCCAGGGTAACTCTGGGGCCTCAGCACTGAGACAAGAATATCAGAATCCATCACTGGAATCTGCAGTGGCCGAGCTGAGGATGTCTGAAGTGGCTTCTTGAGCTCATGGAGCAGAGGCCCTGACTCTGCTGAGGAGAGTGGAGCCCGGCACTGTGGGAGCCCACAACAAGGGATCTGGCATCTCTGTTCTTTGGGTAGCTATGTCCAGAGCTTCAGGCTACCCCAGTGTTTGGGGACTGTGTGTTTGAAGACAACTGGCCACCCAGAATGTCAAAGTTGAAAGGTTGAAGAGATGTCTAGGGCCTCAGCATGGTGGAGAGGCCAAGTCCAGAGGGGTTTAGCAGATGCTCAGTCAGTAAAAGGGCCCTGCCTTCTCGTCCTGTGTGGCTCCTATATCACAGCAAGCTCACCCATTAAGGTGGTTCCGGTAGGAACAGCATCACCAAGAACTTCCTCTTTCCCACTTAGTCCCAGTGTTCACCCAGTTTATTTCCCCCAGAGATTTCCGTGTGCCATTCATCAGGTTCTCAACATGCTCTTTGCTTGGGTCACTGTCACACCTGACTCAGTGCCTCCCTGGACCCTCAGAGCCTGACTGACATTACCTGGAGCACTTTTCCTTTTTTTCTTTCCTGGTTGGTTATTTCTGTTTATATGTTTGATTATCTAGGTACCTATTCCTATCATGTATCATTCAATCATCTATCAGCAATCAGACCTATCAATATCTATCTAGCATCTACCTAGTGTCGACCTATCTTTCAACTAGTCAGTCTTACTATTTTACTATTATCTTAATTTTCTACAACCTCCTATTTTTGTAACTTGCCTTTTTTCCCCCTCAGCACCTCGCAGGCAATGCTTCTCTTTCTTTTTGTGGGCTGCATGCCTGCTTGCTGAGATGCTAATGGACTTCACTTTTTTTTTTCTCTTGAATTCTCAAACATGTCTTCCCTGACCCTGACTTTTCCAGGTTCCCACATGGATGATGTCCATAGCCCTCGTGGTTTCGGTTCCATGCCACAGGTCCCTTTTGCTTTCCTCTCCCTCTTCTTTCACTCTGTGGGACGTGTGTGCACGCTCTCAGGCCTTGCTTCCATCTTCACGTAGACCTGTGCTGACACCGTCATTCCCCCACTGAGTCTTTGCTACTCTGACCAACTCAGCCCATGCTTGCCGGTTTCTGCCTTAGGTTTGTATCACGCAGCCAACTCCCAAAGGATCTTGTGACTCAAACCCAGGATGGATCTACAGCCAGCCTTCCTTCCAGCCCTCCTGCCCTTCTCTATTAGAGACCCACATCTCCTGCCCTAGCCCCAGTCTATGCGCTTCCAGCAGGACCACTGCAGTGTATGAATTCCCTGTGTTGCTTTTGGGGTTTATCACCTGTCTCAGCTCAGCCCACACGACTTTTAACAACTCTTCAAGGAATTCTGTCACAACTGCCTCTCAAAAAACGGCTGCTTTCATTGCTCTCCAAAGATGGTGCTGACTTTTTCCTCTCTCAGGAACATCTATAGCCTGGAAAAGCACATCTTTCATGAGGCCTCCAAATCTTCTAAACTAGAATAACTCCATCCTTTACTTAAGAAACCTTCAGTGGCTCAGGAATTCAGACTTCCGAAGGTGGACTCTGGTTCATGGATCTCTGAGGCAGCTCTGCCCTGCAGAAAATTAATACAGAGCCAAAGACTGTGCTCTTGGTGACAACTTACACCTGGGACCAGTAGTAACACAAGTGGAGGAGGTGAGGGGCTTTTATTGTGTGCTGACTGGCACAGCCTTCCATCACTGTGGAGAGTCAGAAGGTCATTCCCCTGTCTCCTTTCTTTCCATTTTCTCCCTCCTCTACTAACCCTGCCTGTGAAGGAGACAGGTGAACAGGCCAGCCTGCATCTGCTGACCTTACAGGATAGGAAGGAATTGCTGCTGAGCCATAGATTGGGCCTCTGAACCATATGCAGGATCCCTGTTGCACAGCCCCACTGCCTTAAAGGACTGTCAACCACGATGGGGGCTGGACTCACAGATGCCTCACAGAGCCGGTAAAAGTCCACACTGAGGTATGCTTTGATGCCGTCCAGGGCTCCAGGGAGGGTGACTCCACGTAGTAGCAGGGCAGTGAGGACCACATAAGGCATGGTAGCTGTGATCCACACCACCTGGAAGAGAAGACAGTGTCTCCAAGGGGCCTAAGTCACACGCAGCGGGGCCTTGGTGGGAGCTTGCATTGATGCACCTAGGGTAGGAAGTGGGTTTGAGGCATGAAGGCAGGGAAGGAGATACCTGCTGTTGTTGGAGGGTTCCATGTGTTGGCACATGCATTATCACAGGTGTAATGGTCATTCTGGTAAAATTGTCATGGGTACCCATATATACATAACTGCCAGTATTTTCATCAGTAAGAAATAAGCTCATGCTGTACACACCATTGTGAATGATGTTCTTCTTGTCTTGTCCCAAGCACAATGTCTATCCTCGTTCACCATGAACATTGTGTTCACTGACCCCAGCAAATCATGGTCACATGTTCACTCTCATTCAACCATGGCCATACATCTCCTTCTTATCTAAACATGGCCATGGGTCCATGGCCAAACAAACCATGGCTATCTGTCTACTCTCAACTCACCCATAACAACCTATCTCCTTCCCACTCAACCATACCATGTTCCCACCCACCAAACATGACCTCGTGCCCAATTACCCAACCACAGCCTCATGTCTATATACCCAATCAAGGTCACAGGCTGACCTTGGTCTCAGAATCACTCATCCAACAATGACCACATGTTCTTATGCCAGTTATGGCCACACACCATCTACTGACCATGGCTATATGTTCATCCACCCACCCATGTCCATCCACCAACCATAGCCATATGCCACTCATTAATCATGGTCATATGTTAACCTACTCAACATGGACACATGGCCACTTACCAACCATGGCTATGCACACACCCATGTCTCATAGTAACCATGTAACATAGCCCCGTGTTACTCTAGACAACTCTAGCCGTGTGTCTACTCACCAACTGTAACCACATATCTACTCATAGACCACAGCCATATGTTAACCTACCCAACCACCCACCCATTGCCATGTATTCTCAGGTCCTGTTAGCAACCATCTCACCTTTCCGGAGGTCTTCACTCCCTTCCACAGGCTGAAGTAGAGCAAGACAATGACCAGCACCAGGCAGGCTGTAAGCTGCCACCGTGGAGGGCCCAGGTCATCAATACCACTGCTCTGGTGGAGGTGCAGCACGCCACGCCTGGAGGAAAGGCAACAGATAATTCTGGAGGGAGCACTTGTCTCCCAGAACTAGAATGGGGCAGCTGAGCTAGACCCCATCCTCCTTATCTTTGTCATATGGAAAGTCCCTGCTATGATCTGACTAGGAAATACCCCTTCTTGCTGTGAAAGACCCAAGACTGTCCTCTGAGTCACAGAACTGTCTTAAGATGGGCAGAGAAGCTGGATGTCTTGTCAGGAAACCTGCAGGAGGTCAGCAACACCCTGCTCTACCAACAGATACGATTTTTGGAGTTGGGAGGGAACAGGAAGTTTGGGTGTACAGAGAAATGGAGACCTCAGAAACCAGGAGAAGGTATTTAGTGAAGCCACCAGGCACTGCTATCTTGTGGCAGTCCCAGGATCCTTTGCAGGGGTAAAACCAGGAGAGTTCTGATCAGTAAAGCTGCTTATGCAGGTTCCTGGCCATTCTGTATTGACTTCTCTCGTCCTTACTCACACAGTTCCTGCCACTTTAAGGAGGCTCCCCAAGGAATGATCTGATGGGAAGCCATGCATGGCTGCACCCATCATTGAGGCAAGCCGTCCTAAAGAGATGTGTGGAAGGTACAACTTGCTTCCGATGAGTCTGGCCATGTAGAAGTGGTTGCATCACCTTCACAGACGGGACTTTGAACCCCAGCCTATATAATGGTGCTTCTGCCAAAGGAAGGGGAAGAACGCATAGTGAAAGGAGCCACCGCAGCCCAGGTTTGGTTGATTGTGGGTCAGAAGAGGTTTCTCAGGAAGTTAATGCCCAGTCTTAAAGTGGAACACTACTAGTCCCAACTTTCTGGATACTTTCACCAGAAACAGGAATCATGGCACCAAGTTGGAGAACTTTAATCTCCATAGTCTAGAAAGTACAACAGGGTGGTGCTAGCTGTTGCCATCAGGGACAGTACAGCATTGAAAATACAGCTCAACCCTCCTCTAATACTCCAGTAGTAGTTAGGGCCAGGATTTCCAAACGGTTCCCCATGTGTTGAGGGTACCACCATTCTCTTCTTAGTCTAAGTAGCTTGCTTAGCATCCCATCTACCGTGGATACTGTGCAAACTCTTAGCATGTGGGTGTGCAGTATGAATCACTTGAGCTAAGGGAGACAGGCCAGTGCACCTCCTTGGCAGTGAGGATTCTTAGGGCTCCTAACCTTGCCCTGGACTGCTGTCCAATGATCCTTGCTTTGCTCATTTCTTAGAATTTTTTTTACCAACAAGAGAAAAATTTCAGGATAACACCACCAAGTCTTATGCCTACACAGTTTGTGTTCTTCTCCATGCCCCAACTTCATTCCAGAGCCTTGTGTCTAACAGATACAGATCTTACCTAACCCTTAGGGAGGTGACCATTTACTCTCTTTGCGTGGAGGGTGTATAAAGAGCCAGAGAATGTTACACTGGAGACAAATTAAATAACCAACTCTATGCTGCCTTCCAGTCACTCACTTCAAATATGACACATTGAAGTTAAAAACAAAAGGATAAAAAGATGTATCAGGCAACCACTAATTATAAAAAGGGTCAGACATATTTGTAACTAGACACAGTGAACTAGAAACAAAAAGGAATGTGACCAAAAGGGACATTTCCTGATGATAAAGGGGCAAGATGAAGGATTAATATTTGTGAACACATGTACTTCAAGACACCCAATCACTAGTACCAGTGAGAGAGTCCAGTGTATAAAGATTCATGTTCCCAAGGAGAGAATGGATTTCTGCAAGTTGTCCTCTGATCTCCACATGCAGGCCGTGCTGTTGTAAATGGTCTCATGTGCATACACAACCACACACACACATGTACACACACACACACACAAATAAAATGCAATAAAGCAAAGACTCAAACTTCAGATGAAGTAATAAGCATTAGTGGTATAAAGAATGACAGGGAAAAATCACAATTATAATTGATATTCCAAATTCTATTCTCAGTAACTGATTCCATAAGTAGGCAGAAAGGTCACTAAATAAACTAAGACCTGGACAACAATCTTACCATGAATGACTGGTATCCACATAATGCTCTATGTTGCCTAGACTAGTCTCAAACTCCTGGGCTCAAGTGACCTCCCACCTAAGACCCCCAAGTTCTAAGACCATAAGCATGTACTATGTGACCTGGCAGGAATGCATGCAGAACATTAACAGACATAGACCATATCGTAGGCTGCAAAACACATTTCAGTATGTATTAAGATTAAATACTTATAAGCAAAACTTATAAAATATTGTCAAGACAATTAAATTAGAAACTGATAAAAGAAAGATATCTAGACAAGCCAAGTATTTCAAGGTTAAAAACAAGTGTCGTTTAAAGATGTTCCATTATTAAAGTAGAAATTACCATAGAGATGGGGTACTCTAAACTGAACTAAAATAAAAACACCAAACAGTGAGATGCAGCTACAGAAGTTCACGAGAGGCACATTTCTGGCTTTAAATCTAACTTTCTGCTGATTTTTGTTAGAAAACAGGTGGAAGTGGCACTGAGCATTTATGGAAGTCAGGAAGTCTTTTTTAAAATTGATCTTATGGGCTGGAGAGATGGCTCAGAGGTTGAGAGCACTGCCTGCTCTTCCAAAGGTCCTGAGTTCAATTCCCAGCAACCACATGGTGGCTCACAACCATCTGTAGTGAGGTCTGGTGCCCTCTTCTGGCCTGCAGGCATACACGCAAAACAGAATATTGTATACATAATAAATAAATAAATAAATAAATAAATAAATAAACATTTTAAAAAAAAATAAAATTGATCTTATTGAGCTATAAATTTTTCTCCACTCCCCTTCCTTCCTCTCTCCCCCCTTCTACCCTCTCCCGAGGTCCCTACACTCCTAATTTACTCAGGAGATCTTGTCTTTTTCTAAGAAGTCGGGAAGTCTTAAGTGGCTATAGTTACGTGGGTTTGTTGGGACGCTCCACAGACTATACACATTTCCCTGGTCTATGCTTCATATCTATTGAGTATATTTGTGATTTCTTATCACAACCTTGAGTGTGACAGTGCCCAGCTTAGTCTCTTCTATGAGCCTATGCATGCCTACTAAGAATGGACACTGGAGAAATGGTAGGACAGAGGAATAAAGGGACGGACATGCAGGGAGGAAATATGCAAGAGGGCTCATGTCTGAAATCCCAGCACCAGGAGGTGGAGGCATAGGATCAGGTAGTGTGGGCTGCACAGTAAGACTCTGACTTTAAATAAATAATAGAAAGTAGTAAGGGTGGTTGGGGGTGTGTCTTAGCAAGGGTTTCCATTGCTGTGATGAAACACCATAGCCAAAGCAAAATGGGGAAGAAAGAAAGGGTTATTTGGCTGACTCTTCCACATCACTGAGGGGAGTCAGGGCTGAAACTCAAGTGAGGCATGAACCTAGAGGCAGGAACGTGGAGGCAGGAACGTGGAGGCAGAGTGCCATCCAGAGCGCTGCTTACTGGCTCACTCTCCAAGGCTCGCTCAACCTGACTTTATAGAACCCAGGACCATCAGCCCAGACATGGCACCATCCACCATGGACTTGGGCTCCGCCATCAATCACTACTTAAGAAAATGTCCTACCAGCTTGCCTACAGTCCCACTTTATGGAAGCATTTTCTTAACTGAGGTTCCCTCCCTTCAAATGACTTTAGCTCGCATCAAGTTGGCATGAAACTATCCAGCATAGAGGTAATTTGGGGGCAGATTCCTTGTCTAGCATGTACAAGGGCCCAGGTTCAAGACCAAGAACATTAAAAACACAAAGAGACAAATGGGTTTAAGAGTCACTAAAAGTAACTTTGTGAGTTAGGTAGTTGACACTCTCCAGACTCCACTTAGGGAACACATCCTTTCACCTCTCTCCAGAAGTAGTTTCTGGGATAGCAGACCGGGTCACGGGCCTCCTGTGCTCAGTCTCCCTAGTATCCCTTTTCATTGTTGGCTGTGGTGGATAATGTCTGACCAAGCTGGCTTCCAGCACAGGAACCAGTTCTGCATACAGGACTGTCCACGTCTGGAGAGCATAGGAGAGCATACCCCCTCCTAGACAGCTGCACTATCCCTGTGGAGTCAGAGCCTGGGGGTGGCATGACCAGCGTTTGGTGCCCCATCAAGGCCTGGCTGCCACTCTCCTGGTGCAACATACATGCTTGGTGCTACTTTCACACCTGTTCCTGCCTGCATCTTAGCTGTCAAGCGTGTGATGTAGCATCACACATGTTCAGAAGGTTAGACTGCTACCTATGAACGCCCGTGTTAGAGGACACAGCTTTCCTGTCAACAGTTAGCTTGGTCTTCGCACACTTCATAAGGCAATGTACTCTCTCTTGTCCTCAGCTCTGTCCTAGTCTTTCCTTCAGTAATATCTCAGTATCCGGCCAGGGCTACAGGCCTTCACAGAGGACAGGGCTGGACACCTCTGCTCTGTGGCCTCCCTCTCCGGAATTCCACAGTCTGATTTTTTTAAAGATAAAATTCTTTCCTCCATCATTCCTTGTCAAAAGTCCCTAGACTCATTTTTACTTTCCCTCTAATTTTCTTATCTGGAAAATCACAGGAAGGAATCGTTGCCCCCACATCTTCCAAGCAGAAAACAGGCAGTTCTCCAGGCCCCTTACCTGTTCTGACGTCTCTGCTCTTTCCAAGTGTGCTAAACCACATCTCAACCCATCTGGCAGTCGTGAAAGACACATGAGCTCACAAACACAGTCACTCTTTCTTTGTGTTACAAGAGCTCGGCTCTCGGCTTCCTTCAGTGTGAACCCTAACTCTGCAGCTGGTGTCCTCCGGCACTGGTTCCCTCACAGCCCTGCTGGTCCCACTACTTTGGTTCGATGTTGGGAGCAGTGAACCCCCAGATCCTGAATTTCTTGTAATCCCTTGATCTGAGTGCCTACAGCTGCTCTGAGCATGAGACTTTCAGGAGCTCCTGATGGCAGGAGAGTGGTTTCTGGTGGGTTTGGCTGGGGCGTGGCTATCTCTATATAATCTGCCCCTGAACACAATAAAGGGGCATTTTTGGAGAATTCAAGGATGGCCCGTGTTGCTGTCTGTCTGTGTGTGTTTGTGTATTTTAACCCCCAGCCCCCTTGCCCGAAGCTTGCGAACTGGGTGCCAGCGCACAGAGTCTTAGATTTTAGCTGTTTCAGGACTGCGAGGGCTTCCTTGTGGCTCTTGTTAATGAGTGAGTCTGAGCCCCTTTCTCTACATTCTGACCTGTTGCGAGCAGTGAGACCCAAGATCCTGAATTTCTTGTAATCCCCTGATCTGAGTGCCTACAGCTGCTCTGAGCACGAGACCTTCAGGAGTTCCTGATGGCAGGAGAGTGGTTTCTGATGGGTTTGGCTGGGACATGGCTATCTCTATATAATCTGCCCTTGATTCTTGGGGAATTCAAGGATGACCCATGTCGCTGTCTCTCTGTCTGTGTGTGTCTGTGTATTTTAACCTCCAGCCCCCTTGCCTGAAGCTCGCGAACTGGGTGCCAG